>NC_142516.1:59535000-60253333 GCF_057876585.1 Rhinolophus sinicus
TGTCTTTATGTACAGTCTCCTTCACTGCCTTTTATTTATTTTCCTTAGACAAGCCTCAAACGCTCATGTCACTCCAGAGGAAACATTTCAGAGGCACTGTGAGTGGTGGGCTGCAAAGCAACGTAACAAAAGCTGAACAGTGCCACGGGACTGGGGGGCTGGAGACACGCCCCGTACTGATGCCCTTGAGTGACCTTCACCATCCTGAAGCTCTGCAGTTCTGGGTAAGGGAGGGGCGTGCAAGACCTGCAAAAGTGGGGCCCTTGGTGAGAATATACTTCCTGGTAAAAGAGGAGGCCAAAAAATGGATTTGATTCCATATATATATATATATATATATATATATATATATATATATATATATATTAATAGTTTTATTTCAAAAGGAAAGGAGAAAAATTTGATTAAAAAAATAAAAAGCAACACTTGAACTAGGCCTTTGTATTCAAGAGGCAGGCAGGAATACCCACAGTGTGTAACTTATGTAGCTAGAACTGCTCATTCACTGGTAAAAAAAAAGAGAGCGAGTCTGCTCTTAAAAAATACTGCATGTCCTGTGAGGTTGATGTGTTCACCTAATAGGTTAAATACATGAAGAGCTTGGCTGAGATGATACAGGGCAAGTATGATTGGACTTACTTTTGAACTTGCGCTGCTTGGATCCTGCTGTGCTATTCAGCATGTGGGCTATCAAACTGAATGGGCTAATCAAAACCAATTCTCAGGCCTATAAGCATTGTTCCAAATTATTCATTATTAAGTGATATGCTGTGAGGACAATGGACAGTTTACTTTATTAGGCCATGGCCTGGAAGAAGAGGTCATGGGGCCCCTCAAGACAGGCCCCCATGTGTCACTAATTCTGAAAGATTTTTCCTTCTAGTAATGAATTCTCTCAATGGGACTCGGAGTGGGGGGTGGTAAAATAAAATCAATGTCCATTCACCCTCTGTGCCTCAGAGGAAACTAAATCAAATATATATTTGAGGTACCACCCCTTAAAACATCCCATCAGCATCTAATGGGCTTAATTCATCCACAGGAACATTAATTTCTTAAAATTCTATATTTCCCTTCTGCTGTAGTTCTCAGTTTAAAAGGGCAGATAAAAATGAAAACGTAACAAGATTTATTTTTTTGTTCCATAAAAATTGAACTTTGATTTTAATCTGTAAGTCCAAATATATTTAATAATAGCAACCCTCTGTTTAATCTTCTGGATGTATAAAAAAGAAAATTCAAAGCGTACTGCCATCTATTTGAAGTAGTGAGTCACAGGTAAATCATATATTATCGTTGATGAAATGAAGAAATGGGGAAAAGAAGTGCTGGGGGAAAGAATATGGGAGCATTCCTTCCAGCTGGGATGATGTGTTTTGTAGAAGAAAGTATACTCCTATGTTAAACCCCCAAAATGTGAAACATCCGCTATGAGGACATTTGAACAAATACCTTTGCCAAATATGACACAGGCTCACTCTCCACTGTGGATCTGAAACTCTCAAGAAAAACTACCACCACCACCACCACCAAAAAAAAAACAAAAAACAAATTAAAAAACAAGACAGTTTGTTTTAAGCCAAGTCTGCCTCCAGGAGAATTTGTTGTGTTTATTTGTTCTTACTATTTTTGTTGTCATGAAAACCAGAAATGAGTTCAGCTTGCACCCCAGGTGGGAAATTAGAGAAGGGGGAACCTGTGTAAGTTGAAGTTTGTCACAGTAGGCAGAACAGTCGCTTTGCAGCCCAGGCCCATCTCGGGGTGCACTGCTTCACAGCTACACTGTAAAGTGTTCAAAATCCTCCCACCCACCCCAGAATATATATATATGTATATTAAAAAAAAAATCCCCTGTCCATCTCTCAGTACACAAAAGGACCTCATCACACTGCAAAAATAGCAGTACCCACTTTGGTCAATTAAAACAAACAAACAAAAAAAAGCATACATTATTTTTTTTTTAAATCTGTGTACTTACCTATAATAACCAATACAGCTAAAAGCACTACCTACATAGGCAAAACTTGGTATTGCATAATTCGTATAAATTTGAAACCCCTCCCCCCCAAATATTAATTGGAAGATGAAAAACATGAAAGGTTAATAGAAAAAACACCAAAATACTGAAAATATTGCTGGTCGATTACAATTTTTAAGCGGCAACTATACACAGCCATGATATGCTTTATAAATGTGAGATAAAGGTATAACTGTCTAAAAAATCCATGATGTCACACATTTTTCTTCGTCTGGAGTACAAAATATTTTGTCATAAAAATGGTAAAGATTTAAAATGATAATAAATGCAGCAAAACAAGTGTAGTGATGTCACTTTTTTGATTTTTTTGTTTTTTTTTTGTTTTTTAGATTTCAAGGCAAGGCACGTAATGTGGACATTATATCTTCGTGCAAATTAGGATTACTGGAAAGAGTATTTTTAATTAAAATTTTAAGAGACATAGAGGCAAAATGTGTCTGCCCATGCACACTACAGATCTGTCAATACAAGAAATTTGTTTAACAAGGCTAATGTCTGAAAGCACCATGCAAGTTTTCAGCACCCTGATTACATTTGTTTTCTCAAGAGTGCGTTTTTATATCCTACACCCTGGCGTTCCCAGTTTGTAAACTGTAAGCTTTACCCCTGTGACATGGATTTGCCTGCCTCTGTCTCTATAATGCAGATTTTATAGAACCTTTTGTATACCCTATGGGTTCTTGATGCAACCAGTAATTTTAAATAAATAAATTCTACCTCCAAGGAGGCTGCAGCTAAACCAACATAAGTGCTGTTTTCATTAATTTTTTTTTTTCCTCAAGCACATGATTTGTCTTGATTTAATGCCTTTTTAAAGCCCTCAAAAACTGAGGGGAAAATAAATTCGTTCAAAATTATTTTAAATTCTTTTTTAATCCCCTCAATTTAGAGTCCAAGGGCTGAAGGACTTATAATCATGATTCCCCTTTAGATATAAATTTATAAATTGCACTTGCCTCTGTTAAGTGTTTCTTTTGTGGGGAAAATATTATATTAATTTTTACTGTTGCATGCAGAGATAACACTTCACCTACATAGAGGCATTTCTTCCATAGAGCCTTTGTGTTCAAACTGTTTTTTTTTCCTTTTTTCTTTTTTTCTGTTTTTTTTTCTTTTTTTTTAAAGATTTCAAACTGGGTTACACACTGGAAAAGGCTGGGTTAAGGGCCAAAATTTAATAAATCTGTACTGATAACTAAAGGCTACAGAGATTTTATATATATATTTTTTTAACTTTTAGAAATCAGAGTGCTTATAAAATGGCTGGCTCATGGCTCTGTCACCCAGCACCTCTGATGCCGCCTCCTAGCCTTCGTTGGTGAAATAACCAGGAATAGTGATTCCATGCGTAAACAACAAGAATACTAAACCAATAAAACTAGCTTATCATGCAAATATTAAGGCATCTAGAAAGTCAGTTAAAATATATTGTCATAGAGACAGAACATCTATTTCCCAGCGGACTTCATGTAACAAAGGCTACGTTGCAGGGGCTGCGATCTACCATCAGTGAAATATCATCGACCCTTTTTATGTAATTACAGTTTCAACCTTAAGGGAATTAGTGATTGTAAGTGCTGCAATTGCTGGTCTATTATCTTCTTTCTTCAGTTTCTTTCCTTTCTCCCTTTTTGTTTGTTTTGTTTTGTCCAGTCTTCCTCTTTTCCTTTTTTTTTTTTTTTTTTTTTTAATTTCTTAAACTACTGTTGTATTTCATTTTCCCTCAGTTGCTCGTTTCTGCTTGAAGGAAAGGTTCTCCAATTATGTTCAAACTGTAATTTTGGACATTTGCCGGTAGGATGGGTGTCCTATTTGATACTTGGAAAGGAACCAAGCTAGCCCAGGTACCAGGACTGTTGACAGGAGAGGGGCAGGAGGGAAGGAAAAGAAAAAGAAAAAATAAAATGTTAAAATCTATGACAATATTAGAAATATAAATTCCATAGGCATCAAAATACTATAACTTTTTTTCAAAATTACAATTTAATATGAGCTAATGTGCTAAATTATAAATATTATATGTATATATACTACATGGTCTATTTCTTTCACAGAAGGTAAGACTAATTGTGAAGCAGAAAAACCTCAAGTTGGGCTCATACACAATTGTTGAACTCTGATTGAGGATATTCTTACTAAAATATTTGATCTCCTTTAATATAAATACAATATGATTATCTTGTCCAATAAAAAGAAAAAGCAGCAAATCTACAATCGTTCCAATATAGTTTGCCAGTTATATTCTGATCTTGTTTTACTTTTAATTCATAAGCAATTCAGTGATAAGATGGGTTTGAATTTTTTACCTGTCTATCAGTTGAATAAAACTGAAAGCTTTGATGCAAGTTATTTCTTTTCCCTCACAATCAGAAAAAAATACGCATTTTTCAGAAAGGCCAGTAATTTGTAACATGTAATTTGGAATGCTGAGACTAGAAGCCTGGGCATTCACTGTCCCTCCACATCAGTAATGCTACCACATCAGAGATGCTCTGAATTTGGGGGAGTTTAGAGGAGTGAATAAGAGGAATGCTGGAGGGAGTAAGTAGTTGAGATTCTAGCCCCTCTCCAAACAACTTGAATTTCACCTATGTTGGATTTAGGGCTGCTAAAAAAAAAAAAAAAAAGAGTTTGAAAAACAGTTCTCTAATTGCTACTGGCACAATCTCTCATTAAACAAGCATCATGTGGAGGTAAATAACACCAGATCTACATATCACAAAACAACCCCACACCATACATTTTGGGGTGTAACTAACGAGAGGCATTATTTGTTTCAACACTCATCTAGGAATAAGTGTCAGCTAAGTAACAGCTTCATAAATAATCATGAGCCAAAAAACCATCAAATTGACAACTCTATACCCAGTTTTGTCATGATCTGGATTGAAGACAAAATTTCAATGTTTTAAATTTAATTTAGTATCCCCTTCTTTACTTTTGCAATCGTGAGGTAAGGGATACTATTATTGTAGCAATCCATCTAGACACCCTCATTTTTTCATATTTGATTTCCAAAGATACAAAAACCTTTATGCAATATTAAGCTGAAGGAAAAACTTTGTCAAAAAAAAAAAGAAAAGAAAAAGAAACAAAGCTTGAATAAAAAAACAAACTTGATATATAATTTTTTTTACTCTATAAAAAATGTGGCTTATTACTACCTGTCTAGATACATATTTCTGAGTTCATATTTCAACTTAAAAAATCACAATGACCTTTTATGCTCAAGGGATTTTAAGATTAGACAATGAGCTCCATGATAGCAAAGTCCACCTCGCTTTTTTGCTGTCCATCTGATATAGTACCTAGCACATGGTAAATGTTCAATGAATTTTTAGATAAACAAATTAAGTGTTCCAAATCATACCCAACTATATGTTTTTAAATAGTGTTGTACATAATCATGTATTTTCACAAATACATTGTGACTTGGCTCCTATAAAAAGAAAACAGGCATCTCTGAACTTAAAACTAGAAATATTTAGCATTAGCAAAAATTAATTGTATAGGAAAAATTAAACAGTAAGTCCAAAAAGAAATAATTCAGACTAAAAAGATATGTCCTCCTTATCTAATGAAAAATCATACTTGTAAAGAATAAGATAGCTGTTATTGAAACCTTTTCTAAGAAACTTAATTGCTTTCACATATTTCTTTCTTCCCACACACATCTTCAACAATTATTTCTGTGCTTTGCACTACTGATTGGGAAGAATGTTACATGATGAATCATGAAACCTATTTTTCCTTCATCCGTACTTCCACCACACTTTGTTACACAGTATTATTACAGCATTTATTACTTCATATCATGATTATCTGTAGCTATGATTATCTTACTGACTGAAAGCTTAGCTCTGTAAAGAAAATGACCTTGTCCTTATAGAGTGTGGTGACAGCTGATGTTAATCATTTCTTAACAAATAAAATAAGATACAAAAACAGGTATCCATTATTTTTAACCTGAAGAAGTGTGTATGAAAAACCAAAAAAAGACTAGCTCAAATTGATAATTCTTGACAGTAAAACACAATGTTGACAACAAACACATCACTTTGCAAAATCAACGAGAGTCCCAAATTAAATGGGCTCTAGCAAGTCATCTAGAGATTGGGTACTTTAGGAAAATAAAGTATATTTTAATGATTGAAAATAGATGTGAATCCTTTAATGGAGAAGTCTATCTACTAATGGCAGAAAAGACATGAATTTAGGGTTTATTTTACAATAGCTTTCTTAGTCAATTATTTAAAAGAGATTATATATTATTATTCTTTGGAAAATACTCAATAAAAATAAATTGATGCTACTGACTAACAGGACTTGCTGTAGAACACCTAACAAATTCAATTTAGATGTTTATTTAAACCTTTCAAACCTCCCATCCTACATTATCACCATGTCAAAATTGTAGTGTGCAATATATTTGTCAATACTGTTTATGAACCTTTGGGGGAAAATAAATCTTAAAGATTAACACTATGCAGACCCCATATATGAGTTTTACAAGTCTCTTATTGCCAATTTGTAGGTTAAGTTCAGAACTATAAGGCACAGACATTTTTAAGGGCTTTTTGGCAGTCCCATTGAGGAAAAAAATCTAATAAAATAAATTCAAAGATTATGACAACAATGTAAATAAAAATGTTCAAACAAAATAACCTAGATCATTTAATTTCAAAAAGATAATACCTCAAATTGAATAGTTTTTCAGGCAAAAATATAAGAGTGCTTTTTACATATCTAACTCTCTATATTTAAATAAATGCCAATGATCACCAGTATGGATAAAATAAACACACATATTCATATTTATCTACATATACAAACTAGTTACATTTAAAATACTTAAAAATTTTAATTCATAATGGAATGAGGATTATATGGATAATCTTATGTTCAATCCAATAATTTGCACCTCTAAGAGAGGTGAGAATATAATTGAAAGATTTCAAAATATTTAAGGTCAAATTAAGCTACTTCAGCAATTATCTTCAAGCATGCATTTATTTTGCTTTCATTACATTTTCCATTTCCAAGTCTGTGTGTTTTGTTTTGTTTTTCAAACAAGATGAGTATGACTGAAAGTTAAAAGATCAGCTTTAGAAAATACATAAAGGCCATGTCATTAAAAAAGAAAGAAAGAAAGAATATAAGGACTTGAAGAAAATATCAGGCACAAAAAAGGCAAAAGAGATCTGGATAGCACCTTAACACAAAGCAGAATTCACCCTAATGACTTCTACTCTATGTATACAATTGTAAAAAACAAAATGTCTGATATCATAGATAAGATTTTCACATTATTCTAACCAAATGTGGCTGTCCCAAAAAGGGAAGAAGCAAACAAATTATTTTGACCTTTAGCTGTATAAATGGTAGGTGATAGTCCTTCTTCATTTCATACTGATCAGACTGCATCTGAAACATTGTGTTTCTTCTATGCATCACTCTTCAAGAGAAACAAACTCTATGGCATTTCTTTGGTGAAGATACTCAGCAAATAATGTCATATAAGACCCAGCTAACGGGAGACAGGTAAGACACGACAATTGAGTTGGAAAGAAATGTAGACCTCTTCTGTTTGGTTCAGCTTGACAGAATTAGTACAAAGGGAGAAACTTTCAAGATGATAAGCATGTTGAGGGCATACTATGAGCAAGGTACCATATTTAGCATTTTACATATGCTACGTTACTTAATTCTATCAATGAATTCTTGAAATTGCCATCATTATCCCCATTTCACAGATGAGAAAATTGAGACTTAAAGAACTTAAGTTACTTGCCCAAAGTTACCCACCTAGACCTCAGATATGAATCAATTCTGTCTGATTCCCATGGCCATTAACTATATTATACTGCTTCCCTGGGAAGTCAGACAGTGACCTAACATTAGAAAGAAATTTTGAACAGAATTTTCTGACGGCAAAGTGAATTTGCTTCAGTAGACAGTGAATTTCCCATGCCCCACATAGCTGGATCATAGCCTAGCTACTGCTGTAGCAGACTTGTACGCAGAATATGTGGTTGGTCTAGGTGATTAAGCAACACTGAAATTTGATATATCTATCTCCTTTGAAAACAAATCTAGCTGAAGTTCTATTAGAGTGACCTGATGGTGAGGATTAAGGGAGAAGAAGATACCCACTTCTTCCTTTTGAAAATAATACACTATTTACATCTTTCTTATCCTGGATAAATTGGATAAAATAGTTGGTCTTCACATCTACAAGGAGTAAATAGATTCTATATCTTTCAATGAAAAAAAAGAGAGAAAATTGCTCTAGGCAAGTCAATATTTAATGGTTGTGCTTTTAAAAATTATGCATTCTGTGCTGTATCTTCTAGGCCAAAACAGGATTGGGCCCTTAACGTTTAACTGAGTAACCACCCAGGAACCATGGGGTGCCAAATAAACATATATGGAGTCATAAGTTGAGTAAGGAACAAAAAAAAAAGTAAGTCAAAGGTTTTGTTTCTACTATTAATAATAGTTGTTTAAAATAAGAGCTATTTCAAGAATAGCAAAATTCATTTATTACTAGTCGTGGTTGACCTGAAAATGGGTTGGGAAACTTATTTGTCAAACATTTTATAAAATGTCCAAAGTATCCATACACTAATACTTTTCAGGGGAGTAATAACATTGCCCATTCAGGTTTTACACACTAATTTAATCATAAGACTACCATATGTATTTCAAAGACAGTAAGTACTCTTTGAAGAAGCTTACAAAATATGTCATAGGAATGAAGCACAAAAAATTATATATATTCATACATACCTCAACTGTATCAATAGCCACACTACTTATAGATAGCAATAAAAATAAGCAATGGCCCAGAAAGCATGGAAAATAAATAAATACCTTAATTTAAAAGAAGGATTTGCCTTTAATTCCTTTGCACCTGTTTCAAATATCCCTAAGAAGGAATTTTTTTTTTACCTCCTTAGCTAAATACTACTAATTTTATTGCTACAATATTAACACAGAGATATTAGTATCTCCCCCAGAATGCACAATGAACAATTTTTCCTATTAAAAGCTAAAATCTGCCTGGAAAACAAAAAGCAAAGGCAAATTAATTAAGTATTAAGTTAGAAACCATGCTGTCCTGGATTGTATATGTGTGTACATTTGGACTGGCTGCTTATTTCAATATAACACAAAGGCTGCACAGAGTATCTTGTGAAAAAATGTTCAGTCAGACCAGTGGAAGGAATATATGGGTATTATTTAAGTACTCATATATTTAAGAATCATTATATATATTATTATATATTAAGAATCTATTTAACAACTCATTAATATATTAGAATAAAATGGTAATAAATATACTAGCTGCTAGCACTTATATAGTATGTGTTAAGTAACAGTGCCAGGCACTGTTCTGTATGCTTCACCTACTTAAAAGCTTTCAATCCTCAAAACAAACCTATGAGAAAAGTACATATTAGTACTTTTCTGATTTTACACATGAGGAACATGAAACTAGGAAGTTAAGTGTCTTCCCAATTCATGTTGCTACTAAGTTGTAAAAGGCAGGATTTGAATATAGCAATGTGGTTCCAGGATCTATATTCTTACCCACTACACTTCATCTCTTTCATGAGACTCACTTTACTTTTTATCCCTGGACAAGAATTTATATTATCCCTGAATTATAAATGAGATTCTATGAATTAAGGTCCATAGCATTTAGACATACTCTTGAGTTCAAACTTCAACACAAATAACTGCATTTTATCCAATTCCAGATTCTCTTCAGCTGAATGCAATATTTGCATTGATTATGTGCATACAGATGTGGCTGTATGTCAATAGTTGCTTGTTGAGTTCCACTTCAGAGGACTCTAACCTAGAAGTAAGATATCCAAAGTGCTCTACACAGATCTTGGGTTTCTTTGATTTATTCCCCCCTTTTTTAAGGCTCATTATTGCCATCTGAACGACCCTATTTGCATGTAAGATGATATCTAATGATTATTACTATTTGTAATAATCTGTTTCGGAAAGCTCCCTGGCCAGCTCTTACCTGAACTGCAAAGTACTCTTGTGGGCTCTCTGGGAAACGCCAAATATCATAAACTGCAGGTGGCTCATGGAATTATTCTAACTGCAAGCAATAGCACTTCATAGTAATGAAAGAGAAATGTATTTGTTTCTTAACTAAGTAGGTAAATAGCCTTCTTTATTGCTACTCCTTGGGGACCAGTGGTTTTGAAGTAACATATCAAAACGGTAGGTCATCAAAGCTCATTAATTTATATTCAATTGTTTCAGTTGTGTGTTTTTTATTGGGGCACGCTGGATTGAATGTTAACTTTACCATCTGCAAGGACTAACATTTTCAAAGTAAAATAATGGCATGTGCCAGTGGAATATTTTATCTAATGAAGAGCACAGGGCAAGAAGAGCCCTTATGTATGGGACCACTGCAGCTAAATATTAAATGTTCTCATTACAATTACTGTACTCCTCTAGTAAAAAGCTCTTATAAAATCCTAGAAGACTCTTCAACAAGGCAATCTATATACTTAAGAGTAATAAAAACTTAATTTCCTGAAAATGTTTACTTTAGACATAAGAAAAATACCCTTCCCCCAAATAGGCCAAATTGAGTAGATTTGTAAAAAATTATGTTTGATATTTTTCATGTTTTAGAACGGAAAATGAAAGAGAATCATTATAAAGATGACTAATTGTAAATACATTACAGTACACACACACACACACACACACACACACACACGTAACAACTTATGCAGCTGTGGGAGGTTTTAGCCAATAAAAAAATATGGAATTATCAGGCTCAAAGTAATTATTTGATCTCCTCCCACAGACTATTACAGCGGAGAATGCTGCTTGTGGATTTCCATCCTCCTTCTCCGGTTTGTATTCGTCTCTATCCCTGGGCTCCTTTTCAGTGTCATTGTCACAAGCGCTACAGCTCCCCTTATTAGCATATGTGAGTCTTCAACAGCAGACAAAATTTCTACAAAAACAGTGCTTCCAAATAGTGCTTTTCACTAGAGAAAACAGCCAAAGCATACTAAGTTAAACAGAAATGTAAGTTTTATACAAAAGCAAGAAGTGATTCTTTCCCAAATAATTTTCACTTAAAAGTAAATATTAGTGTTATTTACACAATTTTACCACTAAATGAAAGAACTTATTCATATCAGAATTCTGAATACAAAATCACAAATGATTGAGGAACTGAGCATGTTTTTAGTTTTTATACTTGCTACTCTGTTCACATGGTGCAAAAAAAATCTGTCATCACATAAAACAAAAATGAACAAAGAGGAAAATAATTGTAACTATCTACAATTTCTGAATATTTAAAATTTGCATCCTTCAATTTCTTGAACTTAAATAGGCTTTTGCCTTTATTCTTTTGTAATTTGATATTATGCTTATTATTATATCTACTCTATGCTTTGTAATTAAGTAAATATGACTAAAGATTTACTAGGTACCTACGAACAGCACTAGCAAACACAAGAATCAGAAAAGGTAAGTTAATAAATGTTGCTTTGGCTCCTGAAGGAGCTGCTTTCTTAGAGGTGTAATACATATGTAAATATGGCACTTTGCATAAAACATCTTCAGATAAAGTAGGTGTTTAACATATTTCCTTTCATTGCAAAGGGTTAATGAGAAAGGTTTACATTTGGGAATTTTCTGAAACTTGCTCCTCCCTCTCCCGTTGTGCTGCCAAAAATCATCTGACAGGAAACGTAAGATTAAGTTTGTCCTACCTAAGCGAACAAAGAGTGCTCTGAACAGGCCACCGGTTTACTGCAGAGCGGGAACTTTTCTAATCCTGCTGGAATCTGCAGTGCTGCTCAGAAAATATCACGGAAAAAGTTGTTTTCTTTCCTCTAACATCTTGTCTCTGGATCGTCTCATTTTGGTCACACTGCAGGTCCTGCTGCTTCTCCCATAAAGGTTAACTTAAAGCTCCAAACATAATCATGTGGAAAATGGACATTATTGATTCTTATGGTCCATTGTTCCCCTATCCTAAGTCCCTGAAGTTCAAGTTCAATCTGGAATTACATCATGTCTGGTTTCTCCTGGTTACCAGACGGCTTGAGACGTGACCACAGCTACAGAAAAAACAAACAGCCTTCTTCACGCTTCGGCTCCCCTATCGATTCAAACGTAAACTTTTTTTCTTTCTCTCAAGTATGCTTCAAGTATGGAGCACGGTTAATTTAGAGATTAAGTTCCAAATTAGATTATCTAATGGCATCTTAATGGATTGCTGACCCATTTCCTGTGGGATGGCAGCATGCAAGTCTGGCTGGAATACAATTAATTTCTTAGGAAGTGTTCTGAAGAGTTTCCTAGATAAAAAGGAAACGCGTTGTGCAAATCTTTCTTTACAAATGGAGAAACTTAGGCAAAACTACAACAAATCCCAATGTGTTTTTCAACAGCCAGATCACAGATGTTGCATGTGGGTGAACACCACATAATGTCATTTTTTAAGAACAGTAACATTGTTATTTTTTATTTCATAACAGGTGCAAATGATTCTGATGAGAACGGAGTAATTCGTTTAAATAGATTATTCAAATACAAAGAGCAACACTAGTTAGCAACCCTGTTACCAACAATGGTCGTGTGCAAGTTTGGCTTTTGCAATTTTCCTCCCTGAAGCAAAGATTCTTGGGCTCGTATACCTTCTCCACATTTCTACTCTAGTCCCTGAGTGGTGCTAGGGGCCCAGAACGGTGTGTGAAAAGTTGAACATTCTGAACACACTTTAGAGCTGACAGCTGAAAAGGAAATTCAGCACTCTGAGAATAAAGCTCCCCCCAGGAACTCCAGGAACAACCCAGCTGTTGTACTGTAGTTATGTGTCAAGATAACAAACTGAAAGCAGGAAATGCTAACCTAGTGAATTTGCAGGGATCAGTCTAAGTGTAATGTTGAAATAAAAGTTAACTCTTTAATACTACCTATGGATAGGTCACATGCTGCCTTTATCATGCAAGTACCATACGTGTATATATGTGTATGTACATACATACACACACATGCATATGTACATGTGTGTATATACACATGTACACACATACACCATATATACACACATATTTATATACCAACATATGGTTTGTGACCCTATATTGCAGATTATTTTTGTTTAAATATTCATTCTTAAGTCATTGAGGATATATATTTTACAAAGAAAATTTTGTGGACAAAGCAAGGAAAATGGTAGGTTCAGGACAGTGTTATGCAAATAAGATTGTATGTATGAAATGAATGTTATTACTCCTTCCTTTTTGCCCCCCCCCCCCCCACTCCTGACCAACCAGATCCAAATAATCTTTACTGGCTGCTAAATTTCTCTTGGGAAATCAAGCAACTCTCTAGAATTGCAGTAATAAACGACAATTTCTTACAAAAACATGTGTAAAGTAACTACAGAATGAAGTATTCAACTCATAGAAAGGAACTGCTAACACATGTAACATGGAAAATAGCTGATAAAAGTCTCTTTGGTGCCATTCAATTATGGCATCAGCAGAAACACAAAAACCCTTCCAATTATTTCAGTAAAATCTTCATTTATTCATTATTTCAGAGGCTGAGCAAATGGTTTGTGTAAACATATCCTTCAGTAACACGCACATGTTTATTTTAGCCATCTGAAGGCTTCTTCTATGTTTATATAAGCCATCAGACACATACAGCCACTCACTTGTGGCTTTGCCTTTTCCTGAAAGGGGTGAAGGGAGAGAAGAGGGAATGAAACAATAAATCCAGTTTCTCTTTTGCATAAAGCACTCCCTCCAATGTTTTAAAATAACTTATGTTTATATTATTCTTGGATTGCCCTTTGGCTTTCTTTTTCATTCAATTATATTGCTCTTTCATATTTGATAGTACAAGCTATGTTCTGGCTATAGTTTCAGAAAGAAAGCCAATTAGGGAGTTAACTGATATATTTGTTTATACCCACATAACTCACATATGCAACAATGTAATTTGTCCACATTGGAGGACAAAGCACAGACACAACAGTACCCTCAAGCAGCACAAGCAACTCATCACCCATGCCCCTCCTGAGAGCTGAGCCCCTCCTGACTCAAGCAGAAGTGAGCCATTCACCGACAGATTACACTCTGGATTAACTGTGATACCTGACCTTCGGGTTAGACAGAAAAATTCACTTAGGCACAGGCAACACACACACACACACACACACACACACACACACACACACCACGACTCACAAAATTCTGAGGTCAAAACAACAAAACACCTTCAGGGTTGCAACCTAATAAGTCTGTGAAAACTTTCCAAAGGAGTCAGCTTTGGTTCTTAAGGGAATGTTTATACATGGGGGGGGGGGGGGGGGGAGGAGGAGGCGGGCAGCACACTGGGAAGGAAAAGGATGGAGAAAATCTTCCAGCTTTGATTATACTTGCACAGCTCCCTCAGCACTGACATTTTCAGTCCCGAAAAAGGATGACATGGAAACACCTCTACAGGAGGATTGGTATAAAGCAGCAAAGGGGGTAACCATGGCAAATGATCATATAAGGAAAGTAATGGCAACAAACAATCAAAACAAAACAAAGTGAAGCCAAAACACAGGGCAAAACCAAAACACTTTCTTTGGTTTTTCTACTACAAAGTCTCCAGGGATTGCCTTTTGTGAAAAACAAAAAGCAACAACCACAACAAAAATAACCTGATGTTTTCTTTATTCCATTATGACAAAGGCAAATTATTTAGCCCTCTGGTTGAATATATCTACATTTCCTCATATTTTTTTCAGTTTATTCAGATAATTTTAAAGTTGTAACAGTGCCCTAAAGATTTTAGATGTCTGTTATCTGCTGTAAAAGTAGTAGTGTTACAGACATTTATGATTTCCTTTTTCAATATCCTTTATAGAAGAAAAAACATTAATAGTTTCATAAATAACCACAGGGCACAAACTATAAACCATAAACAAAGTATGAATATGTTGTACCACAGGCATGGCCTACTTGTGTTATCAAACATGGACTCCACTTGTACCTACCGTACTTTTTTTGAAAACTGTAACAAAGCAAAGCACACTGCTATCTTATTTGAATGTTTTTATTCTGAACTATATAATACTTAGATTTTAAGGGCTGTGAGCATCTGTATTACTCACACAGCATTTGGGACAGCCCACCACAGACTCAGTAAACACCTGTTGAACGCATGAGCGTGATGCCTGCCATTACCAATTATGTGCCTTTTGAATCATGATAAAAACGGAAGAAACAAACCAAAAGCAACGTTTTAAAAGCTTTTTGAAGCATTAAGGCCATTCTATATATTGTTATCTACTAATAAAACAATTACTATTTTGAGGCGCAGAAGACATCTTGGCTAAATGAATTCTGAATTTTTTTCTGACTCATTATGACCTGAAACGGCTTACTACACCGATTTTTCACCAAGAAGGGGATTTGTAACATGAACAATGTTCTCCTAAGAACTGAGTTTAGTCATCATATTAACTCACTCTGATACATTGTGTTCTGTGGTGATTCATTGTCCACTCACCTTTTCCTTTCTGGGATATCAATTTTTTCTTTGAAAAATTACTAGAAACTAGACACAATTATATTTTATATAATTTATATACTTATTTGGTTTTAATGTACTTTAGAGGTGCTGTCCTATTTTAGATAAGTAAATGTCAATCAGTAATCCACAGATTTGAAAGTTTACATAGCTATAGCCACATTTAAAAACACAAGTACACTTCATCTAATTTGCAATTCTTATAAATGGTAGAATTCCTATGCAGACATGGGCCATTTTGCTAACGGAGTATGGAATATAAGGAATTTATTTAATAAAATTAAATCCAAACAGTGTTATCAAACCCAATTAAATTAAAAATACTTAAGACAATTTAAGTAAGATATTTTCATTGAATTGAAGAGTATTAATTATTAAGACTTTGCATAAGATGATTTCATTGAGATTATCTTCTTTTTTTATAAGTATATATTGTACTTTTTCCAAATGCAGGAATTATATGTGTCTTGGGGGGAAAAAATCAAAATACGTAAAAATGTATACATTTTAAAGTGGATGCTATACCAACCTTTAAAAAGGGGAAAAGTCATGTTGTATTCATTTTAGGTAGTGAATTAATAAAAACTCATCAAGTTTTTAAAACAGAGTCCAACTAATTTTCTTAGTTTTTACATGTGTAAAAATGGACATTTTATTAAATTAATTTTTTTATACTCCACTCTTTAGCAGTTTCTATCAAGCATTATGGATATGGGCAGCCCACTGACAACTGATATCTGAGTATGTACTTTTAACAGAGGCATGTTCAGTAAAGAGAGGATTACAATCACAGCAGGCCTGGGAAATTACGTTGGCTCTACTTTTGGTGAACTCCTTATGGGATTACCTCACTCTCTTCTGTAAATTTTTATCTCTTATTACATATGATTATACCATGAATTTTAATTATTTAATTTGTCAGTTTGATAGAACTTGTTCTTTATTAAAATAATATATAAGCGGATGCAGCACTACTTACTCTCTAACACCAACATATGAGACAATATCAGAACTAGTTTTGAAAATGAAGTTTTAGAGTAATTTTCTCAGCCTACCAAATAGTCAATTCTCAATGATTCACATCAATGTACAAACAGAAGCTAAAACTTTATTTAAACCAAATTCCCTCTTTAGCTATTGATTCCAACAATCTTCCCACTCCAAAACTTATGAGTGCTGCTAATAACAGTTAAATTGACTAATTTGAAATTTTTCTTCTAGCTTTTCCCCTCTGACAGGGGAATAAATGAATAGTAAATGGCTTAAAGTTAGCAGTCCAGGAAAGAGCTGAAAAGAGAAGACCTATAATGTAAAAGCCCAATGCTTTTATCTTCAGATAGCTGAAAAATCTTCCCTAAAACAGATTTCGTATTTCAGGTCCTAATATCTAAGTGCAAAATCACCCCCTTCAAGAAAAATATTATAAATTGTTTAAAACATTTTACAGCACTTAGAAATTCCAATGATTAATTAGCATATGTTATAGCCCCAAATTAATTTGAAGTTGCAGTTACATGAGAAATAAAAGAGGGGGGGAGGGAAAGAGGGGTGGTATAGCCAAAACAACTAAATTTTTAACATATATTTTCTATAAAGCTAGTTAAAAACAAACACTACAGCTCATGTCATTTTTAAGTGTAAGTGTAGGGTTGGAAATAATTAAAATGTTACCTTTGCCAAGTAATTCCCAATGTATCCTCACTGGTACTGGGGTATAAATGCCTGCCGTTTTGATTCATGGTCCAGTCACAAATCCTCAGCTGTCAATTGAAACCTAGCAGTCAGATATGGATCGAGCAGTACTACAGTTTTTAGTATTTAAATGAACACATGCAAACTAGTATTGTACATGGCATTAACCTTACTTTCCCAAGAGGCAACATAAAAAAAAAAAAAAAAATGCAAAAGAAAAACCTTACTCTGAAAAGCAAAATTCCTAGACTCTTTTTTAGAAAAAGCTATTGCAATATGCTTCTCTATTAATTAAAGCATACAAGAGAAACAAGTGCTTAGAACATAACAATTAGACATTATTAGAGTACAAATTGAGCTGCAATAAAAGCAAACGTTAATGTTCAATAGAGAGATATATTTTAGAAAGAAAATTAAAAAAAGCTTTTTTTAATGCAACATATCAAATAATCTGCACTGAGTAAAAGAATAATTGTAAGCATGCAGTTTGCAAAACATAAAAGACATGCAGTTTAGAGGAGAAAGGCCCCACCTTATAAACATTGTCCCTGACATATTTAGAAGCATCAAGATATTCAATTTTAGATGTTTACTAATTTTGTTTTATTCACAATGGCATCATTTAGAAAGAGTTGATAAGAATTTCTACTTTTATTTTAAACTCAGAATAATGGCATTTCAAATACTTTACCACATCTGAATAGAGTGAGGAATGCACTGAATACAAGCTGAAACAAATTCTTCCCAGATCTCCGAATCATCAGCTCTGCCCTTCAGAGATTGTTCAAGTAACCCTATCCAGTTCTGTTTGGTTAACAGCTGCCCTACAGTGCTAGCAGATTTATTGAAAAGATATATTGCTTATTTTTATGCTTAAGAAAGTAAACTTATCTGGCTTTGGGAGGAAAAAAAACCACTAGGAAATCATGATTTTTAATCTTTAGATAGCCATGCTGTAAATTAACTGCATCTTGCATTGAAAAGATGACTTACTCATAGCAATCCACTAAACCTTGTTTGCTGCTTTTCAGTGATAATTTCTAAAAGATGATAATTGGAGCCAAGTGTCTCTAATGATACATTATTCCAATCCTTTCTGATAATGTTATGACTTTAAAAAAATGGTAATTAAGAATCTTTACTTTTCCTGTTAGACTCTTGATTTCTACATACTCAAGTAGAAGTGATTCTGGAGTTTTAGAATAATAGTTTTTGCTCATTTTTCTACAGTCTATGAGGATCCAAAAATACCTTTTAAGATTTCTAAAACGTATATTTTAATTATATTGATATTTTGGGTAAAGGTAATATTGAAATTTAAAGAACTGAAAAAAAAAATCCCTTAATGTAGATAAATAGATAAATAGGTATGTAGTTAGATAAATAGAGTGATAGATATGTACATTCTGTTCAGGATATATGTCATAAAGAAGTCACAAGTTTGTAAACTAAATTAGAATGGAAAATATTCTTAAAAGGGATAATACTTGTATAAAGGAGAAAATGCACATTTGATTATTTTAAATCAAACAGATGACAAACTTTATGGCAAGATTTTTTTTAAAGGTTCTCAAAATTTTCTTTAAAGGATCATCTAATCACAAATGCAATGTGATGAGGCAATCTGAAATTGTTTTTTCTACAGTAACAGTAAGCCAGTTGTCTATTTCAAAATACACTTTTTAAAAAAGCAGTACTATGAAAATAATCTAAAACCAATTCAAAAAACTTGATTTTGTATGAAGATTACCTTAGGGAACTCTTACTGATTCTTCTCTAGTCAGTGAAAATCCTAGTTTTGAGTCAATTAAACACTCTCAAGAAGGGAGGAATATATT
The DNA here is from genome assembly GCF_057876585.1 of Rhinolophus sinicus. Classification (NCBI taxonomy): domain Eukaryota; kingdom Metazoa; phylum Chordata; class Mammalia; order Chiroptera; family Rhinolophidae; genus Rhinolophus; species Rhinolophus sinicus. The sequence continues at coordinate 59,554,165 of NC_142516.1, forward strand.
TAGGCATAGCCCACGATAATTCTGCTAATTATTAACTTCAGGTTAGTTACTGTGGGGCTCTCAGGTTAAACTGGAGAAATTTTCAGAAGACACTTTCACAAAGCCAGGTAAACCTAAATATCACTCACTGATTGGCCTGCTGTCCCACAGACAATTAAAGGAACTCTATGTCTCCTGGGAAAACTGCATATATAAATTGTTCATATTTTGTCATTCATGTTGCTAATTTCTTGTTTGTTTACTTGTTTACCATTCCAAAAAATTTCAAGTGGGTTATCTTTGGCCACATGTGAAATACTTAAAATCAATGGACTTTCGGACTTTTCTTTCCGAAGAGTCAAAGGGGTTAAACCTGACTGTAGTTATTTATTTTCATTCATCTTTCAGATACATGCAATAAGAATATTTTATCCCAAACAGAAAATATGCTTAAATACATACAAAATGATCACTGACTATATGTAATAATATAATTTAATGTCAAATAAATTGGCAGGATATTAACTAGTATTGAATTAATTTCCTTTCAGTTACTGAAAACATAAAATATAATTTAAATTAATTACTTAGATTGCGGGCTAGCATTATCAACATTTTAAAAAATTTCTGAGGAAATATCTTTATACATGCTTATATGTCAAAACTTACTTAAACTAGGTTACTTCAACAAAAGCCTCCCTCATCATGTTGATTTAAAAATGTATTAATGTAGCTTCTTTTGTATAAAGCATCTCTGAATTAATAAACTTCCTGACAAAGTGAAAAGTTTGCAGTGATACTGTGAGTAGGGGAAACAATTAAAATAGAAATCACGTATTCACCTAAGATTTCTGTGAAACTAATTCCTAATTAAATCAATTACTAAGAATCTTATTTGACCAAGATAGTCCTGACTTAGCAAATTTTTAACAAATTCTATGTGAAGAAAGGTTAATAATAGGTATATGTAAGCTTCTTTTGGGGCATGTTAAATAATTTTGGTATTAGTATAGTTCACTATTCCTAACAAAAAGAATTTTACAGTAGGCTTTAAATAAGTTAAAAATAACAGATGACAATATTATTTGAGGTTGGTGTGGTGATGCCTCAGTTTCTGTCTTGTGAGTGAGTCGGTGTTATAATATTTGGCTATCAATTCATTTTTAAATTAAATTTTAAAACTTTAATTTTAAATGGTATATGAATTTCAATAACTCATGAGTTTTTTCAACTATTTTCCCTCAAAAATTAAGAAATTACTTCCCCCCTCCATAGTACTCAAACTTAAAATACCGGGTACAGATTAGTTTAGAGATTTAGTCTGTTAAAGTTTTGTTTGTATGTGTAGGTGATCAGCAATTCTTATATATGTAACCGTATAGACAGACCTGATCATATGCATACTCTTCCAGAAATGCAAATTCATATAAATCATTTCAATTCTTTAATTTATATGCACCTACTAATATGAAATTAGATTGTCTAGAGAATTAAGGTAAAATTTGTATTGAAACAATTTATTGCCAGAATTCCAAAAACAAACAAAAGGTGAAGTAAGGAAGTACGATTCTCTTCCAAAAGAGCTATGAGTAAAGGGATAAGGTTGAAATAGTCCAAACAACTAAGAGAGAAGCGAAGATCAAGATTTCACAGCCTATGTTCATAGGGTGGTCGAAGTTCCATAAACTCTCTGGAGTAAGAATCTTGTTCCTCTCCCAACTTGAATGAGATTGTTTCAAAAAAACAATGATGGGAACCACATAGTTTCCCTTAGAAAACTGCACAAGGGGAAACACCTAAGATTTGGATCACTATCCATCCTGTCCTACACTGCACTCAAATATTCATGCAGGTAAGTTGATGGCCAGAAAGAATCAATATTGCTTGTGATTTCTGAATACATTCGTTTATTCAAAGGAGGGCCCTCCATTGTTATGAAAAGGGGTTTTTGTTAAATACTTAGCAATTAGATTTGGAATAAAAGAAAGAAGGTAAGCAAAATGTTCTACTCTGCTAGACTCAGCAAACAGCCTGATGTACTAATAGTGCCTCATGATGACATCAGCTCTCAATTGAACCAATAAACCATTAAACTGTGAACAGCATAATCAACACAGGCAAATTCACCTTTTCACTTTTTTTATTTTTATTTTTAATTTACAGTGACCTCAAGGGAATATCTTAAATGATGTGTTTTATGTTCTCGTAGGTTTCTTCATTTCTCCAGATAGCCTCAAGGCAACAAATTTTTGGGGGTGGAGGTGTTGTTTTTATTTTTTGGGGGGGAGAGGTTGTTTAAAAAAAGATTAATACTCCAATAGTCATACTTTTAACTCTTAGATTAGTATAATTCTATTTTATTACTACTATTAATTATCACGGAGCAAATAAAATGGCCTCTGAATGAATAGGATGTAGCCCCAGTAAACAAGCAAAATGGTCACAATAAAATTGTGTTACATGTGGGACATATAACACATATTTTTTTAAAAAAGGTTTTTAAGATCACCCGGGTACCTTACAGTTACTCCTAATGTCAATTTCTGAAACCTATGCTTCTTGATGTTTAAGTTAATTAGCATGGCAGCATTAAGTGAAATGGGTATGCATAGTCCATGAACTAATTAAACATTGCTGACCATAAACCATAAGTATTAGAAAATGAAAAGTGTTTTTGTTGTTGTTGCTTTTTAGATGGAGGCAACTTTACCTTGTAGAGTTTAAAGTTTCAAGGGAACTGAAAACTTGGGTAGTTCAACCTCTTCATTTTCCTTTCCAAAATAAGGATAGAGGATAGCAAGGTTAGACATGCTTTGTTCGTGTCTAACCTCCTGATTCCAAATCCCTGGTTCTCACCTAGGACACCAGTTTGCCTGTCATTGTTCTTTCCCTACCCTCGCCTTCACGGGCAGTCCAAGAATATTTAAAGCTGCAATGTCCATAATTATAACCTTCAGAATTTCCTTTACTTCCCTGATTTAACTCAGATCTTTTAAAGTTAATATTTTCAAAAAGAAGATAATTTTTCCCTTGTAATTTTGTTGATTGAAATCTAAGGTTTCAGGAAACACAATTTTATTTCTACATTAATTACAATAGTTTTCATCTGGATATTAGTCTTTGATAACAAGTAAAAATAAGTTACTAAATAAATGAATGGATGATAAAAAAAAACAGACTATAGAAGGTTTTTGTTTCATTTTGTTTCGGTTTTCTTGTTTTGTTTTGTTTTAAGAACTAGTCAAAAAGCTAAACATTTGCATAGCCATTATTTTGACTTGAAACTTCCTTTAAATGTGTTTCCTTTCCAACCAGCATATGTGAAAAGTGACCTCTTATCCATTTACATACCTACCCAGAAGTCATATGATAGGGTTTTGCGTCAAGCTGTCAATTATGATAACAGACACAATAAGAACAGCCCAAGTGTTGATAGCCTGCTTCCTGGCTTTATTGAAAAGTTTGTTGATAGTCCACTTGTGTCATTTCAAATGCTTGCCTCTAATAAAAAAGTAACTTTCCAGAGGTTTTAATGTACCTAGCTTTGACTTTGCCATTTTATTTGCTAGGACAAATATTATAAAGAGATTTCAATCAATATTCTTATTTTTAAAAATCCTATAGAGACAATTTCTTTAAAAGGACATTTGGTGTAACAGAAAGTTTCAGTGTAATGAAAAGCACTTTAAAATTCTAGTTTCAAAATTATATCAAGTGTTTAAAAATATTTTGATATAAAGTAGTCCAGCAATTGAAATTGAAATAGTAGCATTATATAGTCATGCAAGAGATGTGACATGCACCAATAAAATCCATGCAATTGTGACCAGTAATGCAAGGACCTGAGTTGATCAGGCCATTCATTCATTAGCTCTAATAGTAGCATATATAGTCAGGAGATTATAATTTTGAGATTATGACAATAAACCTTATGTCTTATAAACTAGGGCTTACTTGACCTTGCTGTCTCACTTAGGGAAGGCAAAAGTCACCTCCCATTTGTTCCATCTAAAATCTCAACTCAAATATCAAAGGTTAATATGCACTTCAATAGCTGTTCAAATAGCAATCTTTTACTTCCAAACAAGTTTTCTTAGCTACAAACTTTTATTTCCAACTTGTAAAAAGGCTTTTTTTAAAAAATATGTTGTATTAGTGTTTAATAGTAAGGATTTATATTTTTATTACGATCTTACACTCAAATAAAATGGTGATAATAAAGTTAACTAGACCCTCTTATATTATCAAACTTTCTATCAGAGCAAAGAAAGAAGGCCTTCAATTTAGCAAATTTATTATGAGGTTGGCCAGATAAGGAACTGGTGCTAATTCAAGTAAGTTGTCTCATATCTGCCATTTCTACTAAAAGTGTTAGACTGGATTATAAAATAACTTTTGTATTTTCTAAGCAACATCCATCACGCTGCTATATAGTTCCTCTTTTCTCAGAGACAAAACTTGGGAAATGTAGTTCCTTCACCGCCTATCACAATGAATGTGCACAGGCTGTGCATGAAGTATAAGGAGGAAAGGAAACACTGCATTTTACTAAACTTCTGTGAAGTTATGCCAGAGAGGAGGTCATTAACACTTCTGAAAAAGTTCCAAATAATAAAAAGACATTTCTCAGCAGAGACTAAAGCGTTCCGTTTGCCAAAGCAGGACCCACGAGTTCTTCAAGCCACCACACCATCTTCCAACAGAAAAGTTAAAGGGGAATGAAGCTCCAATGGAGGTTCTCATTTTCATTTCCCCTAAGCCAATAGCGGATGTATTAACTAAGATAATTGTCCCAAACCTTGAATAACACTCAAGATTGTGTTAGGAGATAACGGAAAATTTTAAAGTCCTGATCAGCTGACACGAGCTGATTATTATAATTAGAATTGTTTTCAATGACAAATTATTAACTGGTTTACGTGAATCTTTTTGAAATACTCTTCATGATCATGTGATTTTCTTTTTTAGACTTAAATATCATATTTGAGATATCACAATGATAGGTGAAATTCCTGAGTCAGAAAAAAACTAGTATTTCAAGGCAGTTAGCAACCAGTTTTAATCATTATAAAAAGGAACATGGAGATGTATAATTAGTAACAACTATGTGGGTACTAAGTTAATGGGTACAGAAGCATATATTTTTAGTATTCAGATTTGCAAATATGAATGTATTACTCTTACAAGTGAAACACAGGGTTAATTTTAACATTCTTCCATTTGAATTTCAGAATGCCAATATCCTTATGTGCTAGAAATTACTATATTGAAAGCTCTGCTTTAGTGTCATTTTGTGGAAAGATGTTTATGACAGTCAAAATTATTCAACAATTTAAAATTTATTGTTAACTCTAATTTATGTAGGGTGTATTAAAGTTCTTTTCTAAGGAAAAATAGCACTCAGCAATGCACATCAATACTTTTCATAACCTAAAAGGATAAATCTTTATAAAGCAGCCGCCAATGAACTGAAGAATGTACCTGGTGACAATATTTATTCTTAAGAGGTCATGTATATTAAGGGTTATGGGGGATGTTTAAAAGAACCCTCTCAGACTAAAACCATTGCCTTTCTAATTTTAAATTTCTCCTAGGTAATATAAAATGATTGATTACCTTTATTTCATGTACCCCTTGATTTTCCTTTTCATTCATCATTGAGTACTTTAAACCAAATGCATTTAGAACCTGCTGCTAGAAGACTGGTCTCTTTTAAATCTTTGTAAAGTAATGAAAGGACACAGTAAATCAATCTCATTTCTGCTGTAGAAAAGAATAACCTTTACTCTACTGAAGTCATTTAGACTATTTCTGTCCCTCTGTTCCTGGATAGTAAACATAAAACTTCATCTCTATGATTCTTTTAACATTTGAAAGGATAAAATAAGCTTTTAACTGGAGGCTTAGTTTAGTAATATACATGTATAGTATGATATGCATACACATTCATTTTCTGCATGCCTCAAAATTGTAGCTCATTATGAATTTGGCACAGTGGGCTTCTTCAATTCAAAAAGTAGGACTAACTCTATCATTATACAGAGGACCAATTATCTTTCTGCATGGCATTTAAAACTCAACATTACAGTTTTAGTTATGAAGTTATATAGTTTTTTCTTCCAAGGATCAATACACATTATATATTCTATAAATATCAACTGCATTTGATTAAACAAATCACATTTATATTGTAAGGGGTCTTACTTGACACTGTCCACTTAAAAAACAAGTGGTGGTCCTTGATGAAAAAAGTTCTGCAATTCATATACATGTGTATATATTTTTCAACTAAAATGTGCTCAGAACCCTATCTTCATTGAGACTCATGTGTTCGTGATGCTTTCTAACTTTGCTTGATTTATCCTTAGATATGTGAAAGAAGAAGTAACTTTTATATAACGAATTTTTGGGATCATAATTATATGGGGCTCTAACGTTAGTCATAAATGATCAATAAAAAAATTAAAGCTTCGATAGATTAGGATGGGGGAGGGGAGATGCTTCTAAATACATGGAATTGGTTATAATATTCTGACTGTTTGGGGCTAAAGGTTTTAAATGATGGAGGCATGTTTCTATGAATTAAAAATTAACTGGAAATTAGAGATGTGTCATAAAGAATAATGTAAATCCCATGACAAAAATATTTATGAAAACACGTGGAATAATTTTTTAAAGAACAAGTTTCTAAACCTGTAAATCCTGCATATGTTTCTTAAAAACACAACGCACATATACATTTGTCAAATAGAACCATATTATAGTAATTATAACACATTTCATATTATAGCAATTTTAGAGGTGAAAAAAGCAACATTCCAGAGAATTATGTTGAAAAGCCAATGGCTGGCAAAACCACTAATTATTACTTGGTATTTTCATAACTGTGTACAGATGTTTTCAGTTAGTTTTCACTCTTTTGTTTTGTTTTGTTTTTCTTTTTTTAAACCTGGCAAAACATCAAGTATCTTGAATAAGCTATCATCTTTATGATTTTCTCTGAACTCTGCATGTGGTGACCTTTAATATATGCAGTCTCCCACCTTGGTCTGCAACTGGGCAGGACTCAAGAATTCCACATGAAGCACAGTTAAGATAGGAACAATAAGCATAAGCAAGATGGGCAGGTCTAGAACAAAAGAAACTGGCCTGAGTACCTGTGCAGGCTTACTACATATGTAAAAACTCACACACCAGCACATACAACTTAGATTATAAATGAAGAGCAAGTTAGTTAATACTAGCTCTTTCTGATTCATTATAGACTATTTTTCCCTGTGTAATATTTTGTACACTGTTAATCTCAAACTGCTGAGCTATCAAAACTTGAGCCCAGCAAACATATGCATCATAAAATATATTTAACTTCTGAAGTAGTGACAATTATTTCTGTCATCCTGTAACTAGAATCGTAGGATTTCTGTATTGGTATGATCCATGCTTTTGACTGTGGCTAACTGGCTTATAAGTCACCATTAATCCTGGCTGTACATCTTCATGGTCTGGGTAAACATTTCATTTGCATTAAATTTACAGCATTAATGAGATGTGAAATTTAAAATGCTACTTGAAACATAAATGATGTAAGAAAGCAGAACAAAAAAAAAAGTGTTTTATCACAACTGAAATCAGTAAACCAATTTAAACCTATTAAAAAATGCATGATGTGTCGCCTGAGATGTTAGCTTCATAACTCCTCTTCCTGGACTAAAACACCAAAATGGGGAGTAAAACATCTGGAAAATCTGAAAGAGCTCAAAAACACAAATTGTGTACTGCTTCTATCCTAATTGGCTTTCAAATCAGTTCTCAATTTTTGTCTTTGGAAGCTACAGGCTAGTAAGTTCTCAACAGCCACTAAAGACTGAGAAAAATACTCTTTGGAGGAAATACTGTTGATCATGAAAGTCATCGATATATGCAAAAGATAGGAAAGGCCTTGAGCCAATTTGAGAAACCCTTCTCAGAGAGGCAAGAAACAAAGAGTAAATAAGAAAATATTTTGGAAAATGAAATAATCAAATTTTTTCTCAGAAGCCCCATGAGCCCCGTTCTGAGTCCAGATCTGAGAAGCAGCATGGAGAAAAGCACCAGTGCGAAAGCGCGGCTACACCATTACACCTGGGTGAAACTTGCCCACCTGTTGCTGATGTAGGAAGGATGGGTCTCTTGGACTTAGTCCCACATATCGATTGGCTTGAGATGTGCCTGAGGCTGTGTAGGCTGATTAAGGAAGAACAAAAACAAAGATAAAAATTGTGAACTATCAGCATGAACACCCTGTCCATGTAAAAGAAACCCAGAGAAGTGGGACTTGCAACCACAAAAAAAAAAAAAAAAAAGTGTGTCTATGTTTCTTCTCTTTTGTCTGAGTGATCGCTGAGTGAGCTAAAAGAAATGGTGGTTGACCTCACATCAACTAGTTTATCCCCCTCCCCAAAAATCGATCTGGTAAAACATATCCCATCATTTGGTGGGGGCATCTCACACTTACGTGTTCCAGTTAGTCTTGCAGGAGTACCAAAGACTGGCAAAACAGAAGGGCTCTTTTCCTAGGTGTGCCTTTTTAGCAGGTATTAATTGTCTAATAATGGAATAATCAATGATGGTCTGTGAGTCTAAATGTAAAAGCAGACTGAGAGTCTGTCAGGCAAAAGTGAAAGCTTTCAATGACTAGATTTAGGCAAATGTGCTTGATGATACAGGATGAAAAATGTCACTTAAGTCTTATTAAAAGAAAATCTGACTAACATGAAGGAGAAGCCTATTTTTATTATACTATCTAGAATAAATTAGCTCAGTATTTTATTGAATGTGAAAATGACCTTAAGCTTGATAGAAATGTTTTTGAGAAGAAAAAAAATTCTTTTCCATAAGCACAAATAGTCAGTTTCTTGTGAATGGCCCAGGGAATTGAGGGCACTTTTTAAATACATGGCCGCCAGGTAAGTAAATAGATACAGTGAATGCTCCTTAAATTATTAGTCTCTCCTTGGAAGTACTCTTTGTACAGGTGCTTTTTGGTACAGAGTGAATTTTTCAAAAAAACATCTCCTTATTCTTAAAGGATTTTGTTTCTTTTCACAAGGAAAGAACTAATGTATCTTCCCAGCCCTAAGCAATCCCATTGCTCCATGTTGGATTAAACAGAAGAACTAAATGTTTACCATTTATAGTATATCTATAGGTCTGAAAAAAAACTAAACTGTTTGGTGTAAAACCATCAGATTAATTAGGAATAGGACATTAATTTTTAAAAGGCTTTTTAAAAACCAATATATTAATTCTGCCATGTTCATTTGCAGGACTGCAGAATTTGATCTATTGAGGCTTTTTCAGGTCAACTTTTTAAGACAGTGAAGATACTCACAATTCACCTTTTAATTATTCCTGAAGAAAGAGCCCATGCAAGGGCAGCCATATGCAACCAATGGCCGCTATTCAATCTCCAGGCATCTGGAATTCAACACATAGCATGGACAGCTGGTGAAGAGCCTCACCCTAACAGACCAGGCACCAAGTCTGTGCTACTCATTCTTTTCAAGTATGAGGAAGAGGTTTCCACGGCCTCTGTGTTATCTTTCATTGTACTGACTGACCAATTCAATGACCCATTTCTCATTGTCAGTGGTGCCTAAGAAGCTGGAGCTACAAGTTTGCTTCTAGAAAAGAAAAATGACTTACTATATTTCTTTACTACAAGAGTGGAAAATGAACTGATGCAGCCATCTTTTGAATATTTTGTAATTTTATTAGTCAAATCAGATCCCTTTTTGATCAACCTGTATGTGAGTATAAGTACAATTAATTGACAAGCAGGCTGACTCTACTCCCATAAGTGAACTGTGATGATTTTGCTTTCTATTTTCTTTTATTTAAATTGCTAACCTATTTGTTCAAAGATTCCAAGACATCCACTTTCAAAATTGGGATGTAGTATTTTAGTGACTGTACTATACACAGCTAATCTTTAGAGTGAAAGAATTTTTAGTCTTCCTTAACTACGTCTCATCCATCTGTGCATTCAAAAAAGTGCTCACTAGTGTAGGACCCTCTACCAACAATCCGATTATTAAGCATTTAATGATTATTGATGAGAATTACAAGCCTATATGAACTTAGTCTCTGGGGCCTCATGAATTTTGAGAAAGAAATGCTGAATGCACTGTACACTCAAAGTATTGTCTTTTTTCTTGTAGGGTTCCCTCCTAGGTTTTCAGAAGCCACACACACACACACAAAAAGAGCCTCTTTCTAATGGCAGAGAAAGAAAGAGCCAGTGGTGGTTCTAATTGGCTGTGTAATTTCACATGGGACTCTCCAGAGCATGGGGATTTTCTTGCTCCAGGTAAGAAAGCAGAAGCTCTGAATTTAAGATATAGTATGTATAATCGACGAGGAGTGTGCTAATTCCTCCTGTCTGGAACTCGATCCATTCCACTCTACCAATCTATGCACAGCAGCTCCAGTTCTAGGAAGCTGGTAGTTTGGATGAAGCCAATTGAAAAATTGTGTAATAATTCTTTGTGTACTAATGAGTATTCTAAACGAAGAAGGAAATCATTTGAGTTATTGGTATTGATATGTAAGTTCACTAGCTAAATCTCTGACATTTAAAATGTTATGGCCATATGCTAAAAAGCGTGTACCTGATGTGCTATGATAGGCAAAATAAAAATAAAATTTTTTTTAAGTTGAAGTCTTATGAAAGTGCAGGTAAATTACATGTGCCTAATACTAAGCTTTGAGATGTTTTCTGTCTCCAACGCTGTGTGACTGTTTCTCACAATGACATAACCTACAGTAATGTAAACATGCAATTATCTGACAGAGGAGGCACTGATTCCGTCTGCCTTGTGAAGGGACTTGATTCCTATAGGAATGTTCCAATAAGTAACAATTATCTAATCTCTCTTTGGGTGATAGAAAAACTTTGCACACTGTGTTATGTTGACTATTCAGTGCATTTTCGATGTATACCTTGAACAAGCAGGCATGACTTATTATTTTTATTATAGCTGTTTACTCAAACAATTAAGCTTCTCCCTTTTCAAATATGACGCACTGATTGAATTTGATAAGAGAGAGCATGTGATAGCCAGGCCACATACATGCCTGCCAGTTCCACATAAATGAGAAATCTCCATCTGGTTGGGTAGCTGGAAAAATTGCCGTGTTTTCCACCTTGGATCAGATATCCAATGGTGCCTTTGATGGACATTTCTCATTTCCTACAGAAATACTTACTGGTTGCTGTAGGTGAAGCTGCCTCACCTTCAGTGGATGTAGTGATGGGTTTAGTATCTGTCATGGTCAGGGTCACAGGTCGCACTGCACTGGGATGGGGAGAGGGTGCCAAGACAGGAGTGAAATGGCCAGGCACTTTCCCTACTACTTGACCACTGCTGTTAGGCTACAAAACAAAAACAGAACGCCGGGTGAAGCAATCCAAAATGCAGTCATCTTGTCCAACAACTCCACTCAGCACACGGCCAGGTGGACCCTGCACACTATGTGTAACCGCCATACATCCCCTCTCCAGTCTGGATAAAAGAGGTCAACCAATGGTTAGTAGCAATACGAAGCAGCAGCATTTCAAAGAAAGTCTTCACCTTCAAAGCACTTTATATAGGTTAACTCCTCTTTACAGCACCCCCAGAGCCAGGGAACTGATCCTTTCATTTAGTAGGGCCAGAAAGCTCAAATGCAGACTTAAATGCTTAGCCCAAAGCTAAAATGGAAGTCTTTGCTGAGCTAGTGAGAATTAGAACCAATGCTTCTTTTCTGCTCTTCAGTTTCTACAATAAGCTAGTTTGGGCTTTCAGAAAACAATTTTCACCTAAATGATGATTTCACTGACACAAAGAGACAAGAATATCTAGGCGATCAGACACATCAAACAATAATTTCCATCATTATAGTCAAGGCCCATTCTGCATACAAAACCTCTAGCTCTTGCTCACACACAGGTACACTCAGACACACGCATCAGGCAATTAATTTAGATTCTAGGAGCTCCACTCAACTTTTGATGATTTACTAATACAAGCAGATAGAATGATATTTAAAGCATTTAAAATTTCAGATCCACACAATGATATAAAATGCTGAACTTAGTCTGACCTCCCACCTACAAAGAGAAGATTTCCAAAGTAAATTAAAATGTGCTGTAGTCAATCAGAGGGCAATTAAATATACTCTGTTATTTGAGTTACTCTTCCATTGCTGGACCTGGAGAGTTATACAAAACATTTATTGTTGACATTTGTGGAAATTAACTGAGAAAATCCCCTGGGCGATGATAGAGAAGATATTATTATCTGAGTTTTAGCTCTGGGTACAAAAATAGTATCCGTGGTAGGAGACAAAATCCTAAGGGTACAGTGTTTGAAGAAATACTTGAATGTATTTTTCTAGACAGAGAATGCTATTTTTAATTAACACTCACGTTGGAATTCTCCGCTGCATGGTGTACATAACAATTTGCTATGAGGGTATTCTTTACAAATATTTAGTCTTTATAATCAGCACTGCTAAAAGCAAAGAAGCAATGGAGCAGAATATTTATCTAAATACCTGCACAGAAGTTACAAGCAGACATTTCTTTAGAGAAAAAGAGGAACAGCTAATAACACTTAAATACTGTAACTTAGAGACATGAACTAAGGCTTTGGTTGGGTTCCTCAGAGGACACATTATTTATTCTATGAAGAAAATGGACTTCTTGAATATCCTGACTATTCATCATGAGTAATTTTAAGTATTTAACTTTATGTCAGGAAAATTGACCAGAGTTTCCCTCAACGGAAGCCTATGCGAGTTATATCTTTAAACTAATTTTGTTTAAAATAGTCCATTAAATAGCATGACTGTCTCACTCTAATTGGTGCAGCAGCAATGTAATTAATCTCCAAATTTCTGTGGGGAGGAGAAGGCATCTCAGTTGCTTGACTTAACAATCAAAATCAGTGCAGTGCTGGAAGATATGGGGAAGGCACTGTCGACTACAGGTCAACAAGTACTCATTGTTCCCCCATTTTTAGAGCTACAAAAGGTGAATATCAAGAGTCCTGGTTTGAAACACAAATGGTTTTGAGGTGGAGTTAAAACTCAAAGCAGAGATAATGTTCCTCAACAACAACAAAAAAAAAGAACTGCAGTTTACTATACAGACCTATTTTTCCTTTCAAGACTATAAAGTTTGTTTCTAAAGTACACCATCAACATCTGCTTATTTGAACATTGCAAAAGGTTGCTTTATATATCTCACTCAAGAAAAAGGACCAGTCTCATTTCATCATTGGTGGTACACTTGGTGGTAAAGCATTTCTGTATACTGTGTTCACCAAAACAATTTGACAATACCTACCTGAGAGCACGTGACAGAAGAAGAATGACAATAATGTCAAGAAATGCTGTGACAGAATATTATTATCTTGCCCATTCTGCAAGCTGTGTCTACTGGAATTGAATCAACATGAAACAACAGACGTTTCATTTAAAAATAATAATGAAAGCAACAAAGAAAGAATTCCCAAGCCAACACAGTCAATTTTTCTGAAACTCAAGATCACAAGAATGAGCGGGTTATTTCTTTTCAGTTTTCTAGTAGTTCAACAGACGAAGCTATACCATAAAGCTTCTTGTTTAACGCTGTTAATAGATGAACTTTCATACTGTAGATATGGAAAGAAAGAAATCTCATCTGAAGATGAAGTTGAACAGCATTAGGAAAGGATTATCCTACTTAGTTCATTGCTCCTATTATACAAAATCCTGAGAGGGGATTTTTTTTTTTTTAATTGAGATGAGAGTAAGATGCTTCTCTTAGAAGCTGGATCTTTACCTAGAAAATATGAAGAAAAACTGAGAACAATATAGGCAGATTATCACCTAATATGCCCTTTTAACTTATAAAGAAATTGAAATATACGTAAAACAAGCACTGAATAATTAAAGAAATGCGTAACACTAAGGGCTTGATTTTAATTTGCATAATTTTTCCCCTAACAGTCCCTAATTAAGACATCAGTAAAAAAAAAAAAATCCAATGGAACTCTAAGATTTTCCACACTGAATTAACGTTAAGGACTTTTAATGGATGTCTTAATTAGACTTTGTTATTCATGGAAATTCTACACAAATTAAAATCAGACCTTGTGTGCACTGTTCCCAGCTGAGTCTAGCAGAATGCTCTATGGACCTGAGATTTTTGAATCCACGCTCTTGACAGCAAATTTTATTTCTAAACTGATGTACTGAGATCCCACTGTTTTACTTAGTAAGTGGTATTATACTCATTAAAAGAGCTACACATTTGGATATTTTCTTCTAAAATACAAATAGTTTAACTTCAAATTCAAGATTCAAGAATGGTGTACTTAGTATTATTAGTCAATGGAGCTGAAACTACAGGTAAGTAATCCAAATGATGCCAGACATGCTGTTATTCAAAACAAAACATTCAGAAAGGACCATTTGCTTCCTTTTAACAATCAAATTAAGACTGAAGGTTTTGGGGTTTGTTTTTTTGCAGATTTTACTTCGTTAATTCTAAATTAATATGCATATACCGTGTTTCCCTGAAAATAAGACCTAGCCGGACCATCAGCTCTAATGTGTCTTTCGGAGCAAAAATTAACATAAGACCTGGGTCATGATATGATATGATATGATATGGTATGATATGATATGATATGAAAATATTATAAATATTATAAGTATAAAATAATATATTAAAATAAGATCAGGTCTTAATTTTTGCTCCAAAAGACATTAGAGCTGATGGTCTGGCTAGGTCTTATTTTTGGGGAAACACGGTACTATTTACTGGCATTTTAGTAACAGAATGTTTCCAAAAATCCCTCAGAACATAACAGGTATCATAAAGAGTCTCGGAGGAAAAGCAGTAAAGCCAAATACCAGACCATCAGATCAGAATTACATTACAGAGTTTGGATAGTTACGATTATGGATAGACCCAGTTTTGGCACAAAGACTGTCTATTCAATTGTGGAAAATCCTCTTACATCAAATCCCTATGAAGCGACCTCTCCATAGAAGAAACCACATGTTTAGAAAGTGAAAAAAACACATGAGTCACTACACTTGTACAATGAATCCCTAAAACCACTGCACAATGTTTACAAAAAAAAAAAAAAAAAGATACTTCTGGTAATGTCACTCATTATTAAATGTAGTCATGTCTGTGCAAAGAATATTCAAGTAGTCATCAAACACTGAGAATGTTTACATTACCAAAGCTTATTTTAATACCTAATAGTTAGTCTATAAATACAACTGTAAGTTCTTTTGTGTGTGTTTATTTTAGCGCATACCTTGCTCCTGCCTGAAATAAGCACTTTGTCTCTATGTCAAGCCAGGTATTTCAGAGGTGTGAACTCCAGCTCAGAGCTTTTTGTCAATGTACTTGCTGCATAAACTTTCTCTTCAGTCAATAAAAATCCAAACACATCAAACCAAAAACATCTTCACAAATGTGCCCCTTTGGGGCAACACACTTCCTACCTGTCATTCAGCCACCTTTAAATAAAAACTTACTGAATCACCAAGAAACTTCCTGAAGATGGATTTCAAAAGCTTGATGTTCTGCCAGACATACTGTCTGAGTAAGCGCCATGTCTTAGCGTTAGACCTGCTCCATCTCCCTTAGGCTCTAAACTTATTTTCTCTCTCATGTTTACCTGGCTGGTTTGCGGACTGGATGGGTCATAAGAAGGTACATAGTTCTTCAGAGTATCCTGAGGATTCAGGTGGGGCGGATATCTGATTGTTGGATGAGAAAAGTAGCTCGACGGGGCTGGAGGAAGAATAGCTTGTGTTGGAAATGGCAACGGTGAGGGTGGAGGTGGAGTTCGAGTTGAGATGACTGCAGAAGATAGAAAGGAAAGATTGACTCATTAGCTGTCTTCTTTAATGCTCCATACTGACCCTAAAGAATGCTGTGAAATTATAAAACCGAAAGCTATGCATTTTTTCCCCATTATAGAACCAAACTCTCCTAAAATAGCAGTTAGTCTTTTATTCTCAATGCCAGTACTGCTAAACACACACAGACACAACCCACTGTAGGGAACAAACAATCTTGCTTTCGAGATCTATGAAATGATTGAAAAAGGAAGTTTCTCTTTCACAGGTAAAGCCAATGTTTCATAAAACATTATTTTCAGCAAACTTATTCCCCATCAAAACGTATTCTTTGATTGGAAAGTCTTTGTCTTGTAAGTCCAGACCAAGTGACATCATTAATTAGAGATCAGGGGACCCGCACTTTTCTACCAAAATTCAAAACAGAAGTGTAATGCAACTTTAAATAAATAATTTCTCTATACATCCTAGCTAGCAGTTGCTTAGAATGGCCGCCGATAACTAATAAGCAATAATGTCCCAAGTAATGACCAGATCATTGTACAAATGCTTCTGAACATTTGAACACAGAGCCTGGCAACTCTTTCTTCTAATAAAAACGTTCCTTTCATAACCAAAAAAAGCTCTATTCTTGAACTATTTTTCTTCCTACTCAAACTTTTACTACATGTACCTTAAAAGCTATTATTCAGATAAGACCAAGAATAAAACCCACAGAAATGTGAATTTATACTTTCATATAGGCATATTAACTTACCCATAAATCACATATTTTATAAAGGGAAATAATATATGAAACACATGTAATGGGGGCAATCTTTAATGGTACTGTAACTTTTTAACATTAGTATGACCACAATTTATTGTTTAGTGTTTGAAATATAATTAAGTTTGAAAAATGGCAAAATAATATAATTGCATGATCATTATCTGTATAATGTTGAGGGAAACAATCATATAAGTACAAATTAAGAGTACCAACCAGTATGTGTAGAAGTGAAGATTAATATGTTTCTATTTAATATTTCTATCCAAACCATAGGAAATCACATGATAAATGTTTAGTGTTTTATGAGACAATGAAGCAAACAATAAGAAAAAAATAAATTCTTTCCATGACCTATAAATGAAAATCATCTGGAATAATTATCTCCAACTTTGTAATTATGTGCAAAAAAATAAAAAATAAAAAGACTTTTTAAGGGATATTACTTATCTTCCCCAAAGAATGTCGAGGGCACTCAGAATCTTCTGGATTATTGTCACAATGCAGATTCCTGGGCCTAACCACAGGTCTACTAGATGAAGCCCTCCAGGAGTGAGGCACCAGAAAGAATATTTTAAACACGTGCCTCATATAATCTTTCCGTACATTGAAGTTTGAGCATCCTCCCGCAAAGGGATGCATTGCAGAGAACAATTAAAAGTTTCTTAAAACTCCTTATTGAAACATCACTTTATTTAAGAAGTATTTACTTTCAGAAGTATAATTTAAGGAAATACAAACACTAAATTAAATTGGCCATCTTTCCACTTTGTGTCGAAATGCTCTTAATTTCAGCACAATTCAACCACGGTCTTCACTCATCTCTGTACACAAACCCTTGAAGGATATTGCTTATTATTTACATTGCTTATTATTTATATCTAATTTTTAAGTTTTGAAAGATTATTTCATAGTAATTGTTCCTTAAAGTGCAAATGTGAAATATTAGATTCTTTTTCCTGTTTAAATATTAGATTCTTTTTCCTGTTTAAGATATTAGACATAATATCACGTGTATTAGCCCACAGGAATGATTTGCGTATGTAAAATAACTGTCAAAGAAACATAGCCTTTTTATTTTTCCTGATTAATTTTACTCCCAAATAAGTAGTTAAATATTGATTTTCTGTACAGAAAATAACATACACAGAAGTAGTGTCTATATATCTGAATGCCTCTGGAAATACTCTAAACTCAGTGGCATACTGAAATTCCATATTTTTCTTGGTTAACCATATAGAGTTAGGACCAACCATGAAGCTATAGTCAAGATAACTATGTATCCCATATTTCTAATTTCTTGTGATTGTAATTTTTCCAACAAAGGTAATTTTAAAATATATACACATACATGTTATTTAGTTGTATGGTTTTGAAAATCTTTTCTCACATATTGATTAAAAAAAATATGTATTTGATCAGATTGCGACCCTCCCTCCATTGGTTGAGAAAACATGGTCACCATAGCTTTGATTAAAAACTTTTGCTCCACCCCTGAGGGTTTGGGCTTTGCAAACAAGAGGGAAGCTTCTCCTCTATGCTTGAAACTCCTCACCACTGTGTGCAACTCCAGGTATTCCGGGATGATGGTGCTGGGGGAAAGTGCTCAACCTTGGGGAAGAATCCTGTGGAGATGTAGAGCTGAACAATGGCTTTTCAGGCTTCTTCATAGTAGTCGGAGAAGACATATCTGCAAAGGCAGAGGGAAAACCCCAAGCTTTAAGACTTTCTTAAGCTCTAAGTTTCACATTAACATAATAAGACATTACATTTCCCAACATTTTATTATTTTTGTGATTTTGGCTCTCTTACAAAATACATATTGAAGGTCAAAGATTCAGCTATGTTGGAGCTTTGAAATATGTGTCAGAAACAATCTCCATTGCTTCATTAAAATCACCATCAGAATGATTCCTACTACTAAATAAATCTTGAACTTCTGAAAAACTAGGTATCATGTTTCCTTTGGCCCCTTGGTTCACATCAAGGGCTTTTTTACCTCAGTATTTCATGATTAGATTTATACAATTCAGAGGTTTGTCTTTTGACCTGTTGACTACACCAGGGAAAAAAAAATAAAGGAAAACCTGGTGCAGATGTGAGAAACAACCTTTGGGTACACTGGTAAGTATATCATTGATTTAACATCTTTTATGGAAAACTCATTACTTGTTTAGCAAAACAAACTACATTCCTTAATTTTCTCATTCTGCAACTATTTATTGGGTTCCTCTTTGCCAAGTAAAGTGAGGATGTTAAGAAAAATAAAAAGCAATTGCTGCTGTAGGAAGAGTCACTGCCAGTGAAGAGGAAAATGGTAAGAAAATGGTGATCAACAGTCAAGAGGGAGGATGTGTGTGGAGAGCAGAGGCACTGTGGTATTTGCTTCTACTTCTCCAGCCTCACTGTACAGGTTAAGAGAGGTGCCCCCAATGGTGTCATGTTTAAAATGTGGATGGGGGTAACATGCGCAGACACAGGAAATGTTCCTGAACGGGCCCATCAAATACGCTAATACAAACAGTCTGGGGAGTGGTGAAGAACAGACATAAAGGAAGGGAGTGAGCGGCTGGCAGGACCCACATCATAAGACGCCATGGATTTTGTGTATAAATGTTTGAATGTTTACCCTGATGGGGGAATGCTACTGATGGGTGAACTACGATCACATTTACAGTTTAGTGCAATCCCTCCGGAAACTGCATGGAGGATGAATTAGCCAAAATGGAGACAGCAACCATGGAGACCACTTAAGAAGACAGATTAATTAATATATTCAATCCATAAGTATTTATTGAAGGCCTAATTTATGCCAGACACTGCACTAGTTGCTGGGGACACAATAGTGAACTAGATTTAGTTTTAGCCTCTATAAAGCTTAAAATCTAGTGAGAGCATATGGACAAGTAAAAAGGAGATACAAAACAGAGTAAAAAATACTATAATAGGAGAAAATAATCAGGGTTGCATTCATTCAACCATTCTTTCATTCCACAAATATTTCATGCTTCCCAAAAATAGATCATGAGAGCTTGAAGTTAGAGTGGAGATAGAGCTAATGCAATAGATTGTTAAACAGAATTAACCCGATTCAATTAAGTACTGATGTAGAAGGTCGTCACCTTGGGTGACCAAAAGATTGTACCACGCACCCTGTTTTTAACACCTTGAGTAAGGTTGATTTTTATAAATGTAAAGAAAAATGTTAAGTAACAAAAGTAAGTTACAAAAACTCATATAAGCTACCTAATTTATACTTTTATTACCAAAATTTTAAATACATACACAAGTAGAATAGTAATGGATGCTCATGTACTCATCACCTAGCTTCATCAATTATCAATTCATCGTCAATCTTATTTCACCCTTACCGCAGCTACACTTCCTCCCCTTGTATTACTTTAAAGCAAATCTTAAGCATCATATAATTTCATCCATAGATATTTCAGTTTGTATCTCTAAAGAAAGGAAATTTTTATTAATAGGAAAAAAACCCCAAATTTTATCACACATGAAATATATATTATGTGCGTTTTTAATTAAGAATTTTTTACATGAAAGAAAAAAAGACTCCATGATGCTATTAATACAAGAAACTAGTTATCATTATGTTTTATCATTTTAAAAACTACCTAATCCCTGGTAAATTTCCAAGGAAATTAAATATGTGTTTATAGCACACTGGCAATTAGAAAATGGTTATGTTACTATAAAGACAGTAAACATCGCAGTCTACAAAATAATGACAGGTACATTAGTAGCTATAAGCTACAATTTGTGACTAACTGGTTATCACTAATCTATTGGAACTTTGATAAGTCAGTGAACCATTTCCTTATATGTTTCTCAAATAGAAAAAAAACAAAGAAAAGAAATTGTTAATGAAACCATAGCAATTAATGCCATTAACAAAAAAGAGAAAGTGTTAAACCATTTGAAAAATAAACAAAGGGAAGTTCATTTCAGCTAAGTTACTTTCAAAATGCTAAAAATAATACTTAATTTCACTTAAGACTTATGTGATTTTAAAAGTTAATATACAAAATATAGGTTTTGAGCTGATGGAAGTTAATCATAGGCTCATAGATTGTTAGAGATAGAAAAACTGTTCCATCCTTCCCTTTATAGATGATGTAATAATTTTCCCTCCCAAATTTTTAACTTAAAATTCACTCATAGAAAAAGAAACTGGTTAACTTTCTTTTGACACTTATGCTTTTCCTGTGCTTTATTTGAAATATAAATTTCAAATAAAATTAACCTGTGTAAATCAGTTTCTAAAGACCCTAGTGTAAATAATAAAGCATTTACTATACATCATTTAAAAACAATTAAATATGACCAAAGCTTGGGAAGCAGAAAAACTGTCATTCTAGTTATATCATTTCTGGAGAAGATCAATCAAGGCTATTGTAAAGCCTTGGCATTTTCTTAGTCAAAATGATATACTTGGCTTTATTAGGTAGTTATTATAGGGTCATTTATGTTTCCAGTTCTCTTTTAGGCATGCACCTTCATGTTTGGACCACACAGAGGAATTATAGAGGCCAATACAACAGAAATAAAATAAAATTTACTCTTCAAGTTGTAACAGGGACCAAGAACTGTCTTTTCATTAAGCAAAAAAATAACTTACAATGGCAAAAATAAGAATGAGAAGGTCCACTGGCCATACTGAAATGATTTTCTTTAAAAACAGATAAAGAATGGTAGTATTAAAAAGTAAACTTAACTGCATTTCTTTTCCCATTAAATGAAATTAATTTGGGGCCCATTAATCAATGAAGATATACTGGTGCACACATGTATATGACACTATGCTAAGTAAGTCCTTAGAAGCTCACAAAGTAAAACTCCCCTCAAAGGAAAAAAAAAAAGAAAAAGAAAAATCCTTTCTGGGCTGAAGAGGCAATAAAAATAAAAGGTCAATTATCTGAGAGAGGTAAGGGTAGAGTTCCCAGCTATTACATTTTACCATGAATCAAACTAGTATAGGTTTGATTTTAATTTTATTTTCAATGTCTGCAGTCTGATAGACCTCATGCCAAACTGTAAAGTGATATCATTTCTATTTTTAATGCACTCATACACTACAGAAAAAAAAATGTTTGAGGAATGAATATACAGCAGAGATGGTTTTAAGTGACCTTTCTGTGGAGAAAAACAAATGTCATGCTTTTCCCAATCTATTGTCCCCAAAGCAGGAAGAATAATACATAAAAAGATTAAGTTGAAAATAAGTTGAATAAGAATAAAGCTGAATAATATGTAAATATGTAATAAGTTGAATAACAACATACATAATAATGTATGAGTTGAATAATACATGAAATAAAGAAGTTGAAGAGAGAGGCAAGACGATAAGAAAAGGATTAGCCGGTGTTTCTGTCGGTGGGAGGGAGGAAGGAGTTCTTGGTTGCTGATGAGAAAGAAGGAAAGGCCAATGGGAGCTTGAAATCAGAAAAAGAAATTTAAATATGATTTAGAAAGCAGCAATTCATAAATGAATTCATCTTAGAAGGGAAAAACTTTCCTAAAGCTCTATTTTTTTTTTCTGTTCTTGTAGCTTCCCCTAAGGCCTTTTCCTTGTACCTTCTTGACTCAAGAATTTCCTGTCTAGTTCCCGTTCCAGGCCTTCCTCATCATGCTTCACAATAAAAACTGTAATTGAAATCATCTCCTTCAAATAATATGTTCCTCATTTTAAGATCTACAATGGCATCCCATTTTTATATAAACGTTTCCTTATCATTGCATTTTATTTCAACTTTAGCTAAGTGAATTTGCTTATGGACTCCTGGGGGTGGAAACAACCAGGGAGAATGTATTTATAACTCTGCCCCTTTCTTTGCTTACGATATTCCCTTGGGACAGAACATTATATGTCTCTCTACCTTCTTATTCAATCTACAGAACAATATTTATCCATTGAACCAACTGGATTAATTTTCTCCATAAGTAATCCTTCCTAGGAAGTTTGGAGGTCTAGATTCCCTAAATGACCTTGTGTTGGTATCTTATATTACTTGATGGCTTTTTCATTATATTTTGTACTTGTTTTATTTATAGCATTACATATGCATGTGTAAATATACACATACACACACACACACACACACACACACACATATATATATATAGCATGTATAGCATATATATATATATATATGTGTGTGTGTGTGTGTGTGTATGTATATATATCTACAACATATATATACTTTTTTTTTTAGGTTAACTAATGGCTGACCTCCTACAGGAGATAATTTTATCAAAGACACAAGCCTGCGGAGGCTGAAAGAACATGCTACTAAGGAAAAGAATTAGTAATCTCGGACTGAAAGAATGTAGAAAAGGCAGAGCAGACACTGTGTCTTAGGCAGTTTATTTTAGAATCGCTCACGTGTTAAAGAAGCTGTATGGTAGAATGGCAACTAGTAGGGGAAGAGGAGCAAAACAGCTATAGTCCTTATATTTTAAAATGCAGGTTGCATGAATAGATACCAGCAGATGAGAAGTAATTACATGTAAAGCAGAGAGAGAGAAAACAAAATCAGTCACTGAGTTTCCAATAACTGAGGAACTATGGCGGGTCATAAACTTGAAGCTGATGAACAAGACCGCGTGTTCCCTGTCCTGTTGATGCTAACAGTTCAGCAGAGAGGACAGACATTAAGTATCAAAATTCATTAAATAATTGCAATTGTGATTACATTAGATTATAGGAAGGATTCTTCTTAATGACAGAAGATTTGAGAGGCTGAACGTTTAAGTTGATAGTGTTATTCTTCAGTGTCTATATCTATGTTTAGATTTATAACTGGACGATTACTTATGGCTTTAGAAACTAATTGCATAGTTAAATGCATAATAGAAAATCACCGTGTAAGAAATAGTTCAAGGAGGCTACTCATATAAACTAAGTTGGTTCATTTAGACTTAAGCATACCTTTAAATAAGTATTTTGCAAAATCTAGTTATCACCTAATTTTTTACCAGCTATACTATAATTTTGGGGGGCACATCCTAAGTCCTGATGTGTCATTCATTTCGCAGTATCACTTCAAAGAGATAAAGGCTTAAGCAAATAAAGAGTTAGATCAACTCATCTCCCAACAAGGTAATTTCATCTACAAAGAAAGAGTGTTGCTGTGAAACACAGCGTATGTACTTGACTCGTCGGCAGCTTGCACAAATGGTGCTCCAGATGTATATCTGTTCAAGTCAGCCCAAGGCAACAATTTTGATCAATTCTAATGTGATAAAATGCTGCAGGGAAAGTGTGCAGAAACGTGTTTACGTCAGCCCTTAATTAAACTGTTGTTCACTTCCAAAGAACCTTAGGAAACACTAATGAGACATGAGTTTTGGCAATTTCTTCATCAAAGCAAAGACCCCTTCCTCAGTCTGTAGCAGCCTGTCATCCAAGTCGCTCCCGGGATAAATGTCACATGGCACTCCAATCAGTTAGACACCTGTTAGTAGAACTTCAGTCAAGTCAACTAGTGATCTAGGGCAAGCTTAAACAGCCACCTTAACACCTGCCTGTCTGGGACACCTGCTCCTTTTTCACATAAAGTAGAGCGGTATGTTAGCTTTTCCAATATGCTTGAATAGATTAAGGTTACAAATCGGATTTCTATAGCCTATATAGAAAACACATCATTTTCTTGTTAAAACTTTTTCTATTCTTCTTCCCGATAATGACACTTACGCTACACAACTATTTCATATCACTTGTGAAAGAGCACACAAGAATTCTTGAATTTTTGGAAGCCATTATTTTCAGTATAGCGTAACATTACATTTAAATATCTTAACTGGGCCATTCCTATGATTTAGAAAAACCTATTTCTATCTGTTTTTAAAAAAGCAAATTGCCTCAAAATATTTTAAAAGTTCAATCCTTTTACATATTCCTATGCTGTCTTTCTCATTTATATGTCATACTTGTAAACAAGTCTAAATGAACCCGTATAGGTACAAGTCACCATTTGCTGGCTTCTTTTATTTTCCAGTATCTAAAGTTAAAGTATGTTTTATTACTACCGTGTTTCCCCGAAAATAAGACCTAGCCGGAGCATCAGCTCTAATGCATCTTTTGGAGCAAAAATTAATATGAACCAGTATTTGTGTTGTGTTGTGTTGTGTTGTGTTGTGTTGTGTTGTATTGTATTGTATTGTATTGTATTGTAAAGACCCAGTCTTATAGTACAATACAACTGGGTCTTATATTAATTTTTGCTCCAAAAGATGCATTAGAGCTGATTGTCCCACTAGGTCTTATTTTGGGGAAAAATGGTAAGTATTTAAAAAGCGATAATCATTGTGAAAAATATCTTCTTTATTTTTTACACTATCAAGCTGCTGAACAGATATTACTGGATTCATTTTGTAAGATGAGAACTCAAGGTAAAATGAAAACAGTAGGGAAATTTCTATTCTCTTTGACCCTTTGGCATGAGCATGATACAGACCAAAGAGCGAAAGTGCATATGTGGGAACATTTAGCTTACAGACAGTCCAATGACTGGGATATGACAAAATTATATCCTATTGACAAGTATACTAATACCCCTTATAGTTTTCTAGGTGTCTTTATTTTTCACAGGTTTTAGACTTTTATAGTTTTAAAAAGTTTTATAGATTTACAAAAACTCTGGACATAGAAAAGTTCTTCGGAGGCAGAGACCAAACTCAGTGTTGGATGAAAGCAAAGGTGATCAACACATCCATGACTCCAGTGAAACTCTGTCAAGCAGAACAAAACACTGAGAGTGAAAAACAAACTTGAGCTAAACTAGGAAATTTCTGTGTTCCATTAAAATGTTGGGGTGCAAGCTTGAAAACAAGCAAGAAAAATGAACGAACTATCTGCATAAAATCCTAATACTATTTAAAATAAATGAAAAGCTACCAAATCTAGTGTGTGGGATTTCAAGAGCTAGAAATCTGATCCTTGTACTTCAGACCATAAATCCAGAGTCAGTCCTGAGACAAGGAAACAGCTTGGGCCCTGAGCCCACAGGACATGGAGAAGGCAGGCAAGAAGATGCTTTGCCGGCTGAGTGTTAAAAGAGACCGAGGCCTCTCTTCCTCTCTTTTTGCCTTGGGGTGAATCATATTGAGGAGAGGAAAGTTGAGAGGTTATTTATAACTGCATAAACGTTATGTAAAATATCACAGTTTTCAAGCCTGGAAGATCCCAGCCCAAAGCTTTGATGTACTTATTTCTATAGGTGTCCTGGTGGAGAGCCACACTGATCCTTCCTTGAGCAAGTTTTAACTACAGAGGAAGGGCTGATGTTGGGGAGGCACCCTGAGGAAGTGTGTCCTGGAGGGGGAAGAAAACAGACCAAGTTGGCTACACTTTTACTTGGCAGCTGTGCCCAGTCCCTGAGGTACCATATCCATTTCCCCATTTCCTTCAGAATAAAATGGCGCTGTCCTGGTTTACAGGGAGAAAAGATGGGGTGTGATGCCCAATGGTTTAAAGGAAATATCAATGACAAAAAAAGAGGTGCATGGGTAGAATCACAAGGCCATAGAGACACTATTATTTAAATATATTTCAGAGGACATGTTTTAAAATTGCTTATAGAGAGAGCCACTTGCTACCTTTAAATATTATAGACAGGACAGTGGAGTTAAACAAACGACTCAGGCACTGCTAGAGGGACTGTACATTGATAAGACCTTTGTGGGTTCTGTGCCAATATTTGGCAAAAGCCTTCAATATGGACATAGCACTTAGTAATTCTACAGTAGGAATGTATTTATGCCTTTAACAAAATTTAATTGAGCAGCTATTTGGTGATTTTGCGTCAGGCATTATGCTAAATACTGGAGACAATAAATAGAACTAGATAGGAACAAACTAATCAGATTTAAGCACAAAGATTTTCATGCCATAATGCTCACTGTATCTTAATGTATCATGTAAAAACTTGAAAACTACCTAAACATCCATGAGCAGAGCAGACATTTTAAAATGTATAGTATGCAGTCATTATAAAGTGAAAATTGACATGGCAAAATGCCACTACATTATAAATGAAAGACAAAAACAGAAAATAATTTACAAAATAGCATGTATCATATAAGCCCATCATAGTATAAAAAAGATGCATAGGAAATGCATAGAAAAAATACATAGAAAATAGACTGTCATACAATACAGCCAACACTAACGGGGATTATCTCTATGTGATAGGATTCTAGGTGACTTTCATTTTCTTATTTATATATGACAGTGTATTTTTCCAAATTCCCCACAAATAAGTCTTACCTTGTAATAAAAAATTGTATAACACATATTTTTGGAGGAAGAAAATATTGCCTAGAGACCCACAGAATTTTATAAATAGTTCCCAGTGATGGGTAGCGATGGGTAGACAGTATAGGGCCTTGTTACTGTGCCAAACGTTACAATTTTAGAAGGAAATACTTCCCATTGGTCTTGGGAATTAGATATTCCAAAAATGTAAAATGAAATGCTTAAAGGTAACATTTGCAATTTAGTTGACTAATGACAAAACAATGTATTTGTGAGACTTTATAAGTGAAGAAAAGAGAATATCTGAATATCTGTTTCTAAGGACACCTCTAAATGTAAAATTTTGTGATTGTGTAGCAAATGCTACTAAGTCCTTCCCACACACTCCAAGTTAACAAAAAGCTCTGAATGTTATGACAAGACATATGGACTTACTCCCTCTACAGTAGTTTGATGATGATGCCAGATGATTCAAAAAATAATTAGCTGCCGTGTTAAGAAAGTATCTACACACACACACACACACACACACACACACACACACACACTTACATTTATCACTCTCTAAAATAACTGGAAAAATGACAAGCTACCTTAGGAAGGGATAAAATATCATCTTCGATTAGATTTCTCAACCTTTTTAAATGAAATCAGTTCTTTTTTAAAGGAGAAAATATGGTAGTCTTCATGTTAAAAAAAAAAAGAAAATTCCTACTTTATCACTGAGTTACTTAATCTTCACTATACTTGAGTATAATGTTGTATTCTTCAGCGACTTAAAACATTTTGTGACAGTTTAAGTCTCTATAGTGTATTACAACCCAAGCATAGTAGTAAGTAGCATGTTACCACAAGCCTCTATTTATCACATCTCTATAAAAAAAAAAAGTCTCCAGGCTACACCTACACCCAATACAAAGTTAAAGCTCAAACCCCTTTGAAGCTCACAAACACCTTCCCGAGACATTACCAAAAAAAAAAAAAAATCCTTTGAATGATGAAGAACAGTGCTAAAAAGAGTGAACACTGAATAAATGCAAACTGCATTTTAGAAACACTTAAAAATGCTTTTGTCCATTAAGCAATTTCATTTTAACAATGATAGAGTGTCTTGAGTCAAGTCAGAAACCTAATTTGAAAGGAGAAAAAAACACCAAACAATTATGCAAGATTTGGAGTATATTTTAGTCGCTTATTAAATACTGGCATAGGTAAATAGCTGCTATTCACCATGCCTCTGGGGAAAACCTCTTGGCTATAGAGGCTTATTAGTGTTAAGCATCTGAGAGCCATGGACTATAAAATAAAATCAATACTGTAACCTTAACTGTAAAAGTCAGAAAGATACTGGAAGAGTTCTAATTTAACAAGATTACAGATGAGATTTTAGAGAAGAACATTTGGGGAAAAGCCATGCATTTAGAAACATTTATGCTACAAGACATCTCAAGGTTTCTGCTGTTACTAATGCTATTATTATCCACACTGGTAACGGTTAGGGTTGATTTAACTGATGTGTTACTTTAGTGGATTTACAGGAAAGTCCTAGAAATGATCTGGAACTTATTTCAAATAAAATCATTAAACTGAGGTGGTAAACTAATTGCTTAGGAACAATTATGATTTGATGTGGTTTAGTGTGGTAGAGAAAAATTCACGAAAATTTTAAGGTCATCAGTTCAGCAACTCAGTGCAAATATGATTACTCTGCACGATATTCCATTTCTCTTAATGGAAAAGTAGCCAAAACTGGTATAAATTGTAGTGTTTAAGTTCAACCTAAATCTATATTTTTCCTCTAACAAACGTAAATGAAGGGAAAAAAGAACATTCTGTCAATGAAATTACTATGATGGCATATTTATTATCCTAATGTTTTTCAAAATCACGTGAAATTGATCAGTAACAAAACCTCTATTTAGTAATGGACCAATTACATTTGTGAGATAATGTCAATGAAACAGAATATTGTCACAGGATAATGGTCTCCTATTGCTACATCCCTAGTCATTTAGAGAAAATAAATGTTGCCGTCTGGCTGAGTCATTTATTTTCAAAGTAGGAGACACTGATCCCATAACAAGGTTCTGTTATAATAACTCAATTTCTATCAATCATTTGTTGTGCCAGAATGGTACAAGACAGGACATGTATTTGTAAGAATTGTGCATTCCTCAGGTATAAGGCAAAACACATGGTACTTCCAAGCACATAAACAGCCCAATTATTGTGTTATTCAAAGAGTATTTGAAATAAACATGTTAAAATAATTTAGGAAATGAAAAACTTTCTGAATTTTCAAAAAGATCCACGTTGATAAATTTTAAAGACTCATCCTGAAGATCTGCAAATCTCCCTCAATTATTTTAAATCCAGAATATTGGAACATCAAGGAACCATATTGTTATTTCACAGATGCAAAAACTCAGAGGTTACTGAAATTAAATGATTTGTCTAAAGCCACACCAGTATTTACAGTTTCCGGATCACCTTTATAGTGCTGTAGGCATACGGCAAAGAATCAGAACTAAAAATATGTATATGGCAGTCAATGTAAAATTAATTCTTATATTTTGACATTTTAAACTACATGTCACACACCTCTAGTAAAGACATTCTAGACTTCAGGATTTTTTATTAGCAGCATCTTATAATTAAATGGAAAACAGATTTTTAACCTGAATCCAGCCCAAAGTCTGCAGTCACGTATCCCTGAAATCCATAAACCCTTCAGATATTACATGCATTTATCTGTATTGAAATTTCATGTATTAGGGGGAAAAGAAACCTGTAATAGAGCTTTTGTAACTAGTTTGCAAAACTGAAAACATAACACCACAAGGACTTATTTGGAAGGCTGTTGTCATAATAATGAGCATGGGTTCTGCAGCTGAACAAACAAGGGTTCCCATTTTCCTCTCCTACTTATCTGTGTGATAGGTGTCAAATTTCTTAATCAGGATAGTGATCAGTTTAATGAGTTGTAAAATGGGTTTTTTAATAGGGTTGAAAAGCAAAAATATATGCAGTCTTAACCCACTCCGGAGAGGTAGTAAGTGCTCAATAAATAGTAGCAACAAATGGCAGAAGGTCCGGTTTTCCTCATTTACATATATTTGTTGAACAAAAAAATATTAATTTATGTGGTTGCTTCGATAAATAAATGATTTAGTAAAAGGAGTTAATATAAAATAGTTAATATAACTATTATAAGTTAAAAAGAGACTGAGAAATACAAATATGATATATAAACCATTTTCAATCCTCAATTAAACAAAATGGCCTATAAAATAACCTGAGGAATATGGACATGGATTATATATTAGATGATATTGAGAAATTATTTTTATATTTGCTAAATTGATAATGGTATTGAGGTTGTGTTTTTTAAAAGTCACTGTTAGAAAGAGAAGTATTTACAAGTAAAATGACATGATGTCTGGGATTCACATTAAAATACTTCAAAAAACTAGGAGATATTAAATGCAACAAGATTGGCAAAATATTGATAACAGTTGAAGCTGGTAATGGAGGTTCACTTTATTATTCTAATTTTGACATTTTCCATAACAAAAAGCTTTTTAAAACTTTTAAAATCACGCTTACACATTCAATTCACACCAGCTCTTCTTCACATTTATCCATTAAAATCACTCATATCTCCAATTTCTTTTCTTTAGTTGGAAAACTTTTAATCATGGCACTAATATTAAGAGGCTGATTCTTAAAAAAGAAGATACACATTTTACCATCTCAAAATTTTGACAGTTCTTCCAGAACCCTGATATCTCCTGAATTCACCTCTACTCTCCCATTCACATTCTGTAAGGTCAAACAGAATCTTCCATGAAGCTGCCTAGGAAAACTGTCCATCTGCTAAGATTTTTATGTAGTGTTCAAATTCTCCTACTCCATTTCTCCTACATAGGTAAGTTTGCAAAATGATTCTCTAGGTAGTTTGTAGGAAAACGGGGGTGGGGGGAATCAGCTTTTAAAAGAGAAGATTTAGGCTCTGCTATTAATTATCTGGACACTGGACGAGGCAGCCTCTCTGATCTTTATATTGCTTAGTTATAAAATAAATACCTTAAACTAAGCTGTGCTAAAGACTCGAATAATGTGTTGTTTCCCTGAAACTCAATTTCTCATCGTATATGCTATTGTTAGTATAATAATTCAGAAGAAACTAGCTTTCCAAGCTACATCAGAATAAACTTAAACATAAAACCAATGTGTCAAAGGATTTGAAATGAAATGTTTCACAACTCCAAGAAACTTTACATGGCACGTTAGGATACTGAAATATACTATCTCTCTTGGGTTTTTCTATCTTCCTATTCTAGGCTATGTTCCATCGATTTAGAGATCTAGTATTAAGTAGCAAGTGTTATTTTTTTCAAACTAATGATCCATCGTGGTTTTTCCTCAAAATGTTACATTTTCAAATCATTAAGGTTCTAGAGCACAGAAATATGAGTATGACTTTTCCCTATTAAGTAGCATTGGCTCTTCTAACACACACACAGGTTTGCCCCATCTAAACTGCTCTTCTTGATTAGAATACTGAAAGGAGCATAAATATCTGTTAATAAGTAGGCAATATGAGGAATTCTAATGAAAGCCTCC
Source organism: Rhinolophus sinicus (assembly GCF_057876585.1). Taxonomy (NCBI): domain Eukaryota; kingdom Metazoa; phylum Chordata; class Mammalia; order Chiroptera; family Rhinolophidae; genus Rhinolophus; species Rhinolophus sinicus. The sequence continues at coordinate 59,585,697 of NC_142516.1, forward strand.
ACTGACAGTTTATTGTTTTCCTCTTTGTTTGAAAGGTGCTCATCTTGTGATTTTCACCTATAGCAGCATAGCTAAAATACACTACCGTGTTTCCCCGAAAATTAGACCTACCTGGAACATCAGCTCTAATGTGTCTTTTAGAGCAAAAATTAATATAACATCCAGAATTATTTTAATATAAGACCGGATAGAATAGAAAAGAAAACGAAAGGAAAGGAAAGGAAAGGAAAGGAAAGGAAAGGAAAGGAAAGGAAAGGAAAGGAAAGGAAAGGAAAGGAAAGGAAAGGAAAGGAAAGGAAAGGAAAGGAAAGAATAGAATAGAATAGAATAGAATAGAATAGAATAGAATAGAATAGAATAGAATAGAATAGAATAATACTGGGTCTTATATTAATTTTTGCTCCAAAAGACCCATTAGAGCTGATGGTCTGGCTAGGTCTTATCTTCAGGGAAACACGGTATGGCAGAGGTGTCCCTGGAGTTTACTCTCTGATGGCATCGTGGGACATGGAAGTTCACTGCAAGTTCTGTAAGAATTCTTGATTTTTGATACTTTTAATAAGAAGATAAACAAACAAGCAAAACATTTAAAAATTGTGCTTAAACATTAAATTCCAATGATCTCTTCACATTTATCCATCAAAAATACTTGCATGTCTCATTTTGTCTAATTCAAAATTTGATATTTAATCCTTGTGATACAAACTCTAGGAATGTAAGGAATTGTTGGTATTGTATCTGGTCCCCAAAGCGAGCTTAAAAATTCTTCCAGGAAGATTACTAAGAGATTTGCCTTGCCATTTTCTAGGACTTCACTTAATGTGAATGACTTCCACAGAGTATTCAACAGTATTTGTGAAAGCTGCCCATTCACCTAGCTCCCACAGCTCTAGAGAAACCTTGAGATGATACCATTTGTCAGACTGTAGTTTGGGCCACAGCACTGTTTTCCAATGTTTGAATCTATAAATTCTTGGATGGAAAAAAAACAAAATGTTCTGAAATCACAAACTGAATAAACACATTCAGTCAATATATACTCATGGATGTTCACAATCACAGCATCCAGTAGTATATTAAATATTCTACAAATTCATTCATTTAAAAAAAGGTTTAGGGAGGGGGGTGGTAGATGAGGGTAAATGGGATCAAATATATGGCGATGGAAGGAGAACAGACTCTGGCGTGAACACACAATGTGACATATAGATGATGTATTACAGAATTGTACACTTGAAACCTATGTAACTTTACGAACCATTGTCACCCCAATAAACTTCATTAAGAAACAAATAATAATAACAATACTAAAAAAAAAGGTTTAAATTTTTGTTAAAACGTAATTTTCCAAACTTAGTTAAATGCTATTGTATCTAGCATAACTATTAATATTCCTTAAACTCCATTAAGAAATGCTGGTCTCTGATTCCAGGTCTATTAACATGTGACCACACTCTTAGTTACTGTTGTTTATTTCCTATACATGATTGAACTCATGATACAAGCCAGCATTAACACTCTCTAGCACCGAGTGTTCCCTAGAAGTCTTTGGCTCAATACATTGTATATTTAATACTATATCCTTGCAGAACTCGTATAAAGTGCAAATTGCAATTTAGCACAACATTTAAGACTATATTACAAATGAGAACATTTGCAAAATGATCAAAAATAAATCTCTAGGGCTTGCAAATATATTAAAACTTAAAAAAGACTAGTGGAAGAGACTTATTTATATGACAGAACTGTAATTTTTTAAAAATACTGTTATTTTCTAGTACCCACAGCAACCAGAACATGATGCCTGAACACTGCCTATGTAAGAGTCCAGTATAAATTATTAAACTACTGTTAAAATTGTAATTGCACACCAAAACACCACTCAGTAGTGCTAGTTTTTGCTAATATATCAATTTATTGATTGTTGTGTAAAGATTTACTTCTCATAGTGCTTCAAAGCAAGCTCATTTTTAGGCATGAAGACATTCTTTATCCTCGGTAAACCACCATTTTTCATAAATTATAAAAAAAATATTGTTTTTTTGATCAGCAGGTCAAGGGTTGGAAACTTAATTTATTCATATTTGTGTGCCCAATGCCTAGAAAAATTCTTGGCAAATAATGGGCATTTGATAAATGTTAATTGAATCCAATTATCTCAAATCCTAAATGTGTAGGATTTAATAAAATTTTACTACAAAAAAAGTCTCTCTGAATTTACATTTTATCTAAGATTGCAAGTCGTTTAAATACTCATCAGACTGAAAAGCTGTTAAAATTTCTATTTAGAAACCCCAGATGTATATGACAAATATATTTACCGTATCACTAAGTGTCTGCTAAATAGTGTTTTATATTCAGACTTAGATGAATCAATGACTATTAAAATGGTAATGGCAAAGTGACAGTGATAAGAAATTCTGTCAAATTTTCAAGCATAATTATTAACATTATTAGTCTGTTAAATTCCTGGATATTGAAATACAACTAGATTTGGTGCCATAATAGTAACTTTAATTATAGGAAAAAACAAATACTCTCTTATTTTTCATCTTTTATCAGAAGTTGCAAAAGATGACTCTCAACGATTTAAAGAAAAGAACATCAACTAGGAGTTGAGTCTCTGAATTCACGCCAGTGGAGAAAAAAAATTAAGGTAGATAAGACCTCAGATGGATTTTTTCCTGGGGTAAGAATAAGAATAAAACAAATCTTCAACATGCACATTGGTAAGCTAAAATGGTTCTACAAATTTAACCATTAAAATCTAAAATTATGGAAAATAGTATCCAAAAAAGGAAGTTTTCAATAGAGGTAAAAGTAGTTTAAGACTAGAGAATTCATAGAAGACCAAGCAAAAAAAAAAAAAAAATCTAGACTCTAGGAAAGGAATATAACAGTATCTGTATAACCCTTGTCAGTAGCCCAGTTTTCTTTTTTCTTTTTCCACCCCTTTTCTATGTATAAACGAACATAAGTAAAAATAAATATAAATATTACAATGTAGATGCTGACAAATGTAATTTCTATCACTATTCATCGGAAGAAATTTTAGCAAATTGTTTAGATCCTTACCAAATTTTTAAGACCATAAATGGTACTTAGTTTTAAAATGTTCATGTCTGTATTTTGAAAAATTAAAAATGATAATTATTTTATAATCAGAAAATTGTAATTTTTTTGTTTTGAAAAGACAGAGCTTTAATTAACTATGTTTGTACTATGCTAAAATGAGGATATTTGTTTCATTAAGTTATTTAAAATTATATGAACATTTGTCATTACATGAACCTAGATTTGGTATTAAAATTTTACCTAATTTCTTTTTAAAATAAGATGAGTATAATGGTTATATCATAGCCTTTATTTTTGCTTAGTCGGAATAAATCTCAATTGTTTAGGTTGGTGTTTCAGATTATAAGGGAAAGTAGAATGTCACAAATTGTCCATAATTTTATCCTTAATCCTCATATTTCAAAAATCAGTTTTGCTAAACACTATGGCAAGGGTAGATTTTAATGCAAAATTAACACTAACAGAATAAAGCATACCGAGGAAATAATTAATAGCAAATTTCACACATTTTTGCTAGCCGAAAACACAAGCATATTTTAATCAACCAAAAACTAGTTATTGAGTACCCATCAGTGCAAGGCTTTGTGGGACAAACAAGTATAAGACATGTACTAAAGCCATTACAAATATTCAGTGGTACTCAACATGCTCTTCAGAAAACTCCCGTCATGACAGGCAAGGGTGTCTTTAAGAACACTTGAAGATGGACAAGAACCACCATGGGCATTTTATTTTGAAAAGTTAAAAAATTCAATTTTCTAAGAACAAAGGGACTGCATTGGGCTTAGCAAGTTTATAAAGATAGTACTGTACTGCCCTCATTTTTTTCATTGTAGTTGAAGTCTTCTTCCCACAATAGCTTATTGTGCACATTACAAAGTCTTCAGGGTGTTCAGAATTAAAGTGACAGAGTTTTCTTTAAAGCACACTTGAGGATGGTTCATTCTTCCTTACTTTTAATATAACATGCCTTTACTTCTCCAATAACTCTAGGCATCTTGACAAAAGACAATCACCAAGACAATACAACGATTTCACAAAGAAAAAGAATGACAGTTTCCCTTCTGCTTTTCAAAAATGTTTCATAATATGATTTGAGATTGGCTTTATTCAAAAGGCTGAAAGGGGAATCAATTCTTACAAAGTGACACTCCCTCTAATAAAGAACACCTACACTTCTGAACAACACATCTACTGCCACGCATTCACAATGTTATTACCATAAGAATCTTTTCCAGAATAATTTTCTGACAGGGAAAATATGGCTTTGTTTAGAATAAACTGACAGTGTCAGTAAAACAAGCAATAAACTATAAAGGGTTGAAGATTTTGTTTTCATTCTCACTTCTGCAAGTCTGATGAAAGTCCCTATTTTTCCTTTCATTCACTAATAAGACTGGTGTTCTGCCTATCAATAGCTCACTTATCCAACAAAGAGTAACTGTGCCCCTACTATGCTCCAAATGTTGTACGTAATTACTTGGTGCTGGTTACAGTCACAGCCAAAACAGATGAAGTCTATAGTGTCGGGAGATTTGGACAATTCATCCCACAAATAAATATGCAACAATATATTGTGGGTACAATTTAGGAATGATACTGGATATCAGGAGAGAAAAACAGTAAGGCCTGACTGAAATTCCTCCATTTAGGCTGGGACCTGAAAGATAACAAAGCACTTGCCAGACAGAGTCAGAAGAGAAGCATTCCAGAAGACATGAACTATATGAAGGTCTTGGGTTTTGCATTCCCAAATCTAAACGCAACAGTGGGCTCCGATGCAGAAAGGAGAACTAGATGGCCCCTGCTGAGGCTGGAGTGGTAGTCAGAGGGCAGACAACAAACAGGGCCTAGTTGGTCATATGAGGGAATTCTGATTTTTTCCTAAGAGGAGTGGCAAGTTACTAACGGACCTGAAGCAGAGGAGTGATATGTTATTATGTTTTTATACAGATGATTTTGTCGACTACCTGAAGAACAGATTGGGGAAGGTGTCCCTAGAGCCAAAACTCTCCAGCTGATTTGCAAGACCTTCTTTCAGATGACCCCTGTCATCTCCCGTTACTTCCTTCCGTGTGCACAGTGCCCGGCTGCAGGGCACGCATGGCCATTCTGAAACTGACTTTCGCGCAGTGCTTTCCTATGCGTTTGTCTCTGTCCAGACTGCCTCGTTCTCTGCTAGTTAAAAATCTCAGCCTGCTAACGGAGACCCATCTGATTCAAAGCTCAATTCCTCCATGGAAATTTTTCATTGTGCTTTAAACCCTATGGCACTCGGTATAAAAGTTTGGAGCAGCAAAATTGCAGTCCTGAATAGGGAACTGACTTTGGCTTTAACTGCTTTTTGTCTCCTGAGATTATTAGACACACAGGTCCCCAGCCCTCAGATACACAAACCCAAGACATGGACTGAAAACTACTGATCAAGAGTGCTTTTCTTTTACATATTTAATAAAATGCAGAACTTGATTTAAAAGACAATTCTCAAATACATTTTTATGGCGCTGAAGTCCTATTTGCATCCACGCACACATACCAACAAAAACTGCAGTTAGCTAATTTTTCATTTTCCATTGCTTAATAATCTCCTAATTACAGAAAAAAAAACAAAAAAACAAAAACAAAAAAAACATGGGTATCTCTGATGAAATAATTTAATTCAATAGAGTTTAAGAATGACATGGAGCTAAGTCTGAATTCAGAGAGCCAAATAATACTTATTTCTTGAAGCTGTATTTCCCCCCAAAGCTGCCCTAGAAGTGAGTCATTGTTTTATCTAGAAAGAATAACTAGATTGACTCAAACGTAAAATGACATTACACTGTTATTTATTTTCTATACTGTAACTACTTCCAAAAGGAATTATGGCCTCTTATTTAAATGGGAGCTTCCATAAGTGGCACCTGCAAACTGCTTAAAGTTTGGCTTCTCCCTGAAGTACCCGATACAGAGAAGCAAACAGATTTCATTGTATCATAATCAGTCATGTACATAATTGGGGGCTCTAAAAGATCATTCTGTCTGGGAAAAAAAAAAGTCCAATAAACATATATAACATGAGATTTGTTTAACTTAACTTTGACAGCATTTGACTAGTACATTATCACAAAAATAATTTCACTACAGTCATTTCATGAAGAAAATACAACCCATATTGATTCAATTATATTTTGACTAGATGAAATGTATGCAACGAGCTGACATACTACTCGAATGTCCCTAGAGTCATCTGCTTATTACTCACCTTGATCTCTTTCATGCCATGTTCGACTTCCAGCAGCGGGTGAATTCGGAGAGGGATAAAAGTCTCCTGTAGGACTTGGTTCCATATTTTCATCTATGGATATAGTTTTGGGTCTTTTGCTGTTAAAATATGACAGTGATCACATTAATGGGATTCCTAGCAAGATGTGTAGCATTTGAAAGTATATCATCTGAGAAGAGTCTTATTACTGTGGAAATTCCCACAAACACAAGTAATAGTATTTCAGCATCATTTTGAAATAAAGGTGAGTATTCAAGACATCAACAGGAATAGCAAACATTTCCAGTTGTATATATTAGTTTATCATACTATATTGCCTGACAAATAGGACGCTTACTATATTTACCTTTGAGATGTATCTCCAAAGAAAGTTCAGTAGCAAAAAGTGAATTCTTAATGTGGTATGTGTACTAATTTTGAAATTGTTATGAAAATTATACCTGAGTTTTAGAATTATCAAGTTAATAATACTCATTTGTATAGTACTCAATATTAACAATGTAATCCCTTCATATTAATTTAAAGAGAAGGTAATGTAGTCCATTAGAACAAAGCTCAGTAGAACATGAGCTTTTGAGTGGGACCAGTGAAATATCAAATCTTAACTAGGCTACTTCTTAATCGCAAACTTTTTAACCTTTCTAAATTCAATTTACTCATCTATAAAATGGAAATTAAAAAAACGTAGCTCAAAGGGGAGTGGCTGAGAGGATTAAATTAGTTATTAAAGGTAAAGTTTTTAGTTAAGTGGCTAGTATTTACAAGCTACTTAATAAATGGTAATTATTAGTAGTAACCCTATAATTAATAGTATTTTTAAAATTTATAGTACTTTACCAATTATAAACTATTTCATATATTTTTCTTTATCTTTTCCTAAAAATTACATTATTGATACTTTATTCTTAAGCTCCACCATGAAAAACAGGCCACTGCCAAATTCAAACCAAACAGTATACTATTTAAATGACATATTTTAATAAAGAAAATATGGCTCATTTCAATTATTAAGAAAAGTTAATTGTTAGAGCAGAGATTAAAAGGCAATTTTATGGCACATGCCATATAGCTTGATATACTACTTTCATATATTCCCCACTAATACCCTAGTGAACAGTTAATTATGACTATGAAAATTGATACTTTTCCCTAAATTAAAAAAAAAATCTTATTCACATCTATGCAGATAGAAACTTTTAAAAAGATATCTTCTGAATTAACTCCATACAGTGACAATAAACATAATGTCACAGGATTTCAGAGTTGGAATTGGCCTCAGAAGTCATACACATAAACAAATCTTCCTTTTTTCTTACGTGTGGGGAGACAAATTTGGAGAAATTCAGTGAATTGCTGAGGGCACATGAATGCAGCAAAACGGCACACAGTAAGTCTGCGCTCTTTCTTGTTTAGAAACAACTGCGCTGTTTCTAAATTCTGAAAGCATGTGCACATCTGGGTATATTCATAGATATACTTGTAATTAATTTTTGATTCACAAGTCCCAGAGGATTAACATGATGTGGAAGGTGGCAATTTCTATCCATGCTAAACCATAGGGAGAGTAAATAATAGTTCTTTAATTTCTTCATATCTTAGGATGTATATTTTTTAAACCCTCCTTTAATCTAATTCTCCCATCTGTGACTCAGTAGTAAATACATATAAAAAATTTGAAATGAGGCAGAAAATATTTTTGTAAGGAAATAACAGAGAAATGTTTTTTAAAACTTTTTTTTTCTAAATGATATAATATCTGATAACAAATGACCATTAGGAAAAATCTGTGTTGACAACATACTGATCTAACGGACAAGATAAGAAATTACTGTGCACATTTTAAAAATAGAAAAATTAAAGCATTTTTAAGATCTCACCATGTCACAGACAATTTTAGTAATAATAAATTCAATTATCCTAGTATGCAATCTATGTAAAAATACAATTTGATCATAACTGACATAAAACTGAACTTAATTAATATGTAAATGTACATAGCTCATAATTATTGAAATGCAATTAACTTTTATTATTAAGAATAGCATAGAAGATTAGCCAGATATTTTTTCTTATTTTTGAAAAGTTAATATTATAAAATGTATGTTTTTCTCTGGAATTCATATATTCATTATATTTGATCATGGGTACATCTAATACTCTGGAAATGAAATGGGTCTTCATATATTGAAGATCCAATTCAAAACAACAACAAAAAACCAATAAAGCTATAATATTTATTCACCTTGCCTTCTCATTAACTCAATCCTGTTCTATCATTCTATAATAGCAAAACACATCATCATGAAATCCTATGCACAATGACTTTCCAAGATATTTACCCCTCATTTAAATAGAAAACCTCTTTGCAAACTCCTGTGGGACTGAGTTACAATAAGAAGGTCAAAAGAGAAAAATAAGAATGTCCACAGAGAATTAAAAAGCAAAGTAACCTCACTGTAGCTCTTCCCCAACATAGGCTGGTTATACCACATCTCAGAGCAGGTAATATTTTCATCGGTAACTGAGAATTCACTACATTATTCAAAGAACATCGACTAATTGGAGAACTTGGCAAAGTTAGGCCTAGAATAAGGCCTTATTCCTTTAAGCTTAAGTAAATGACACCTTTTATTGTTCATGTTTCATTATCCTATCCCCAGCTTGGTTGTAACATTAGGGTAAATAGTTACCAAGATGGATCAACCATAAACCAGAGACCTTTGCCATGGGGCTGAAAGTTACAGTAAGACTGAAAGCTACATTCTTCAAGTTGTCAAAAGGATGGTTAATTTATAGAATTATAATATTTCATACAAGATAAAAATCATATTAATACATTTTCATAGTTCCCTGGTCACCCCAAAAAGATTTTTTTAAATGCTTTGAATAACAATTACATTTAATTTTCAAATGCTGAAATAAATTATACCAGGAAAGATGAAATATCTGTGTAAAGTCAGCAAAAACTCCTTCACGCTTTGCTTTACTCCCCCTATTCTTTACTTATCTACCTGCCTATCTACCTACCTACCTATTTGCACATAGACTGAGAACCAGAGTAGCTCCCTTTTCAGTTACCTGCTTGGTGGAGAAGACAGCGACCGCTGAAGATTGACCCCCGAGTTCATGTCATGATAGTACGGTTGGCTTGGAATTTCTCCAATTGGAAAGTTGACTCCAGTTCCCTGGGTTATGGGTGCTGAGGAATGAAAAAAAAAAAAAGAAAGAAACACAGGGAATGACATTTACACTTGTCATTTTTATTCAAATGTTATAATCTAATATTTTCCTGCTACTCGGCAAGGATGAGGAAAACTCTTGTTTACTTTAAGACTCTAATATCAACCACATACTGGGGCGGGACTTGAAAACTTCCTCCTGATACCAAAGTTCATGTGTGGAAACGAAAGGGACTCAGACTATAAGCATTGATGACCACGTCCCCGATTCCCCTTCTCTAACCGTCTTCACTCACTCCTTTGCATTAGTTTATGTCTATCACCCCCCTAGTCCATAGATGCATAGGAGGAAACAAAATATGCTCAGCACCAAGCAAAGCGCTTTGCAAACTAAGTTGACTCTCAAAAACCAAATCATCATTAAATAAATAAATATAGAACAGTTTCACAAATAAATACCAAATACTAGTATTCTATAATAATAACATTAATATAAGAAGGAATTAGAAATCATTCTATGATTACTTGATATAATTTTTATAATTATTTGATCTAATTTGACATTATTTACGATTGATATAAAAAAATCCTTGCATCAGGGCAGGTATATAAGTAAAATGAACAAATATGAAAAAAAGGCAAGTATTTTTTTCCCCAAAAAAGCATATTCAGGTTTCATCTATGAATGGTAAGTATAGTTTTTCTCAATAATTATGTTTTGCATTTTTAAAAAGTGTTTATGCCACAACTTTACAATTTAAAACGATTTAATTTAAAATACACTCCTGGGGTTTTGCTCATGTATTAGGCACTGAGATTTCTCCATATAAGTATTGGTTTCTGTACATCTGTTTAATTTTAAAAATTTGTTTCTAGACATCTTGACTATACCCGTGAGGCAGTGTGTTATTAGAATGAGTAAGTCTTGGGAGGTAGATTGCCTTTTAGTTTGGACTTACTCTACCACTTAGGAGCTATGTACCTCAGTTTCCTCAACTGTAAAATGAGAAAAAATAATAACCTACCACACTGACTATTTTGAGGATGACATGAGGGAAGGAGTAATAAAAACCCAGCTTCATGTCTATGTATAATAGGGGTTCAACAAATGTGAGCACCCTTCCTTCTTTGCTTTTCCTCCCAAATTTCTTTCCTGACAGGCTGGAGTGGTTATCAAAGACGGATGACTAAGTCCAAAAATATACTAAAGGCAGCTGAAGAGGTGAAACAAACCCACTTGCTGTAAGTTTCTTCGTTTAACAAGTTATTGATCGTTCCCTTTACTGGGAGGTGCTGTAAGGGATACAAAATGGTCTAAGACAGCCCTAGTCCTTAATAAAACAAATCAGGCAACAAAGTGGGTAAACGAAACACTCATGAAAACATAAATGCCAGCCTAATGCAGACTGTAATGAAATTGCCCAAATGAATGACATGGTCATTAAATGCTATAGGATTTCAAGGAAGAAGAATCTCACACAAGCTTGAGGAGTCCAAGACACCTGTGGAAAAGCCAAAGTTGGCACTGGACCTTGGAGAATGTGTAAGGTATTGAAGGGAGGTCATGATTCTGAACAAAGGTTACCGCAGGGCAAAGCCATGCGCAGAGATAATACGCAAGGTGAAGAAAAGGCAAGTGGGGTCAAAGGCCAGCATTTAAGAATAGTTTCTATTTCTTCATCAGTTTTCATTGAGCCTTCGAAGGCCCTAATGAGAGAAAGTGTGTCCTGAGCTATGGCAACAAAATTCTAGAGCCCTGGAGCCGCCCTCTAGGAACACAGTCTCCTTAACCTGTCCTGACTGCCTCAAGTTGAATATAAAATTCCAAAGGGACTGCAGATTTTTCAGGAATTTTTCTTACCCAGAATTTTTTTTTTATAAACATTTGAAATGTGTTCACTATCAGCTGAATTATATCAGGCCAAGATTAACTTAAAATGTGTTAAGAAAGTGTGATCATAAGGCACATGCTTTACTGCAGAGAAGACGCAAGAAGTATACAATGAACATCTCTCTTTTCCCGTTAAAAATTAAATAAATCAATATATACAAGATTCATCTCAGCTCCAAAATTCTCTAGCTCCTGTTTTCCGTTAGATGGTTCATGTTATATAACATACTTTAGCCACATTTTACGCAAAGTATGTGTATTCAATGTGTTAACTCTGCCTGATGGCTTAAATCCTTTGGAAAGCTAAAATGTAGCTGTTTGTTGTGGCTTGAGGTATACCAAAGGTGAAAAAAAAAAAAGGCAAGGTAAGAAATCCCACAGTAACCGCATGCTTTAAAGTTTATTATTAGAATCACGTTCTATGTGACATTGGAAAGCAGGGTATGTGTTAGAAGGAGGCATTTAAAGGGGTTCCATGAAAGTAAGCAACGTGTCCAGTTCCTATAACAGGAAGATACAATTCAAATAACTGAGTTACTAACAGGAAACTTATAGGTTATATCTTATACAAACTATCTGTAATGTCTCAAGCTCATGCAATTTTTAGGCAAAGATCTGTAGTCTCTAATACATATGGCTTGATAGTCAACACAGATTGCATGACTATAAACACACTAGGTATAATTTATAGTGAAATGATAGTAAAATGTTTTCAGAATTTTAAAAAATTTTGTTCCAGAAGGATTATTCTAGAGGATCAAGTCAGCAATAAAGATAACTTGTGTGCAGATTTATACATGAGCACTGTAAAAATTGAGTGTGCATTCTGACACTAAATGTGTGACTACAGAAAGAAAAGTAGATTAATAATAAACACGGCCAAATTCTAAAACAGCACATCCACAAAATTTATTTAATGACAAAGTGTATGAGAACAGCAAGTCCCAGGCAAATAGTCCTGTTTAAAAGCCTCTGAGAGAACTTACATCAGATGCAAAGATCTGCTGTAGCACCTCTCCCAGAAAGGGGCAAGAAGCCTGAAAGCCGCAAATCACGTCTAAGAGGCTGCCAATATCCTCTTAGAAACCAAGCTCCAAAGAATCTCAGATTCTAAGGGTTAGAGGCCAACCCTTAATCTCTCTTATTGTTCTCCTTAGTCCACATGCTGATCCTAAATCAACTTTTAAGATGGAGATAATATCATTCAACAGAAAGATCACTATCCTAAAACTGAATAGCTTCATTAGCTAAAGTCAACATACACATTAGTGGGTCATATGATAATAAAACCCTCGAGGACAGAAACCATTAACATACCGTAAACCCTCGAGAAATCAGAATTTGTGAAATGCAGCATAAGGGTTATGCTGAAGTTTATGTTTACTTAGGAAACCCTTAATTCATAAACAATAAAGTTCAATTGTGTAAATAAGATTATAATGTGGATATATTAAAACACTTAGGAGAATCACTTCTCAAGCCTTTCAGAGACATCTATTTACACAGCGAGTAGAAAATAAATGTTTGCTGAATAAATTACTTAATGAATAAATATAGATAATGTGCTAATTACAAATCAGTACGGTTGTTGTAACAGATAATATAAAAGCCTCTAAGGGATGACAATATGAATTAAGAAGAATGAATGAAGTATGCTACATTTACATTTCTGATCTGTTAAATAGAAAAGGATTTTTTAACCTATTTGTTTTATGTTTCAAATTCATAGTTTTCAAAATATCACTCTGGGTTTTTTAATGTTCTAACGTGGCTCTCCTTCTACAGCAGCTAGCGTAATGTTACCTATAATGAGGAACTAATAATATTTTCTGACAGATGACTGTACTGTGCTTCTGAAACTATCGTGGAACTTCGGAAAGGACAAATTTAAGCAAATAATTTCATAATGTCATGTAACTGTAGCAGCATAGCTCCTCTGCTGAAGATCAGTATAGGGGACACACACACACACACACACACACACACAAACACACACACACACACACACACACACACCTTCAAATACCCCCTTCCTTACATGATGCCAGAAAGTGGTAGTAAGTCAGGCATGTTCCTTTCCAAATTAAACATAAACATAAAAAACGTTCTAATGTCAAAAGCGTTCACACACCACCTGCGGATCAGGGCAAACGCACAAGGCCCAGCCCCTTGGTCAATGGAGTAGAGCGTCAGAATCCTCTTGCCCAGCAAATATGAACCCTGGAGCTACTGGGATCTAGGATGTTAGGTTTTGGTTTCTTTCACTGCCCCCCAGTAAGCAGACCTATGACAGAAATCTTTTGGGCATCCATTTATCCACTGCAGAATCATGTCCGAAAGGAAACGTTACTTAATGTCTGAAATATTCACATATATAACTCCCTCAGATAAATGCTATTTGCACTGGCCACATGAGAAATCTGAAATCTTCGAGAAACTATGGTTCAAAAGTAATCTACTAGCTTGGAGATTCCTTCCCTAAACACAACTCTAAAGTACTACCTATACTTTCCCCTCAGTAACTCCCTCTCGGTTTATTGTTTTGGACCATCATAATTCTTGCTCACAACGTCTGCATTTGACCCAAATGAAAAGCACAATTAAACACGGACCAGAGGGCCACTGCATCGTCTGAATAACATCATTCCAAACTGTAAAGCTCCTAGCAAGATGTCAAGTGAAAACACTCCCTTCAAAGAGACATAAAGAAGCTAAACCAGAGAACAGAGCAAGAAGAAGTGAGTCACCTCCTTCAACGTAATCAGTGTGCTAAGAGCTGCAGCTTAGATATATATTTGCACACACTAGTAATAAGTGAAAGAGGAGGTTAAGGAAACTTCCCCCTTGCTTAGTTATCTGGCCAGGTGAACTTACCCAAGAAAAATCTCATCCGGCCTGACAAGAATGGTGTCTCAGGTGAGGTGGTCAGTGAAAACAATTGGGCATTGTTTTGGATAACAATGCTTTCTATCTATATCCAACTGCAATCTGCAAAGTTAATTTCTACATCCCTCTACACTCTGCATATTAGCGCGTATATCCTGTACATCGCCAAGCTCCCACCAAAATGTTAGTAAAATGAAAAAGCACTTATCTACAGGAAACTTATGTGGATTATCATAACAATACAGAGTACATTTAATTAATCACACTTCCTTTGATATAAATGACCATCTATGGTCACAGAGAGAACAGTGAATTAAATGAATACCAATAACACAGCAATCAGAACAACCCAAATATGATTTTTGTACAATAAAAAATTTTCATGATTTAAATGCAAATATTATAGAAAATCATATACTATACATTCACTTATGATTTCATCAAAAGGTCAGAGATTTTAAAACTCTAATTCTCGTATTATGTGGCTACTCATCATACTGTTTTTAAGGTTCAAAATATAAAATATTTTAAATCTAACTGTAAAACTAAGTAATAAGAAAACAATTTACTTACTTCTGGATACCCTCACGAGTTCTGATACATTGAAGACTCCAGATTTTACAAAACTATCCTCAAGGTATCCTGAAAACAAACATCAAGGGGGAAACGATCAGCATAAGCAGGAAGCAAATAAATGATTAAACACTAGAACTCACACAAGTGGTTTTAAACCAAAGGTTAGAACAACAACAAAAACGTAGGTTTACAAAAAACAAGTAAGAGCAAAACCCTTGTGAATACAAACTGGGTCTCTTTAAACAAAAGTAAAAGGTTTACATGCTAAATAATCTCCTATGACACTTTTTCCTTAATTTTATAAATGTACAGGAAAATTGATATAGTTTTCTTTGTCCTCCCCCGCATAGAGAATGAAGTTCAGGGGGCATTCAGCTTGTTAGCACCTGGTAGACCAAAGTCCATGCACTAAAAGAGAGAGAGAGAGAGAGAGAGAGAGAGAGAGAGAGAGAGAGAGAGAGAGAGAGGAAAACCACAACCACAATTAGCACCTTGTTGGAATTACTTCAAAGATGTCTTTCTTTCACAAAACCACTGTTCTTTCACAAATCCTTCCCTGATTAAAGAAAAGTGAGCTGCTGTTACCAGCACTCCCACCCTGTTCCAGGGTCATGACTCACACAAATGCATAACTTGTACATACAGCAAATACTTTGCATCGACCTATTTCCATGCACCTTTAATATACCTCACACAATTTCCCTGTTTTCTCATCCTTGCTACTACTCTCTTGGACTCCCTTCTGTTTAAGACCCCTGGACACTTTCCCTAGCAAATGGTGGTCAATCTAGGCCTCCAGGAATGCCACATGACCCTTCCCTGACTTGCAGGTACAGGGTTCACAGTGGCTATGGCCGATGGTTCAGGTGCCTGAGGAAGTTCAGACATGTTTGGTAGCTGGTCTGGCTATGTCCAGGACGAGAGCTGAGGACACCCATGTGAAGGAGGTATGATGAGTATGAAGGAAGGAGGAATATGGTTCCTCTCTGTTGTGCCAGGGACAGAATAAGAAGAGTTTGAAAATCCGAATTAAAATACTTCCAGGAAAAAAAACTCTAGGTTGCAAGAACGGGCAATTTGATCAGATTTCCCATAAAGTTTTAGGGCTGACCAAGGGATGAGATTCAGTGCAGGGATGTGAGGCATGGGTGGTGTAGCAGCACAGAGTACTCAAGAGAAAGAGCTGGGATTTGACTCCTAACCACTGTTTAATAGTGTGGAATCCTGGCCATGTTACTAGACTCTCTGTGCCTCAGTTTCCTCCTTTATAAATTGAAGATAATAAAATTACCTACATCATGGAGTTGTTATAAATAATTGGTGAGACAAAAATATAAAACCCACAGCAGGCACTGATTAAATGTTAGCAATAAGTTAGGATTGGCCAGTGGAATCAACGATCACCCCTACACTGAATTATGCAAACTGGGTTCCACACCGTCTCAAATTATTTGTAAATCTGCATTTAGAAAATTTACCAAAACGAAAGTTACCACACCACATTTAACCACACATAGCATAAAAAGACAGAAAATCATTTAATTATCATATATGCTTCCCTGACGTGAACCGAGGAGTCATGCATGTCTGAACAGTGTTTCATACCCACCCATCTATGTTCTTTAGAAACAGCACGAAAGAAAGAATGAGAGGGAATTATGAGATCCAGGCTGGTGACAAAACCTACATCTCATATTAAGTCATTACTCTGAAAAAAATATATAATTTTAAGAGGATAATAACAAAATGTCCCCATTTGATGTACTTCTACTTGAAGAAACTCCCACTTGTTGAACAATTAAATTTTCACCAGGTTGAATTCATGTCCGTGATTATTGAGACACTGCTAGGTTAGTCAACACTGTACAAAGTGCTAAAAGCCATGAAGACCAAAAAAAAAAAAAAAAAGACATTGATCCCCTTTGTATGGTTGGAGATAAAGATATCTCTAATTTTCTGAACCACTGTAGGCTGTCATTAAGTATGAAGATTTCTGTTGCTTTTGTGGTTGTTTCAAAGTATTATAATCTATACTTTATTTTATATATGGTAAACATACAATTTTATGTATGTAAGTATATTAAACATAACCTTATTTATACATTAAATTAGATCTCATTTAACATGAGTACAGCTCATGGACTTGACCAATCAGACAAGATTATATGACCTCATACACTGTACTCCTTAAATGGCTGCCATCGTATCTTCCTCAGGCAGCTCCCTTCTGATCAAAAGGCCCTCTTTCTGCATCCTCTACTCTCATCCTTCAGTATCTAGTCAAACCACGTACGTACTCCATAATCTGCTCGTCTCTCTTCCCCTCCCAACCCTTGTACCAGCTAGAACCGCTCTCTTTCTTCTGTAGTCACACAGCACCTACTCTGTACTTATTTTATAGCACTTTACACATTTCAAGTTTTCCAAGATAAATTTTCAGCTCCTTTATTTGAGGGAGCAACTGGGTTTTATTTGTGCCTGTATCTCCCTTAACAACTAACTCAGGACCTCTATATATAGTAACTACTAAATAAACTACTACTACTCAGCACTCTATGTACAGTACTTTTGCGCTTACAGAACAAAACTTTAAAATTCAACTTTTTGAAATGGGCACAGAACAACATATTGGTAATTTCGTAACAGCGGTGGCATAGATGGCTTAAGATTGAAGGATAACTATATTGAGCCTTGTTGTTGCCCGGAACTCATTTGCTGAGGGTTTTATTTAGGCTTTTGGGTAAAATGGGAAAGAACAATGATTAGAGTTCAGGTTGTATCTCTGACTTGGTTGCGTACTAATGTGTAACTTTAGGCATTGAGTACAAAATAAACTCCAAGAAATTAGACGTGTTTAAAGAGTAAGAGTTCAAAAATAAATGTAAAATAAATTAATGAATGAGTAAATCAACAGGGAACATTTTGGGATATTTATATAAATTTTATCATGTGTAATGCATAATAGCATTTCAACATGTAGCTATCACGTGAAGTTCATTCCTTATTACTCCAATGATTAGTCGGGGCTCCATTTGCTTCTCATTCATACCCACTGTGATGGAATGGGGTGTGGACCTGTTAGAAGCAGAATCAGAAGGGAGGGAGGAGCTACCTCAAGATAATACTATCAGTGGGAAGAGAGTAAGGCAGTCACACATACACAAATACAATGACTATCTCATAGAAAATGAAAGGCAATTCAGAACGTAGCAGGGAATTTCTCGACTCCCTACCCCCAATTCCCTAAGTTCTAAGGAATCTGACTCTCCAAGGAAAACTGAGTTGTTTTACTAAAACTATGGAAGGCATTGGAAATATGTCAGAACTGCTTTGGCATCCACTAGACAAAATGTACCACCATAGCTTCCACTCCTTCATGGAACACAATGAGACTCCCAAGGGTGAGCTGTAACATCTACTGACTATGACCTTATGGGAATGGGGGTGGGTGGGAGTCAGGCAACTGGGAGAAGCATCTGAAGCAGATGGCTGCTACCTTTCATGTATGTGTGAACGCAGCACAGCCTTTACAACGGACTGGCATTATGCAAGATGAGGTCGAGTACAGAAAAGAAATAATGGACGACACAGTACTTGGATAGCTAATAGTGTTTGCTCACAAGACACAGGAAACAATACTTAAGGCAAAATAAGTGAAGGAAATTGTGCAGGGGGTCAGGAGCCCCACAGCAGTATAGAGTGTGAGACTCAGCAAAGCACAGCTTATTGCTGTAACTTCCAGGCTGTGGGGCCCTTCCAGAAACATGGTTTTCATGTGTCACATAGACCACTGTGAATCTAAATAGCTGATACAAAGGCCAAAGATCTTAAAGCAATCTGGAGACATTCATATAGTAAACTTGCTTCGTCTACCAGAGGAAATATGAGTATCTCTGAGGCAGAGCAGCTGTTTAATGGTTATAGAGCAATATTACACAACAGCTTAAGCCAGGAAGCAAAAAACAACTCGGCATTTATGTGATGCTGTATTTACACTGCATGTATGCTTTTAAAACATAAAATTGAGTAGGAAATAAAGACCTCTGCAAACTGAAAACTCTCAAAGGCAATATCAAATTATATTATTTTACTTCTTTTTTTTTAATTTTTCTCTAACAAAAGCAACAATAAATCACTACTCAAAGTTAATATAGTGTTTAACCTCCTTTACAAACAATAACAGAGGAACACAATGGCATATCTAACTGTTAATATCTCAAATTATAATCAGCACCATTTCAATGTTAAACAACATTTACATAAGAAAATCCAAAGGAAGACTGATAACACACATTTTTACAGTCGACTGTGTTCTAGTCTTGAAATTAAAAATAAACAAGCCACAGAAAGCAGTTATTAAATTCATGAAAGCTGTCTTCAAGTATTTGAAGGACTGGTAATGTAAATGGTGGATTGGACTTATTCTACATAGTTCTAGGAACTGTTTTTTGGCCCAATAAGCAGACTTGTCATCCAGTAAGAAAAGTCCCAGACAGGAATGCGAAGCCTTGCAAAGGTAATAATAACCAACACATGCTAAGCTGCAGCGCTAAGGTTTTCAAAAACTTTAATTCACACAATGCTCACAATTGTCCAACAAGTTGTCATGTTACTGTTACCATTTTGCAGATGACAAATCTTGTGTCTACAGAGGTAGGGGTTTCCCAGTGGCTGTGAAGACCCCCATTAGATTTGAGAATTCTCACTTTGGGTGGGAAATTGGATACAGACACCTCTGAAGCCCACTGCAACCCTCATATTCCACTTTTTTACATGGCTGTTTGCTGTTAATTTTCGCATTGGTCTTTTTGGAGGAAGAACAGGACACTAGGTATCTCACAGGTATTTTCCTGCCCTGTGATTCCAATTATTCGTTTCCTTCAATGGAGTGTAAAAGATGCCCAGATCCTTTGGTTTATGGGTGCAAAGGGGGAGAAGATAAAATTATTTCACACTAGCTCTTTGCCAACTTCAGCCACCACAACTAACCCTTGGTGATTGTCTGGTAGGGGGGTTATAAAACATGGCTCTATATTCAGTTTCTCAACTGATCTGAACTGTCCATGATGAAGGATGAAATTGTGTTTGTGAAACACACATACTAATCATTGCAAAGATAAGGATTCACTACACAGACACTGAACCTCTCCCTATGGCCAAGGTTAACAATCTAGTATTTAGTATTTAGAATTAGATTTACCTTTCAGTCTGAAATGCAAATCCCTGATGGTGATTTAAGTGATCTGGTAGAGAGTCAGAAATTTTCTGACTTTAACACACTCTGATAGTACTATATTAATATGTTATTTGTGTTTTTTAGTATTTTCTCCCAACCCATCAAATTTATTTCTGCATATGTTTATATAATATACAAAACTATTTTTATAAAATTGAAATCAAATTTAAATATATTGATATCCTGCTTTTTTCTAATTAACATCAACTCTTTCCCTTTAAATTAGTTTATCAAAAGCATGATTTTAATGCCTGTAAAGTATTACATTGCATGGATTCATCGTTCTCTATTTGACCAATCTCCTATTGTTGGCATTTTCGGTTATTTCCCATTTTAAAAAATATTGTAAACAGCACTGCCATTAACATCTTCATACACAAATCTTTCTCAGCAATTCTCATGATTTCCGTGGGCTTGACTTCCCAGAAGTGGAATTACTGGGTCAAAGGACATACACTCTTTTGAAGTTCTTGGTAAAAATCTGCCAAGCTACTTTCCATACAGGTTTTTGCCAATGTCTACTCCTTCTGGCAGATCATGAGTGTGTCCATGTCACCACCATGCTGCCAGAATTACACATTAATCATATCAGTAAGGATTTTTAATTGTGGTAAGTTGACAGAAAAAAGATATCATTAATTTTCATTTGCTTAATTATAATTTTCATTTACTTAATTATAATAAAGTTGGATGTTTTTTTCAGATACATATGCATTATTTCTTTGAACATAACAATCAAAAATGTGGAAAACAGGAATTGTGCTAGCAGGATATTTTATCCCAAATGTTGATGAGATGATTTCTACAGTTTCACAGTTAGTAATAATGTTCACTATGAATTGATGATTTTTTTCATCATTTGATATATTCACTTATTCCTACTCTTCTCAGAGTTTTAAAAAATGTTTTCTCGTCAGAATGATTATTGACTATTACTAAATGGTTCTTGCCACTAGTAGAGATTACTTTTTTTTTCTTACAGCATTCATTACTGTTATATATTACTGAATTCTCAGATTATACTATATTTGCTTGTCCATGGTATATAACTCTTTTATTTGACTGTTTAATTGATTTGCTAATGATTTCTTCCAATTTCTCTATATGTAGTTGGGATATCTTTATGAATTTTTGTATTTTATTTGTCAAGTTTTCATACCAGGGTTATATGCATGTTTCACAAAATGGTTTGGATAACAGTCATTATTTTTTATGAAAAAATATGAAAAGTTCTTGAAAGTTTGGAAAATTTTAATGGTAAAAACCATATTTCCAGAATCTGTTTCAGAGAATATTCTTAGACAACTTTAAGTCTAACACGAAATTTATTCTACTCCTGTTTTCTGGTCTTGAGATAATTTTATTATATATTTTCCAAGAGTGTCATCAATTCTTTCAAGTTTTTAAATTATTAGCATATTTATGGCTTATTAAGTGGGCTATGTTTATTTTTATAGTACAGTAGTATAGCATATTAAATATATTATAGTTATATTAAATTATGTTAAAATATACTAAAAAAAATTAGCTCTGCCATTTACTATTGTAAACTTAATGCAAGTTAGGCAAATTTTCTATGCCTCACCTTTCTCTTCTTTAAAACAAAAATGATAATCATAGTACCTTATAAGTCAATATGAAAACTGTACGTTGTTTTCAAATATTAATATAGACATTTCAAGAGTGGGAAAGGGAAGGTAGAACTTCCAAATTAACAAAGAGAAACCAAAACACAAAGAATAGGAACTTAAGACAGCAAAAAATAGGACATAAGATGTAAAAATAAATAATATAAATTAAAATAGAAGGAATAAAATCAAGTATATCATCATTACAATAAATGTAAATGAACTGAATTATCCCATAAAGAGAGTATGCAATCAACTCAAGCAAATAAAATCCAGCTATTTTCAAGAAACACAAGACAAAAAAGATAACGAACAAAAAGTTGAAAGAGAAATCAGGCAAATTCAAACAAAAAGAAAACAATGTTCATTGTAAAGGTTAAGATGGAATTTAAGATGAATTACAATAAACAGAATAAAAAATATTATGAATAGATAAAAGGCACAATTAATAAAGAAAAGAAATCATCAACCCCACATGCCCCAGACAATATTGTGGAGCTATGCATAAAACAAAAACCATTGAAATACAAGAAATTGAAAAAATACAAGTAGACATAGTAAGAATTTTGAATACATCTCTTTTAGAACCAAACATGACTTTTAAATAAACTTTATATCATTCAAATATAAATTATAGTTTGTTATGTCCATGAAAATTTTATAAAAATCGATCATGTCCTTGACCAAAGAGTAAACGTGAATAAAGTCTTCAAAGTAGAAACTATTTTCAGGTCACACTGTCTCATCTTTGGAAAATGAAACTAAAAGTGAAAAATAAAAAGTGTCTGAATTTTCATAACTACCTGAAAATTTAGAAAATAAGCCATGAATAAAAAAGAAAATCAAAAGAAAAATTATAAATTATCTAGAAAGCAATGAAAAGAAAAAGACTATAAAGAAAAAATATTTATAAGGTAAAAGAAAAGAGCAAAACAACCCGAGAAAAGTTAAAAAGAGAATTAAAGAAAAAAAGGTAAAATTAGTAAAGTAGAAAAAAGAGGGTATTTAAAACAATAAATAAAAGGAAAGATTGTTTTCTGAAAAGACCACCAAAACAGAAAAATCATAAATCAAATGCATTAAGAGAATTGTAAGAGAATAACACATGCAACTTATTGACCACAACTTTAAAAACTTAAATGGGCAATCACTAAAGTAGAAGTAATCAAAACTGAGCAAAGGGAAACCTGAATAGACCAATTACCCTCGTGCAATAAGTCCTAAAATTTGTTGATCATGAGAACCATCTGGGGTTCTTGAAAAACAACTTATGCTTGGCTTCCACTCTCAGTTATTCTGACTTTATTAGTATGGATGTGACCTAAACATGAGGATGTTCTAATAAAAGTTCCCTAGGTGATTGAAATGTGCAGCAAAGTTTGGGAACCACTGTGCTAGCAGCATCTTCCTATTCAAATGTGGTCCCAGAACCAACAGCATTGGCATAACCTAGAAGGTTGCTAGACATGTAGAAACTCAGACTCCACCCCAGATCCAGGGAATCAGAATCTGTGGTTTAAGAGATCCACAGGTGATTCATATGCACTTCAAAACTTGAAAACCCTAAAAGAGAATTTAAAAAGTGATTTAAAAAACCACCTTTTAATACGGCACCACATACAGATAGCTCCACAGCTGGATTTTATCTATCCTTTGCTTTAAATTCTTTGCTTTAATATCCATCCTTTAAATTCCAATGCTATTTACACTCTGCCAGGTCCTAGAAAATGATGACAAGTTTCCTTACGAAGAAGGCTCTCTCATGAGCCGTTATTAGGCCAGCAAATACTTAAATAACTAAACTTGCAACCTCCCTTATCAAAACAAAGCAAGCAAACAAACAACCAAAGACCAGGCACACATGCAAATGAAATTTCAAGACTCCTAAATAAAACTGAATATATCCAATTCATATATTTAAATTGAACATAGCAATGAGATCAAAAGAACAATATACTATTATCATTAGGGTTTATTCTATGAATGAATACAGTTCATTATCAGAAAATTTATCAATGTGATAAACATACACACATACACACTCACACACACATACACACACCATTAATTGATGCTGAAAATGTACTTGACGTCAAGAAGCAGGGCTCCCTAATAACAAATCTAAGCAAAAATAGAGATAAAAGCAAGCAATAAAGACTTTAGCAAAACCCAACAACAAATTTTCCTAAAAGGAGAAAATAAGTCTGCCATCCTAATTACCCAAACTTCTCCAGCCTCCTCTGCTTTTCAGTCCTTAAAAATGTAATCTGACAGGTGTGAGATGATATGTCATTGTGGTTTTTATTTACATTTCTCTGATGATTAGTGATTAGTGGAGAGTCTTTTCATATGTCTATTGGCTATCAGTATGTCCTCTTTGGAGAAATGTCTATTCAGGTTCTCTGCCCATTTTTTAATTGGATTGTTTGTTGTTTGGTGTTGAGTTGTATGAGTTTTTTATAAATTTTGGATATTAACCCCTTGTCAGATGTTTCATTGGCAAATATCTTCTCCCATTCAGTAGGATATCTTTTTGTTTTGTTGACTGTTTCCTTTGTTGTGAAAAAAACTTTTTAGTTTGATATAGTTCCATTTGTTTATTTTTTTCTTTTGTTTCCCTTGTCCAAGGTGATATACCAGTGAAAATATTACTAAGGATACTCTCTGAGACTTTACTTCCTATATTTTCTTCTAGGAGTTTTATGGTTTTGGGTCTTACATTTCAGTCTTTAATCCATTTTGAGTTTATTCTTGTACATGGCATAAGAAGGTGGTACAGTTTTAATTATTTTTTGCATGTCTTTACCCCAATGTAAATTCTTGTTTCCTTTGTCATAGATTAAATGACCATATAGTTGTGGGTGTATTTCTGGGCTCTCTATTCTGTTCCATTGATCTAGGTATGTGTCTGTTTTTATGCCAATACCATGCTTTTTTATTACTATAGTCTTGTAGTATAGTTTGATATCAGGTATCATGATACCTGCAGCTTTGTTCTTCTTTCTCAGGATTGCCATGGCTATTTGGGAATATGGTACCATATAAATTTTAGAATTATTTGTTCTAGTTCTGTGAAAAATGCCATTGGTATTTTGATAGGGATTGTGTTGAATCTATGTATTGCTTTGGGTATTATGGACATTTTAACTATATTAACTCTTCCTATCCATGACCATGGTATATGATTCCATTTATTTGTATCTTCTTTAATTCCTCTCTTCAATGTCTTATAATTTTCCGAATACAGGTCTTTTACTTCCTTGGTTAAATTTATTCCGAGGTATTTTATTTTATTTTTTGATACAATTATAAATGGGATTGTTCTCTTAATTCCCTTTCTGATAGTTTTTAGTGTATAAAAATGCAACCAATTTCTGAATATTAGGTATCACCTCGCACCTGTCAGAATGACCTTCATCAATAAATCAACAAACAACAAGTGTTGGCGAGGATGTGGAGAAAAGGGAACCCTTGTGCACTGTTGGTGGGATTGCAGATTGGTGCAGCCACTATGGAAAACAGTATGGAGATTCCTCAAAAAAATAAAAATAAAAATAGAGCTACCTTATGACCCAGCAATTCCTCGGTATTTAACCAAAGACATCCAAACCTGGCTTAGGTCAGATTCTACGCATGGGGTGGTCTCACTACTATAGTACAGGTTAACCTTTGTTTAGCCTGTTACTGGTCTCAGCCTCCATTTCATAAAATCTTGACGACGGTCTCTGAGCAGGCATGGCCTTGGATGTTAGGCTTACAAATGGGAGAACACAGTCCTCACCGGAAGGAGTTCAGAATCCACTAAGAGAAACAGACAAGTAAATCATGATAAAAAGGCATTAAGTGCTATTATTGTAAAACTACGATGCAGAGAGGGTCTGGAGAAGGCTCACTGAGGAGAGGTCAAGGGAGTACATGCACTCTAGACACAGAAACAACCCAGACGAAGACATAAAGGAGAGGCACAGGGCTAAGCCTAAGGCTAAACGCAAGGTCAAGGTGAGCAGTAGAAGAGAAGGCAGGGACCTCATCCTGAAGCGTATTAGATGCCATGTGAAGGGTTAGACTCAGCCTAGCGTGGGAACCTTTGAAACCTATAAGGAAGGGAGTAAAATGATCAGCTTTGCACGTTATAGAGATCACCACGGACCTATCATGAATATGTCACAGGGATTACGACCTGAGGCAAAAATACCAGCTACAGAGATCAGGACAATTATTTTAAAATCTAGGTGCTCTACTGAAACAGACAGTATAAATATTTAAAATAATAATAATAATAATGCATTAAGATCCAGCACCAAGTATCTTCTTTTTAAAATATTTTGCCTTCCTCATCTAAGAGAAACCCCAGCAGGGGCCTTTTCTCATCCCTCTGCTGCTTGTTCTACGTGTTCTCTCAGAGACTCGTAGAGACTCCCTTCTTCCCCTGTCCACAGTGAGGAAGGCAATGGAACTCCTGAGCTTTATTTTTGGATATCAACTAGAACATATCAAGTATATAATTGCAGAATGCTTTATTATGTCCTGATGAAGATGACCATGTAATAATCCTTACCTACTCACTTAGAAAATATTATTCTGCCTAGACAGTAGCTCAACTCAGAAAATGACTGCAATCCAAAATATCCAAGTTTGAAAGTAAAATGTCACTGCATTAAAAAAAAGTGCCACCAGATCAACAATGGAGACGTCATCTTACAATAAAACACTGTGTCGCTCATCATCCATCCCTGCCAGTGGCCTACGTACCTCACCAGAGTAAAGGACACCACCCCCTAAGACACATGGCAGCCCAGAGAAATGAGCATGGACACTCATAGCACTTCCCATGTGACTCCCTTGGGCCAGGGGCTACCTGAAGCCTCTTCCTGTATCCCCAGTGGTCTCTGACCCCCAGGTTAAGAACCCCCCCAAATCTCTATCCTAGCCTGGAGTTCCAGATCCTTCTCTCCAGATGGCTCACAGGCACTGAAAACAGAGAGAGAGGAAAAACAAGCCTAGCTTTATGGGATAGAATTTAAATACACTTTAAAGTGTACAATTCAGAAGTTTTTAGTAGCCTATTCAGAAAGTTGTATAACCATCACCAATATGTAACTCCAGAACAGTTTTATCACCTTAAAAAGATACCCCGTACCCATTTCCCCCACTGCCCAGCCCCTAGCAACCACTAATCTACGTCTATGTTTATAGTTTTGTCTGTTCCAGACATTTCATATAAATGGAACCAAATAATATATGAAAAAAATACATCATGTCACAGTTTGTTTCATATCATTAACAAGTGCATGTGATGATTCTAATGACGATAAACTCAAATCTGAAGGTCAAGTGGTTGTCTTGTCTTCTCCCTCCTGAATGCCATGGACATACGGATATGCTCAAGGTAAGGAGTGATGCAGGAATGGCTCTATTGGCGTTAAGAATTACAACTATTTCAGCAAAAACAGGAGTCCGCCCCTAGTTTTATTATATAAAATGAAATGAAGAGTGCAAGGTGCCTGAAGAGCAGCATACGAGTCAGAAGACCCAAAAGAATTTGCAACAACTTTGAAAACCAAAACCTCACTTTTTTTCTTAAATTCTTTTTCTATCAATGACATTATTATACAAAAGCCAATCAGAGTCAAATTACTACACAAAGGTCCTTGCTTTAAATTACTTGATATCTTGATACTCTTTTATAATTACAGAAAAAGAAAGACAAAATAAGATTTTAGTACGAGATTTGCCAATAATTTTAAATCACATATAATCCTATCAGCTAGAAATAGATTAAAATTCAGGCAGCTAGGTATCTAGAAGACAGACAGACAGACAGACAGATAAAAAGAAAGAAAGGTAGGTAGGTAGGTAGGTTTTTTTCTTAAGTATTTTATTCCACTTGCAAAATATTACTATAGAATTGACCCCTCTTTCCAACTATGATGCACTAATATGCAAGTTGGGGTCCCCTGGGTGCCTTTGTACAGAACAAAACGTCCAGTAAGCTTAGCTTCTGCAGAGTTCAGTGATTTTAACTAGCCTGGAGCAAGTCCACTCTTATCTGTGATACAGAACAATCCCAGCTTTCCAGCTGTGAGGAGGAAAATGCTTTGCATTATTAAATTGTAGCCATATGCTATAAAAGCAGACCTTGTAAATATGGAGAGGGAAAAGAATTTAAAGTGAGAGGAAACTTCAGATGCAGGCGGTGACTGTAAAAAGAACCTGAGATATTTGAGTGACAGAGCAGTGACAAAAACTGTGCAGAGCAGTGGATACAATCATGTAACCTAGGGGTAGTTATGGCTGAGACATCCTTTCCCATGGAGTCTCTAACCTTCCCTGTGAGGAATCTGGACATTCAACAAAGAAAGAAAAATACGTTAGAGCAGCATCTTTTAAAATGTAACAAATTGCAACCTATTTAAGTCCAAGGCCTCTTGACAGTTTCCTGGAACTACGTACAGTATAAATTAAGTACCCACATCAATGTATTAAATGTATTAAAATTTCACTTGGACTCTATGTTACCTTATGACATAATTTCAGATTCCATAAGATCCCGCAACACAGTTACAACATTAGGAAAAACAAAAGCTTGAATAACTAACTATAGCCCAAGAACTAGTTCTTTCTCTCACAGCTTTGAGAAAGGAGACTGTTTGTGGTGTTTAAAGACACTTGTGACTGTGTACCAAGAGCACATGAATCTGGAGGAAAGCTGGACTAGAGTACAAAATAGGGGCTACTGAGCTCGAGCAACTACAGTAACGTGGTGTAGAAAAAGCCCCCTCCTTCATCAGTGCCCTGCTCCCCCAGCCTCAGAATCTCTCAGCGAACATCTCCCCGCAAGTTCATTCTCATGGAGGCAAGGGTCACTCCAGATTTACCTCCATCATCTCTTCAGCCTCTCCCCCGCTGCCCCTTGTCCCCGAGTTACAGCTGTCACACTGTTCCCCTCAAGTGCGGACCCCACTGGGAGTGCCAGGAAACTAATGTGAAAACACCTACACAGAAAGAATTCTCATTTCTTTCTCTTTCACAGCAGTGCATACTCATAAACACCCAAGGTGAGCAAAGACAAGGCCCAACTTTTCTCATTTCATCACAAGGCAATGAACCACAGTAAACTGTATTATGTATCAGGGAGAGCGGAGATGGAGCAAGGAGGAAAGTAATAATAATCCAATGGGGTTACTACCGACTTAAGGTTTTGACCCATGAAAAAAAAAAATGAGTTTTAACCTACATTTGCCAATAACTAATTAGGACCTTGGGCAAATCACTTAACCTCTTTGCCCTGTTTTCATAAGTAAAGTGGAAAAGTTGGACTAGCAATGTATTAAGTACTAACATCCTGTTTTCTTGAGTAATGTTTCTGAGCGTGTGTCAAGCAAAAAGAAAAAAAAAAAGATTGGATTACAATAGTAAATTACTCATTTAAAATAGTTTAACTTTCTCCTTGGGGTGGGGAAGAAATGTGTAAACAAAGGTTTATGATACAAAATGCCAATCATAATAGAGACAGAGATGTCCAACCCTGCCTGGGAGAATCTGATAAGATGTATGGAATAGTTCGACCATAAAGGATGGACAAAGTTTGCAGGGTGAATCTGGCAGTCCTGGCAAAGGAAAAAGCATACCACTTGGAAGAAAGGAAAAGTAAGGGAACTTGGTATACTTGGTATCTGAACAGCATTTCAAGCCATAACACAGAATATGGGTACATAAGGAGTGAGACATCAAAAGCTTTTAAGAAAGCCGGATTTGTGTTTTATGACATGCATTCATCTATAGCAGAGAAAGATAGAGTAAGGAAAGAACTGAGGAAATCTTAAGGTTTTTGCACAATTTCAGGCAAGAAATAATGTCTAAAGCCCAAATAAGGGTAGTGGGAACTGAGAGATGGGAGTGGATTCAAGACATCTTTAAAAGGAGAAGATAAACGAATATGTGGAGGATGAGAAAGAGGGTTCTTCAGAAGGAACTCATGAGCCACTCTAACTAGGGGTGTCTGGGTAGATTCTGGTAGCCCCCAGGTACCTTACACAGAGAAAAACTCAAATCTGATAGAAAAGAAAATGAATTGAATTTTTTGAAATGTTAATGAGTTACCCATGGGACACATAGGGAAACATGTTCCAACAGTTGTTGAGCACATGGATCTGGAACACTAGGAGAGAGAGATCTGTTCCAAAGGTACACATCTAGGAATACAAAAAGTGATTGTCCCTAAAAGTCACGAGAGGTGAGGGATGTGGGGAAGATGATGGAAAACACAGAGAACTAAGAACAAAAATCTGGTTAAGAATAGGGAATAAGTCACCATAAGCAACTGAAAGAAAACACAAAGGTTCTTGGATTACCAGAAAAGGGCGCTGTTTTCAAAAGCACAGGCAACAAAAAGTAAAAATAAACAAGTCTCACCATAGCGAATTAAAAAGCTTCTGAACAGCAAATGAAACAATCAACAGACAGCCAATGGGAGAAAAATGGTTGCAAACTGTATATAATAAGGGATTAACCTCCGAAACAAACAACAAATTCCTATAACTTAATAGCAAATAGTAATAATAACAGTAAACTCATAACCTGATTTAAAAATGGGCTAAGTGCTTGAATAGACTTTGCTCTAAAGAAGATATGCAAATGGCCAATAGGTGTATTTTAAAAGGCTCAGTGCCACTAATCAGCAGAAAGTGCAAATCAAAATCACAATGAGAGATCATCTCACACCTGTCAGGATGGTAATAATAATAATAATAATAATAATAATAATAATAATAGACAACAAGTGTGGAAAACGTGGAGAAATTGGAATCTTTACACACTGTTGGGAATGAAAAATGGTACAGCCACTGTGAAAACAGTATAGAGGTTCCTCAAAACTGTGAAAATAGAACTACCATGTGATCTAGCAATCTCACACCTAGGTATTTATCCAAAATAATTGAAATCAGGGTCTCAAAGAAGTTATCTGCACTCTCATGTTCACTTCAGTGCTGTGCACTATAGCCACGATGTGGAAACAACCTAAATGTCCATTGACAGATGCTTGATGAAGAAAAGGTGTACACATATGGTGAAACACTATTTAGCCTTTACGAAAAAAAAGGAAATCTTGTAATATGCAACAACATGGATGAACCTTGAGGACATTATGCGAAGTGAAATTAACCAATCATAGAAAGGCAAATGCTGCATGATTCCACTTATATGAGGTATCTCAAAATAGTCACTATCATAGAATTAAAGAGTGGAATGGTGGTTGCCGGGGGGTGGGGGGCAAGGAGGAAATGGGAAGTTACTAATCAACAGGCATTAAGTCTCAGTAAGCAAGATGAATAAACTCTAGAGATCTGCTGTACAACATTGTAACTGTAGTCAACAATGTGTTACCCACTTTAAATTTTTTTAAGAGGAGAGATCTCATGTTAAGTGTTCTTACCATGATAAAACAAACAAACAAAAAATTTAAGAAAGAGAAAATTTGTAAGTAAAACGTGGTCAATTGAATCAAATTAATGCTCACGCATAGGGAAGAACAGAATGGAAAGGATCCACTGGATTCCGATGATAAAAAGTAACAAATTTAATGAGAGTCATTTCAGTGAGGACACAAGCCCAGTTGCAGGAGAAGTCAAGGAGGAATTTTGGAGTCTTTTATGTCATGTCATGAAAAAGGAGAAAGATAGGACACTTGGTTAAAGGGGGTTGTCTGAATGAGAAGCAAAGATGCATTTTTTAAAGTAAGAAATAAGTTGTTAGGATGAAGCAATTAAATAAGGGAGATATATGGAGAGGGCCAGGAAGTGTAAGGGACAGAAAATTTTCAATGGAGACAGTAAAGTTGGTGGCTTCAGAAAGTACTATGGAAAGGGAAGTGGGAAAAAAGTTATACAATGTTAATAAAGGGACTAAGAGATAAACACTTGCCTGGGGAAGCAATCTCTAATGATACATTTGTACTATTTCTCACATCACTAGTAAAAACTATGTAACAAAATTTCATTCTACATTTCCTTACAATGTCAAAAGGGCTTCATGAGACTTGAAAACATTTGTTTCTTCTGCCTCTTTTATATGACATTCTACTCGTAGGCATTTGATCTTGATTTGTAACTTTGTCTATGCCATCATAAACTTTTAAGAGGAGTGCAGGGCAAAAATTCAACACATTTCTATCTGGTTCCACATCAAATGATACTTCCTGCAGGAAGTGGTCTTAATCAACCCAGCTAAAAGAGAAAGTAGGACAAAAAGCCCCCCACTTTTACCAAGCACATGCTAATGGCCAGGTATGCTCTCCCATCTGATGCTTTCAACAAGAATGAATATCACTAACTGATTGTACTGAATTCCAAAGAAGTCAACTGTTCTGCTCATACACCTCTTGGACCTGTCCTCAGAATACGGTAAAACATGGAGCCTTGATTGGGGTGGCAGGGAAGTTTAATTCCAAAGTTTGTGTTCATCTACAGACAGCTCTTTCTGGACTCTTTATTGTTCTTGGTGTGGAATGGTATATATTCCCAACTATCCGAGAGCAAATTGCTGTCTCTACTCCTTATTTTGAGCTTACTTAACATAAGTTGACCCATACTGTGTGTCCTGGAATGTAATTTTTAATTCTGAACTCAGTAATTAGTGGGCACTCAATTAATATTATTTTTGCCTCATAAGGGTGCGGTGATTGGGGAGATATGAAAAAAATCTCCTTCTTTCATAACCTTACAGGATATTACTAAATTGTCTTTTTTCCCCCAAATTAAATATTATAAGTAATTAGGCTGGAACCATTGTAGAGGCTGGGC
This sequence comes from Rhinolophus sinicus, assembly GCF_057876585.1. NCBI lineage: Eukaryota > Metazoa > Chordata > Mammalia > Chiroptera > Rhinolophidae > Rhinolophus > Rhinolophus sinicus. The sequence continues at coordinate 59,618,235 of NC_142516.1, forward strand.
ATGGTGCCAACTGCTATGTAGATTAACCTTTGAGGAGAGGGTTGTACACAAGTACCCATAATGTAGCCTGTAACAATAAGTAGCTGAGGGCTATGTGCCCTTCTGGCTTTTTAAGGGTAATTTGTGAATAAAACATTTTCCTCATCCTCTTCTCTGAAATCTATCATAAATTTGAATATTTAAGAACTTTACTGAATGTGATGTCTTCAAAACAGTTACAGAGTAAAGAAAAAATAATGTTTTTGAAAAAAATCTGCTCGGAACAAAATCCTTTGATTTTAGCACCGATTCTCACAGACCTCATTCTTGAATTACTTAAAAGCTTTACCTACAGCGTCAAGTCTTAACCACAGTTAACCAATCCTTTTAGTGTCTTTCTATTTATACTTTTATGAATAGAAAGCCTGTTTATAGTCTGTTGCACATTGTTTAGTGCCAAAGTTTAAAATTACTTCTAAGTATCATGAAATAGTACATTATCCCCCACGAAAAACATCTTGATTCTGGTAGATACAATAAATGAGGCTATGCAACGGGTTGGGTATGAACTTATTAACTGAGGAGTAAATGGGCTATGAAGTTTTAAAAATTAGAATAAATTTTCTTTGACTGAACACCATGTTCTAAGATAAAACATGCTCTATGAGGTCCCTCAAGGGCCTAAGCAAATGTGTCTGCCTTCGTATGCAAATAGCAAAACAAAACAAAAAACAATTTCTATATTTCTGTAACTGGTAGAGAGTAGTATTAAGTTTGTCCCAAATTCTAAGCTTTGAAGGAAAGAAAAAGTGAAAAGTTAAGCAAATATGAGCCCTAGAGATCCCAACAGCTGACAACTAAAACTGAAAATGCTGAACTTGTTTTCTGGATCATTACGTGGTTGATTTTCCTTAGTTTCATGACAACCTTCTGTTGGCTTCTATCTCATATCTATAAACTAGCATTGGGGAAAGATCAACCCCCAAATTTTTATAATTTAAAGAATTTCTTAAATGTAACACAAGTATATTGCTATACTTAATAGATACTCCTTGCTTAATTTATTCAAGTATTTATTTGGTTCCGTCTTTGTTCCAGAGAGGATATAACGTTGCTTATTTGACGTACACCCAATATTATCCTAATGGTTCCCAGAGGTTTTGCCAGACTACATACAAAAGTCAACACACAAAATAGCACACGCACCCTATAAAACTTGCAAAAGAGCAAAGTAGAAAAAGTCCGTGTTATTCCAAGTAAGAAAGCTATGGTTAATGATACTTGGAAGACTTAGTAAGTTTACATGATTGAATTTGCAAAAATTGCCCTAGGATTCAATGCTTCTTTGTTATGTAATCAGCCAAGTGAGAGTGCCCCACAAAAGTACAGCCTTCCTGAACTCCAAAACGAGGTATCAGCTTTGAACTGACTTAAGACACAAAATCTGACATCTCGAACGCCTTGTTTTCCTTGGATATTAACCATTCCAGCACTAGACAAATAACCGAGATTGGGAAATCTAAAAGAGCATGGCTCAAGGAATAGAGAGACACAAAAGAATAGAGCAAGTCAAAGCTAATTTTAAAAGATCATAGTACAATCACACATTTCCTAAAAGTGGTAGTGGAATTTTTAATTATTAGAAATAAAGTTAGATCTGAATCTAAGTCCCTAAATTAATGGTTTTACCCCGTTTGGTCCACAACAGTTGTTTGCTAAAGTTGAGAGAGAATATAGCTCTAGTGCTTAGAAGGGATTAATTTGATATTCAAGAAAAAGCAACTGAACATAAACATATCTGTAATGTCTGAGTCTATCATAAACAAGGGAAATGTGCATCATAAAAAAAGTAACGTGGCCCAGTGCTTCTTGACCAAAATACCAAGGTCATGTCCTTGGGTGCCATCAAACTTTTAGACCTTAGCCCTAAAAAGAGTATGGTGTCCACTCCCACCATGTAACAAAGAATAAAAACAAAATATTAGATCACCAATACATAGTATAAGGAAATACCATAAAGTCTATCTAAATACTTTTAAAATAACTAAAAGTACTTAAGTGCTTTTTAAAATAACAAATATCAAATATCCCTTCTCCCTCAAATGTCCTGCTTTTGTTTGCCTGTGCTTAATTTGCTCTCTAAGTACTAACCCCAATCAAGAAAGACAAGTTAAAAACTAAAGGCCTGTCTGTAGACGCTCGTACTACAGTTTAGAGCGTGAAGATCACCCCTGCCGGAGTTCAGAGGAATCAGCAAGGAAGTGGTCTCCTCGTCAGTCAAGGCTGATGCTGGAGAAAAGCCCAGCCAGAGTGGATGTCCAGCTTATGGGGAAACACACACATCTGCCCTTATAGGATGACTGGATGGGATTCCACCTTCATGTCAACAGAGAAGAACAGATTTCAAAGAGCCTTTATCTCTAAAAGGACTTGAATGTTTGCCATCTTTTCCCAAGCTGGTAGGAAATAGACACAGGGGTAGATAGACGGTAGCCATTGTCATGGGTTGCACATCTCCCAATGGAAAACTACCAGGGATAAGCAAGTATTGGCAATCAAGGTGATGTTTTTCAAAAGTTTAGCTCCTCTTTGCTATAACAATGACAAGCAACAAAGTGATTTGATTGTTTCATTGCTCATGGTAGTAGATTGAATTGAAATAGATTGTGCCTTCTCCAGATACTGAAACTCAACTTTGGAGAGTTCACATTTTAGCCAAGGCCAGAATACGGAAATGAAAAGGGTCTCTGAAAGACAAATTATGTTCCAACATACCAAATACACTTAAACTTATGAAAGGAGCTTTTAATAATAAGTATAATTTATTCCAATTGACTGTAAAACAAACACCTTAGTAAGTTCTGATTTTTCACATTTCAAATTAGAAACTATTCTGTGTTCTATGTTCCCAGGAGTCTGATTTATTTCACGGTATTATAGAACAAATTCTTAATTTCATCAAACAGAACTCTTTCATAATCTCTATGGTTAAATCCATGATATAATGATACAGAAAGCATGCTAAATTGATGGGATGCTTCTGAATCATCAAAGAAAATTCTAATTATATTCCATTTAATTTTGGTATTATGTTTTATCATATTATAATTCTGAAAAACTGGTAATCGATGTATGATATATATATATATATAACATTCAACTAATCATATATGCATTTATTTATATCATCCCAGTTTTAAAACATGGTTCTCAAAAAGGCTTGATTTCCAAGGAAAATTTAAAAGGAAAAAAAAATTAGAGGTATTCTACTTTGATGGTTTCTATTTGCCATATTATATGCAAACAGATAAATTAAGAGATGCAACACTGACTGTACCAAGAGAAAAAATTAACCAAGCTTCTTGAAAACTACTGAAAAATCAAATTCTGACATTACATAACTATTCAAAGATTATTCATTGAGCTCAAGTAGAGAACATCTTTAAATGTGCATAATTCTTTCTGTACATGTTCAGAAATGCATTTCAAACAATAACAGCTTTATTAATTTCAAATCAAGCTGTCACTCAAATACAAAGAATATATTCTTTATTTAGTCTGACTTAAAATACTTATCAACTCTTTTTCTATTATAGGATTTTTTTCCCCCTCCCATTCTTTGTAAAATGAATAAGGGAGTTTTTAAAAAATGTTTAGATACAATTCACTTTTGGCTATCATGCTACACAGAGAAGATATTAGTCAACTATATAAGAAGAAATTTTAGTAACGTTAAAGTCATTACAAGCTAATGAAATTTTCTCAACTTCAGAAAATTTCTAACAAAATTTATTATATTTTAAATAGTTTTTCTTTTTAATTCTAATTTCTTAGCCACACACACACAAAATAATAAATTAATTGGATTTTGCATTTAAAATTGTCCAGTTTTTTTACATTTTATCAATTTATAATAATATTAAACGATTTTGACAAAAGTAAAGAAAAATCAACTTGGCATATATTTTAAAATCTATATGTAATTAGAACTTTTTAACTTTGAAGTATATATTGTTTTAATTAAACAACATATATTATTTTGTCAAATATTATTTTTGTACAATACAGAAAAGTTAATATGGAGTGGGAAAAAAATAATTTTTTCTGAGATAAAAATAAAGAACAAAGTATAGTCAGGACTCAGAAAGAGAAAGAAAAAATACTCTGTTTTGACGTTGCATTTTTACTCGAGTATTTACTTGCTGGATCTTTCTAATATTTTAAAACAAGACTAGTCAGAAATATTTTCTTGTAGTTTTGGACTTCTTCAGGTATTTCAACCTTACATTAGCAAAGCATTATGACAAAGAAGAGCAAAAAATTAAGGACTAAAAAGCAAGTCTACCTGAGGAAACTTTTATTATTACTTTTTATAAAGTTTTTGGTTTATTTTGAATGAAAATACAAATGAGATCATTTGGGGAGGTAGAAGGCATGTGTGGTTTATCTGGAGTTTTTTGTTTGTTTTGTTTTGTTTTTGTTAGTTTATTCTTAGAGCACTCTTTTTACCAAAGTCACAGCTATAAATAAAATTTTTATGATATTTATGGAATACTAGAAATTCTTTCTGTACTAGCTTTATCTCATACCTCATGTGAAAAGACAGTCCTCCTAAATCAATATCAATATTTTGTATGTTCAGATTTAGGAGCAACAAAACCAAGAGGATAGCCAAATTAAAAAAGCCCATTTTCAGATCTGGAACAACTTCTGAAAATAAAGAGGATATTTGGCATACCTTATATTAAAGGAAAAGTCCTACTTTCATTATTTCCTGATTCTGAGACGCCAATAAAAACCTTATGGAATAAAAACTTGTTTGCAACAATCCTTCACTGAAAACATAACCAACCCTCACCACAATCCCCTATAATAATAGTATGGAAATGTGTATTTTTTCTTGTGTGTTTTAAAAGAAAGAGTAAAAGGTTGTTTTTTGTTTTTTTTCTTTTTGGTTCTTCAAACAGCAATGACTTTTAGCACCTGAAATATACACAATGAAAATATATGCATATTCATTTTCAAAGGAACACCAACAAAAATTAAAACGTTGGTGACTAGGTAAGTACTGATGACGCCAATATAGAAATATTTGCCACTGCGAAGGGCCTACACAGAATCACATCTTGTCCCAATCGTACCTGCCTGCCAGAACAAAATCGGCAGCTGACCAATTATGGGGTGTTTATCTATACAGTGGTACCTTTGTTCTCCAACAATGTCAGATTGCAAACGTCCTGGAACACATATTTACCTGGAGGATTCTTGGCAGGATCATTGTGGCTTGGACTTCCTGATTGTCCAGAATCTGTAAAGAAATCACAGAATATGTTTTCTTTTTAATTTGTTTTGAAAGAATTTCACAATCCTCAGAAGGACTTAAAAATGTTTTTTAAGGTAGAACAATGAAGTTGAGTGTTTAAATAAAGTATACTTTCCCAAGCCTTTCAGCAGCAACATTCTATTTATCAAACTAGATGAATGTCTATAGGTATTTTGATGTCGAAAGGAAATAAAACAGTATAGATCAATAACATTCTTGGGGTAAAGCAAAGCTTTTATGAGACAAAAGGTCCAGTGACAAAGGTGGTCTGAAGGTTGAGCCTATAAGTAGCACTACAAAATAAAGCAGATAAAATTCAATAAAGCCCCTACAAGTCAATCGGAGCATAATCAAACACACTTTTAAAAACCTGAAAATGTTTTCATTCAATGACCAAGATACACAGAAACAAGAGTCCTTTTTTCCAGGATTTCATCTGCATAGACACATATCCACTCCAATAATCCCCCAACCTACTGGATCCAGGCCCAGATGTGTCTGCATCCCATAATAGCAATCGATTTGCAAACACCGAGAAAAGCATAAATTACTAGGGAGAAACCAACATGGCTTTGTGGAAAGCAAATTGTTGGATCAATTTAATTTCCATCTGGGATAGACGGAGAGACTCTACAGATAAGGAGGAAGAGATCAATGCCGCGTGTCTGAATTTCCTACCCCATGTTACTCCCCATCGATGCTCCAGAAAGGAACACGAAGGCTACACTACTGTTAGACAACATGTCTTTCCTAACTAACCCGACAATTGTGTTTTGTTCACTCTTCTTTCCTCTATGTCCCCTCTGCATGTATCTGTGTCATTTGACCCATATTATTATACAGTTACTTGCAGGTTGCTTTGTAATCTGCTTTGATTTGTTCTAGTGTTTAAGTTTTGTCTCCCCAACTGAATAGCACGCGAAACAGAGGCAGAGATTCTGTCTCCTTCTTTTGTATCTTCCTCAGGGTTTCGTTCATGGCTGTGAATGCGCTGGGCTTTCAGTAAACGCCAGAGAAATGGACAGCTCAGATTCAGCAGTCTTCTTTGCTTGCTTAGAAAAAGCAATTCTGAACTTGATAGTGAATTTCAACAAATTTGACCGGTGGGGCACAGACAAGTCTCTTCCCTGAAAGCTAGCTTTTGCACTAAGCCAAGACAGGGATCCAGTCTTACTTGAGAAGAGAAATCTTACGCTGGTTTTTTGATCAGGGTAACTCTGCTCTTCCACGTGAGTGACTAACATACTGCTACTGCTGCTTTTACTATTCAACACAAGGACATCCCGTTAGTTTCTTTCTGTATAAAACTTGGTTATTTATGTATTTATTTGTTTGTTTGTTTGTTTATGCCCTTTGTCTCATGCCTGCTAACTAGACTTAATGCTGAAATCAGAATTGTATCCCTTCATCCCATGTCCTTGTCTTTTTCTTTTGGCTCTAGAACAGATTTCATGAAATCTGAACGAATATATTTAGTGATTCCCATATTATTCTCCAATTTATTTCTGATTTCCCAAAGTGAAAGTAAAAAAACTAGTAAGGATTCTTTCCCCAGTCAAATTCTAGCTAGGGTTTCCTGCAGACAGTGATTTGGGTCCTCTCTAAAAAGCTTGTCTCTAATCTCCCATGAATTCCATTACTTCCTCTGGAATGGAGGCAAGATTCCATGATTTATAATGTAGGAGACCAATCTTTCTCTTTCTACATTCCTGTAAAAGATGGTACAATATTGACCACTTGCCAGGCATGGAGCATGATAGTTACATAAAAATGATAAATTATATTATTTTGCTACAGCCTCAGCTATTTCTGCCTTGAACTCCTCTGACAAATGGGCCTTGGTATTGATACCGCCTTGCAGATTAATTTCTCAAGTGACTCTAACATTTTAAGGAGTTCCTATTTATGCAGATTAACACACCCACTGACCAGAGCCTCCCATGTTTTCTTTTTCCCTCTAAAGCTACTTCATATTTCTGGAGGTCTAGACATGTACACCTCACGGTGGCTATTGCTGCCTTCATGATGACACACCATGAGGCAGGTTAAGGTTGTCAGTAGAGGACAGGAGTTGTAGATTCTACATGAACCTTTAGCATGTTTAGTTAAATCAACTTCAAAATGGCACTACAAAACTCTTTCTCAACATCTGGTTCCTACAATTTGGTCCATTCCTGAGAAACTATTCAGTTAGAACAATGGCAGCCCCTGTGACCACAACACCCCACTTGGGAAACCCTATTCTTTTCTGCTGCAAATTACCCCTTTCCCCCATCTCCAAAAATTTCGGACCACTGTCTTCAATTGAAAAAAAAAACACAATTATTAAAAGCAAACCACAAGCATTTGAGGGATATCTGAAGTAGACCCTAAATTTGAGTCACATACTTGCTTTTAATAAGAATTCCACTTTCTAAAAAGATCTGGCGTTTACTGGCACACAACAGCAGATTCTCCACTAATACTCCAAAGTCTGTACCCTCTCATAAGCACAATAGCATATACTGGCTCCCCCAAACACAGAAAAGGGCTCCCTCAGAGAGAGAGCTAGAAAACATTTACTTTTCAGACTGTGAACTCTAACACTATAATCTCATCTTAACTCTTATGTCACCTTATATCGGTCATTTAATTCCAACTGCTGGAAAAGGAAGTAACCAGGGAGTCGCAGTTGGCAGAGAAACCAAAAATGAACTGTTATTGTGGTTAACTTCAGAGAAGGAATTACTCAGACCACATCTAAAACCCTTCCAATTCACCACCTCGGTCAAATTACTCTACACCCAAAAGTTTTATTTAACCACTTCCATCATTTGTTCAAGTCCTGTGTGTGTGTGTGTGTGTGTGTGTGTGTGTGTGTGTGTGCGTGTGTACTTAGTATGCTATAGTGAATCCTAGCTCTGTTCCTCTCTAGTCGTGTGATCTTGTGCAAAATTACTTAACACAGCCTTGGGGTCTTGATCTTTAACACTGTCATGCTATCTATGTCATACAATCATTGCAAAGATTATTATTATTATATAAAGCATCAAGCACTGGCTAGACACACCCTATCAATCGATAAATGAACGAGAATATGAAACATAGAGACCACATTGAAAAAAAAAGATTAATATTATTAATGGACTAACTATTCAGGAAGAAAGATCGAACAAGGGGACATGATGAAATTCTGTCCATCCCAGGACAAGCATCTAAAATTGTTGGTGGTGAATCAACTGAACATAGCCAGAGTACGTGCCCTCCTGAGAACTCCTAGCTCAATGCTTTAGTCCCGCTCTCCCCACAAGAGAGAAGTCGTTACTGCTACTGTGAGGATGTTAGGAGCTGTCATGTTCCAAAGGCAGTAGATATCAGCCATTTGATAAATTTACCTTCCAGAAGACGGAATCTTTGAGAAACAAGGCTGGTAAGAATATGGGTCGTGAGTCGCCCAGCACACTGCGTCTACAGTCTAGAAAGAAGATTTTGATGCAGTGGAAAAATGAGAGAGGGGAAGAGGTCTTGAAGGCAGCAGACCTAAGCCCGTCCTCCGTCATTCCCTCTGCATTTCGTCTTCCTTGATCACAATCTCTATTTTCTTCATTTCTTTGTCTCTTTCTGACATGTCTGAACATAACGTAGAACTGAAAGATGTTTTCTACTACATACTTATGAAAATCTCATTTTCCGCCTTCTTTATTTTTAAGTCTGAATCAAACATATTGTATTTTTTTAGGGGAAAAAATAGTTAATGAAGCTATTTCTAAAATACTACTTTTTTAACTCAATCAATTCCTCCTCCTTTAGGTTATAGATTCTCCAGAAACTTGACCATTATCAACTTTTCTTCAATCCTTGCATCCACTCCTTATTAAAAAGCAGCCAATCTTTTATAGCTCTTCTAATACCTAATCTCCTAAAGAGTGACCAGGTTTCCTGAATGAACCAGTTGTATGGAAGATCCTGGGTTACTTAGGTAATCTAAATGGTTTGTCCAAAGTTAAATGGCAACTATTAAAATGTATGTTCTCTACATGGGCCACTTATTCAGACACACTGCCTCTTCAGTGGTTATGATGCAATCTTAAAATCATGCAAAGCCAAATGATCTTCCAGTAGATGTTTCTGGGAACTTTACCTTCCCCTAACTTCCCACCATTTACCAATATATTCAGAAGCTTGTTCACCAATTTAAAAATCCTTTAGCTCTCCTTTCCACCTACGTTGGAAATAATTATTATTATCATTGAAGTCTATACATCAATTGATGCTTTTAAGAGAAGCCAACGCTAAATCAAATTTAGTTTGGATTCTTTCCACAAAACAAAGGAAATTCTAATGTTTTACTGATAATCTGGTGGAAGTCCAATAAAATGTTTGTCACATATTTAAGATAATAAATAAATAATGACCCGTTAAGTGTTTGTTACTAAGTACTAACTTTCTGGGTGGGATGAGCTCAATTATCTGATGTGGGTGGATCATCAAAACTGCGAAAGAGTTTTTGAAGGTCTTTAATGTAAGCATCAATTAAATGCAAATCGGTGAGATTTATGGAGCACCTTCCATATTCCAGTTGCTGCTGTTTGGAACATAATAGGTTCTACATAGATGCATATTAAATTCCCATTTGATTCATAATATACCTTTAAAATGTTGTTTTAAAAGGAAGAATATAAATTCTATGGCTTCTAGAAGTTCAGAGGCTGCTCAGAGACAGAAATGTACAAATAAAAAAACAACACTGTGATCGGTACTATAAATGAGTATATAGCAAGAGGGAACAATTGGTTTTTCCTAGGATGCATGGACCAGAGCAGATCATAAAGGACAGCGGAGAGAGGTGACCTTAGGAACAGAGCCTTGAAAAAAACAGATCTCACATCTTTCTAGTACATATCCCCCTGGGCTATTAAGGTAATCATTTTAAAACCCAAAATTCATTAAGCTACTTCCCTGCTAAAACTCATACATGTATTTCAAATATCCACAGACAGAATCTCAAATTTTTTAGTATGCCATTCAAGGCACCTTAATCTGGCTGCTACCAACCCCTGGGTGATACCTTCTTAGCCTTTCCGTTCCCCACTGTCACCTACGTTCCGCGTCCTGAGTCGCTGCACATGGTATCCTTTTTTTTTTTTTTATCACTGAAACCCTCCATGTTGAGGTTATCCCTTTGAGATGCTGGACTACAGGACGTCAGAGATGCTTCCCTAGTTAGTCCAATAGCCCGCATCTTTGGTATAGTGCCTGGTATATTTGGTTAGGTCAAATGAATAGGAAACAACAGGCCCATAAACCACAGAAGTGCACAAAAAAGAAAGACTGGGCATGACCCCTCTGTGCAGAAACATGCATTAGAAGTCAAACAGACAAACCTTTGGTGACAAGGAAAAGGGACAATTATCAGGGCTGGGTCTCGTGGCCTCATGTAAGACTCATTCTCCCCCCTCACTGCCTGAAGGAATATTTGGGAATGGGAGTGGGTAGATAAGAGGAACTATTATGAGTCAGAAATTAGTTTCTGGCTTTCTCCTACAAAGGGAAGAGCTGTTTGGTGGGTATCCAGGAAGCAGGCCCTTAGTGTACAGGCAGGAGGACAAGAAGCTTTCAATAAACCTTATATATAAGCTGTTGTCCTATTCCAAGGTAAAACTTATTCCAGGAATTCATTTTAGTCTCTGACACCATGACTGGAATATCAACAGGAAAACTAAAATTGAGAAGCATGATTTTAATTTATAGTCACTTTGGTACAAAGAAGGGACTGAACAAGCTAACTTGTCAGATCCCTTCTGGCTCTAAAATTCTATGATTCTATAACAATATAGCTTTTATATCGAGGGATATCAAAAGAGTAAATGAAACCCACACTGTAACCTGTTAACCTACAGATAGCCTCTTGCTAGAACTAAAATTAGTCATCATGTGATAAAGGGCCCCTTTGTCATATTCCTTTGCTTTAAGCAGGTAAAGAAATAGCCCATTGTCAACTACAGAATATGAGATTTTTTTTTTTAAGGCTTAAATTAGTCCCCTTCTTTCTCTCCAAAACATTAATTATCAACACACTAATACAGTATATTTTCACAAATTAAATATATAGCATGCCAGAAAGAATCACTTAAAACAGAGAAAAGTCAAGATGTAAGAAACAAACAAAAACTTGAGGGAAGGAATACAAATGCATGTGTTTTATAATAGGGACACAAAAAACTAAGTAACCAGCTTTTCATAGGGGAGGAGGAGAAAACTATTCTCCTCAGGCAAACCTTGCACTCCCTCTTCCACTCCCTCTGTTGTGCCTCACTCTTGGCAGTTTACTTTCTACAATGACTGATTTCCCTGGGATTTATAGTGAGTTAGCTTTATGTAATCACAATTCCGATTACATAATTTGCCATATTTTTCTCCAGTACAGTTAAGACACTATAAAGCTTCAGTTTTAATGGAGGACTGCTTCAACGATTGGGGTGACACAAAACTATAGTTTTACGGTATTTTATTTCTCCTCTATTAAATGTTTAATAGACAAACACAAAGAAAGAACATGGGAAGACTGAGTGCTTTCCTTGTCTCTCATAAGCATGTAAATGTGTAGGAAAATGTTTATTCTCCGTCTGTCTGTCTCTCTGTCTCTCTGTCTCTCTCTCTCTGTCTCTCTCTGTCTCTCTGTCTCTCTCTCTCTCTCTCTCTCTCTCTCTCTCTCTGCTTCTGTCTATTTCTGTCTCTCTGCCTCTTCTCAACAGGACATTATATTATATGGCATCCACTTCATTGTAAAACTTGATTAACCAGCCATCCACGGGAAGAGTGAACTGTCGTTTTGTTAATGGAATCCATGACATATTTTTGCTAAATCTGTGCCCCTTTCCCTAAATCCCATTCTGAACAGGAAGAGAAATCAAACCACTCTGAATACTTTTGCCAGAACCACAATAATATTCTAAAGACGTGGCTTCCTACATATTTTTAATCATGCCTTTCCATCTATATTATTTCTAACTGGAAGGCCCAGAACTTCAGAACTCCCTTTCTATTGGTTAACATTGATTTTAAAATATATATATATATATATTTGATATAGCCAAACCCATAATTTTAAAGGATACTGCGATGTTGAGGCTCCTTACAGATAAAGTAATTTAATTAACCAAAGAGAAACACAGAACTAGAGAGTGGCTATGTAATATATCCTCTATTTTTATTTTTTATCTTTACACGCATAGTGTTTACATGTAGTTCTATTATTAAACTTTCTTTTAAAGAACCACTTTTTTTTTTCTTTTTGGCTTCATAGGAGATTAGGTTCAAAGCATCATATCTTAAGGATTAAAATAAGGATTTGTTTGGGATCAAGACCACAATTTGTACACAAGGACTTAACCGAAAAACACAGGCCACTAATATTTAAGGGAAAAAAAAATTACAAAGCTATATAAGAGCACATCAAACCTACCCATGCCAAGGGACTATTGACCAATGCAGATACAAATACCCTTGCACAAAAAGTGTTAAATCTCCCAACATCTCTGACCAGAGGTTTGCACTGCTTCATTAACTAGCACCAAAACCCCCCAAACGAAAGCAGGGATAATCGGATCTGACCTTTCCGGCCTAAGATTAAGTTCAATGACTCTCTACTGATCCAGGGATCGAGTGAACCGAAGGTCACGAGCAGGATCATCTACACTACATGCTTTCGCAGCCTTTCTTCTACAGAATGCAAAGAAGACACCATACTGGTCATTGTCCAGATTGCTAACTTTCTACAGTGTGTTTTCAATTAAGTAAATAAAATGTAGTAATTAAATCAAGATTGCGTAATATGTTTTTGATTTGTAATCTCATTTAAATTAATTAACTGACTCAATCCTTGTTTAGTTTTTAAACTGGCCTAGTTAGGAAAGAGTCCCTGGGAGCAAATCCAGTTTTCTATCTTTAAAAACAAGGCAGAGCAATCTGGCATACTTAAAAAAATTTTTTAAATGCACCAGCAAAATATAAATACAGAGGCAAGGGTGTTAGTGTAGAGGAAGGAAGAGTTTTATGGCAATGATTTTGACTGAAAAAAATAGTTCTTGCTCTAGAGAGAAATAAACCAAAATATTATTTATTCAAAACATTTCTTTTCCAATTTTATGAAGATTGCATGTTTGTTGGAAGCAAAACATTTCCAGCTGTATTTTAAGTTTCTGAAGAGAGTTGTAAGATTTATAATCTTTCATAAATGCTGCCCATATCTCATAATATTAGATGAACACGCCACTGCGTACTTTAAGGAACAATTTGCCAATGAGCTTTGCCACATGAAAACAATGAAGTCCTTTCCAAAAGCCAGCCAGATCCAGTAGGAAAAGAAGAGATGAATGTTCTGTCTTTCCCATCTGGGAGACATTGTGGATTTCAGCTATACTATGTAATATAATTTTTTTCCCTTGGAAACCAAGAAACGTGCATTTTATAGCAAGGTATGTAGTGCAAAGAGAATGCTGGTGAAATATGAATCTGGAAATGAAAACCAGAATGTCATCAGACTAAAGAACATAATTATGGAGGCAAATTGAAAAATCAATGCAAAATTTCAACAAAAACCAAATGCAATGTTTATGGTCCTATTAGTCTTAAATTTTCTCTTAAAAGGAAAACATGGAAAAATAAATGCTCTTTTACCTCCAAAGTCCTGAACAGCACTTGTTACATCGCTGGCACAGTCACTTACTTATCTGCTTTATTTTGTCCTGGGGTCTTCATGTATTGCTAAATCCTATACATAGCACACTCCGATGTACACATGGCCCTTTTGTGCTATGTCGTTTCTTGTATCTCCCCAAAACTTAATATAATGCTGTATAATCTAGATTAAAACCAGACACAAGACTTTCTAATATTTCACTGGCAATCTTTCTTCTCAGGGAACAGAGCATGTTTTTTCAAAGCTGTCTGGAGAGTCAGGACTCCTGGGTTCCATTCAGTAACTGCCAACCACTTGTACTCTGACCCTTAGAAAACCACTTCATGTCTGAAGCAGTTTTCATCTTGCCCAATCACTTAAAACTGGGTAAGAAAAAGTAAGAGTTTTTAAGCCTTACTTATTTGCAACAGGATTAAGAGGGGGGAAAAATAACTTCATACAACGGTGAAAATACGCACAAGTATTTGTAGGGAAAGGCTAAGATTTTCTTCAAAATATACTTTAAGATTTAATTCCCCCCGACCCCACTCCCCAAATCACACACAAAACCCACCTACTTAGTCCTCCTCTGTTTTCACTCTGTACAGTTCTCTTGAAAATACTAACAACATAGGTAATTAAAGGATTGGCTTAGTATCCAGCTCTGTTGCTAGATTCTAAACTTCATGGGGTCAACATATATGTTAGTCTTACTCAGTATCTAACGTAATTCCTGGCACAAATGCTCAATCAACATTTGTTAAATAAATGAACACCAGTTTACAGTGAACAAGACCTTGATGGTTGATTATCACTTAAAACACTTCATCTTCCTCAAATTATAAATAAATTGCCCACAATGCCAACTGTAACTTTTACTTGTTTGGTTGTTATCTACACATATACATATTGTATTTTTCAAGTATCTACAACCTCTCTACAAATATAGATTTAGCAGTTGATTCAGTCAATGACCAAAGAGAAATTCTCATTTTTTTTTTTTACTTCTCTCTGTCATAGGCATGTGTTCCTAAAGAGAAATGTCTTACTTGAATATATTTCTCCATTATGTTAGATAAAAATACATTTTGCCAAATCATTAATATGTTTATGTTTAAGTCATTATGAGTTTAGAGAAAAGAAACTGGATGGTTTTTTTTTACATACCCTATTAGTTATACATATATAATTAATAACTAGCCTTTGCTTTATTATTAAATCATGGCTTTTAAGTCTATGATGATATATGCATATAAAAACAAATGCATATATTTAATCAAAGCTGCATAATAATTAGCAGAGTAATAGAGTAAGACAAAGATGATATATTTTCTACCAAGGTAAAGTAGATTTGTGTATCAGACATTCATTACTGCTTGCGTTTATAAAATAACTTTATCATATAATATTGGAGGAAAAAAATCAGAGAAGTCACTTGGTAAAGCAGGAAGCTTGCTGATGTGGCAGATAATGGCATTAAATGTCCTAACAGTTCCTTGATAAGTGGTTCAAAGAACTTCTGTTCCCATGTTTTCAGGGCAAAAGCTAATTTACCAGGAATAAAAACTACTTGAATAATACATCATGTGAACTAACATTTTTTGAAAAGGGATAAAATGAAACAAATGAGGAGATAGCAACTTCCTCCTGCAAATTAAAACTATGCATGAGAGGAAAGTAACTCAATTTTACTGATAAAATAAAAATGAAAAAGTGGCTAACATTTTTTTCCTTTTTTTTAAGAAGTCGGGATTATTCCAATAAGTGAAATAATACGTTTGAAAGAACTCTGAAAAGTTTACAACCCAACAGAAATATGATTTGTTATAATTGCATGGGGCAATAATATTCTTTCAAATGGTCATTTTAAGAGGAAAGCTCAAAAGACAGGTAATTTTAACCAAGTATAATAAAGAGCCTATTATAGAAGCCTACCATGGAATCCACTGTTCATTACTAGGGTTATTTGGGAAAAGAGAAAAAAAGAAATGATGAGAAGCATGTCCACTTGCTGTATCCATTTTAAAGGGAGTCGGGAGTATAAGGGCACAGAACTACATACCATGTGCCCAAAATTCCTTCCATTTTGTCATTTTACCCAGTTTATCTTTAATAGAGATTCAAATAGAATCCTTATGATTCAGAAATCTCTAAGCTAAATCAAGAGAGTATGAAAAAGAACAAGTCTCTGCATAATGTCCCATCCATATGTCTTAACCCTTAATGATATCAAACCTATGTAATTTTATACATCAAATGCCTTCCAGATGTGACAAAATTTTAACACAGACCAACTTCAAGGTTTTTACTGCAGACTCATCTCCCATGCTCATAAAGATTTTCACTGCACATAACATTACACATGGCTAATGTCCAATTTTCCAAATGGATTATTATGCTGCCATTTCAAAACTGACATGGCTTTCTAACCAAAAAACAAACTATGCTGCCTTCAAAAATAAAATCAACCTACAAAACTAAAATCATACCAGATACCACGTCACTATTTCCAAGTTGTAGGCAGTGCTTGATTACAAGGACAGTTGAACTTTTCCTTGTCCCCTCATCGTACCTCTAAAAGATGGAAAAGGGGAGGGAGAGGTCATCTGTAATTCTTTGTCAGAGCTAATTGCCATCAGAACAATTGAGCCTTTCACCTGTTGTTTTTTTGGTTTTAAAGATTGGTTCTAGTTAGAGAAGATCAAATTCTTCCTGACATTTAAAGTATATTAAAATTTGAAAATCAACCGAAAAGATCATTCATGGAGAATTTTCAAAAGCATGTAAGAATAATGCTAAAATAAAATGAAATAAACTAAATTTTCCGGTAGGAAAAAAAAATTGAGTCACTCGAAGCCAGTAAGAAAAACTCATATGATAAGGCTTCGGACAGTATCATGCAAACTTAATCCCTCCCACAAAATTAATGCTTTGAACCTTACCTCAATTCCACCTCTCCACTCCATCTCCCAAATCAGATTTGCCAAGCAGTAGTAATTTGTCCTCAGAGCCATACCTCACTCTGTTTCTGCAAACTGCATTTCCCAGCTCTGTTAACAACTGGCTTCAAGCCAGTCCAACCAATGGGAGGCACTGGTGAGAGTTTGAGAATTTGGAGGACAGGAAGAAAGGAGAAGGGAGGTGTTTCTTTCCGTCTCTCTACTTTGACAAGTGTCTCCAGGCAATAGTTAGGTCTCCTTTGTGGTTCCAGCTTCCAATGGACGGATCCCTCTTTCTCTGCCCACTCCCTTCAAGTCAGCTCCAGCTCAAAGACTCTGGTTACACCATCATCTCCCTTTTAGCTCTTGTTTTTGTAGCGAGTTCCTACTGATGCTAATGTGTGGGTTGCCTCACTTGTGGTTTTTAACCGGTTCTAACACCACTGCAATGGGTCCCCGCAACAAATTTCTTTCTATTAGACTCTGGTAGGAGCTCTATTTTCCTGGACCCTCACAGATACTGTTTCTTCAAAAATAAGACCTAACCAGACAATCAGCTCTAATGCGTCTTTTGGAACAAAATTCAATATAAGACCCAGTCTTATATTATATTATATTAATTATATTATATTATACAAGACCCGGTTTTATAGTAAAATAAGACCAGGTCTTATATTAATTTTTGCTCCAAAAGATGCATTAGAGCTGATTGTCTGGCTAGGTCTTATTTTGGGGGAAACACGGTATATGTGCTTTTTGAAGTTTGACATATTCATCACTCTAAAATGCATGTCACGTAGTACAGTTAACAGAATTAGACAGATTATAATACCACTTAGAGTATTCATAAATTTCAAGTATATATTATGACTCTCATTTAAACAGGTGAGAAAGCTAGGCCACCACTCAGCAGGCAGTATGAAGTACTATATCACAGAGTCTTTTGTTGTGGGCTATAGGGACACTTAACGACAATCAAGGTTTTAAAAAGATTACTTAGATTTTCAATGCAAAGCTCAAAATACATCTCTTCCACGAGATCTGATAATCCCACCCACCCATCCAGCTTTACTATTTCTTCCTTTGACCATCTCATAGTCTTTCTAACCAACTTTTAACAAGTCGCATAACATGTGGGTTTTCTCTTGCGCAGCGGTTTTCCTGCAAACATCCCTGTCTGCTCCTGGACTGGATCAATTATGAGTCTGATTATTTTTATAGAGCACTGTACGCTTATTTGTATCTCGTGGCACAGATAACTTTGGTGTGCTTATTAGTTGTCTGACTAGTTAACAGTATTCTGTGAAGATAAGCCAAAGGTCGTCTTACATGTACACCAACATACATCAACAAAATAACAATACTTAAACAGAGAAATAATATCAACATTACTCTGTTTTCTCTAGGAAATAGTCCACAAAAACCGCATTTGACATCCAGCATTTACACATAGGAAAAGTCATAAAGTATGAATAGACAAAAGTGTTTTCTTCTATCAGAACTGTATCATCTATGATGCTTTATTCCAATGCTCCACAGATAGGAGCTAACAAAAATATGTGTTTGTATGTATACGGAAATATATGAACTAACAAAAGCAAAACTTCACAATCACAAATTCAAACAATACAGCTACACTTGATGTTTTACAGTGTGCAAGATAACATCCCCACTAGAGGGAAGTGACCTCATAGAAAACATATAGCATCGATACACGTGTTGCCAACTTTTTCTGCTGAAACTTTAACAGGATGACACTGGTTGTTCTGCCTGGTGGGAGCACCCAGGGGACAGCATTGCCCTGTAATGCCATGTCCATGCTTCCTAGTGATCATTTTGAATTCTCCCACCTCCTGGAGTTTTATTTTCATGTTTTTTAAACATTACTGTCCTAGATTGTGAGAGTTACCAGCAAACATCATATGGAGATTGTATCAACTGAAAGAAAGAATCACTGTTTATTAAATTTTTTCAGGCTGAGCCTGAAATCTATTTTAGTCAATCTATGTCACTTAAGGCAAAATGTATAAATTTAATTCACTGAATCTTTATTGAAAAAAGAAAATGGGTTACAGTCTAAATTGGCATAAAATGATCATGAAGTAAGTCTAGCCATGATTTCCACTTTTTGCATTGTCCCTTTTATTTCCAATGAGAAAATTATAGTGTGGTACATCAGCTAAGAGACAAACTCCACATAGGACAGTATGTAGACATGTTGCACAGGCATTAAAAACCATAGGAATAATGCTGAGACCACAAGACAGAAACAGTCCTCAAGTTTCTCTGGTATTGGGCGTGACAGGCAGAAGCCTAATGCCAGATAGAAAGCAAATCTAAAATTTAACCACGTTTTCTCCTCCACACATATTATTCTAAACTGAAACTTTCACTATAAGTTGCAGCCCAAAACAAGACAATAAGAAATAAGAAATTATCCCCCGCCCTTCCAAGACAGTCCAATATTCTGTTTTAAGAACCACTGCATAGGGATATATAACCGATTTAGAGCCCATATAAAACAAATGAAATCGAATTGTTTATATTATACTAAGCAGATAACTGAAATTATGACCGACGTCATTGGCCCAGAAACAGGTTTAAAGAGGCAATCTCGAGAAGTGGGCTCCTCAAGGAAAAAAAAAAGAATCTCCACTTTCAAATAATGTATTTGAAGTTTTGATTGGAAGTTAATAAACACAAAATCTTCAGCCACTTACAAATGTCACAGCAAATATAATGGAACAAAGGAACATTAAAATAGTTTACAAGCAAATGCTTTTTGAATACTGAAGGTGGGCTGTACCACCTCTCTTAGTGTGACATCCCATAGCTTTCTCCACAATGCGCTACATCTGACCTGGAAGCAAATGTGTAAGTCTTGGCATGTTGGCCGAACGTGCCAATGCAGGTACAACAGAATGCTAACTGTGACGTCTCTCTGCCCAAGCACCGGACTGAAACCATTAAGGTACTTCATAGGACCATTCAACTCCTGGAAGAGGTGAAGAGCGTTTGGTAAAACTGACCTAAGCAGAATGGCAACCAGCTAACCAAGACCGCAAGATGGGATGTGACAGCTTCCATCACCAACCTGCAAAGCTCTGTGACCTCCCTGAGGGGAGCACAGCCCTTCCTCCCCTTGGGACACTGTTTAAGAAATGAAATAAAGAGCAACAGCTACTTAAAAGAAAATGATGCTTTTCGTTTTCCATTTTGTTGACAAAATCTGAGTTTTCAGCAAACTCTATTATCTCAGGGGTACGTTCAAGTTTTTTGCTTGAAATTATAAGCTATAGATGCGTCATTCTCACTTATTTAGGTTTGTTTACCCAGCGGCAATATTAGTGACAACAGTGAAGGCAGGGCTCCAGGCCCAACTGGAATACAAAACCTAGGTTTCCCCAATGTGGATCCCAAGGCAAAGCTTCCTGCTCACATTAGACTCCCATTCAAAGTGACCTGTGCCCTTTTAAAGTGACAACATTGCTCAGCTTTCTTTTCACTGAGCAGGAATCTTTTCTGGTATTATGGCTGTATATGTCACCCATGAAAACCAAAATACAATAGACAACACAAAAGGGGAAAAAAGAGCCCAGGAATCCAATGAGGACATTTGAAAGAAAAGGCGGGGGGGGGGGGGGGGGGTGTTTAAGAAAATGGTTTTTCAACTTTCCTTTGAAAAAATAAACTAACAATGATAAAAATAATAGCTGAACATTCTCTATTAATATCATCCAGCAATTAATTACTGAAATTGAAATAAATTAGCTGATATAACCTAATAACTGGGAGAGAATACCACTTATGTCCTTAGTCCATTCGCCCCACTAAAAGTACTCCCAAAAGATGGATGCTTTCTTTCTATGTTATGTTATAAACAGGGTCACATTGGCTGGACTTTATTTTCTGTTCACCTGGATTCGTTTTCAGCTTAACATTCATTAAGCATTAAGACACAACAAGAGGTGCAGTGATGATGAGATAAAGTCTCAAGGCCATTACTCTTCCCATGAGACTGACAGGAAGGATCTATGATAAGTGGAGATAGTGTCATTTACTTTGGTTAAAGGAAAGAAATATGACCTTGGAAATCAAAGAGAGACCCTTAATTCCATATATTTATATTTTGTTTAACTTCTCATTTTTTTCTGTTAAAAGGCAAGGTTTGATAAAATTTGGGGCATTTCTGATTTTTCAGTTCCTAGTTTGTGGAAGGAGATTTCCTGTTCAAGGGAGAGAATGCAGCCATTCCAGACCCTTCCCAACACCAGCACAATGGAGGATAGGAGAGGCAACAGCCTTACACCAAGCTACCCCACCTTTAAGCACAAAGCAAACAACAGTAATTAAGAACATCAAGTTAATTGTGTCTCCTCCCCAGAGAATGCGTCCTCCAAGGTTCCTTGAAGTCAGGTTGGAAGATTAGTAGCAAATTTAGTCCCAATTCTCCTATTCTTTCTAAAGAAATCGGACCTAAGTTCATCACATTCACTCTCAGAACTATGGAGTCTATAAGTAAAAATCTTACCAAAAAAAAAAAAATCATACTACTTGGATAAGTTTTTTGTTAGGCAGTTTATTTCACCAGAGAAACTCTGATCTTCAGCTTCTTAACCTGTTCAAAGTTTGTTGTCAATATCATGGAATTTTTGAAGTTTAAGAATTGTAAAGAGCTATAAGATGCTTAAATGCATTATTTAATTCAGAATTATAAATGTAATTTTTCATTAGTCTTCCATTAATGATCAAGAAGACTGATAGTCTGGGCCCAATCAATCAAGAATTTGCAAAATCCATGTCATATGTGTTGGAACAACTAGATGTTGATAATAAGGCTCTTTCTTACCTTCTATTTGTACCACTGTGTTTCCCCGAAAATAAGACCTCGCCGGACAATCAGCACCAATGCGTCTTTTGGAGCAAAAATTAACATAAGACCCAGTCATATTTTACTAGAAGATCGGGTATAATATAATATAATATAATATAAAATACCAGGTATAACGTAACATAATATAATACCGGATCTCCGGTATTATATTAATTTTTGCTCCAAAAGATGCATTAGAGCTGATTGTCTGGCTAGGTCTTATTTTCGGTGAAACACGGTAAGTGATAAAGATAGCAACAATACCTTTACCATTTTCAAAGCACTTTTACCTACATTATTTTGCAATCCTAATAGAAGTTGTCCTTTATTGTCATCCTTTACAAAGACCAAGAAAGAATGTAGCTTGATAACTTGCAGAGAGTAACAAGAAACCTTGATTTTTTCCTTGCAGTTCCCCTACTGACTTTCTTTGTGACCTCTGGGACGTCATTTAACCTCTCTCTGCCTCCATCGCCTATCTCAAACAAGCTATAATAAAACTTTTTTATTCCAGTCCACTGGGGTATTAGAACAATGAATCTGATAGGATGTCTCTAACGCACTTTGATCTCTATAGGGAAAGTTGCCATAAAAATAATGACATTGTTGTTATTATTCTAATTGAGTTATTTGCAAATGGAGCTTCTTGATGGAGCCCAGCCCTCAGATACAGAAAATTCTGCTAGTCCTCCAGGGTACAATTGCCTCACGGCAATTATACCCATAACCACATTTCCTTATTACTGTTATAAAAGACTATGGTTCAAGGGGAGGCAAAGGAGGAACGTAAGAAAAAGTATGCTGTTTCTTTTCAATGGAAGATGCTGAGGTTGCAAATTTGAAACTCAGGCTATAGGTAAACTTTGACAGAGCATGTGTTCCGAATTAGTGTAGTGTTTGTTAGTTGTGTCAGAAACACAGAAGTGTCCTTGAGGCTGTGGTTTTTCAGCAAATTTTGGAAATAATTTAGAAAAAATAAAACGGCAAAATTTAAAGGTAACCTGGGCCCAACTCTCAGAATGCTACACAACAGTAACAGAAAAAGTTCGAGGCTGTACCATCCTTACCAACAAAGATGACAAATCACAAGGTATAAAAGGCACAAAGAAAAATTAAACTGAGCTTAGGAAGAAAATGCTATGGCCAACCTTACATAAAAAGTCAAAAGGGAATATTGGGGCTGTGTTGAACTTTCCTTGAGTCTACAGGCAGAATATACCACATCCCCCCCCCCCCCATTAAATGCCAACAGCCTGAGAATTAGTAGATGGTTCAGTTTTAAGCACTTTCAGAGCTCCACATTCCTCAAACGGAATTTTTTCAAGATAAAGAAGAAAACTGCTTTGCGTTATGAAATATTAGAGACACTGAATTTTCCTTTTACGAGTGGTATCCCTAGGCCCATCACCCTCTACATCACCCAGGAGCGTCATTCAGTGTGGGCTGCAAGGAGAGTGTCCTCTAGGGTTGTTTAGTCCACAACCTGTGGTGGCCCTATGTGTCATGGAAAAGCCCTGTTAAAAATCTTAAGATTTAGCGTTCAAATAAGGGACAGTTGTTTGAGTAAAGTTTCTTCTAGCAATTAGTTCTGGTGTACTTTTTTAAATTATTATTTCAATCTTCTGAGAAAAGCGTTTGTTGGTGATGGTAGTTTGCACACAATCTAAAGATTCCAATTAAGCTCGAGGTCTCCAAAAAGATCCATTGAAGGCAATGTGGAACCACTTGCTACATGGTGACAATACATGTTATTTGCCTTATTTCGATCTTGCATTCAGTGACCCATTCAGTCCACCAACTGTAGTGAGCATCAGAATCATGTGAGATGCTTGTTAAAAATTCAGAGTCCTCAACCCCGTGTCTGTGATTAACACAGCCGTGCTGCGAGCAAGAGAGTCACACTTTCAACAGGCACCCCAGGTGACTCTCTTGTGCATTGTTCTCAGACTGTGTACAGGGGTGCTTGCTCAGACACCAAACTGGAAAGCAAAAAGTAGCATGGGACCGTAGGGTCCTAAAAACACACACACAAAAACCAAATAAACAAAAATGCAGTCTTTTAAGCCAAGACCAATCTCCACTTCTCTCTCTCTCCCTGCCATGCACTAGGAGTCAGCTTCAGCCAAAAATCACACGTGTATAGTGAATCCTAAAAAGCAAACTAAATTCAAATCCACACTAAACCATTCTGAACTCTATCACACTTCGCAGAGCTTTAAATAGAATTCTATTAGAATCATCTTCCCCTGACCTGCCAACAGATCCTTTGGGCTCTGTTGCTTTATCCAAGTGATCCAAAGTGACCCCAGGTTCCACTCTCTGCATGTTCAGTTGTACACTTTTCTCCAAGTCGAACACAGAAGGATTAAAAAGAAAACACAAATATTGGCATAGGTGACTTGAGGTTGCTTGACCTTTCCGAAGGAAGATTTTTGGCAGCGGTATCTTGGCAGTTCCCTGGAAGGCAAGGCCAGGACACAAAGAGGAAGACAGGAAGCCGGGAGCTGGCCATGTGTCCTTGGCAGGCAGCAGTGCGGCAGGGTGAACCACCTCGTCCCTGCCAAACCAGAAACAGTGGGGAAAGCCCAGCTAATTGGCAAGTCGCAGCCGGCTACAGTGTACATCCTCTGCTTTAAATGTCTGATAAAGTTCAATGGTGTGCCAGACCCTAATCTGCTTAAACAGGATCCAACTTTACTTTTGGAAACTTAATTTGCTCCTGTGTGTGCTTCCTTGAGGAAGTGGCAAAGCAGCATCTTAGCATGGTAAGGGCTGGTGAGATAAAGTAAAGACGGACTACAGTCCAGTGCTGCCGACAGACATTTTGCTTTTCGAAAGGGTCGTATATGTTTGTGCTTTTGATTTTAACTAACAAACCTTCCGCTTGCTCATTTATTTTCATTCAGAGAAAACTCCAAAGTCGACACTGCACATGAAGTATGAATGTCAGTGCGTTTGGAGGCTCCAGGCATTAAAAAAATTAACAAAACCTTTAAGGTAGCCCAGGAGATGAGAGAGCTGCACCCAGTTTGCAGGCAGCTGTGGTTTTTACTCACATGCTATTTGGCTCAATCATATTTTGTACTATAATCTGTATGTACTAGCATGGTATCACCACTTTCTCAGTCTTTATACTGCTCAACTGGGGAGTAAAACAAAGAGAAGGAAAGCAGGGGGATTGTGTACACAAACTGCTTTCCATTGCTGCTGACAGGGTGAATCTAGGGACCCAGGAAGGAGAATAATTTTCTCCCTAGGGGAATGGCTGAAGGCTTGGTAAGAGCAATTATAGGGGTGTGCTCAGTACTTGGGCACATTTCCTTTTATTTTCTGTGAAACTGTTCGTGCCTTCTCCAAAACTCACACTAAAATTCCAAAGTGGCTTCTGCTTCTTTAAAAATAGTAGCCGATGGTGACATTAGATGGAAGAGAAAAAAAGCAAATTCCCTCCTCAGAATTAGAAGAGATGGAGTACAAATAAATATAATCCATTGTCTTCTGCCAGAAGTTTCTTAAGATCTACGGAACATTCATCCTTTAAGCAACCCAGGACCCGTGTCTGACTGAATCTGTCCCGGTGAAGTTACGCTGAGGAGTAAAATGCAAGAGCAAAACTCAATACTCTCTGATCACTACTTAAAATGAGTCAATAATAACCCTCATGCCCAACACCAGCTCTCAGAGTCAATAAGTCTAGATGTGTTCCAACTCCAGAATTACTATTTCTATAAGCTACAACTTGCCTTGACCTTCCCAGGCCCTACTTAATTGACTTCTGACACTAATTACCCCTAACTTTTAAAAATTCTCCTTCCGTTTTCCTTTAGGGCACCGCTCCTTCCTAGTTCTAAGCTTCCCTTTCTGGGGTTCCTTTGCAATCTCTATGGCTGTATCCCTCTCATCTGTCGGGCTCTTACGTGTTGGTGAGCCCTAAGATGACCCACCCAAGCAGTGCCCTGTGTGACTTATGTTCCTCCTGAGCAAACTCCACCAGCTCCATGTTTACAAATATAACCCATTTGGGGACGACCCCAAATCTCTATCTAGCCTTAACCTCTCTCTTTAACTGCAAAATCCCTCCTGGCGTTGCTAGTGCACAGCTCCTCCACACTCTCCACACCCCCTACCCCCATCTATACTTCAATTCATGGCAGCCATACCCATTCAGTTTTCCAAACTGAAAATTCAAGCATCTGGAAAGCTCATCTCCCTAACGCCTCACATTTATTAGGTTGGTGCAAAAGTAATTGCGGTTTACAAGGGTAAAAACGATTGCAAAAACCACAATTACTTTTGCACCAACCTAATAATTGTTGCCCTAGACTCTACCTTTCATGTCCATTCCCTCATCTTTAGTTGAACTTCAGCTAAATTATTTATTGAACTTTCATGTCTCATGTAACAATGGCCTCCGCCTCCTCAGGCCATTAGGAGTCGTTCTTCATAATGAAGCTAGACTCCATTCTCTGCACCGTCACCAAGAACTATATCACTTCACTCCTTCAAACACTTTGATGGCGCCCTACTGCCCAGAACAATCTATAACCTCCTTAGTACAGCAGCCAAGGCTCTTCATCATCTGGCCCCAGGCTAGTCTCATCTCTCACCTACAGCCATCATACAAACCATCATCTTTTACCCGTTCTTACATCCACAACCATCTTCCCAACACCTAAGCTCTAGCGTGCTTCTTGAAATTCCTAGAATATGTTGTGCAATTACAGGTCTCTATGCCTTCGCCCGTATGGTTTCTATTCCTGGAATATCCTTATTCAATGGGGAACAAACTCCTAATTTATCTTTCAAAGCCCTCTAATTTTGCCCATCTCCTCTGACCCTACTTTCTCCCACCTAAGGAGGCCACCCCTCAGACCCACAGCATCTTGTTCACACCTCCCATTTAGAACCTGAACATTACATTATGGTTGGTTGCTTATACATTACATCCCCCCATAAGATTGTGACCTCTTTATTTTGCAATGTGCCTGGAACAATTTTGGGACTTCATTTAAGTTGCAGAAAGGATGTTATTTTGAATATGCTATTCATGAAGAAACTGACAGAGATTAATTTCCCGAAGAAAGACAAAACAATTTAAAAGAAAGCTTCATAATGAGCTACCAGTTTATACAGTTAATTAATACTCAATATTCTGATGCTAACTTGTACTTACTAGATTTATCCACTATTTGTTTATTTAAAAACAAACAAACTATAAAACAGGTATAAATCTAGTACCTATGAGGTTCCATGTATCATTCCAGGAACTCATTCTATAACAGTGAAAAAACAAAACAAAACATGATTTATTCCTGTCTTCATGCAGCTTACGGTTTAATCTGCACTACTCTGACTTTCATTCACTTGCTAAGAAGTAAAACGGGCTCTGTTTAAAATTTATAAATAAGCAGTAGCCACAGTTATTACATTTTGAAAAATAAAACTGACACATCCGGGGATGGCCAGTTAGCTCAGTTGGTTAGAGCGTGGTGCTGGTAGCACCAAGGTTGCCAGTTCAATCCCTACGTGGGCCACTGTGAATATGAAAAAAAAAATTGACGCATCACACACACAGATTTAACAGTGAGACAAACTTTTTTGTTTGATTTTTGTTTCTAATGAGTAAAACACCTGAGAGAATAAAAGCCACAGCAGATGCACTGTTTAGCTGTGCTAAGCAGAATGCATAAAGGTGATATGATGGCAAAACAGCTATTGCAGCATAAAATAACAAGACTATAAAATAATGAGACTACAGCTTTAAAATTCTCTGACCTCTACCATCTCTTTGGCTAGCTGAAAGGGATCTATTGACTAGCTTTGGAAGCTGAACAGTCTAATACAACTTAAGACTCGAAATTGCTTTGTGGTCACACCCCATAGATTGGATGGTGATGGAGCCAGACTAAATGAGGGACTCAAAAGGAGTACTGAGGGAAAACATCATAAGAATGGTTTTCTATTACAAAAAATCCATAATCAAGAAGAAAAAAAGCTAATTTTTAAAACCGTAACCAAGGCAAAGTTTCTAAATCGAAAGATAGAAAAAATGAGTTGAAAAATCTTTTTTGTCTTAAAAAAAAAACTATCCATACGTATGGACTTTAGAGGGTTTTCTCAAATTTATCTAAGAAATGGGTAAGCAAACATATGCAAACAGATATCATGAAATGTGATGTCACACTCCATATAAAAACTTTCCTTTTCACAATGTCAATGAAAACCAAATTTAGCTTTAAAACTCTATGACCTCTACATATTTTTTAAGTTAGATGAAAAGGGTCTATTGACTAGCTTTGTGAGTTGAACACTTGAATGCTACTTTGGATAGAAAATTATTTCTTTCACTCTATAAGAATAATTATCATGGCGATCACACAATTATTATAATTATATCTGTAAGAACTGTTAATGGGAATTTATCTCTGAAACAGTCTCATGCATTGCAGGGGACATTTATCTTTTTTAATGATCACCAACACAAATGTCTTTTTGCAGCTCTATAAGTGATTTTACCTCTTTCTATTAATATCCCCTTGCATGCTTTAGCAGCCAAAGGAGACAGCCCCCACATTTATTTTCCTAAAGCAATTGTTTCAGTTAAGCCAGGCCTGTGGCATTTTTTGAACCCAAAAGCTCCATTTCCCCTTCATGGCAACATAACATTCACAATGTACTTTCCTAAGTGGATGGACACCCACCCCCCAAAAAAAGCCCCTCAAATCTGCGTTTCATAAACTGTACTCTAAGAGAAGTAGCAATAAAGTTTATTACAGACCTAAAGTATCTGCATAAACCCGGTTAATTGAAAAGTGGGTGGAGAAGGCTGCCAAATTAAATGTTTACATTAGCACAGCTGTATTGTAAAAACATTCTGCCCCCTGTGCTTTGTAATTATAAGATATTTCTGGACTGTGTATCTCTACAAAGTTTATCTCCACTGCCAAGAGTGTCTTGGCACGGAGCGGCTGCAGCTTTTGGCAGCCAGGAGCTCTCCGAGCGAGCGGGCAGGATCTAAAATGGCTGCCAAGCGGCCTCCTGAAATGTCGCCGGCCTGAGCCCGCCTGGCCAAGGGCAAAGGCCAGCTCTGCTGCCCAGGCAGGGTCTAAAGTCTATCTCACATGAAGCCAAAAAGCGTGTTTCCCACATAATATGAGCTGGCACCACACCTTTTTTTTCTTTTTCTTTTCTTTTTTATGTTTTGGAAAAGCTGTTTGAAAAACTAACTACAAAGCAATATTATAATACTACACGTTAGAAAGTGGTGACAAGGGGTCTTTTATGAAATTCCACTCACCTCAACATTTCAATTATGCATATGCCCACAATGCTTTCTGCTCACGAAAGAAACTTGTTTAATTCTGCAGAAAAAAAGTTTAAAAAAAAAAAACACCCTACCATACGGAAACGTACTACAGAAAAGCATGAGCAAAGCTAACATTTTCCACATTTGCAATGGCATAATTTTGACACGGACTTACAGTCTTTATCAAATCATATGTGCATACAAAATGAAAACCAAAAAAAATTAATTTTCTTCCCTTCTCTTTAAGAGGCTATACGTCTCATATCATTAAAATACTATATACACATACACACACACACTTTTTTTCTATATCCTTCTATGGCAAATATCCATAGCACAAAACCCACCTAATTGTGAAAACTGAGACAAAACCATAGTCTCTGAAAGTTCCAGGAGTTGAACATAAGTGGGAGGGAGGACTGCATGAAACTACAGACATACAGATTTGCTCATAGTGGGAACACACAAAACACTTGAAAAACAGATGAAGGTAAAATGCTTCAAAAGTACACCTAAACCTCACCTAACGTTTATTGTCTCTGTCCCTTTTATTCTCTATTAAACTTAAGTCCTAACTAAAATGCTGTGTCCATAGTTGCCAAATATTGCATAATGAGGTCACTGGATTGTTCTCTGTTTGGTTGTTCCACAAGTTTAAGCTCAAGTTGAGAGACACATTAGGCCTGGTATACTATTCTGTAATCATTATTGGCAGTGATTACTGTTCTGTAATTCTAAGCTTCAATTGAATCCAACATTGCCTCTGCTGAGAGAGAATTCAGAGGTGAAAGATGAATTCCATAATGCTGACACAGACTGGTGGCATTCTTTATATTCATAGTTCTTACTCACTAAATGTCCAGTCTCTCTATTTTTAATTATATGTCCACACACTCAGCATAGCCACACCAATAATTTTTACCTAATTTTTTAAAGTCTTCATAGTAAAGTCTAAAGTCTCTTTAAAAGTATAATTTGAATACTTTCTATTGTCCACAATTCACCTGAAATGTATATAAATGTCCAAGAAATATGTATATGTATGTGAATAAATATATATACACACTTCTTGCACCTTTTTTTAAGGCAGACAAAAATTCTCACCAAAAATCTATGCACAAAAGACGTTTAGGAAGTTTTAGCCTCTATTTATACTGTTTATTAAATTAGTTATTAGGAGGGTCAAAAATCACATGTCTGTAGAACAGCAGGCCACTAGTAACAGACGGGTGAACCAAAGTTGGTGTGTTCAGAAAGTATCTCTAGTTCACTCTTAACTTACTAATACTTTTTAAACTTTAATTATTTTTTACTTTCATGAGATTTTAGAGCTTGATACTGCTAACTTCTTAATTTCTTCCTCTAGAGTTCCCAAATTCTAAAACAATCTGTTCAGCAAACAGGAATTCAGCAAATGTTGATTGGTCACCAATGACATACAAGAGAAGTTGCACTATTTATACACAAAACTATGGGATTAAGACAATATGCTATACCAAAAAAAAAAAAAAAATCCTAAAAAATAATTTGATTTTGTTTGTTCCTGTTTCTTATGTTGGTCATTTTTGGTACTTATTGCCATGTGGGTGGATTTTGTATTCCCAACTAGAATACAAGTTTCTGAGAGTTGTGCACTTTATGTTTTGCTAAGTGTACAAGATAGTACAATACATACAAAATTGATTCCCATACCTGAAAGGACCCTAGTGAGGATAAATGCAATTAGTTATGTAAAGCACTAGTGCCTCCTACATTGTGCTTAAAATGTTATCCTTCTCTTCTTCATCAGTAAATATCGTGTGAATGAATAGTAATAAAATAATAGTAAGGCTAACAGTCATTGGGCATCTGTTTACATGTTTAACAGTGTTCTCAATAATATACGTAGATTTCATCCTGGCATTTAACACTGTGGGGTATGTATTATTATTATCCCCATTTTCAAATCACTTGCCCAAGGCTATTCTGCTAATAATTGAGACAGCCAGGAACTAAACTCAAGGAAATCTATTGTGCTAATAATTGAGACAGCCAGGAACTAAACTCAAGAAAATCTGACTCCAGAGTCCTATCTAAATTTGAAATTTTCTCAAATTAGACACGTTACCACTAAACCAAAAAAAAAAAGCAAAGAAATGTATATATATATATATATATATATATATATATGTGTGTATATATATGTATATATATACATATATATACACACACACACCAGGGGTGTCAAAAAAATGTATACAAGTGGACACTTTGGTCAACGTTGCTCAAGCAGCAGTTTGTCATAATTAGAAGTGTCTGGAACACTTTGAGCACCTCTTATATCTACAGAAGTCAAACGTGACTTGTATTCATCTTTTGTTATTGGTATATATTGATTATTATAACTTTAATACAGGTTTTTTCCTTTCTCAAAATGTGTATACATTTTTTGGCACCCTACGTGGGGAGAGAGAAAGAGAGAAAAAAAGACACACAGAGAGACACAGAGAGTGTCACACACCAGGTAGAGGTTATTCCTCGGCAATTACAGGGTTCTCTAGTCAACTTTCCTAATTTTGACACATAACTTCCCAGTGTTTCCAGGGGAACCTCCCTTGAGTGGAGGCTGCTGATTGTGGTGAGTTTATGTTGTGGTTTGGTAATGTGCACAAACTGGGAGGAGGAGACCAGAAAACCGTTTTTGCCCATGGCAGGCCACAAATTGATGACTAAGTCAGTGCATTCAGTTGAAAGGCAAAGGGCCAGCTCCGTATGAGCAGCTCAGTGCCATGATAACATGTGAACACCAGACGCCCTTTTCAAAGCCACCACTCTCTTCACGCCCCACAAACCTCCTAATCTCTCACCTAAAGTCTGGAAACTTCACTACAGGATCAAGTAATTCCCCCTCTAAGCCACATCTCACAAATGTCAAACTGATTTCTCCCCATGTGCCATTTTCCCATGAATGTTACTATAGTCTAAGCTGTACTTAACCGGGGTGTAGGGTCTGATTGCTTTTCTACTGAAACAACATGGCTGCACAGAAGGGCCAGTTTCCATTGCCACCTGAAACGTAGATCCACCAACACCACTTTCACAACTTCCTCTTACCCAAGTGAATGAGACTCAAAGAAAGAGTACAAGGTCAAAATATTTCCTTGCTTCAATTTGGGTGGTTAGTTACAACAGAGAGAACATCAAATTCAAGGCCAAGTGCCTCAGCATGATGACTCAACTTGAAAAGATGGCCAGCTGCGCACAATGTTCAAAATCTAAATTGAAACATTATTTCCCATTCCCCAAAGAGCGTTACCCTACCCCCAAAGTCATTTTGAATCATCTTTCAAATCTTATTCTCATATCTATAATCTGATTTTATTGACCTTGAGGTAGGTTCATTTTTAAAACTCAAAGCATGTTCCAGCTCATCTATAAAAGAATAAACTACTAGGTGTTAGATTCAATGGCTGTTCAGATTTTCATTTCCATTCCAACATCAAGGTTAAATTGTCAAAGAAAGAAAAAAAATCACACTTATTTCTAAATTGGTTAATTCAAGAAAATTAAATCATTCTTATTTCTCCTAATAGCAAAAACCATTGATGACTTTATGCCTTGGAAATATTACTATGAATTAAAATATTCTTGTAGCCAAATTCATAAAACCAGACATGGCTTAAACTTTGATTTTACTGCAATGAAGTGTAATGTACTCATTCTCTTGGTATTTTTACTTACCAGAGATATTTATTAAATGCCTATTCACAAGTATTTTTGAAAAAGTGGCATAAAATTTCCCCACTTCCATGACCATAATATGAAAATTCATATTCCTATTCATTTTGTCAAAAAAAGAAAAGAAAAAGAAATACCCTGGAAGTTTTACTCATCTTTCACAAAATGAAGAAGACCATTCAACATTCTTTTGAAGGTACATATTATTCTGTTTGGGGGCAGAAAGTACAAATTTCAAAAGCTGCAAAAATATTCATCTTTTCTCAAATAGCTACAGCATTAGATTTATCTAAACCCATTCATTTTCACTCAGTCTATTTTTTAATATAGTTTCAATATGATACAACTTCTGACCTAATTCCCTTCTTGCAACACCCCACCCCTAGGGAGACGGAGAGAAAAAGTCAGAGGTGAAAGGACAATAAAATTGTATGAAAATAAAATGAAATGCCTGATAACTGGCATGTCAGAATAGACAGGAAAAAAATTTAATGCTACCTGTCCAATATCACGTTCCCACATGATCTACAACAAAATTATGTTGCCTCTGTCTTATGAAGAATCAATACATCATAGACCAGCTTTTTAAATAAATAATGAGAAACTGATACAGAATAGTTTTTTTACGTAGATTTTTTTTTTAATCATAGCTCCTGTTACCACTTGTTGAAGAATGTTCTTTTCATCATTACATAATTATTCATTTCCAATCCTAAGCTGGTATTTCTTTAAACAAAACCCGTGTTATTGCATTGCTGATGCTTTAGGCTTTGGAAGAAAAAGGATCAAAATTGGTCAGGAAATGCAATGATGAGCACTGACGAAGGCTCAACATTTATTAGAAGGCAATTGCTAGAGAACATGGCTTTAATTGTGCACACGTATTTTTATTCATTTAGATGAATAACCAATAAAATCCCACACTATGGTGTCCCAGCCTCATAACACATTAATAAAGTTTCTTAAAGGCTTTGGCAGGGGGCCAGCACAGTCCATTAACTCTTTGCAAGTTGTAAAAAGAAGTAAAGTCATTTCAGTCTTTTTTGTGGTTATGAATGAAACAGCAGGCAGCTGTATGGAAACGTCACTTTGGATATGGTATTGGTAATGGATGCTTTGCTGCTCAATCAGAACAGTGTGGGGAAAAGTTAATGCACCTTACCACAACCCAAGCCGAGATGCACTGCAAAGCTAATCTCGTTAAAAGTGAAGGGAAAGGGGCAGAGGACTCCAAGTTCGAAGATCTGTTTATTTTGCTAATAGGCTGTCACACTGCATCTGATTAAACTTGCCCACTGTGAAACCCAAAATTGTGGAATACATTTCAAGTGACCAGGACTGCTTTTCTCTGCTTATTCCTTTTCTTAATAAAAACGTGGCTACTTGGGCATCCACTTAATGAAGTCTAGACTATAAATTGGTAAAATGTCTTTTATTTAATGTGTAAGAGGCAACATTTTACCTTGCAACATTTTGTTTTACACACTTGAATGAAGTCATATAAATAACTGTAAAAATTGGTAGCTTTGTGTTTGTCTCTGAATTTGCCTAACAATTTGGAGTGCAATACTTCTCCCCAAAGCTTTGCAGTGCCATCTGTTCTCATTTTTCATGACACTACAAACATTTTCCTTTGGAAAAAGAATTCAGTATTTTGCTTCCCTTTCAGAATGAAAAATGGAAAACTTGAATGAAACTAAATATATAGAGAAGCATCCAAGTTGTACAAGTAACGTAGTAAATGTAGAAGGCATTTAAAACGTTTTTCTTATGGTTAAGATCTCTACCCTTCTATCTACTCCAGTATATGGACAAAAGTTTCTATTTAAAAAAAAAAAAAATTTCTTTCAAAAAGTAACTTGAAATTTTTAAAAGATTGAAAAAGAACTTTAAAAGAGATGAAAATCCTTGAGTTTGGGAATACCAGAAATTCAGAATAGCTTTACAAATCATTTTTGGCATTTCAGTTATAAAGAAAATACACTAAAATATAAGCATGTGCACACATGCGCGCGCACACACACACACACACACACACACACACACACACAGGAGTCCCCTTTAATCCCCAACCAAATATGAATAGCATCGTTAGTCAGTTCTGATTGATAAAACCACAAATTGGCTGTAATGATCTGTCACTTTATATGAGGCCAAAAAATAAAATTTCAAGCAGAAGAGGTAATTACAATAAGTACAGTAGAAAACATCATTCATTATTTTAATTTTGTTTTGTTTAAATTTTTACTAGGAAAAAAAACAGAAAGAAGATTTTTAACTTTGAAGTGTAAATGTTCTTGAATGGCTCCTAAAAACAACTTCCCATTTCAAATTTCATTTATTCAGGACCAGCTTTAATAAGTATCAAAATAGCTGTCTCTCTCGTACCCTGTGAATTTTCCTGGAAGTTATTACGTAATTCACCTCTAAGTGAAACTAAAGAAAAGCCTAGTTAACAGGTTGAAACTATATTGAAATTGTGCATCTCTGTGTACACTAAAAGCCAGACACTCAACAATTACTCCCTAAAAGTTTAGAGTATTAATTATATATTTCTACTATGTTAGGAATCACTGTAACCTGGAAAAGACCTGAGTAAAATTGTAAAACAAGACTGCACGTAGCTTGATACCCCATGATATTATATTTAAAAATATACATTACATGTGTTTAACTATTTTTTAAACCTGGAATTAGAATTAAATTACAAAAACTGCATTCAAAAAGTAACCTGGATTCAGATATCAATGGATCTGGGAGGTTTCTTAAAAGAAATGCACTTTATTTTCTAGAGCAATAGAACTCTACAGAAAAAGGCTGTAGGGTCTACAGTGGTTAAGATACAAAGTAAAATAAACTAATCTTAGTGTCTTTAAAATCACAATATGATAAAAAGTAGTGCAAGTAGAGAAAAGCTTTGACCACCCACTGCCTACTTTTAAAAAGGTGCTACCGTAGTATAGTCACTCAAGGCAAGGAACCAACAATCACTTAAGTTTAGAAAACGAAGTCCAGAAGCAGGGGCAAAGCAAGGTAAAGGGGGAAGGTGATGAGAGTGAGGGCCAGAGATTTGTGCATTTATCACGGTGATAGTGAACCACCCACCCGTGTGCAGTTATCCTAATGGCTTTCCAGCCTCCCACCCCTCCCCAGCTGGGGGGCACCCCCGAAGGTAAGCCCTCTCCTGAACCCTACAATGAATTCTGAGTTGAACCTTTAGATACCATGCTATTAAAAATGAGTAAGCTGTGACAATGATATTACCCTTAAAGGAAAAGAAGTGTACACTTTAGAAACATCTTCAGCCTCAATAGTTGATAGTTAAAACACTTAAAGAACTCTCTCCCAATTCATCAGCACATCCACATCAAACAAATGCACCACGGGGCCTTATTGGTAACTACAATTTAGCTGTTATTACATGGAATATCTCCTTAGTGTTAATGCAAATAAACTACCATTTATTAAAGAGTAAGTGTCACTTCTGCGGTTAAGTGGACATTCCTTAAAAATGAACCATTCTCACACCAAAGAGATGGAAGTTAATGAAGTCCCTGAAGTCCCATCCTAGACCAATGAGAAGCTTCTACGACCTGCTTAAGTGCACAATCCAAAAAACTCATATTAACCAGAATACTTATTTTTAAATGATGAAAGCAAAACTACACCAGCTCAGATTATGGTCTGATGAGTCACATAAACTACTCATTGACTTAATTTTATTTAGAAGTTACTCATACACTTTTGTTGCTGTTCTGAAAGGTTATATAAATAATTATACACTCATTTAATTCTTAAATTGAATTGTCCCTTAAAGGGCAAAGTTTAAAATATTAAAGTTGAATACACCTCACAAAATGTGTTGGTTAAGTATGTCTATTAAAATAAGAATTAAGAAAAATTTAAAAGGGAACTATCTACCTGAGGTAAGATTCAATCAAAAATACAGGATTGGGAATTTCAAATCAAAATTTTTCATATTAGGTTTGAATAGCTTTCCTGCTGAGTAATAACGTGAATAATTTAAGGAGCGATTTCAAAAGTTTTGTAATTCTCTGCACAAAACACATTTCTGAGAAGTCTATACTTACAACATTGCCTATAATACTACACATTTAATGAATGTTTGCTAGGTGAATGGATTTATGTTTAAGCTGTATGATAAAAATAATATCACTCACATCTATAATGCTTTACAGCTTACAAAACACTTTCACACAAGCTACCTTATCCTAACAACCATGTTAGATAGGTATTATTATCCCCATTGCATAGATAAGGAAATTGAGGCTCAAAGAGATTAAATGTTTTATCCAAGGTCATAGAGCCGGTAAACTCATTGCTTAGAGAATAATTAGCTTAAGTTTAGATAAGTCACTTCCTTCTTCCCGATTCCAGTCTCAGTCTCAGTCACACAAACATAGCATGCATCACATACGAAATATGATACAATCAAAAACTAGATGTCACTCATTTTATACATTATGTTACTTGCCTATTTCCATTTGTACTTTTGTAGGAACTCTCCGTGAAAGGTTACCTAACATATGATTATACCTTCCTTTTAAAAATGCTGTGAAAATCCTCACTGCCTAGGAAGTTTGCATGGCAGAACTCCTGGCACAGTCAGGAGACTTGTGTCTTAATTATCACCACCACTAACTTAATCTTTGATAAGTTACTTATTCACCCGGGGCCTTCAGGTCAGTCATTAGTCAAACAAAGGGATTTATAATAAACATTTTCTAAGTCCCTTCTATCATCCATTCTCCACGACAATGGTTCTCAAGCTGTAACATGCATAGAAATCACCAGGAGAGCTTGTTCGAACCCAGGTCCAGGCCCACCCTCAAAGATCTGATTTAATAGGTCAGAATGGGGCCCATGAATGTGCCCTGTTAGGAAGAACGTGGGTGATGCTGCTGCTGCTCGTCTGGGGACTGCACTGCGAGAACCACGGCTCCACACTCACACAGAAAACACTTCCGAAAATGGGAATCTGACCACGCTACCCTCCTGCAGCCTTCAGTGGTGCCCCCAGAGCTCTGAACATCGAGCCCAGAATGCCTCCTGGCTAACAGTCCCTGGCCACTCAGGTCACCAGCCAGACTTGTCCCTCAGGATCCCTCTCAGGACGACCTTGTCCAGGAAGTCTTTCCTAACCTCCCAGGCCACATCCATGCCCCTCTGCTATCTCCGGTAAGTAAGTGGGGATCCTACTGTCCTAACACTTTAAGGAACTGGAAACATGTGCTTATTGGTCTCCTTTCTCCACACACTGGAAGTAGTTTGTAAATGCAACCCCCGCCCCTACACACACACACACACACACACACACACACACACACACACCACTCCCATCCCACAACATTCAAGGGGGAAGAGTTCCCCTCATCTCACACCCTTTCCTTTCATACCCTGATGCCACTTTCCGTCACATCAGCACTCCAGCCACATGTCCACTGTTTCTAGTAGAGCCCTCCCTATGCGTCCACATTACTTCCCACTCCCTCTTCCCCAGACAAGCCATATCCTAGCCCACCACCCAGCCCACTTCCTTCAGAAGTGGCAAAGATCAGGACAACTCAAAGAGGGAATGCGCATGCAGGTGAGCACGTCCCTGCAGACGACACCACCTTGCCCTCTCCTCCACACGCCCCCGGCACGCTCAAGGCTCGCCAGCCACACGGGGCTGGCTTCATGGGCACGGACTGGCAAAGCCACTGGCTTCATGCTCTGCCGTCCTGTCCTGAAATTCTTAATTTTTCTAACAAGAAGCCACACATATTATGTAGCCAGTCCTGAAGGCACATTATAGAGCTGGGGATACCACATCCTCAGCAGGTACACATTACCACCTACTCTTCTGACCTGTGCTACCTCAACAGGCATCACTTCCAGTTCCTGGAAACTTGAGAAATCCAGACAAGACCTTTCCTCTAAGAACCTGTCATACTTCCTTCTTTCAGATTTAAAAAAAAAATGTTACTGATTATAACTTCCTTTCTAGAGTGACAGTTGTTAATCTAGCAGTCAACATTGTTAAACTCTATAGTCTATAAATTTGTACTCTTTTTCCATATTTTGATTCTCCACTTCTATGTCCTTGGTCCTGATTCTCTTTCCCATTTGAAATGTATTCTTATTTTACTGAATATGAATGCCCTACTGAGAGCTACTTATTCCCCAATGCAGGGAACATGGGAGAGAGGCAGGTACTGTGAAGAGAGTCGTCTTATATAGTTTAAACTTAAAAAGTTCCCATTACTTAAAACATGTACATATATACATATCTATGCTTAGATGTCCATTAAGAAAATCTGGAAACAAGAGATTTAGGATTGGGAATGAGGGCCAGGAGAGAAACACGAAGAAGGAGGATATTTATTTTTGGTTTTTGCCTATATGCAGTATTTAATTATTAATATTTTCTGCAAATGTATTACTTTTAATTTTTCAAAGTAAATTGCTAGATAAAGAAACAACTTAATGTCAAGTTCATTAATGGGGTGCTTAGCAGAGCAAGAAGTAAAACAATGATGGCTAAAGTACTGAGTCTTTACTTAATCTCCAAAGACACTAACTTTTACATAGGTTTATGTAAACCTTCTAGCATATTTCTAACAGAAAAAAGAATACACATAAAAACTTAAAATAAGTAGTTTGAAAAATTTAGTCTCAGTTATACAGTTCACGGTGTTAAATGGAAAAGTGACAACATTAAACACCAGCACATACTAGTTGAAGACTATTTTAAGAATAAGTGATTGATAAAAGTTAACTATTAAATGAGGAAGGATTTGAGTATTGTCAGGTAAAAATGTCAGAAAGCAAATGTGTAAGAAGTTATATTGCCCTGACAATTCTTGCTTATCCTAAATTTAAAACACATCCTAATTTAGTTGTAAAGTAAAAAGTACATCATCAAAAAGTCATAAGAATTATAAACTGTTACTATAAAACTTATCAGATAAACTACAAGAAAATCAGATAAAGATGCACCATTTGTTTTCTCTGAAAAAAGTACTGAGAATGAAATTAACTTCCTGTTATATATTTCTGCAATACTCCAAAAAGCAAATATTTCTTTTCTTTGCTCTTGTTATTAAAGCAAAATTTTATAAAGAATTCTCAACCCACTTGTCCACTCATTTGCTTTGTAACTTGGATAAATGGCCCAACCTCTCACAGTTCTTTCCATCATCTTGTAAAAGGCAAATAGTAATCTCTTACAAGCAGGACTGTAGTGAGAATTAATTGAGACACTGTATGTAAATTCCTAGCACAGTGCCTCATTCATGGCAAATGTGCAATAAATAGTAGGTATTACCATCACTCTTAGTAATGATGATAAAGCTGGTAATTTTCAATTCTATTGTACACAATAGAATTCAAATTTACTCAAAAAATCATGTTTAATATAAAGAAATAACACAAACTTTGTCTTGTTTAGAAAAGATTGGGTGGTAATGGCTAGCTGAGAAACTAAATGGCCGCTCGTCAAAATTTATTCTTTTTGCATTTTTCTAAAATACATTTAAATAAAAAATGAAATACTTGAAATTATTTTAAAGTAATAATCACTTGCAAAAAAAATAAAAATAAAAATTGACAAGCAAGCTAGGCTTATCCCACTCAGAATGTCTGCACTAACATGGTAGCGTATATTAGTTCATCGAGTCATTTTGCTGATCCCATAAAGTCCCTGTGAAGATGGGGCAGAAACTAAAGTTCAGGTGTGAGAAAGGCCATAGGCAGGATTCAAATGAGTCAGGCCAAGGTCTGTCTGTATCTATTTGTAAGAATGAAGGCGTGTGTATGTGTGTGTTTTTGTGTGTGTACCCTAGAAGAAAGATACTATATCCTCCAAAGGGTTCACATCACCGTGGTCACGACACCCAGGCCAGGGCTACGTAACAGTCACTTCAATTCCATTATCCTCATGTGACACAAAGGACTATGTATGCTGTATTTGCCAAAATTGCTTTCAGAGTCATGCCAGCAAAAAGAAAATCAGTATACTTTTCCAGTAAAATCTGCATCAGACAGACCCACAACTAAAAGTCATTTATTTCACCAAGAATACCCAACCCTACACATAAGACATTATATACTGAAAACTAGAACAGCTATTCCCAACCATCTTGTAAAATATTGCCAGAGCAGCATAAGTAAATTATGAATAATGTTTGGAAAGTGCTATTGGGCAGAACTTAATAAAATAAAGTGGAAGATATGTGAAAGATTTAATATTTGAATTCATAAGAACATTATACCCAAAAGTCAAATTCCTTCTATTAAGTTGACCATTTTGATCAATCACCTTATTATGCTCAAAGGAAGAACAGTATTAATTTCCAAACCTTCTGGGCAATAACTTTTTCCCAGGTTACATCTTTTACATATATTAAATTCAACCCACACTAATTCCCATTTAAAGCAGATAGCATCTAAATTAGATTGTCTTACAAATTATTTCTGGAGTGGGCATGCGTAACCAAAAGATAAGATATAAATTATCTAATTATTTAATAATGCTGAGAGACAAAAAAAAGATACAAACTAAGCAAACTCTAAATTTATATTATTTTGGGGGAGTCATCAACCCTGCTCTGAATGGTCTTATTGCTAATTACCTCATTTAAGATAGGATTTCTTCGCAGTATCAGTCTTTATTTATTTGTTTATACTCCGCTTTATTCCCCCAAAAGATTTGAGAATACTTACAAAAACACACATATCATTGAGATAAATAATAGTTAAGAGTCAATCTGAGTGAAGAGACAATTAGGGTAAGAAAATAAAATATCTATTGGCAGTGACAGGGCACAAAAATATGAGCCTTTCAGTCCTGATATTTTGCCAATAAACTATAGATGCAGAAGCAGGCTCAGTCTTCTGTGTTTGCTGAGAGTTTCTATATTACTTTGTGGATCCAATGGTACTGTTAAGAAGAAGCCAAGGCGTGCTGAGCCTAACAAGGGAATAAGAATAATGAGGTGTGAACTACAAGGCAGCACTTGGAAAGCATACATTTTCCCAAAGGAAAAATACTGAAGGAACAGGCCAGTTGTCCAGGAAATACGGACAAACACAATCATCATATTGAAGCCAAATATAAAATGAAATGATAATTTTTTTTTTAAGTTTAAAATTGTTTTGTTTCCATGATACTTTTCAAGAGTCTGACTCCAAATCACAACCTCCAAACCCGGTGTCTGTTTTCAGTGCTTTCTTGAACTACCATAAGTGTTTTTCCTCAAGCAGCACCTGATAAAACCCAGATTCCACCCACTGGCATTCTGTCCAAGCCAACGTAGCTTTAATAAGCACTTGAAAAAGACTTTTCATACATTAATGTTAGACTTTGAAGGTCTTGGGCAACCAGGAATGTGCTATTATAGAACTCGAGTTGGGCTTCTGGCCCTTGGGAGACCAGTGACTGCAGATGTCACTCAGCCAGTCTACAGAGTTCCCTTCATTTTTTCATTTAATTTTGGTATTTAGTTTATAGGGGGTTTTACCAAGGGCCAAAAGAGGCTCTTAGTACTGCCCAGATTTGGTCAGGGGTTTGGCATCTACAAGGCACTGTCTCTTTTTCCCTGTGAGCTCCAAGTGGAAATGTATTTACTTAAGTGTATTGGCCTTGATCATAGCTGATGCCTAGATTTCTATTAGTCTTGCAAATCCAGGTGATTTCAGTTACTGATCTAGTCTCCTTCTGACCACTGCCATCATCAAAAGACATTTATGAAGTACCTGTTAATGTTGCTTTTGGAGGCACCGCATAGTGATTTTAAAAGAAACACTTCCAGCCTTCTAAGGAACCTAAAACCATTCTTTTCTTCCCGTCCTACTATCTTTAACTAAATACCATTAAATAATTGCATCATTCTTCAACTACAAAAACATTTTTTTAACTGCTAGTTCTTCATGAAAGGATGGCTAATGAAGCTCATGTAGATAATCCAATTTGGTAAGCAATTTTTATTGCTTTAGCCCCTTTTTCTCCTCTAAAATGCTGCATTGTATGGAGTTTGGCATGTGCTCTGACTACTTCCTCTCTGCCATGTTTAAAGATTTTTGTTTCATT
Source organism: Rhinolophus sinicus (assembly GCF_057876585.1). Lineage (NCBI taxonomy): Eukaryota > Metazoa > Chordata > Mammalia > Chiroptera > Rhinolophidae > Rhinolophus > Rhinolophus sinicus. The sequence goes on from NC_142516.1 coordinate 59,661,124, forward strand.
TTTGTCTTTGTTTTTTTAATTTTGTGTATTTAGGACTACCAACTTTTTCAACAGGAATAGAAAATCTAAGATGCAAATAAATAATGATATTATTTATTACCTTCATAATAACTACTACTATTTATAATCTATATATTAATTTAGGTTAATAGATAAACAGAGCTATATTATCTTCAGAGAAATGTTAAGAGTCATCTTGTGGCACTAGGTTAAAAAACGTCTGAGCTGAAGAGATTTTTCCAAATGAGATGTAATTTAGGGTTACAATGTCAAAACTGTAAACCTAAAATTAAACCTACTAACTATTTTGGTTTGCAGACTCATTTACTCAAAATTACAAACAACTACCGTACATTTGTCGCAAGAGACCTGAATCAAGCCAGGATTTTGTTCATTCACATGTTATTCCTATTTATTCCTGTTTTACGGAGGAGGTATTTTTGCTGGTGTTGTTTTGTTTCTTTTACTAAATGGTGAGCAATGTTACGGAGATAAATGTAACTGCCGACAAACACTCCAGGGCAGCATTCATTCGGGAAGAAAGCTTGAGTAAATAACACTAGACTTGATGATATTTAAGAAATTCCGAGTTCTTCAGATAACAAGAAAATGGCATATTCCTTCTACAGTCAAAAATAAAGCTTTGGTGAATAAAACAAAGTATCCCACATTCTCTTGAAAGCCAGTATCTAGATTCCTTACATCGGAATGTGTCCCGTGACTCGGGAGGAAAAGGTTCCCTGCCTGGGAACTAGAATCGCTTCCCTGTGAGAGGATGGACGTGCACCAAAGCCAGTCCTCCATCTCCAGCCCTGAGAGAGCATCAAAGGATCCAGCCCTTGCCCCTGGTAAACAGTAACCTCAGCATACCATGCCTTCTTCACACTGAGCCAAGAAATTTCTTTCCAACAGCCTGTGGGATGATGGGAAGGCAAAGTCAGGGAACAAGAGTCCCTGAATCCTGTCCACCAAGGATTACCAGACACCTGCTGTGAATTTTTATCTCATTATTATGGATAAAAATGACAATGCAGATCCATTGCAAAGTCTTGGGCCACAAAGTAAATGCAAGCTCTTTCTAATGAGTACGTGCATCATAAACAAGGTAAACATAGCTCTCCCAAGCTGTCCTAAGGCCCTTGTTGTGGTTCATGGGCTCTGAGAGAGATGCTTTGATTATGCTGCTATGTACTATTGTACCAGGGAAAGACGTGGCTTTCTCCAAATATCGTAAGGGGGACATTCAGAGGTGGATTGTGCACAAAGGGTCCTCCTTTCTACCAGACCTACAGTTCTGAGAAAATCCGGAGCCCTGCCAGAGAGCCCTCTCCTCCCACTGTCTCTCTGGATGCAGGGCCTGAGCTCAGTGTCCTTACAGCTCTCACATCTGTGCACCCATCACTCCCACGTGCTCGGCACTAACAAACTCACCCCTCCCCACACATCCTCCTCTTCCTCCTGCCCCTCTCCCAGCTCTTCAAGTTTCCCTAAGGAACTCTCATTTCCCTTCCGGAAAACCCCTTCATCAAAGCGTCACTTGCTCACTTCTTGCCCTTCTCATCACTAACAATCAACCCTGTCCGAGTGAGTTTCCACCACCCAGAGCTTCTGCTCATCATCCGATGAGCTCTGATGCCCCCTTCCCACCCCGAAATCACATCCCATCCCTGTCTTCCTTCCTGCCCCTCTCTCCCCCTCCCAAGGAGAGTTTTCTGCTCTGAACTAGGTTTTATCCTGTCTACCATCCCTCTACTCCCTCCCAAGTCCCCAGGCTCCTCTAGGACTACAGCAAGGCAAGTTGTTAAACTTTGAATCCCCAGATCAAGCCAAATGTTGACACATCAGGAGTCTCTGCCCTCCCGACCCTAACTCTGGTTAATAGTCTCACATTTCACTTGTAACCTGTAATCCTCTCCCTTGTAACCTGGCTACTGTCCAGTACCTCAAAGTGAACGAATTCTCTTGGCTTGAAAGGTTAATTCCTTTCCCTAAAATCCAGAGTCTGAACTCTCCCGTTCCTTCAATAATATTGCAAATAGTTGTTACACATTCAGTACTGATTATGTGCTAGGTACTGTGCTAAACATGCCTTATCTCACCTTGGCCTCACAACAACCCTGAAAGGTATGAGTAGATTAAGTTGAAACATATGAGATTTCAGATATTCAAGTGGTTTTGACCTTATTATATTTATATGTGCATAATTATCAGTCCCATTTTACAGTTGGGAAAACTGAGGCACAATGAGACAAAATAACTTCCCCAATGTCACAAAGCTCAAATACATAAGACCCCATAGCTCATAGCCATTGTACAACTCTACATCTTGAACTTCTCTTTGCCCCCTCTCCCCAACTTTGCACAGAGCTGGCCCTGTCTGCATATTTTTATGTAGGCAATTTTCATTTTCTCTCCATTACTTCCTTTAATAGCCAGGCTAAGACCCACATTCTCCCATGAAGTTTTCCTGGTAATTCCCAAGCTTAGCTGATCCCAGTCTCCCTGGAACCCATGATATAATTTCATGAGCTGTCTTTACTTGTGCCCTCTATGCCCTCTACTCATTCTTTACCAGTGAGCTGTTTCTTCTCAAACTAAACTGCGTACTTGGCAAAGCTAAGAAACTCTAGCAAGTATGTCATGTCCCCTCTCTGAGCCATCATTTTCTCATTTATAAAACGAAGGTGCTAGAAAGGTCCAGTGATCCTCAAATTTACTTTTAAACAACAAAAATGAAATAATAAATTTAATTTTAAAATGAAATGCCAGTGTATAAAACAGATCAAGGCTACTCTGATTAAGAGGGGAAGGCATTAAAAGACTGCCTACTTAGTATCACCCGTCACCTTCCCTTCTATCAAACACAAATGAATAAAATCTTGGCTTGAATCAGGACGCAGCAAGTCGTCGTGTCCTCCTTTTTATCCCTGCATCCCTCTTTCCAATGCCCAAAACTCTTCACAAACGAAACTGTACTAAATCAGTATAAATCAGTGCTAACCAGTATATAATCAGTATAAAGCCCTTTTGATATTGCAGAGACCGCCTCCCTTGTCAACCGCTTCCAATCTCTCATTCTCTCATTTTTCTAAGATACTTTCTACATTCCACTAATGTTCACTTTCTAGAACACTGCTTGGAACATGTCACTCTCTTGCTCAAACCCCGGCAGTAGCTCCCCAGGACCTACTGTGGAAGGCAGAATTCTAAGACGGTCCTCAAAATTTCCTGCCTCTTGTTCTATATGTGCTGCATAGTCCCTAGGACTGGATTTAGTCCCATGATTAGACTACATTATATGGCACAGGTGACCTTAAATTGGGGAAGTAACCCAGGTGCGCCTGACTTAATCACATGAGCTCTTTAAAAGCAGAGGGTTTTCCCTGGTTGGTCTCAGAAGGTAAGAGAGAGATTGAAAGCATGAGATGGAATTAATGTGCCATTGTTGTCCTGAAGATGGAGAGGGCACATGGTAAGGAAGGGGACAGTCCTCTGACAGCTAGCAAAGAAGTGCAGACAGCAGTCCTATACCCACAAGGAGCTAAACTCCACCACCAACGAGAACGAGTTTGAAAACAGATATTTTTCCAGAGCCTCCGGATGAGAACTCATCCCAGTGACCACCTTGACTTCAGCCTTGTAATAGCACAGAGCACGCAGCCACCCTCCCCTGCACTTCTAACCAACAGAACTACACGCTGGTAAGTGTTGCCTGAAGTCGCTAAGTTGGGGTTATCTGTTACACAGCCTAAGAAACACATACACCTACTGAATAATCTCACTTCATAGGGGGTTCAGTGTCCTCAAGGGTCATTTCCCAAATTCCAGGCTCAGGTCTCCTGACACTAAATCACGCACCTCAAACCCCAGGGAGCTGGGCCACTGTGCCTTTGCCCATGCTATTCCCACACAAGTCTGTCCTTCTCTTTAGCCACTCAGTTTAGAAACCCTCATCCCACACAGACCAGATCAGGCGCCACTTCTTTCCCAGAACTTTTCCTCTTCTTTGGACTCAGCATTAATCCATTCCTCCTTCCTGCTGCTCCCTCAGAATGTTACCCGCAGCTCTATCTAGTGAGTGACACAGTTAAACAGAAACCCAGAGAGGTTAGGTACTATGCCCAGTTCAGAGAGCAGGAACTTGATGACAAAAATCATGACAGAAGCTAGGCTGCACTCTGCAACATATGGCGAGCAGCAGAGAACATCACCGAGCTGATCGATTCTAACCAAGTCTTCCACTTATTGATAAATGACTACATAAGATTCTAGTTCAAACCCGGGATATTAATTAACTTCTATGTTGCATTGTTTTTTCTGAATTGCAACCTATTTGCAACAATTTTAGCATGTCCATTTCCCACCCACATTTCCCAAAACACATTTAGATGTGAACACTGTGAAAAATTAGCATTCCAGAATTTTTTTAAATTTTATTTTGGGGCATTTATCTATGAAGATGTGATAGTCTTTAATAATTTCATAACTACACTGGCTTCTTTTATACTCAAGTACTTTCCCTGCAGGAGAGAGAAATCCCCAGACTAAACTTTTGAAAAATCGTGTTTTCCCTCCATGTTTAAAAGCAAGAAAGAAAAAAGGGCAGGATGTGTTAAAGGACTGGGGTAGAAGCCAATCTAATTTCAAGGAAATGAAAAATTGAAAAATCTTCCCTTCTGCTCTCGTTCAATTCCTCTACATCTAATAAAGAAATGGAAGCATGTGTGATTGATAGAGACCAACTTAGTACCAGGAACCCACCTGGTCTCACAGGCTCTGGCTTTGGCTTCCGTTTATCCTATCAGCTTAGCCATCCTGCATCCTGTCAGCCCCTCGACTACACTCCAGTTGGCCAAGAAGCCACTGATGGGTGTTCTGTGTGTATCTTCTAGGATTTTGCCCCTTTACCAAATAGGCTTCTAACCCCCCACCCCAAATAATCTAAAATTATATTCAAAGAAATAAGCTCATAGTAAAATAAAACAGAACAAAAGGAAGGAAAGAAAAGTCTCTCCTCATATTACACCTTCCAATCTCACCCCTCATCGTATTTCCCTAAACAATTAATAGCTTTTAAGATATTCCAGGGCTCCCCGAAAGCCACATTCAAACAAGCATAGAGTGGAAAACTAGTCCTGGGCTACAAAAAAATCTATGGCAGCATTTGCTGAGACCTCTGTTCACTGCTACCATGGTCAAATACCACTTTTAGTCTCCACACACAGCACTGTGTTGAGACCCTATTTCCTTAAGTTACAGAAAACTATGACCTAACCACTAAAAATAAACAGTTGAGAACCAAAGAGACTAACTGAAATTGAAAGTGTCCTGAACTAACCAAAATATATATACGCGTATGACACCAGTTTAATAATCTGTCCTGTTTCGTTCTCTTCTAGAATTCTGTATTTTGCATTATCATATTTTCTTTACCATTAATGTAGGTATATAGTTTCTTCCATTCAAGGATGTTAACTGGTTTTTCAATTTTACAAATTTTTTTTCCTTTGAAAGCATTTTTTAAAGTATTAACCACAGCTTTTGTTCTTTTTTTTTTTTTATGCATTTGATTTGGATATTCAAGGATCCAAATCCTACAGAATGTTATGAAACATCAAATATAAATGGCCTCTTAAGACGCCAGTGATAATTTGGTACTGTGTTCATCCTTACTATATTCTCCCTCAAGAACAGGGCATTTTATATGATGTAAATCAATGACTGAACTTGGAATGGAACAAAGTGATGGATTACGTCTGGGGTTTTGTGATTTAATGGCTTTAGGTTTATAAGGAAATTTCATTTTATGAAAACAACATGAAAAGATCATCATTGCTTATGATACTAAAGTCTGATATAAAAATAATAAGTTTTCTAGTTTAATAAGCAGGCATTGTGCTTAGAGGTAGATCCAGTTCTACCAAAGTATCAGGATTCACTCTCAAATTTGCTGGAATTCTCCATGAAAAGAGCCAAATATATTCAGAAGAAAAGAACAAAATATTTAAAAGTCTAGGCCAATGTATTTGTTTCTAATGATTTTTTTCTTTTATGCTAATCATACATAATATTTGGCCATTCTGTCAAAATATGTGTTATTTCATTTTAAATGATCCATTTTCAATAAAATTGATTAAAATATGACTTAGAACACTGATCGGTAAATTTTTTAACACTAGTTCAGAAGATTCAATTATTATCATCTTAAATTGCCTCTCAGTGTTAAATTTAAAAATTATTAATTGAAGAAGTATGTACTACACATTTTAAAGAACCTATCATTTAAAGATGACAATTTGGCTTTGTAGCAAACGCTGAAAATATTAACTCATTGAGACATTATTTCCCTTATAAGCTGATAAACAATATTTGAAGAACACTTTTGGCCAAAATGTATTCAGTAAAACCACCATCAAGAAAAGCAATGAATATATAAGCCCAGGAGTCTTAAAACTAAAAAATAAAAATGAAAAATCTTAACATGACCTTTATTAATTTAAGGATATATTTTTTGTAGTATTCCAGATAATTGCTAATCACATTTTGAAAATAAACATTAGCCTAATGCAGACAAAGAAACCTTAGAAAATGAATTTTTGTTCAGATTTCAAATCTTTTCCTAACTTGTCATAAACTCAAGATATGGGTGTGTGAAATCCTTCAATTTTAAAAGCTTATTTGTCCACTCAAAGGTTTCCACCACTTAACCACTGTCTAAGTGGATTACCAGCTCACCAGCTCATTTACTTTCAGACTGTGATATCCTTGCAGATAAAGTCAGTGCTTTTTATTCCTAAAGGTAACTATATAAAATGAAATATTAGTAAGTGCTCAGAATCTGTCTGTTGAATGAACAAAGAATTGATGCAAAATTTAAAACTCAATGAGAATTAGAAAACATTGTTCTTGACCATCTCTCCTCAGACTTGAAATGTGGCGGGGGAAAAAATGCAAAAAAAAAAGCAGGGCTCTTTTGGATTTTATGAATTGAATATTTTCCCTGGAGCTCAGTAATATAAAAACTAATAACAGTTCATTGTGACTTATTTGTAATCATTTTTTTTAAATGTCTATTTCCTCCAATGCTATATAATTGTTGATGATAATAGCCACCATTTGTAGATGTCAATGATAAGCAAAGATTTTACAAGAAGCTCCACAAAAGGTGCCTTCAACTCTCAATAGAATCTATAAAGGTGGATACTATTACTCTCAGCCCCATCTTACAGATGAGAAAAGAGAGTCCTCAAGATATTAAACAACTTGCCCCAGTTAGTGCTGCTGGTGAGCTGCAGAGAGGAGCTGCCTAGCTCTCCACATCCTGTGCTCCATCCACTGAACTACAGTGCTTCTCAGTATTTTGAAGTAATCTATATCCATTAATATAATTTTACATATTTTTTGCAATTATATTTTAACATACTTTTTCAATGTTTAAAATTTCATTTTTAACTCATTTCCTCTTTCTTTAATCAGATTTCCCATCCTACTTTGTATTTTCTACATATTGGCTTTAATACTTATAGCAGGAGTAGAAGTAACTAAAGATGTGTTCAAGCTGGCTCTAAAAATAATTACATAAGAAGAGAAACATATACATCAAAGACATTAGACTCTTGAATGAACCTTACGTTTCTTAATTGTAATTCCTACATCTTAATTAAATAATGTTCTACACGAACCCATGTACCAAAACACTACCACTACACACTCAATTGCAGTGGTCAAAATAGTATACATTTCATTTTTCATTAAATTTCTTTCATATAATATAGTAATTATATATTAATTCAACTTACCTGTATATTAGTGTATGCTTAGTTTTGCAAATATCCTAGTGAAAAAGCTTCCTTTCTGGCCAGACTCTACCAATACATAAGAAAGGATCTGATGGTTTGACTCTCAGAGTCTGGGGACTATCTGGGGTCTCTTTGTGACTGTATTGAATCACTAATGTGGTCTCTCATTCACTTGAACCCAAACCCAGTCTGATATTATGTTCCTGGTAACTCGATACAAAATAGGGACATATCAAAAGATGTTAAGTTTTTAGAATCTTAGAAATTACTTTATCACTTTTACGTCTTTTAAATCGTTTTAGTAGTAACTTTTATTACTATCATTATTAAGTGTACTACCTACTCATAAAAAGGTTTTGGGGAGGTGGATGGGGAAAGAAAAACAACAGAGGGGAAGAGAACTACTTAAGTTCAGTATTAGAAAAGAAATGCAATAGCACACAAAAACAAAATATGTAAGATTTAACTTCATATAATTTCTGCATTCGTATATAGGTAATCCCCAACTTATTAGGGAATGGAACTCCAAAAGATCACAGGTGAGTTACTGGTCTGGAACTCACACTGAATTCTCCTATTGAAATGGTATCATACAAGGTGATTAGGTTTTCATGGTAGCCCACAAAGCCCAACTCAACCTTGAATGCAACTCAACTATCATACCACTAGTACCAATATGAATTCTGAGTCTAGGGAAGCTGGCATGCAGCCTTATGCCAAAGAGATCAAGTATGTATATAGTAAATTCATTAATTCAACAGACATTAAATGAGCACCGAGAGGCTACATCATGTTAGCTTTACAAATTAAGCAGACCTGATTCTTAAATATAAACTGGAAATAAAATAATGCCTTACATGAACTAATAATATGCAAAGGCCCTGGTACCTAAAAGCTTCTTAACTAATTTTAGTTCCCTACCATCTTTCCCAAGGGACGAGAAAGAAAAGGGGTTCTTTGCTTTCTCGATATAAATTCCTGAAATAATCCAGGCTCAAACTGGAAACCCTCTTCTCTCCCTGTTGACACTCTTCTCTCATCTCCCTGAGACCCAGCCTCACAGTTCCAGTGCCCGGTGCAAGACCCTCACTGGATCAACCACCTTAGACTTCCTACTGTTCCAGCCCCTTAAAATATCATCTCTCAACCCAACATGTCCCCATTCCTGCAGCCACTCATATCTGCGGGCGCTAAAAGAAAAGCAGATGATATGAATTTAAAATAATCACTTTCAATAATTAACTTTTTTTCAAAGAAGAGGCCTGTTGATCTCAGTAAATTTCTCATTAGAGTAATGTTTAAGACAGTACAACAGAGTGATATAAAATAACTCAGGCACAGTGTAATTGAAAAAAATGTTTGGGGACAGGGACAAAGCCATTGCTTTATCCATTCATTCAGCATCTATTAAGTGCCTACTGGGACGGACACACAACAGTGAGAGGAAGGCTGATCATGCCTTGTAGAGAACAGGCTTCATCAGGGAAGACAGAACTGGTCCAAGCTTGATGAATGTTTCCTAACAGGCATTAATAAATAGTTGTTGGACAGAGTGAGGAAAGGCTATGCAGCATCATAGACTGCTATGGAAATGCAACATAAAGGGAGTTAACAAAGAAGGGAATGTCAAGGAAGACATCTTTGTTGGAGGCCTCCTCTAGAATATAAACCCCAGGAGAGAAGGGATATTGTCATCTGTCCAAATGAACCCTGGATCTCAAAGACCTAGAATAATTTCTGGCACATCGTCAGCACTTAGTAAAATAATATGTGAAAGAAGTAAGGAAAGTTGGCTTAAGCTTAGACCTGAAAGATGAGCAAAAATTAGCTGGGCGAAATGGAATTAGAAGTGAAGGCCTTTGGGTTGAAAAAAGAAAGGAGGGTTCCTTGGCAAATATAAAGAAGTGAAAGGAGATTGGAAAGTCGATGAGTCAGAAGCTCAAGGGAGAGAAGTGAGAAATGAGTTTAGAGGGGAGAGCAAAGGCCAGGTCAGTCTGGGCTTTTCAGGATGTGTAAGAATTTAAAACATTTTCCTGAGATTGCCTAATCCCCTCATCTAGAAGCCCTAACATGGACTGAACTTCCCACAACCATACCCCACTACATCTCTGAGGCCATAGCAGCTGGATTCTAGTGGTGGGAGGCAAAGTGGGAGAGTAGAAGTGGCCTCTGTATAGTAGAAAGATGAGAAACTCGGGCTACCTCTTTAGAGCTGCCTATACCTAGTACTGGAACAAATCACTAATGAATAAATATACCCCGGATATAGATAGGTAGATGATACATAGATGATAAATAGATAGATAGATAGATAGATAGATAGATAGATAGATAGATAGATAGATAGACAGATAGATTTGAATCCTTTGCCTAGAGCTCTTCCATGAAATAAAAATCATTTTTTGAGACATGTTTATAAGTTCAGATTGCTACTAAGCATGCTGGGATAGTTCATTGACAGAAGACTTGAAAATGAAAACACTTTGCTCCTGAATCTATCTGGGGGGGGGGGGGGGAGAGAGAGAGAGAGAGAGAGAGAGAGAGAGAGAGAGAGAAAGGGAAGACAGAGACAGAGAGATGGAGGCAGAGGAAATTTTGTCCGAGGATTATACACTTCCCTGTTCAAGGGTGACAGAGAGAAAACGAGGCTAGCACCAAGCAGAAAGCCCAATCTTGTCTGAAGAAAACACTGCACATTTATGCAACCCCCGGTACCAGATCTTTTATCACAAACTATTTTGATTGCATAGAGAGAAAAGTGTTAAGTAAAAATTATTTACTCTGAGTCTATTATGAAAAGAACAGATTAACTCCCTAACACTTCGTTCTTTTTGAAGGTGTATGCTCTACCTTCCCAGTATGATTTATATTAATGAGAGGTTTAAAACAGGTTTTAACTTAAGAATGATTGCTGATGGTGAAGTGCAGTAATTATACACCTTATGACAGGACACGTGAATGGCTCATACAAGAGAACTGCATAACATGCCAAGCTAATCCTCCTTGCATAAAAAGGGAGAATACTTTGCAAGCTGGCCGATTTTAAGCTCCAGTTAACAAAAACCCTTTTTGTTGGAGTCTAAAACAAGAATGGGTTAACAAAAGCAAGGAGGGGAAAAAAATCTCATTTTTCCCCCTTCTTCACGAAATATAGTATTACAGGACCTTAAAGGTTTTGAAAGGCCACGATGTGGCTGAAAGGGTTGACAAAGAAACGTGGTCTTTGCCAATCACAACAAACTGAAAAGATCCCAAGGTAAATCAGAAACTCTTATCAGTAAGGAACATGCTAATTTGACTCTAGTTTATTGTTGTTGTTTTGTTATTGTTATTTTTTAATGAGTTAAAGGTGTAAAGGGGGGAAAGTGTAACGTTCTATGGCTAGGTCAAGATGAAGTGGGTTCATGGATGTTAAAAAGGGAAAACCATCCGCCATGGCGGGAGAGTCAATAGTGTTTGTGCAGTTTCTGCATGGCTGCGTTCTCTCATACGAGTGCCACTTCTGGACAATAACAAGACCCCGTAAAGCATCTGCTAAGGGATTACGACCTCGCCACACTAGGAATGTTCGGTTAACACAGAGCCGCCGTAAGCTTAACTCTGTGCGTGCCTGGTCTTCCCACTGCAAAACACACAAAATGCACAATGGTCCTAGATGCGTTCTCAATCATTTGTCACCAGGGAAGAAGACATTCAGCTGCTGGCATGCCACATACGTGGTCAAGGAAAGAAAAGTGAAATAAATAAAAGCCACCAGATTTACTCTGTACGTACGTCATGGAAATCATTCAGGAAAGGAAGACTGGAAGACAATAGGTGACAGGTGCAAGGAATGAAGTCTGGAGGGCCACTGAAAGTCTTAGAGGGCTAGCGATCAAGCCTCTGTATTAAGTTCTTTTCTCAGACATCACCTTAGAAATGTTTATATTAGGAAATTAAGGAACAGAAGCCTTCTATTTTTGCATGTCTCTCACGTGATTCATAGACTCCTAAATTGTGACAAGTTTCTATTATGAGTTGAACTAGTCCTCTTATTTTATTTCCATAGTTCATATAGATTCATCTGCCTAGGTCCTGTCTTCTGCCACTCCAGAGGTCCATAACCACAGAAATCAGGAATGCCCCACCACCTCCTTGCAAGGGTCCCTGAAGCACAGCCCAGGGCTGCCAGTTCTCATCTAGCAAACTGACACTCTCAGCAGGACGGGTCAAGAGGGCAGGCCTGCCCCTGGTTCCTTCCTTCTGCTAACACATGCTGCATTTGCTCTTGACAGGACGGAGCAGAAAGTCTTCACTTTTTTAAAAAATCAAGGCAAAGAACGGAAGCTTGAGCTGTGGTATTTCCTAAGCCAACTGTATTACTACCGCTCTTCGGAAGATCCTGTAGAGACATGTAGTTCCACCCCAAAGATAGTAAATCATGTTGAAAATGTGAAATCCATACAAATATAGCTTAAAATATTCTCTTTCCAAATGCAAATCATAATTAAACCATTTATAGTCCTTCATGGGCAACTGGAATTTCCAGATGTGAAGGAATTTCTCAGAAAGCGATCCCAAAACTTTTCATGAAAAACATCTAACAATTTACCATAAAGAGCTTTGGTATGAGGTTTGGCATTCAGCTGTTGTGCTGTTGTTATTCTTTAATATCTGTTTGCAAACTGCATATGTTGCAACACGAGCATATGTACAAGCCAGAATAAATTAACTAGTACTGTGAGCTGAAATATTTCAGCTTAATTCCAGTCTACCAATTTTGACCTGAATAATGACCCAGAGGGCACTTTAGTCATCTCGAGCATTCCTCCCAATACTCAGAAGGAAAATTGCTCTGTAATTTGTATATCATCTCACATACATAAAGCATCTATCGATTATAATTACCAAAACAAGAGTCAAGGGCAATGCTTTATTATTATGTTACCTGTCAAGGAAAGGATGCTTAGAGAACTTCCGTGACTCTTTCAAAACCCAAGGTTAAAGCCACCCAAGGTTTGACACGCTGAACTGTCAAACCCAGGAGAAATTATCCTGCAGTAAAATGTCTGTCAGAGGATTGCTCTCTGGATTGGATGGCAGAGACACTAGAGTTCCCAGCATCAAAAACTCACATGGCAAGAAAAATACATGCAATACAATTACTGGGAACAATAACACCAAGATTTAAGAGAGAAGCCACTTCGTGGTACAGTAGGATGAGAAAGAATGAGAATGGAAAGAGGAAGCATACAGGTACTTTATTAACCCTTTTAAAATGTGTTGTGTGTTTTTTTATTCATCCATTTCCATTTTTATTTCATTATTTTTACTTTCATTCAAATAAGTTTAAATAAAATTTTATATCTTAAACTGAGTAATAGATGCATGTGTTTACTGAAATATTTATAGTTTTGGATGTCTTAAATATTTCAAAATACATTTTTAAAAAAGGAACAAGGGGATTAGAATAGGAATAATAAAGTCACTGGGTTAAAGACTTGTAGGAACCAAAAAAAGAAAAAAGAAATAACTTCAAGGATGCACACCCACTCTCTCTGAACACACCTAGAACAACCTAATATTTTAGACTTTAAAACATTCACTATAATCAGGATTCAGATGTGGCAGTCTTAGTATGCAGGGCTTCGCAACTGGTGGGTACTTAATAAATATATGTCTACTGATGATAATGATAATTGTACTCAAATAGGACATTACAGAGAATGTTATATGATTGAAAATCAATATAAAGAACAAACACACTAAGGTTGAAAAAAAACTTCCCATAGAGTTTAGGATCTTCCGATGGGAACTTAGAGAGGTGACCAGCATCAGACTGATTCTTTTGAAGAATTCCTAAAACAACTTTTATGTACATTTGCCTACTGAAGTTTCACCTTTACTGGCCATCTTTTCATTCCAGTGTGTGTTCTCTCTCTCTCTCTCTCTCTCTCTCTCTCTCTCTCTCTCTCTCTCTCTCTCCCCCCCCCCCTCTCTCTCCCTCCCTCTCTCAGCTTTATACATGCTGTTTCCTCTTCCTGGAACACAACCACCCTTCCCCAGATTTACTTCATTTTGGGAGTTTTCACTGATCTGGTATATGGGTCTCTCTTGCTTTTCTTCCCATTAGAGTCTATATGTCAACACTGTAACTTTTCCCATACTCTAATCAAACTTGGTTGATTGTCTCCCTATCCATACTCTACAGTCACTTGAGATACAGTAATTTCCATGAAGGCAAGGACTGGCATCAGTATTTTCCATCTTTGCATTCTCACTCTCCATACATCTATTGAGTGACTGGCTGAATGAATGCCACAACTATTCTAAAATCTTTCCACTTCTTCAATTTAAAGGACACACGGAAGACTCCCAATATACTCATTCTCTAACACCAGGAAGTATATAGGTATGTAAATATACGTGTGTATCTATATGTGTTATCAATATTGTGGCTGTCAGATGAAAAAGTTACATAGAACAAATGACTAATACTGCTTAGTATTTTAAGCTATGAGTTGAATATTGAAAGCAGCTGCCGATACTAGTTTTTCAAGAAAGTATCACTAACTCTCTCCATTTTATTCCTTTAAATTCAGGCTTGGAAAAATTTTAATAAAGAGATCTGGTGTTCAAGGGGTGTCATTTAAAACTTGGTAGGCAGCCTGATAGAGTAGAATGAGTTCTGTATTCAGGAACTCACTGCTTTTGCACTCAATCCTGCCCCTTACCAGCTATAGGAGACTCTGTGAGAGACCTTTGGTGCTGAAGGTCTCAGGTTCCTTATCTGTGAATGATTACATTAGATAACAAGGGCAAGAATAAATGTTTATACAGCTACAGCTTTTGGTTGATGATTTTAACAAATGCTAGCTCATCCTAAAAGATTCCTTTAAGTTTTCATGTGCTATGATATTGGTTTATTTTAAACTATTATTTGGTTACATGCCATTCATCTAAAAATCCAAAAAGTAAATTCGTTCAGATAATTAATTTCTTATTTTAAAAAAAAAAAGGCATGGTTGTATTGCTGTAGATAGAACTACTCTAATCTTAATGTAATGTTGAATTACCATTAGGTGCTAAATGGCCTTCAAAGAACCAACTCCCTTTTGTTTTGCTGCTTACCCAGCAGCATCACGAGGACCTGCCTGATATGAAAGGTCAAAGGGGTTGGCTTTATTTGTACAAGGAGAAAGAAGCAGTCACCTCCAGTAAGTGTTCTGTCAGACAAAATGCCTGTCCCTATTACAGGCCCCACTTATCCCCAAAGCTTGAACTTAACTCTACCATAGGGTTTTTAATGTAATTACTATTGAAAGCTCAGTGCATTTATTTAAACTCACATTAAATAGTAAATGACTAATATATTATTTCCTAAAAGCACTATACTCTTTTGACAGAAGAGAGGAGTTGGCTTTGAAGGAGTCTGGGCTCCAGCAGAAAGAGAATACTGGATATTTCTTAAAGGCAGATTTAAAACAACAATAATAGCATAATAATCATTATGCCTCCATCTTACACTCCTATAACAAAGTTTCTTAACAAAGACATGCAGATGCATTATAGATCCCAATTTTACATGGAACTACTCACTAACAGCTAAAGTAAACCGGCATCCTTATGAGTTTAAGGTTCTCTAAAACGTTGATTTTAGAAACAACTGCTTTTGAATTTATTTTCCAAAATTGACTGACCACAAAATAAAAGCTTCTTTTTACAACTTCTCTTTGCCCTTATGTTTGCGAACTCCAGAGGAAGCACTCCTTAATTTTATCTTGACAACTTCCTTGTCAGTAATCTTTAGTGACTGAGACAGAAATTAAAATTGATTATTTGAATTCTGCAAGCTGCTTACGCTTATCATTATCATAAAACCATGTTATCCCCAAAATGCCCTGGTCCACTGGGAATGTGGGTGAGGGATTGATACGAAATAATCCATTTTCATTTTTCTAGGTTTCAGCCAATGCCTGTCGAGTTGTATGGCCCCTTAAAACCACATTTTTCCATGCTGGGCTAACGAGGGAGGATGTTACTATCCTCCCTTAATAAACCAAACAGTCCTCATTTCATTGCTAGAATTAAATTCCAGACAATTTTTTGGATTCTATTTAATGAATGAGGATATATTTTTCATGTGGTGTCATTGTTTTACTACTTCCCATGTTTATTTGGACAGATTCATAGCACTGGGTAGGAAATGTATTGGTTGGCAACTTCAGTTTTGGAAGAGAAAGTAAACACATGCTGATTAGCAAACAGTAAACTCTACTGTGTTTAATTTTGGCTTCTCTTTAAAAAAAAAAAAAAAAAAAACACAACACAAAAAAACCGCTATTTGGTGTTATGTTCCAAGTAGGAGCATTTGTCCCTAAGTTCCTTCCTAACCCCTCACTGGAGGGCTTCCAGAATTACTCTCTTTTTTTTTTCCTTCTTCCCCTAACACCAGTGGCAAACGCCAACATTATTTAAGAAAATACTTGTGCATATGGTATCCTCCTAACACAGATTTGCCATCCAGTTGAACAGTAGGGCCACTAACCCACACAAACTAAACTGCAAAATTATGAACTGCTTAAACATAAACAATTGTTTCCAACCCTAATACATTCAAGGTAAAATTACACATCTGAAAACCCTGAAAAGGCTACTTTACTGAAAACTCTCAGGTCCAAGAACTGAAGGTGGGAAATATGACAATAGCCTAGCATTTCAAGTGCTCTCTTTAGAGACAATTTCTTTCATTTATCTCATTCTCTTGCTTTACGATGACCCCCAAAAGCTCCTTCAAGCTTTAGCCATTTTTAGCTCTCTCCTCATCCATTTTCACAGGCTCACGACAAGCGTTATCACTGAAAAAGTATTGTGGGACGGCACATACGCGGAAAACCCTGAACAGCTAAGATATACCACTGCCCATCAAGTACATCCCCTTTTCATGATTTTTGAGTTCCTTTTCACGAGAGAACACTAGTGTTTGATCTTTTACTCCTCATGATTAATGTTTATTTTCCATTATTAATTAGATTTCCCACGATGCCGCTGAGGTATGCAAAATTTTGTCTCCTCTCATCAAATGGAAAAGCCAAGGCATCCAGAAATTAAATAATTTGCCAAATGACCCCATATGAGAGGTTAGCATCACCTGTTGGTTTACTCAAAAGACATTTATTGTAGATCTAACAGGTTCTGCATAGTGTGCTAGGTTACACACACACACACACAGACACACACACACACACACACACCACACTCTCTCTCTATTATGTTCCAGCCCCAGGCAAAAGAGTGCAAGATGATCAAAGTCCCAACCCGCAGAAGGCTTATAGTCTAGTAGGGAGGTGACAACCTGTAAGCCAGGAAACAAATGTAAAATCTGTCAGGTAGCTATAGGGCAAATAAAACAGCAGAGGAAAGGAGAAAGAGTTGGAGGGGAGAGCAATTGACAACGCGGTAGAAGAACTCACTGAGTACGTCACTTGAGCAGATCTCTGAATGAGGTATGGAAGCAAGTCCTGCAATGAGCTGCGGAAAAAGGGTTCCCATCAGAAAGAACAGTTCCTGAGACTCAGCTGTGTTGAGAAATGGTGAGAAGACAGTGCTGCTGGCATTAAGAGAGCACAAGGAGCATGACCTGGGCAGGAAAGGGAGGCAGGGGCCAGATCCTACAGCTCCTGGAAGTCACCGATGGATGTGGAGGCTGCAAACATAAATGAGACTAATCTAAAGAGAGAGAACCTATGAGGTGGGTTCAATACATAAGTTCACATTTAAAATACACTGCATTAAAAGGAGTGGATGCCTCTCTCTGCCATCAGGTAAAGACTGGGCACAAACAGACAGAAGGGCCCAGGAGCTGCGTTTTATATACTCTAGGAAACATTTTCACACTGGCCGATCCAGTCAAATACAAAGCAGTTGCTAAACAGTATCCAGTACCTATGAGAGACCGAAAGCATTTCCTTCTGTAAAGCACTGCAGCTGAGGGCTCACATCCGCCTGGTCCAATCAGTTCATTTCCAAACAAAGGTAGGAAATGGCTGCATCCTCGTATTTCATTGTGGACTCATGAGTCAATGCTTTGGAACTTGGTATCTTTGGGAGTGAGTGTCTATTCTTCACGTCTCTTGCCACAGGGGGAAAAAGGTACAGATAAACATTAACACAATTTCACCCTACTCAGATACAAAGCTGTGGGCTTTTCCACACTTCTCTTCAAAAAATAATGAATGGATGAATGAAATTCAGTTCCTGCTTGTTTTTTTCTTTCCTTCTCTCTGTTTCCTAATTCCCAGATCTCCTTTGTATCTCCTAAACTGCGTAAGATCAACTGATGGTGAAAGTACGTTTTATGATAATTATTTCAAAGCTGTTATGTTACACATTGCAGTTTATAGCAGCAAGTTTGTAGTCTACAAAAGTATTCAATAATGCATCAAATCACACAGGGACCTAAAAAAGTAAAATTAAGAAACTTGTTCTAAAGAACAAAATGTCTCCCCATAATTTAACCAAAAACGTTAGTAGCATTTTATTTCAGAATGTTAGGCAGAACAATAACCTAACTTTGAGAACTATTTTTACGGTATGCTCACCAAAAAATAATATATAAATTCCACTAAGTCTTTTGGTAAAAAGCTCCCACCAGTTCTGTATGCACAGTTTATATGGAGAAAATGGCACGTATATATGTTCTAAGAATATTATTCTAAATGAAAAAGCTTCAAAGTTATACTTAACCTGCACGCTATCTCCTCCAGGAAAAAGTACAGCAATATGTGGATTGACACAGCACTCCCATTTCTGATGGAAGTTACATAAGGAACTATTTATTGTATCTGATGTAATACGAGAAATTATCTATGATAGAAAAGGGGGGAAGATCAGGAAGTAAACTTTAAATGAGAATGAGAAAGGGATTTGTCTTCTAACTTATATTTGTTCATATATATAGCATATCAATCCAAACATCAGCTAAATTAATTTATAATGATATCCATGTGACCAATGTGGCACAATTGCAAAAAGCCTACATGATTATAATGAGAAAAGTTCAGAAACAGGATATTTCCATCTAAGGAAAGTAAATTATTTTCAGAATATTGGAAAAATCTGATGTTTTCTACCCAGGCAGAATGGATTATGAAAACAGTAAAAAATATTCTCCAGAGAGACAGAGTGAAAGAGTTTATGTGTTAAGGAGAATATTACACCTCATTCTTCCAATGTAGAAATAAACTGAGAAAAATGGAGAGGCAAAGGCGAGAATGGAGAGGAATAAAAATCATAAAAAAAGGAGTAAAAATGTAATAATAAAACAGGAATATAGTTTTAACTTATATTAGTTTTTTTGTCCTTCCATTAAAAATTATACCTTAAAGTTCATTCTTCTTGACTATATTGCCAATTTCTCAAAAAATACACTGGTAAAGTTCCAAAATCTCATTAGACATATAAATTGCATGTATAAAGGTTCCTGTATAGCCTGCAGAAACATTTTAAACTTCTTCTGTAATACTATTTTCTTCATCAAAACTGGGCTTAAAGTCTGGAAAAATTCCTAGAGAGTGAAATCTCTCCCTCTCTTTCTCTCTCTCCCTCTCTCTCTGTCTCTCTCTCTCTCTCTGGGAATAATATTACCCCACTATATACCCAGCCATATATCTTTACGCTCCAATTTCCTACCTCTTCCCCTATCCATACATGGATAATGCTTCCATTTTGAAGCATATGGCTGGGGAGCCAAAAGAATTTAAATTGCCTTCAAAATGTGCATCGCATTATAAATGGTGTGAAAAAAGATCTCACTGTTCAGCTCTCAACTTGGAGCATAAAGCAAAGAGGAAGCAACACAAGGCTGCTTCAAACTTTATCCAAAAACTCAACAGCTTCACTTGTTTATAGAGGTACAAAAAGTATGCAACACAGTTTATAAAACAAGAACGACGTACTGTATGCAAAAGTAAAGTTAAAAGCAAAGTATAGTAACAGCCCTATCTCGTTACAAACACTTGGCAGAGTGTCTAAAGTACCATGGTCAAAAACACGATACTGTCTGAGTTGTACTTCTGCCAGAAAGCACTCCCTAAGTCCAAGTCGCTTTAGCCATCATCACCACCTCATTTGGCAATCTCTCCCATGCCTCAGTTCATCTACTCAAAATGACTCCACAGAAACACAGACAGCAGACCAACTTCCTAGCTTTGGAGGCTGCAAATACCACAGTGAAGTAGCCCTGGTAAGTGGCAGAGGAAAATGCAGTGCTGAGGTGAGAAAGTCAGGACCAACTACACGGCATCCTCCAAGCTAGTTTGTGTATCAGATGGGACAGGGCTGTGTTCATTGCGGTAATCCAGCCTATCTTCTCTACTCTCACAGTAATTCCAAAGGGTCTTTCTGAATTGGCAGCTGCTAAGAAAGAAGGAACATGGTGAGAATATACTCGGGACCAAATATATTTTAGGCAAATGAAGAGTAGATGTACTCACCAACAATCTGTCATTTAACCATTCTGGGCTGGGCTTTTGAATAATTCCAGAACATCAAAGACTGCATCCCTAGGTACACTTACATGGTGTATGTACCAGGCATTACCAAGGCTGGGGAAATGTCAAGACTTAGGTAACGAGCAGATAAGCAGAATGTGTCCGTACAGACATCTAGATCTGCACCCAGCATTTATAACCAAAACATGGTGATGTGTAAGACAAAAGTAAAAGGTGACAATGACAAGTGGAGTGATGGGAAATAACTAGCTGCAAGAATTGTCAATTTGGGGGGCAGGGTATGTTAGAATTGGCTTCCAACTTTTCCTTTAATTCACTTTTCTCCTAAGTAGCATATAACATAATTCAAAAACACAGATATTCTGATCTCAAGTTTATAGCTTGCCATATTTCCTAGAAAATAAACAATAATTAACAACAAATCCCATCGTTGTTCCCCCGCCCTTCTCTTCAAGAAAGCTTATACTTTGAAATGTAGATACATAAGCTACTTTTGGATCAGGGCCCACAAACATATGTTTCCAAAGGAATAATATGTACAGGTTAGTCTGGTGTGTACCAGATGTAAGAGAAAGCATATTCAAAAACAGAGATATCAGTATTCGGCAGAGAAATACATTTTAATTAAATCTCATTCCTCCTCTCCTTATGGATACAGAATCTAAGAAAACCAATCACAGGTATATTTTTTAAACCTGTTACCTGAAAAAAAAAATCTCAATTGACTCACGAATCTAGGTTCCTTATATACATAGTTACAGAGATAGTGAGATGGTCATTTACAAACTGGCCTCTGTGAGTGGGTCTCCTACCATATGCTGGTATTCGACAAAAATAATGTGTATGAAAAAGCCAGAAAATTCCAGATGTAGTACTTGTAAAGTAAAATAGTCAGGAAAAGGCTACAAAGCCAGGGTCTCCATTAGATATTTAATATGTTAAGCCTTGATTACCAAAAACTTTAAGACCATCAGTAATCATCACTAGTGAGTCTTCACTTACAGATCATTCTAAACACAAAATGAGCACATTATCTGCACATTGAAATAATTTATGTACTTTTTCCCCTCAGGTATGGAACATGCATGAGAGTGTGAAAAACAAACTACAATTACCCAGACTAGAAGTCTGCAGAGACTAAACTTTGGGTTGTATTAATATTTCTTTTTTTCTGTGTAAACCTACGAGGATTTGGTCAGACTTACAAAAGTGAGAAGTCCTGTAGGAAGAAATAGATGGGGATTCAGATCACCTAACCTTCTCAAGGCACTATGATCTCCCCTTGTTCTGTACATCAGAGATGTCACTGTAGTGAAAGCCAAGTTTTAATTTAGAATTTAATAAAAATTGATTAAGCATCACGGAGCACAAACAAAGCTGCTCCATAAATCTTTCAGCCCTTTTTGTGCTGGGAAGAAAGCAAGCACTGTCTGCTGAAGCAGATGACAGATGCTGGCTTAAAGATAAGTATTATTTATACTTCTGTACCAGATTTCTTCTTATGCATATCTTATCATGCATGGGTATATGATCAACAAAGCAATTTTATATCAGTCAAAGATGTTCAAATGTACTCTGGCTCCATGGGAATGCTTTAAAGAGTTCAGGCTTAGGGTTCAATTAAACCAAGATGGAGAGCGAAGAAAGTTGTGAAAGAAAAACAAATATTGAAATGGTGGTTATTTGAAATGTACTTTCACACACAAGTTAATGAATACATATGCACCAAAAATAACTTTGTTCTGAACATATGCCTATGCATTTTAAATAAATGATGCGTGTTTGGAAGATACGAGAGTTTACCAAATCTAACCACATCAAGATATATCTATATTAAACTGCACTTATTTGTACAGTATGACAATAAGGAGACAGCACCTTGAAAGAAATTCAATACTTCCATAAAGAGATCTCAGAATTACCCAGGTTTTCGAATATTTTCGTTATGAAGACTAGTTTAAAAACTTAAATCTCATTCTTTCCTTTTCTATAGATATAGAAACTATAATATGAAAACCAATCACTTGATGAATATCCCAAGAGGTGTTTTGACTTCTGACATACAGAGTAGAAAAAAGATAACCAATGATTTGAAAAAGAAGTAAAAGCAATTTGTATCACTTTTTCAAAAAAAAATAATATATTGTGCACTGCAAGGTTTTTGAAAGTGGAGAATCTGGCATGTGATTCCAAAACAATTGTTAACTCAGTAAGAGAAATCACCAGGTG
This sequence comes from Rhinolophus sinicus, assembly GCF_057876585.1. Lineage (NCBI taxonomy): Eukaryota > Metazoa > Chordata > Mammalia > Chiroptera > Rhinolophidae > Rhinolophus > Rhinolophus sinicus. The sequence goes on from NC_142516.1 coordinate 59,683,643, forward strand.
GGAAGAAAGCAGCAATCACAGCTGTCTTGACCCTCCTCTCTACCCCAATTCCTAAACCCTTCTAGTATCTAGAATAGGGGCAGGATTATTTGGTTGGGGTTGTTTTTTTTGTTTTGTTTTGTTTTTGGCAGGGGGAGGGGTGGAAGCACAGATGAAAAACAAGCTGGAGATAAATGAGTCTTCAAATACAGGCAGAAAACCAATCTAAAGCTAGACTCGCCTAATTAGGGCTCCAAAAAAGAAACCTATGTTCATCCGTTTCTTTATTGTCGTTCATTTCCCTTAGCATTTTATTTGTAATAGCTCTTGCTGAGAAATCTTAACCTCATCTAGGAAGGCCTAAAAGGAAGGGACATTCATCCCCTCCAAGGGCAATAAACCCCAAATGGCAAGGCTGGGGTGAGAGTAAAACGTCTGGGTGAGCCCAGGCCAGAATCCACGCTGCTCAAAGGTCTCCCATAGAAGGACTAGATGAAGCCACAGCCACAGCTGCAAACATATGCCAGTGCTTTCAATGACACTAGTAGCAGAGTTAAATCGTCTGGTTTCTTAGAAATTACTGGGTAGTAATCTCTTGAGAATTAGCAATGCACTAAAATAGGCTACACAAATCAGTACTTTTATGTGTTAATACTAATCTACCGCATGCAAATAATTTTTCTTTACTGAATTATATATGAAAACACATCCATAAGAGTGGAATCATTATGAGCAAATATTTTCAGGAATTCCAACTGGGTATGTCTCTTACGCGTGCAACTCCACATGGAAGCACGAAACAAAATAATTGCTGAAAACATTCAGGTTTCTCTTTCCAATTTAAATAATTCCTGTTATTATATAAAAAGTCAGATTGTAGAGGAAATGGTAGATAAGCATGGTTTTTAAATGGCCTTATGAGAGAAAACAAAGGTAAAATATATACCACATATTAATGCAGTCAGATACATTGCAGTCAGGAATATATTTTGAATCAGCTGAGTTAAATGAGTGAAGTTCAAAAGGAATGTAACTCATTCACGTATTCTCTCATCCATGTAAGGGAGAAAGAACTATATTTCTTCTAAATTAACGAGGATAACTGCGGTACGTTTTGCAGATAACTTTAATCTCCACAGACTTCCCCCCACCAAAAAATAAAATAAAGTAAAAGCTTAGTATTCTTTGCAGCATTCCAAAGTTCACAAAGCATGCCCAGTTTCAACACTTATTAGCTGTTTGGCCTTGGACAAATTACTTGATCTCTGAGTTTAAATTTGTAGGTCTGTTGAAGAATAACAGTCTTACGGCTTGAATTAAACCTTAAGAGATTTGTAGGAAAAGCATTTAACAAAATGTCTGGAAGATAGCAAGTACTAAGAAAAGAGTAAATACTATTATTTTTATCCTTGCTGCTATTATTATTAAAGTACTTTCATGATAAAACTGTCTGGCCAGAGACTGGCCTAACATGTGCCTAATTTCTCATCTTTGATTCTACGACACTGAGCTGGTCCTGGTTGCTGTCTTGATTCTCCTCCTACTTCTCTGACTTCTCACTTCCATTCTCCTTTATTAATTAATTCCTATTTCTCTACCAGTTCCTTAAAGGTCAGCAATCCCAAAGCTACATGCTTGGCCCCCTTTCTCATCCTCTGCCATCGCAATCAAACCTTTCACTCCAAAGGTCTGGTATAAGAACAAAGCTAAATTCAGACCTGTATTTTCACTTGCCTGCAGGACGTCACCACTCGGAAGGTCCCTAAGCAATCAAAAAGAAAAAGCAAACTCATCCTCTCACCTCCAAACTTGGTGGTTCTTTCCTGTCTTTGTTAAGGGACTTCGCATTTACAAAGATGCCCAAGTCCGACACCTCAGAATCATCCCCAAGCCCTTCTCCCATCATAGGCCCCTCCTTTCTATTCCTACCCACGCAACCTCTTGCACGTCCTTGCTTCTCTCCTGACTTTTACAGTAGACTTAGCTGAGCGCGGTTGTGTTCGACAAATAAAGACAGAGCACTTACGATGTGCCAAGCACTGTACACTGTGAATGCAAAATAGAACAGAGCAATAACAAAAACACACACACACAAACCGACAAAAATATACCCTTCTCTCAAGGTCCTTCATGTCAAGTCGTGGGAGAGGTATGTAAACATATAATTACACTACGATGTTATATAAGCGATAATAGGCACACATAAATTATAGAAGTAGGACAGAGGAGGCAGTGATTATTCCATCGGGATAGGTCAGGAATAACTTTCCTATGGACACTGATCCAGAACAGTGTTTTCACAATGAAGAGGAGTTTGGTGGGTGCACAGACAGCGGGAAAGGCTTTCTGGATAGCAGGAACAGTGTGTGCGAGGCCTCCGACTCTAGGCTGTCTATCCTCCCAATCAAACTGTGTATTCTTAAAATTTGCCTGTCCCAAACCCAGGCAAATTATCTGTGGCATTTCCCCTTTTCTATAAGGCTTGCAAGGGCTTGCCGTTACCTCAAGAATAAAATCCAAATACCTTGGATGGGCAAGGCACTTGAGGGACTCCAAATTCTGACTCAATTAGCTGGGAGGCAGCTTTCCACTGCACTCCACACCTCCTTGCTGCCTGACAGGAGGACGTCACACCTTCTCATAGGACAGTGTCCCACCCACCAGAATGCCTCTGTATCCTACACCTGTGAAATCCCACTGATGCTATGATATCAACATTGACTTTCACTTTTCTCAAGTCCTCCCTTGGACTGGGATTATTTCTTCCTCTTTGCTTTCATACCCTTTGTTAATACCTCTATTGCCACACGTCACACATCTGGATTTGTAGAGTACATGCCCGTATGTTTGTCATATAGTTTTCTACAATCTTTTGCTCTAACTGGAAATTTCAATGAGTAATTTACAATTACCCGAAATTAAGAAATAAGTATTAGGAAATAGCCGACACCAAGGCGTCCTATTTGGTGCCAACAGACCTAAAGGGTAGAGTGAAAGAGCAACGCAGATGCGTAGTTCTTATAAAACCATTAATATTCTACTGTTATAACTAAAACTGTGTCACCCCCAAAATTCATACATTAAAGCCCTAACCCCCAATGTGACTATATTTGGAGAGAAGGCCATTACTGAGGCAAATAAGATAAAATGAGGTCATAAAGGTAGGGTCATGATATATGATAAGATTAGTGTTCTTGTAAGAAGCCACCACAGAGAGCTAGCTCTCCCTCTCTGCCATGGAGGACACGGCGAGAGGTAGCCATCTGCAAGCCAGGCACAGAGCTCTTACCAGAACCCAAACATGCTGGCAGCCTGACCTCTGACGTCCAGCCTCTAGAACTGTGAGAAAATTAATGTCTGTTGTTTAAGCCACCCAGTCTGTGGCATTTTGTCCTGGCAGCAGGAGTGAACCAAGACACATACCCTAGTCAAAGGAACTTGAGCAGTCCACAAGTGGTAAGACTGATTTCTTTTTAAATCTCTGGTGTGAGACATAATGTCAGTCCATAACTTTTCAACCAGACCCATTAATCTACCAACAGCATAACACGACTGTCACCGGTGCACAGAGAGATAAAACGAAGCATGGGATGCCTTCCATGAGTCACCCAGTAATTCATGGAGAGCGGGTGACCATACCTAGAACAGGATTCTAAAATCCTGGCTTTCAGAACCCTGCCCTGGAAAAGAAGCCTCGTCTAGTCCACACAGGAAAAGATGCCAGTCATCTAGGCCTAAGTGGCACACAAGGCACCGCCTCAGGCCTGCAGAGCCATCTGACCGTGCTCAGGACCGCTGCAGGGCAGCTTGACGACCAGGTATCTAACACCTCCAAAGCTCGAGCTTTGCAGTAGGGAAGCTGGGGGCCAAAGGCTGCTTCCACCACTGACTAGCTGGGTAACTCTGAACAAGTATTGCAATTTCACTAGATGTCAGTTTCCTAGTCTGTTAAAAAAATGTTAATACTTACTTTGCAGGATTATTGTCAATATTAGAAATAAGATACAGAAGTATTAAGTATGCCACTGCCTGGCATATAGTCAAGACTCAATAATGAGCAGCTACTATGTCTTAATTTCACCTCGTCAACAATTCCACTCCCACCTAAACTGAAAGCAGGAACAGGGATGGTTTTAATTTTTCACCTACAGTGGATTTCTGCCTAATTGATTGGCTGCTGTGGATGTTGTTTGTATAACATTTACTACTCCCTTGTCACAGTAAGCTTTCTCCAGCCATTCATCCCCACTTTCTGTGATCGTGTGGTCAGGGTGTCTTCCCGGCAGCCCCTCGCTCCAAGAGCAGGCAGGCGACTCAGGCCTTGCCAATGGGACGACTCCACCGATTCAGCGATTGGCTCTGCGTGGCCCAATGAGAGCCAGCCCGGGAACATTTGCTGGAACTACTGAGAAAGGAAAACTTTCCTCCCCACTGGGGTTACTGGTAGAATGTGAACCTGTAGCTTACCACCCTGAAGGGAGAGCCTGCCTGAGAAGGAAGGTAACAAAGAGGAAAAGTTAGCAAGGGTGTCAGAGTCGTTCCTAATTCCATCATCGGAGCACCTGCACCAAGTTGTGCCTGAGGATAAACTAGACTTTTCAATTACATCAGTCAATAACTTCCCTTTGGTCTGCATGACTTCAGTTTCTGACACCTGCAATTAATATACAACCTGAATGCCAGCAAGAATTTGACACCTTTCAGTGACCGAAAGGACCCCTGAAAGTAAACAGAAAGAAAAGTTAGGAAAGAGAGACAAAGCTATAGGCAGCATTTACCAGGAAATGTCAATAGGTTATTATACACCTCAAAAAAAAGAAACAAGTTAGTGGATAAAACGATGGGAGTGTTCGTGTTAGTGTCAGAACTGCTATAAACATTGTGTAACTTCTTAAAACATTTGTGTAGAATGGTTCTGGAAACCATGGGTAGGCACACGACTAGGATGCCTGTGGCATTTTAATACAACAGGAAAAAACCCAATAGGGTATCACTAATTTAGCTCACTGAATTATAGCATTAATAATAATAAGAGATAACTTTGTTAAATTCTTACTGTGTCAACGAAATGGTTCAAATTTAGTACTTCCAATCACATATCAACCCTGGGGAGCAGATATTATTGTCCTTATTTTACTGATAAGGAAATTAAGGCTCAAAGAGCTTAAGACCATTGCTCAAGTTTAAATAGTTAGTTGTGGAGCTGAGATTCAACATCAGAGCTAACGTCTTGATTTGCTTCAGTACTACCAAGAAACGGTATTACCCAGAAATTTCACAAGTATATGAGAAGTTCTCCTTTCTCTATGTCCTTATGGCATCATTTGCCTTTTCATCAAATCATTTAGCAGAACTGTTCATTCTGCATTTATTTCTGTGATCATTTGATGTGAGACCTATGTGTCTCCTACTCGACTGTAAGCTCCCTGAGGGCAGAACTAGTTTGTGCACGTCACTGTGCATTGTCTGGTGAGAGTAAATACTCAGCAAGTACTGTTAAAAAAAGGAGAAGGAGAGGGAGAAGAGGAAGAGGAAGAAGGAGGAGGAGGAGGAGGAGAAGAGAAAGAGGAGGAAGGTAAGAGAGTGGAGAGAGAAGGAAGAAGGAGTGGGGGTCAAGAGGGAAAAGGGGGAAAGGGGTAATTCCGCTACCCCTGCACCATTCCATCACCAGCCCCAAGCCCTTTCTTGAGATAAACAAGGGCCTAGAGTGTGGTGATACTGCCCTCACAAAGGGATAGGCAAATTCCTGAACCATGCAGAAATATCAACAATGCCAAAGTCTTATGGATATTTTCACTAACTAGTTCTTCCCCACAAACTACACCCAATAGGAACAAACACATTATAAAGTTTCCCCTTTTTATAAACCCTTATTCAAAACCCCTGAGTCGCTTTCATCTTCTCTTAATAAGTCTTAGGGTGACAAGCCAAATTAAAAACTCACTAAAATTTTCCTTTAACTATGCACCTGAAAGGCTGTCACTCTGGATGTTTATCTCTGCCGTGGAGGCAGGGCCCTTTGAGGGTACAGCCTGTCAAACACTATTGCGCTGGGGGAAAGAAGATAAGAGGCGTGGGGAACAGAAAAGCGTCCATTAAAAAAACACCTGCACATATGTTATCTTTCTGTTTCCTTTATATACATTCTCTGATGGAGAATAATGTCCCCAGGTTGCTAACGTCACAAACCTCTTGAACATGAGAGAGAAATTGTACCATTCCTTAAATGTGGCTTGTGGGAAGGAAAGATCAAAGAGGAGTCAGAATGAAAGCCTTGACGTAATAGGAAGAAAGAAGTCTAGAACCTTCGCGTTGCCTTAGAATTCCCAAATGTGGACCAAGCTACACCATCAATCGTTGGGACCGTATTCCCACAGGGGCACAATCACTGCTGCAATCTGACAGTATAAAGGAGTGTTGAAGCCCTGTCAGAATGGTGGTGTCCGATCCAGGCTGTCACAGCTATCCATAGGAGAGAGTGCCTTAGGAACAATTCCAGCGTAAAGCAGGATTAAACGTGCCACGTTCATCACCTAAAGAATTTAACAGCCGAAAGAATTTTTTGATCAACTTGTTTCACTGTATCAATTGTGTTTTATTTTCACTGCGTGAGAGAAATAAAAGGTACTAAGGTATCATCTTTTCTAGTAAAAGGTAACAGATAAGCACATGAAGAAGTCAGGTTTATCCAAAGAAGCAGTTTCTCGGTAATAAAACACACAGACTGTAAACACCCCCTTTCTTCTAGAACATTCTGAATTACCCAGTTTTATTGGAAAGCGTATGCATGGGTACATCTGTCATAATAATAAGTACGAAATGCTCATCATTTTTTCAAAGGCTTCTCTTAGGTGATACCTATTCTCAAGGGATGGTTGGGATGCAACATCTGAAACTTTGCATAATTAGAAATGATAGCATTTTGTTGGAAAAAAACAAAAACAAACTAGAAACTTCAAGGAAAATCCATCTCCTGGCATTCCTTTGAAACACATATATAAAGGCTTTTACAGTGTTTTTCCTTGACGATGGGTGCTTGTTGTGCAAGAGAGGAATTTCCACGTGCAATAATTGAATAAGGACTTGGAACCTTCCTGCCAAAGTTGTATCTAATTGCATACTAACACGTACAGAAGGACAGGCTACATGTACAGTAGCTGAAGAGTTAATCTTTAGCAACTCCGCTAAAAAATCCTAATGGCAGACTGCCCATCATTCTTTTAGACAGAGCTTGTCAGAAAAACTAGGGCAGCTTGTCCAGCTCAGCAGTCAACTGATTACTAGTGAACTCAATGGGGCTCCCAGCCAACCCCTGAGATTGCTGCCAGCCCCTTGGGTATTCAAAGGCCAAGTTCCAATGTGGTTTACTTTGCCAGAATCACATGATGTCAGTTCTATTTTCTCCTGACCAGAATAACCAGTCATTCTGGTTAGCTCGAATGGTATCAGTAAGTGAGGCAGGCACTTGACTGCAGAGGTCACGGACACACTGAGGTGCCTCACTTCTCCCCCAGGCCCAGGGGCCTCCAAGGCCTCCTGGAGGAGGGCGACTCATCCCAGCGTGTCAGCTCCAGCACCCCACATCCCGCACCTCACAGGGTCCTGCATACCTCAGTCCACTCCATGACCAGGAATTACTCAGGCTCACTGGACAAGGTATGCTTGGAGCACAGAACAAACAGACTTTTATAAATAACCCACTGCGCAGGAAAACAACAGAAAATGGGCCTTGGCTTTCACTTATATTACATTATTTGAGGTTCCATAGGCCAGCAACACAAATGCTGGGGGATGCAGTCAGCGTTTTCCACACGTGCCTACATTCTTTGCAAGGTAGTAAGACATGAATTAATTTTTATATCTAGCTGGAGATTTTTCAGTTGCTACAGGATTTGCAAGGATACATGCATTCAAGGGGTGGTTACCCATCTCTCTCAGTAAGAGAATCCATTTCACTCCCCAAAACACAAGGCAGAGAATTAAAAATATGATCCCCTTCTTAACTGTTCTTCCATTAGGAGAAAATGTAAGGGTCAGGAAGAGCAAAAGGGCTAGTGTAGCCAGTAGACTCCACGTTCAAAGTTTTGAACATCTTTCCCAATACATAGAGTACCTTAAGTTATTTCTAATTTTCCTCTCTATTATTACTTTCTTAGGGTACTAAGAAGACCTATTTGTGATGAATTAATTTTAAAAACTCAATTTGAAAGAAACTATATCAAGAATATTTTAAAATTTAGAAATATTATACAAAGGTTTTCTTTTGTACCGTGATATTTATGGTTTTTCACCCTTTCTTTTCCCTGTCAGTAAATAAAATAGTAACATTGTAACTGGGAGGAATGACTATGTAGTAATGTAAGAATTAGGATTTTTAAACATTTACATTTTCAAAAGAAAACACCAACTGCCTCAGTTTTAATATGCAAAAGAAAAATAGAGAAATGTAATAATTCCATGAACTGTACCATCAGCACAGAAGACACTACATGTGTGTTGAATGAATGAGTGACTTCTCTATTATTCACTACTGGTTATATTCTTACTGAACACTCCAGGTGAGACCTCTGCCCAAAGTGACTGAGAACAAGATTAGAAACACAACATGGCTTAAGGTTTGCTGATGTAGCTTTACGTGTCCCTCTGTGCTACGGCTTTGTTGAGGGGGGAAAGCATTACCTTTCCATCTCTTTGCAGCAAGACTGTACCTATGACAATCACCTGTATTAAATTCGGGTAAACTTTTACAAGTAGAAGTCAATCTATCAAGGAAATTGTGCAGTGAGACTGGCAAAGGAGGATGGAAGAGAGGGATAGAGGGAGGGAGAGTGGAAGGGATGGAAGGATGGATGGATGGGAGGGGAGAGGGAGGGAGATAGGAAGACTCTTAGGAAGGAAGTAAAGAAGACCCAAAAAACGTATTTTTATATCAATGCTTCATAATTTTCATTCATTCCATCCATAAAAAAAGTTTAAGAAGATTGGCAACAACGTCAAAGCCAATGTTATCACCAGTTATTCAATCAAAATCAGGTGCTATAGTTAGTTTTCCCAGATGGTTATAGCTCATCTTTGACTATTCAACTTGTCTTTTGTCCTGGTCTTTTATTTCCTTCTCAGATGTATTATCATATCATACCTCTAACATAACATCTTTAATGAACTAACAAATGTTTGAAAGAATGAAGCTTGCTGGAAACAAGTTCTTTGGTGAGAAGAGACTAAGTAGTCACCACCAATTAGATTACAGCTGGATAATTTGACAGTTCTCAAGACAATTGTTTCAAGGAAGGCTGGGAATGTGCAGGGAAAGCTTTGCAGCTTGTAGGTATGTGGTTTTCTCTGACTACAACAATACAGCTCAAAAAAAAAAAAAAAAAATCCCAGGAGGAAAGAAATCAAAGAAAATTTTGACAGCAAAGAAGTAATGCACAAATAAAATATTTTAAGTCAAGATGTGGGAAATTGTCTTTTGAGATTAAGTAACATCCTGGGAGCTACGTCTAGATATCTTTGAGGAATTAGTGCAGTAAATACACATCTCTCAAGCCGACATCCAAGGCTCTGCATGAGGTCACCTCAATCTGTTTTTCCCATATGGCCCCCTGCCGCCCCCATGCCCACTTCCACTCAGTGGCTCTGTATTCCAGCCACACTGTATCACTTCTGCATTTTCCTGCCCTTCGACTTTTTCTCATGCTCTTCCCCTGGTCCAAATGCCCCTCACACACTTGACAAAACCCATTTCTTGAAGACAATCAAAAATACCACTTCTCCATAAGACGGTCGCCCTCCTCCCCCCCCCCCCCCCACAACCAGCTGTGAGCCCCTCTGGCGCAGCTCAGTGCACCACAGTTATTCTGCTCTTGAAGACCCATCTGATCCAGCCTTGCGTGACTTACTGATCGTATCTCCTCCACCAGACATAAGCACATAAGCATAGGGACATATGTCTTCAGGGACTTGCATTCAATAATTGTTTGCTGATTTGAAGTGAAGTGTTGAGGCTAATTTATTTTACAGTGCTCCAGTGCATGGTTCTCTACTAGCTCTTCAAGGCCTTCCAATGATCCAAAAGCTCATCCGCTGCAATGCCAGTGTTTATAAAAACACACAGGTGTCTGGGATCAATAATTTAATTACCACAAGCTTATTAGTGTCTCACCAGAACAGAATCTTTTATCTCTTCATTGCAATAAGAATTGTTTTGCTTTTTTTGATGTGGCTTTGTTGGGATTCTGTGTGTGTGTGCGTGCGTGTGTGTGTGTGTAATGTGTGTGTATGTGTTTGTTAACAAGCAGAGGCTATAGAGCTAAGTGAGAACAATGATATTTTACCCCGTTCAGACAAAACATTTAAGTTAGAAGTCTCAGATCATTAGCATATGAAAATACCAACCTTGCTTCCAAATTTAAAAAGTGAAACAAATTTGGCTGAACCATGAGGAGTCAACTCTTGGATACTTTTTGTTCTACAATTGAAAGAGCATCTTTCTGAATTTGTTGAACTTTCTGCCTCTAGCACATTTATGGTCATATCTTTAGTGCAAAAACCACATGGGGACTCAATCTCAATTATAATACATACCAATGACTGCACAACTAACTGTGCCTTGCTTTACTATTCTCATTAAATGGGCCTTTGGTCAGTGACTGGGGGTGGGGTGGGGGTGGGAGGGATGATAATCTTCATATTAACCAAACATCATATAAAAGTTCAAGACATACTGATGACCAGGTACGAAAGGTAAGCATCAGATCTAATATAATTAACGTGGACATGTATGTGCTTCAATTTATATGAAATACTTTAAAAGTGTAACAGAGAATCTTTATAACATCCTTTAAAATATAACAAACAATTATGATTCACTTGTATTGATGAAACAGCCAGTGTGGAGGAGTTTCACCAAGTTATAAAACATTACCTGTAAGCAATCTAACTCACTGAGTCTTGGTATGCTTTGTAGAGCATTTACTTGATGAGGAGGATGTCACATATGACAATTGATCAAACAATAGAGTCTGACTGCCTTTCCAAAACCTTGAGTTCAACTCTATCCTGTTCAAGTCAGTTCCAGATTCCAGGTTCCCTTTATCTCTGCCCACGCTCACACTTACATAAAAGTAGTACACAGATTTTGGAATCAAAGTACCTGGTCTAAATCCACCACTTTTTAGCTGTGTGATCTTGAAAAGTCCTTTACTTCTCCCTTTACTCTTGGAAAGTCCCTTTACTTCTTTACTCTTGGAAAGTCCCTTTACTTCATGTCAAGTGAAGCTAACAGTGGTACCTGCCACGTATGACTACTGTGAGAATACAATGAAACATTCTATGCGGCTTCTGTTTTACCAAAAACATGCATTTTGACCTAGTTTTTCCAGAGGCCCCAAACCAACAAACATACCTGTCAAACTCTAGAGAGGTTTACTTTGAGGATGACAGAGTTTTAACTGAATTTCTTGTTTTAATAATCTCAGTTTCTTCTTTCGTCTCATACCAAAATGCAATTGCAGACGGAAGAAATGTGGCCAAGAAAAAAACGTATTAACCATATACCCATTCTGCATATTAGAAATAAACACACTCTCCTAAAAAGTTTAACTAGACAAGTTCCCTTCTTAAGGAAGAAAATTTTCTCTTTATTCCACATTATCAACTTCATTGCTATAAATTAAGAAGAAAATATAAAGAGAGTGAGAGAAGAAAAATCAGAAAGAAGAGAAAGACTGATACAGAGAAATAGACGGAAGGAAGGTAAGAAGGAGGGAGGGAGGGAGGGAGGGAGGGAGGGAGGGAGGGAGGGAGAGAGAGAGAGAGAGAGAGAGAGAGAGAGAGAGAAAAGAGAAGAGAAGAGAAGAGAAGAGAAGAGAAGAGAAGAGAAGAGAAGAGAAGAGAAGAGAAGAGAAGAGAAGAGAAAGGGAGAAAGAGAGAAAGGAAGAGAAGTAAAATATAATATTCCTATTCCTGTCTCCAGTCCACTAACTTCCAAAAAGAAAGAGAATATGCCACACCATTAACACATTTGAGAAACACTAGCCTGTTTGGCAGCCACAGTTACAGAATCATGAGAATCAAGGTTACTTTATATGAGCTCATAAAATTGGGCCCAAGGTGACAAGACCAATTGGGTAAGAAGGCTGAGAAGGACCTGCGAGGTGGAGGGAGGTGCAGGAATTCGCTCCAACACTGCACCAGAGGCCTTCTTCAAAACCTGAAGAGCTAGCACAGCGCTCTCAGGCTGCTCGTTTCCAGACCCCTGCCTTCTCAACAGAACCAGGAACCAAGGAGCCCTGGCTTGGTTTGACCTGGCTTTGCCCTAGTTCTGATGAGATCTGCTCTGCCACCTCGGAACTGAGCAGCAGTGAGAGACTCAAGCTGCCTGGATGTGGCCCAGAAGCAGGAGGACCTGGTGACAGGGCCCAACTCATAACAAAGACTCGGTCATTTCCATACATTAGGCAGTGCTGTCTCATGGTTTAGTGCCAAGGGCTCTAAAGCCAGACTGCCCGGTTCTAAACCTAACTTGAACCAGTTGTCTGGTCTGGGGCAGGCAAGTCAGGGAAGCACAGAGCCTCAGGTTCCTCACCTGCACATTGGGAACAAAGGCTAGGTTCCTGTGACTACTAAATAAGATGATGTGAATATATAACTGAGTACAGTCCCAGAGGTGACTGCTATGCCTTATGCCAGCTACTGCACAGATGCAAAAAGCTGTGAGTGAGTGGAGGGGGCTCTCCAACAAGTTTGATGTGGGGCTGCGAATTCCCCAGAACCAGCAAAAACCAGCACCCCCAAGTGCCTCGCTGGGAGATGAATGCACAAGGAAGAACACCGCAGAAAGCTGTTAGTAACAAAGAGATACTTCCCGGGACAAGGTCTATAGCGCACCTTGTGTGGGGTCTGTCTTTGGATTTAGTAATACACATAGGTAGAATAATTTGTGGTTGCAGTGCTAAAGAAAGCTAAGCTTTTGGAAAGGACACATTTTTAAAAGAGCATTATGTCAGTATCTCCTATAATTAGATTTTGTTAGAATAATGTGACTTACTGAACAGTGTGGGTTGTATTTTTTTCCCATTTATGTTTTTAGTGGCGGTGGCTACTGTTGTCAAGCATCTTGAGTGTTCTTTTATGGACACAGTACGCTGTAAAGGAACCTCTTTGATGACTCACTTTAGAATATAAATTCAGTGGAAGCAAAGATACCGCTTATCATTCCTGAGAACTCTCATTTAGATCTACTACTTTTATAACTGCTCTGATCTCACAGGGCGATGGATTCCAACACGCAATTTAACCAACAGGCTGTTTAACCTTGGATGCTTATTAGTAAGGGAACAATGCTTTCAGGATTGTGCTGAAGAACTCAGCCCTTCCAGGCAAAGAGCTCTGCTGTTGGGTGAGAACCGGATGTTGTTCAAGTATCTGAGAACAGTCCACACATCTGGGGGACGTGGCCCTGTGCTGCCTCCCCAGATCTGCTCTCCTAGCCAGAGCCCTCTTCCGCCACGGAACAGGAAGGTGGCACCAAACCAGCCCGCACGTCTTGGATAAAGACAGATGAGGTCTCAATACTATTTCCCCCGTGAATTCTTTTCCTGCTGCTACAACCGGCAATACATTTTTGAGTTTGCCCCAAATGTCTAACAGTGGAAACCATTCCAAATGAGGTTTTGCTGAAATTTCAGTGTGAACTCAGAAACTACTGTGAGAAACAGTCCCTCTATTTCAGCAGTTTACTTTTCTACTACACCCTCATTTCCTAAATACTTTTTTAAAAAAAAGTTTACACAAGGATGTCATTCCACGTTAAAGCATATCTCACGGAAACATAAAAATGACAGGCATAAATGCACAGGTATACATGCACACTCCCACAAACACACACACACACTTGCTCAACTGGAAATTGAGCCCTGGGATTAACAAACATACCGTGCAGGGCTCTTTTCACTACACCTTCTTTCTAGGATCTGCTTTCATTCAGGGGCCCATACAGAATACCATTTCCCCAAATCATGTTCTGCAGTCCATGAAATATTAATAAAAGCCTTATAAGGAGGGAGGAAGAGCTCTGTAATCAAATTTGCTGTTTTACTGAGGACAAATTTGAATCAGAGGCATGCAAGGCTGGAAAGAATCACTTCAGTATTGTGTGAACTCCGCCAACTATTCAACAGCCCCATCTCAAAGAGATGTTGTTGTTCTCTCTCTATTCATTGTTACACATAAACCTCATGAAGTGATAACATTGTTTCTTTGTTTAAAAAATAAAAAGCCACTGAAAGAAAAGCCAATTACTGGTGATGGTTTTGGAAGTGAAGAGAAAGTGAAGAGGCCTGGGGAAGTGGTGGTTCTTGGCCAAAAAGAAAAAGAAAAAAGAAAAAAAAAGGTGCCTGGGGAGGAAATTATACCCCAAAGGGCTACCTATAGGTTGAGAAACTCATGATCATCCTTGGACACATTTCTCATAAATGTCAAAGGACTACTATGTAATCAAAATGGTCTAAATTCCTAGGCATTGTGGAAACAAACTGGACGTGACTGTGGATGGTCGGCTGGGGTTGAATTTGAGAGCTAGGCACCAATATAACTTCCACGTAGATTCACACTGGTTCAAGATTAGCTTTTCTAGAACAGCCTCTGATGGCAGTTTAAAGTGGGAGGCTCTGGAGGGAGCACTCTTTATTAACAGGTGCACGATAGAACTGCGGGATCCTGAAAGAACCTACAAGACAAGGGGAAGGAGAACGGGGAGGGAGGAGCCAAAGTGCATTGAGATAAGTGAGGCCCCATGGACTTCAGAGATACGGATGCGGTTACTTTCCAGGCAGGGAAAACTAAAGGCAGTGGAGCCTCCAAGAGAGCCAGCCCGCTGGTCTCCTCATGTGTGGCGCCCCTGCGTGACTCAGCACCTGTGTGAATGCACAAGGGCCCATCTCAGTGCCGCCTACAGATCACCCCGGACATTAAGCAATGTGTCCACCGTCCAAACAAAACTCCTTCCTTTTTCAAATCATGTCAATGTCCCTTTAATTCATGTTATTCTTTAGTTTACAGAGTTCTTGTAAAACTCCTTTGTCACGTTCTAAAGATTTATTTTTATTGGGCTCCTGGAAGGCTCACCGAGTCTCCCTAAATCTCACGGTGTTTCATATACTAGGAACTTTAACCTCCTCTCTACCGTTTTGATTTCCCACGGAAGACAGCCATTTGGAAAAGTCACTAGCATGCAGATACATGCTTCAAAGCTTTCTGGCTGCACAACTAAGGCAACACGTAGGTGTGTTAGTTGAGTACATCTAGTCCTGAGACTATAACTGATTTCTACCTAGAGTGACCAGCAAAATGCAGAATCTTGCAGGTTAGCTCAGATCCTGCCATCTGGAACACCAATCACAGATCTGTCTTCTGCATCAGGTTCAGACAGAGGCAACATGCATATTAGTAGGTACACAGCGGGCCCCAATGGACCTGCTCTTTCCAAACTTGCGGACAATCAATTCAGAGAGCTATCCAGATGGTGACAAAAGGTAGCCTGCATCACTGATTCCCGCCTCTCCGTCACCATACATCTTGGCCCTTTAACACCGGATTGGTGGGATCCAGGAAAGAAAGAAAAACATGAAAAAGCCAAGACCGAAGAAAAGGAAAACTTGTTTAGGGGGAAGATAGAAGGAACTCAAAAGCCACCACATTTCAAACTTTTGTTTGCAAGTAACTATAGACCATTCATATCATGTGTCAGCCCTTCGAGAAGCAGTTTAGTTGAGTCCATCACGTTTGTCATTTTTCATGTATCTACACAGTTCACCGAGAAAACTGTACCAGCCTTTTTGGGGTTCCTTCCTCTTGCCCCCCTTTCCACTCGGGCCTCCTAAACACAGACCACCGATTTGATGGGATATTTCAATCTTGGCTTTGATGAGGAGGGTCAGTTTGGCACACAGGTGATTTCCTTGTAGATTAAGAACGTTTACTTTCTTCCTGCTGGATCCCTCCCAGAGATATCATCAAACCTCTACCTACGCAATTAGTTTTCACAGGTGGCTGTTTTGCCTCCAGTAAAACTACTTTCTTTCTCCTTCTGCAAGTCAAAGCAGAGCGAACGCACATGAAAACATTTCAGATATGAAATAAACACTTTCATACAGGCAGCTATGATGCAATGCATCGTTTCTGACTACCCAAGTTACGGAATGAATTGCACACACCAGGATCAAATTTGGGCAGAATCGGTTCTGGGAGAAGGAGCGGAATGCGACTGGGAAGGGAGAGAGGGCAGAAGGAGGGCTAGATGAGGAAAGGAAGAGAAGCCACGATTTATACTGGGTCACAATCTACGGGGCTCTTCTGAGATCTTGTCTCCTTTCATAAACTCTTCCTGGGGAAAGGCTGTCCTCACCAAACACAGAACTGAGAGTGGGGGGGAAAAAGATGTGCACGCACAGGAACAGAAATGGTTGATCAGGCAGTTGTTGGTTTGTGCGTTTGTTTTGCTCCTGCTGCACCAGTACTGTTTTAACATGAAACTAGAAAGTTGTGAGATGTACTTGTTTCTCTGGTCCTTTTTCTAGTAAAAGCTCCAATTTTAGAGGCAGCCATTTCCAAAGGAAAAAAATTCAACGTCGACATAAATCCCGTGAACTAAACATCTGTTTAAAGTGTTTCTAGGTCAGGGGTCTAAAACTGTGAAACACTAGGGGTGCAGACATGATTTCTCTCCCAAGGTCTCCAAGTACAGCGGCATGCACAGAACCCACAATATTGTTTAAACATCTGGCCCACGTCCCCCACAAGGAAAGAACTGATCGGGTGGGTTGTTGCGGCTTTTTGTTTTAACCTGCAACATGATTTTGTTATTTGTATAGGATCTAAAATAAACTAATGTTAAACAAGGTGTGTTTTTTCTTTAATGTATTATTTAAAGATGGATGTTTCAATGGTATTTTGAATGGCGTCAGGGGGTTTGTTCCACAACAGCTGCAAACTCGAGGGTGTTCATGAAGAAATGATTGCCATCAGTTCTTCCCTGTGATGAAAAATTCTTCCAGAATTTCCACGTTCAGCATTCTCCCTCACTGCTCTGACAAAATAAAGTATGTACCCTTACTTTGAAGTCTATTGCTATACCCGTATTCGTCTATGGAAAAAAGACTGTTTAAAATATGAAAACATAAACTCATTCCAAGAAGATGGGGAGGGGGGGTCAATTCGGATGCAGCCCCTCCCTCTCCGATGGCCTGTCTCAAAATACATATGGAATTCAGCCCAAGTGACATCAGAAGATCTGAGGGGCCATACACAGGTTTGCCACCCTGATTCCTCACATCTACAGTTCAAATCACCCAAAGAATTTGTGCTATGTAGTCATTATAAAGAACAATTATGGGCCTACACTATCAAGTTCATGATTGAAGAGCTTACAGACAGCAAGAGGGAAATTGAGCCCCCAGAAAAATGGGGGAGGCTATTCAGTAAAAGTAAAAGCAAACGGTTCAATCTCTGAACCCAAATATTGGAGTCTGAGCTCAGGGTGGGGCACTTGCTCATTCCCCCCATTTATTGTTCCTGTGTCATGTCTATATCCCCTAAAAAAGGCAACCCTAAAAGACTCCCATTTCAAGTGAGAGTGATTTTGCTGACATAGGGTGGAGCAATATTCCATGGCTGTCAAATATAATAAAGGGATTACAGTTTTGTTTTGATTTATTTTAATGTACAAAGGAAAAAAGAGGACAAACTTCAAAGGTTTTGCCTCTGGCCCAGACTTCCGGCCTTAGGGGAACAAATTTCCCAGTGAACATTATAGAAATATAAAAGTGCTCATTTAAAACTGGCCAAAAAAGAAATGCAAATAGATATTCCTACTAAGGCTAGATATATGTTTTATATTTTAAAAAGTCGAGTGCTTTTTTCCCTCCCTCTCTGCTACTAGGACAGGGTGGGGAGTCCTGCCCAGTCAACAACCATTCTTACACCCAGAGAAGGTTATTTCTATACTTAGGTCACTTTTTAAAATTCAAAAGTGCATTCAAAATAAATAAAATTCTAGGAATAAAGAAAGTGACTAAAAGAGGTTAATAAACAATGTTATCAAAATAGAGAGACCAAAGGAACCCCTCCCATATGTGGTACCTAAGAACATTTAAGTAAGCAAAAAAGCATATTACTCTGGTTTCTTCAGGAAAGTAAAAATAGGTAATGAGTTTTTATGTACCTGAGGGTTATTCGGTATATAATAAGACAACCATTCTCATTAATTATTCAAAGTCTCTGGTCTGCTATGTCTTTTCCTATAACATTATATACATACGCTTTCCTAAATCTGTCTTATTTTCAACAAACCGTATTTCCAGGAGACAAAGAAGGAAAGAATTTCAGGGTACTGAAAATATGAATTTTTGAATTCTAATCAGGGAATGTTAGGGCCAATAAGAAACTTGAAAGGAAATCTGGGCTATCCCCCCACCTAAGGCAAAGCCACACCTATAGCAACTTAAGCAGATAATCATCGAATTTAATTTAAAAATAAATCGGGTTCCATAAATTACCTCCCTAATGCATCCCTGTGCCTGACAACCTTCTACTCATGAAATTCCTTTTCAAGCTACAACCTAAGCACATTCAGTCATTATCAACAGTGTTAAGTGAGGAGAAAAACAGATTTAGTGAACACCACAGGAGAAGCTCTTCAAGATCAGTCTTAAGAATTACGAGACCAAAACTGATTGAGTTCAGACAGGTAGACCTGGGTCCCAGGATTCCTTTGGGTCAGGATTCAGAGCAAAGTTGATGTTTTCCACTAGAGGACATTATATCATATTGGCAACTATGAAATATCTATCTATCTACAAACCATAAATTGTATCTAGCTATGAAAGAGGTGACAAACTTACTGTTTGTGTCTCACCCCCAAAAAATTCCTATGTTTAAGTCCCAACCCACAATATGATTATATGTGGAGATAGAGCCTCTATGGAGGTAATTAAAATTAACTGAGTAAATAAGGGTGTGGCCCTGATCAGATAGCAGTAATGTTCTTTTAAGAGAATATACTAGAGATCGTACATACTCTCTCTGCCATGTGAGGACACAGTGAGATGGCAGTGTCTAAAAGCCAAAAGAAGAGGCCTCAGAATTAAAACCACCTTGCTGACACCTTGATCTTGGACTTCCCAGCTTCCAGTACGGTGAGAAATACTTCTCTGTTGTTCAGGCCACCCAGTCTGTGGGGCTTTGTTATGGCGGCCCAAGCAGACCAACACGGGCATATTATGAACACCATCATGCTGATTACAGATCCCTCTCTGTGGACACTCATCTGTCTTCCCTTAACATCTCTGAGACAGCGTTCCTCTCCCTTTTAGGATGACTCCTTCTCGTTTATTTATTCACTTAACAAATGTGTACTGAGCACCAGCTATCTAGCAGGCATTGAGCTAGATGGTAGAGATACATTTGTTAATGAGTTTACAACGTGGTGAGAGGAAGGAGAACCAACTGAGCAATTCCAACCCTACATAGTAAGTCCTACGATATGGAAGTACAACGTGCTGTAAGAGCCCGCAGGAAAAGCAACCATCTCAGACAAGGGAGGATCAACTCACTGGAATACAAAATGTCTCAGGTGGGTCTAGAAGGAAGAATCAAAACTAGTCAGCTGGAGGATGGAGGATGGAGGTCTTGGTGGGATGACAGGGTACAAAGGGCTGGAAGATGGGTTCCTCTCCCTTAGTCACTCACTGTCAACCTCCCTCAAGGATTCATCTTCAGCCCTCAGATTTTCTCTAGAAACAAGCCCTCCCTCGACAGCCCCACATACTTCCAAGGCTTCAATTACGCTCACATCTGTATTCCTAATCATAACCTTCCTCTTGAGATCGAAGCACTCTTTTTTAATGAACTGTCAGTCATTTCAGCAGCGTGGCACCCCTAGCTTGTCTAAAAATCCAAGTGTATCCTTTCCTCAGATCTGCTCTTCCTCTTGTATTGCCTGTTTTTGTGAGCAGCCTCAGCCTTCACCCAGTGGTGTAGTTATCTCCTCTTCCCTCTTCCTTACTCTTCACGTCCCTCCATCCCCAAGTTCTCTTTTCTCAATATATCCAGAATCTGTCCATTCCTGTTGTTTCTGTTCTCAGCTGGATCCTAAGAATCACATTTAGAGACTGATTTTGATTGATTTACTATTACAAACAATGACTTGGCACTTCACTTAACCGAAAGCTGCAGTAATCCACTAATGAACACACAAAATCCAAACAGGAAGTGGAAGATTCCACCATAGAATCCAAACAGAGAAAAACAGACAAATGAACACAAATTTTGAGCTCTGAGCTTCCTAGCATACAGGGAAAAGAAGAAAACAACTAGATTGAGTATACAATTCTCATCACAGGATGAAAAAAGGCATGCCAACAAATCTGTTACCTGAAAGGGATTTCTCAGAGAAATAGATTATTGGGGAATTGACTAAGCGAGGACACTAAACAACATAATGGGGAAAAGCAGATTTTGTAGAACAAGCAAAGGTCTTCTGTATATGGCTTTTACATATAAATGTTTCTTAAGTATTTAATTTACAGTGAAGCCCACCTAAAGTTAAATCATAATTCTGCAAATGCGTTCTATGCGGGAATACAGTGAAATGCTTCTTACACATAGCTTTTTGATAATCAGGAAAGGTTAACCTGTTCCTGCGGTTATCTCTTTAGGTACAAATGCCTCAACATCAACAAGACTTTTAACCAAAGCTATATTCATAGCTGAGTTGACAAATTAATACCAAATGTACTAGAATACTAGGCTACTTCTCATATTTTCATATTTCATTTCCTCAGAAAGGTTTTTCTCAGAGGACCTAAGCTAATAAAGACCTCCATACCCCACCTCTAGGTTAATCTATATACTTGTATCATATCATTTTATTTGTTTCCTCATAGCACTTACCACAATCTGAAATTACTTGCTTATTACTTTGTTGATTTGATTGATCATTCTCCCCCAAAGGAAGGTATGCTCCCCGAGGGCAGAGGTCATGTCTGTCTTGTTTACTATTGTATCCACAGCCCTTAGAAATGTCACTGGCATGGAGTAGGTGCTCAATAAAATATTTTAAACTAATGAAATGAATAAGCGTGCCATCCATGTTTTTTTGTTCCAAATCTGTATATGCTGTACCCCATATAGACGGAGAAGACAATGATAATATTTTTTATGAAAATTTAAAAACCTGGCTTAACATGTCCTCCTCCCTGACTCCATTTTCTTCCTTCTCCAACCCATCCTCTATTTTGCTGTCAGAGTTGTCTTCTAAAAGACAATCTGATTATAACTGTTCAGAAACTTGAAGAGCTACCCACTGGGAACTCTTCATTGTGGCAACTGAGGACCTCAGCAACCCTAATCTTCAGCCCAGTCTCTTCCAAGTCTCCCCCACACAAGCTCAAATGGCCTCCCTTCCCACTGGCTGTTCCTGACCCCCCAGCCTCCAACATGCCCCACCTATTCCCAAAGACTTACCTTTTTTCCTGCTAGTCCCAGTCTCTAGGACCCCCCATTCCTCACATTCCTGTCAGATAAAACTCTTCTCATCTTTTAAGCTCATTTCTTGAGTCACAAGAGCCTTCTTTAGATTCCTGTGAATTACTGAATTCCCTCCTCTGCACTCCGATAGCACTTTTTATCTATCTGTAAGGCTTTGTCTACCATATGTTTTATTAATATATGATTTAGACAGTTAACTTTATGTTTTTGTTTCCACTAGTAGACTAGATGATAAACTCCTTGAAAACAGGTATCAACACTTTATTGGTTGTGGTATTTCCCCAACCTTGAGCATGTTCACTGAATTAAACATGTGTGTAATTAGAAGAATTAATGTTTTTACTGTGTTAATTGATTTCAACTTTTTTTTCAAAATGTGTTAGAAATCCACAAAAAAACAAAAAGTTGATATCTTGACTATTTTATGCATTTAATAACAATTTGAGCTGCTTTGTATATAAATGACATTATGTTCATGTGTAAAAATTTCCTATTGTTATTCATTCTTGAAAAACACAAAAATATAGAAAAATATACATCTGCTTTCCTAAACTGCCTTTCTGGAAGTTTCCATCCACAGTCAGCGGATGGAAATATTCATTCAGAGATATCCGACCATCGTGGCAAAAGGGCTAGAGACACTGACAGTGGATGCTCTGATTTCAATTTTATACAGTTACAGGCCTACGTACAGCACAACCATTTACTTGATTGGACATAGTATTAATGTCCACTTTACTAGCTAACAGTGTTACATTAGTAACTGTTGCACACAGCTCTTCTGTTGCAGGAAAACTATTTAAGTTATAGTACACAAATACGTACTTTTTCCTAACAATAACTCATGCTATGAAACATTCCACTATGCTAAGAATATTTTTATAGAGTCTGTCCACAGGTTGACTTTTTACTACTTAACCTGACATCACATAGAATGCCATATCTTACTCTGTGCAGATTTAAAATGATTCAGGGACTTTTTCATTGGTGCTTCCTGATAGAAAGACACTTTATTTTTATCAGCAGTTTCTTTCCTCTCTTTTTTAACATCACGGAACACTTGAAAACCTTATACTATTTAAAGACATCTTGTAACCCTAAGGACAAGGTTCAGAAGTGTAATTGTGCCATTTCTTCTTTATTTTCAGTCCCACTCCCCCACCAGACTCAGTTTGCCAAATTACAACAGCATTTCCAAATACATTACCAGTCAAGAGAGAGGTCACTGAGTGAACTCTTGCATCTGCATCTGTCAGACTATTGAGCGTAAGGCATACAGGCTAAGGGAATGGTATGGACACATATGTGTTCCTCCCATCTGCACACGTTGCAGCAATGCATTTCACACATGTGATATGTCTGAGGCCTCATTTTACACATGAAGAAGAGAAGCAAAGCACTCATGCCAAGCACAGCTCACATCACACAAGTCTCACAAGTGGTGGCTTTATGCCTATTGGTCCAATGTTTTTTCTTGTGAAAATAATTAGGGCATAGAATCAGATCCCTTCTTTAACCTGAGGACGTTGGCTTTCACTTTATGCTAACAAAATCTCAGTCACACGAAAACATAGTATCAGGGAACAAATGTGTTTGCCTTCTCAGAACTCGTCCTTTTTACTTTAACCACACCTCAGAAAACTAAAGAAAGGAAGTTGAACTGAATAAAAAAACAAAGTGGCAAGCTATGTATATTAATTTTACATTACATATTTTGGAAGGGCAAATTCATTATTTATACAGGTGCTACCTGACCTCTGTCCAGAGAGATATTCATTTTAACCTATTAATAAGCACACTATAAACAACAATGAAAGTTACGTGACCTTACACAGCTGTCTCAGGCCACCGTACTTCCATCGTTAAGGAAACTGTTAGATGACCCTGTTGTCAGAACACACTAAATCTGCCTGAATAAGGAAAAACAAGACTTTTTCTCCAAAGGATAAAACAAAAATCCTGAGCGGAGTTGTTGCTCCTACTGTAGAGTTACCATTGTTATTTATCATTTATTATTTACCTATGTTTTTCGTATAAGCATTACAGGAAGCTTTTATGCTGCTCGTGACACATAATCACTTGCTTACTGCCAAGGGAAAGACTTTTTCTCCAGAAAGACAATCTGTGCACACAGTAATTTGAAAGACAGGATAGGAGCTGCAAGTGTTTTAATAGCCCATTATCAAAAATTATCCCTTGGCTATAAAATCCCCAGACCATTGGCTTGAGATCAGCTCAAAGAAAAATGAGATTACAGAATTTAATCTAGTGAAGGGGAGTGAGAGATGAGTTTTAAAAAGCCTTAGATCACCAAAAAAAAAAAAAGAAAGGCAGAGGATAGAAACAAGATCAGCTTAGATTAAACCTTCTACATGTTTACCTTACACAAATGTGACATGTTCCAAGATTAATTTTAATTTTTTAAAATATGCTGTTACTTTGCAACATTTTAATAAAGAGTGGGGAATGCTCCAAAAAAAAAAAAAAAAACAGCATATAGTGAGGTGACAGGAAACAAAACAGCATTTTGTCTTAAATTTGCACAACCTAATTTATAGCAATAAAGCAGAACCTATGAGTTCTGGTAAATGTCAGGGCCGTCATGTCCATTACATATGTGAGTAGGTATGAAGCAGAGTCTCCATAGGCCCTTCAAAAATTGCACACAGCCGCCCTAATGCAAACCAGAAGTCTCAGACTGCTGGATGAACACTCAGATTTTTTCCCGTGTGGATATTCAGAGAGGGTCTCTTCCACACCCACCCAACCCTCTTTTATGTACATTGCAAGGGACCAACCAGAGGCCATAACCATGGAAATGGCTCATGAGAAGACAACTCCCACCCTAACAAAATCTGGCCCAACCCCTGCAAAGAAAGCATCAGAGTCCTGTAGAACCTCCCTCTCTCCCCCCAACCTCTGCTCTCTTACATCTCCTCCCTCTTCTCCTCCCCCCCCCTCCCTGCGAGCATCTGCCTTGCCCAATCTCGCCTGGGCCAGCTCCAATAACAACATCTGCTTGGCAGCTTTTCAAGCCCACGGATAGTTATCTAACTGAGGCTTTTGTGCTGTACTGTTTATTCTATGTGAAGAAATGCCTCCTTAGTTGAAAGAGTACTTTAGAAAAACTGTGCAGCTATTAGCAAGTGAAGCACAAGGCTAATAACCCCCACCTGCTCATCAAATTAATTATGACATCTGAGTCATTATAACTCAGAAAGAAAACACGACTGCAGATTTGTCACATGTAGGAATAAACATGTATCAGGACCAGAAAAAAAAAATCAGACCAAGAGACTCAGCTGGACAAAACACATGCTTCCACCTTTCAGAGACTGAAAATACGGATCCTATCTTTCCAAGTGAACGGACGAAGAAGAAGGAGTGGTTGGCCAGACAGCCACACTATTGTTAAATGGAACAAAATGAGATAAAGTCCGGGAATATAGCACCTCAAGGAAAACACTTGAACAGTCAATAATTATTTCTTTAAACAACCCAAAACGTTATACAAAGCCACCCTGCAGAGAAAAATTTAATGTTCGTAATGAATGTAACCCATGTCATTTGGTCCATCTTAAGTACACTCATAAAGACACAGGATAGAGGATTCCCCCCCTCAGGTACCAAAGAATATTTGAATGATGCTAATAATTCTAGGAAGAAAACACATGAAAGAAAAATAAAAACTTGTCATGAAGTTACTTAACTTTTAGTTTCATGAATACATAAAACTAGCATTGTTAAAAGGCAAATTCTATTCATTAGCCACAAAAAAATTACATTTAAAAGTCAGACACTTAACATTGTATCTCATAGTCATTACTGTTTTGTTACTATTTCATAGTATGGAAAGTAGGGAGTTTTCATTATATGTTTTCAATAAACGTGAAATCGCTACCAATTTTTCATTCTTTCCATATATTTCTGACAATTACAACTATACCATGTATTTTAAAATATCCTATTCCCAAACTTTAGGTGATTTTAAAGTAGTTTAGAAACACATACAAATAAATTTTAATAAAAGTAAATTCTTTTAAATAGAACATGGATTAACAGAGGATGAATCATCCAATATATAGCCATGACATTTTTCCTTGCCGTTATAGTAAAAGAAAGAAATTCTGAAACGATATTTGCAATAATCACAATAAGTCACTATTATTTTTTAAAACACTCCTACTTAAATATTGGCAACTATAAATTTAAAGCCTCTTCACCTCTCTGCAGTATCTTTATTATTGAAGGAACTTTTTTATTCTTTAGGACTCCTTGTGCTGCCAATCAGAAAACACAAATGCTTCTTTAAAAGCACATTCATATTTTGCTAAATGACATCAGCCTACTACATTTTCTATTCTACCTCCAGGAAAGTCATCCCATTGTAGCAATAGCTATAACCAATGCTTGCAAATAAATTTTTTTCATTCTGTTTTATAGAACCACAACCTACAGAAGAGTTCATTTTAACACAGAACATGTCAAATGTATAAATCCTTTGAGGTTTAACATAAAATCAAAGCCAATCACAGGTAGCAATACAATTCATTTTTTTTCTTTCTGTAAAACAATTTTGTATCAGAGTCTAGCACTGAGTTGATTTATGTAAATGTGTTACTTAACCTCAGCGTAAGATAGAAATCCAGAGCAAACATAACAACGGCAAACCTGACACTCTACTTTGCCAAAACAGAAGATTTAGTCAGCCTAGACTGAAAATGAATTAAGATTATATTGAGAGTGTCAGTCCTAAGTCAAGAAACCATGTGCAGCCAGAGCAGGCCAGGGAGCTCACTCATTAACTAGCCAACCATGCTACGTACTGAGCTTTTGCACATCCGGGAAAACATGTTCTCAGTTTTAAACCCCACAACAGCAAGTCAAGGCACTCTTTCTAAATGGGTGAATTCTCTGTTTATTTTCTTTGGTCCCCCCCCCCCCCCCCCGTTCCATCATCAATCCTGAAAAGAAACTCCCTTCTGTGTTTATTATCTGCATAACTCTCCGTGGGTCAAACTGGAATGGGCCTTGCATCCTTTCAGGTAATGTGGGCCAGTGCCTGAGGAGAGCGACTCAGGGCTACGTGGAGTTAATGACTCTCTGCTGAAAACAACCTTCAAGTTGCTTTTTAACAACGGGTTCCCACAATTACAAAATTCCTTTAGCATGATAGGTTACAGTTATGTATCCCGAAGAAGAAGCATGACTGTGGACTATCCGGCCACAGATCTGCACCTGTGTCTCCTGAGACACGTGCATACACAAGTTACAGCCATGCTGGTCAGGCGGGCCCTACAGCAGTCGGGTCTGCCCAAGCCTGAAAAGTCAACACATGATTTTCTGGAAAACTATCCTTAGCAAGTATCAGTATTACTGTCATTCTGACTTTGAAAATTCTAAAGGCATGCCAAAAAGCGGACTGCATACAATCCAGCAGTTTCCAGATCGTACACGGTACAGAGATTCTCGTATCCACTTAATCTCAGCACGCATCTCCACCCCTACTTCCTTCCCAATGGTATGTGGTCTTGAAAACACAAATGTTCACGTTTCCTGAAGCTGAGCTGCAAAGGAAAAGTCCCCTCCCAAGAGGCAGAGCTGCATGCTTTTGGTGGCCCTGAAATTGTTCACTATAGTACAACATAATGTGACACTCACCACAATTAGCCACAGGGAAATAGTCTTTTTTTTCACCTCTGATGTCATATAACAGATAAATACCATGATTTGAGATCATATCAGTGAGCCATATTATCTAGAAACAAAGTATTTTAGGAAGAGTTTGTTAAGAGGGCCACAGTATTGCAAGGCTAACTTAAAGTGTCTAAATTGCACGTGTTCCTCTAAATCTCATCTTGACAAATACTCCATTGGTGGAAGAGCAGAAAATGACAGACGAAAATTCTTTTTCAGAAACTAGACATTTTCACTGGTAGTTCTTAAGTAATCCTTTCTTCTCTCGTTCTCTCCTTCTCTCTGGCATTCTCTCTCTCTCTCTCTCTCTCTCTCTCTCTCTCTCTCTCTCTCTCTCTCTCTCCCTCTCTCACAAACACACACACACACACACACACACACACACACACACACATGCGTGCGCGCGAGAAGACATCCATTAGTATTAAGAACAGTTTTCTGTAATGTTTTTCAGAATTTCTCAGGGGCTTCGGAGGGCTGCGGCCATGCCAAAATTACAAGCTTTCCTCTAGTCAGAAGGGATGTCTTTTCAAAGCCCAGCCCTCATTTTTCAGTCTGATGTAAGTAAATTTACCTCTGTGTGCTGAGCTGAGCAGCTTTTCTTTGTCGTTTTTGTTTTTCTAATAGCTGCTGCTCTGGCAGAGCTATTCATTTCAAAGGGAAGTTAGAAGCATTCTTCACTCTTCCCCTTTCAGATTATTTGCAGTTACTGACTCTTCTGAAATCTTAGATTTGAACAGAAACCTAAAGCATAGCACCATTTTAAAATAGCAAATCACCAGCATTCCTGGGATCACATTTCTCTAGAACAAGTATTCAATATGAGGCACAAGAATTAAGTCTAAATAGGCTAAAATTCACGAAATAAAGACGGAGCATTATCTTAAAAAAAAAAAAAAAAAAAAAAAAAATGGGGCCTACTCCATTCTGTTACCATGTTGAAGGATAATCTTTTGGAAACATTGTTTAAGCACCAGATAAGAGTTGGTGAAGTTGTTTGCTTTTTCGCTAAAGTAACTGATTTCTTAAGAAAGTCAAGTCAACTGTACCAAGGCGGTTAATTTTTGGAAACATTGTTAGGGATCAAATAAGAAAGTGGAGTTTTGTTTTTTAGTTGATTTATTTCATGAGAAAATCAAGTCAACTGTCCCAGATGATTAAGCTGATAAAATCTACACTAAAGTCCAATGGATGAACCATCACTAATGGTTCTTAATTTGTCCTCAATCTACCCAATGGGCCTCAGTTTGTCATAGTGGACACCTTGCTGTTGATCCTTCTGCTCAGAGTTTTAAATGGACCTAGCCAAGACGGCCTCTCTGAGTGTACCGAACTCTGCAGACTCTCCATTTGTGTCTCCAGAGTTCATTACCTTTCTGGTCATCTCATGTTGACTTCGTTTTTATGAACTAACATTCACCTGAACACACTTGACTTCATAGTGGTTTGGGGGTTTGGGCAACGGTCACAGTAAGAGACGTAATAAAGGGATATCATACAGTTGGAGTAAACCACAAGAAGAAAGTACATGAAAACATGGTAAGAAACCCTGCCAGGCCAGAAAGGTTCTCATGACTACACCCTGAGTCACCCCATTTACCTTGAAGAGTAAAGAATGTGTATATAAGTAAAAACCTTATTACACACTGGGGCTTAAGTCCTTAGCATCTTAATTTCCTCCTTGTGCATATTTACCTAAAGGGACATGCGTGTGACACCATCCTACATTACATACTAAGAAACTGATGCACAATTAGGCCTGCAATAGGAGGGAAAAGACACAACATCCCTGGGGTAATTTTCAAATGGCAGTACACATAGATAAATACAGCAGTGAGAACAAACTCCTTCTTCCCCTCCTTTCCCCATTCATTTTTGGTTGTTTGTTTTCTGTGTTTGTGTGAATTCAGTAACCTTAATCTACCTAATCCTCTGACGCCTCGCGAAACCAAAAGACTAAAAGTTGTTGATGTTCAAATCCCTACCAGTCTACCACAAACTTCCTTGAAACTAGGAAGAAAGAAACAAGAAAGAACTTTTCACTCACAGCCAAAAATGAAGAATCTCTCAGGCGCATACTATTGCTCAACCAATTATTAATTTGCACCTGTAAGGGGAGACGAGGCTCGCAAAGAATTAACATGGTTAGGTACTGCAGATCCACTTCTTTAATTAATTCAAAAAGTTCTAGGTTTACCGTACTCAATTCTTGAATATGAGGCGGAGAGCCAAGCATGAATTTCCTGTGGATTTGAGGCATTTATAACGCAGTGGAAAACAAACAATTGGGGAAAGAGCCTCTCCTGAGCCTCAGCTTTCAACTACCTGTCGGGTGAATTATTTAATGGTTCCGAGCTGTAACATGGGAACAATATCTATCTCATTGTAGTGAGATAAATATTAAATAAAACACTGTAAACAAAGTCAAAAGTGCTAAGTAATTTACAAATATGAAGTATAATTTAAACCCCTTAGGAAATACATTCACATAATCTACATGAAATTACCTGCAGAGCAGGACGGCTTGGAATTCAAAGGATGGAGAGGAGGTGAATGATTGGAAAGGGTGGATTTGTAGTATTTACCTCCCTCAGAGAAGGCTGAAAGGTAGAGTGTCCGGGGCATTTATCTGTGGGGTCAGACAGGCTTGGGATTCACCCTTCCTTTGCCATTTCCTAGCTGTGTGATCTCAGGCAGCTATTTACACTCTTTGAGTTCTGATTTCATCATCTTTACAAGCGGAATAAAAATACCTATCTTGTAAAGCAATCTGGAATGTTTAAATAAAATACTATACATACCGTGCTTCCCTGAAAATAAAACTGGGTCTTATATTAAGTTTTGCTCCAAAAGACACATTAGGGCTTACGTTCAGAGGATGTCATTCTGAAAAATCATGCTAGGGCTTATTTTCCAGTTAGGTCTTATTTTGGGGGAAACACGGTGTAAGCTCCTGACTTTTAAAAATAATATTCATGCAAGGGAAAGTGGACCACACCAAAGATTTCTTATTTGTTTTCCACACTGTTGTCTACATGGAGTTACCTTCTACATATCTTCAAGTATTCTGGATTGAATTCAGATTATATGCTTTTCGAAAAAGTGCATCTTTTCCATATTAAGCAGCAACGTAGCAAAGGAAAAATACTTTCGTAAAAAGCTTAGGAAAGACTAATTTATCAACTTAGGAAAATTCTTTATGGTGCTATAAAGAATTTTTTTCTTGTAATGAGTTACTACTTGTAACCCACCTGAAAACAAAAAAACTCAAAATGCATTTTAAAAACAAATACAGTATTTTAACCTTCTTAAAGGAGAGACTGCTTTATATGTTGTACTTTGGGGACTTTTTTTAAGTAACAAGTTTGTACTTATCTTGAAAATAAAAGAGAAAGCAACTGCCCAATAAACAGCTTTATTTTTTGCTCTCTACAATTCAGAATTTTGAAGGGAAGTTCTCAAACCCCCAAAGCTAGTGTAACACACATGATTTGCGGGGAGAATTCATTTTAAATATCTCCAGACACTACGACCGTATGCACACGTGTGAACACACACGCGCGCGCGCACACACACTAAAATTTTTGAATCAATAAGTCATTTGGAAGAATCTCCAGAAGTGTGCCGAGGCATGTTTTTGGTGTTTTGCCAAATTATGTGCTTCTGTTTGTGGCTTTCAAATATGGATTAGACAGACGCACAAGCATGTACTGTTTGGCAAGTAGCGACAATGGTCTAGTCTGAATTTAGTAATTTAAGCTTTTCATTAGTCCTCTTAGGTGAAAGAAAGAATTAACAACAACTTGTTTGAGCTCTATCTTTATATCCCTTTGTCATCCATTCTTGTTCACTTGCCATAGATTAGAAGCCAAAGGAATTTCAGGTGTCCTCTGAAGATAGACCTAAAGCAAGGGCTTCAAACAAGGGGTTCAAATGTCAAGTACATTTAAACTGGAACCTGAACTTTTGTTCATTGTTATTCTAAAGCTGTAACTCTGCTTTCCCAAGTTCCTCCATGTACTTGAACATCCAGTGTACCCTCTTTTGTCTGACAAAGAAACACAGATAGGAATTACCTACTGAGGAACAAGTTCCCTTGAGATTTCTGTCTCTCACGTCTTGAAATTATCATACATAAAAGCAGACTTCAGACGAGGGCAAGGGGGATCAAATATATGGTGATGGAATATATAGTGATGGAAGGAGAGCTGACTCTGGGTGGTGAACACACAATGGGATTTATAGATGATGTATTACAGAATTGTACAACTGAAATCTACGTAATTTTACTAACAATTCTCACCCCAATAAACTTAAAAAAAAAAAAAAAAGGCAGACTTCTCTATGACAAAGTGCTCACACAGACATGTCTGTAGCCTGTGACTGTTTCCAGGAGAAGATATGTCCTCGCTGCCCTGCTTCATACCACAGTCACACTAAACCCCAGAGTCAGCTTCTTCAGACCAGGAACTTGGGTGCTAACTTCAAAAACAATTCCAAAGCAAAGTCCATCCCGAATTCTGTCACAACCATCCTGACGACCAGTATGTCTGTCTTAGCGGTACCAATAAAGTAATCATTATAATTGCCAGCCCTTCTCTAGATCACTTTAGAGAACACCAAGGGAAGTTCAATTGACTTGTAGTATTTGACATTTTCTTCTGTTTGTGGTTGAGAATAATCTTGATGTCCAATAGAAAAGTTCACAGGAACCAAGAGGTAAAAAAGATTAAATGCTGACAGCGGTCCATTGTTAATTGAGTCCCCTGTGTGAAGCTATAGGATTCGTTTATACAGCTGCCGCTATTTGTCATAACATGCTAATAAGATACATATGTTCCATCGAAGTAGTATTTTGGGCCTCCAAAATTGGACAGTCCAATGTTCCGAAACATATGTAGAAGTCAACAAACAACACTATAGAGAAGAAAGACCAGTTGGTTGCCTCAATGGCCGAGGAAAGAAAAGATGTGAGCCTCTGAGTGAGTACAGCCTAGAACGTTTACATTTGGGGATTAATGAACAAAACATGAAAAAAAAAAAAAAAGAGCTAGGAATTGGGGCAGGACTCTGTAAGGAGCATTACTAAGGTGTAATGTTTGGACTGTTTAGTGGAGAATTTAGACCTTTAACCCTGACCTGATTTATAAGTGGTGACTTTCTCTGGAGAAAGTGAAAAACTAGGACTGAGAGACAATATTGCCAGTCAGGGCATGAAGCTAACCATGTCATTCGTCCCTGCTATTTTCCAGCATTAGTCTGCTCTGCTTATAAACTATAGGTACGTTGAGAAAAAAACGTGTTAACTAACTTTAGGATTTTTCAGTAAAACATTAAGAAACTAAAAATCCAAAATAAGCTCAATACAAAAACATTATAAGTACTATATATTAAGCAAGATGTTAAGAATAAGTCATATTTCATATTCTCAGAAATTTTTCATTTTAGTGGAGGGTAGAGAACAGTAAATATATACATCTATATATTTACATATACATGTCCATCTATATGTATGTATATATATGCATATGTATAAAATATATGTATGTATATATGTATACACACATACATGTGTATATATACCCCATATATATAAATATATATGATATATATATATATATATATATATATATATATATATATATATATATAAAAATATAGAGGCCGGGGAGAGGGAGAGAGCGAGAACTCACAGTTCACAAAGCCCTTTCACACACCATTATCAAAATTTGTCCTCTAGAATAACTGTTAATACTAGCACCATTTTACAGATGGTGAAACCAAAGCTTAAGTCTCAGTAACTGATAATGGAACCACAAATGGAAGCCAGATCTTCCCATAGCCCTTACTTCTATGATAATAGGAGAATATTATATCTATTGATCACCATGGTGAAAAAAGTGTATCATGCCTGAAAACTGTGATTCCTATTTTCAATGTTAACAAATCGATTCTCAAAGTTGCACCACCTTCCCATTACCTCTCACACAAACATTTTACCAAAGACTCAACTGCTAAGATTGAAAGCTTATTGAAAACCCAAATCAATGGAAGTTGAGGCTCATGGTGCTCAGACTGTCTCCATAGGGAAAGCAGGTCAAAGAACACTTCAAGGAAAGCGTTTCGAGGCAGCAGGGATTGAATTAACTTACTTCAACAAACAAAATATAAATTTAGTTTGATGTACGTTGCTCATCTAGTATACAACTCAATACACATTAAGAAATTTTCCTGGAGGAATCTTTACGGGCTACAACATGTGCTGCTTCTAATCTGAATTTGCTCCTTCTACACATTGCTTTCATACTCTTCCTCTGCATTCATTATCCTATTATGAGCTGGCTAAGAGGCTATCTTGAACCTCAATGGAAGGTACAATTACCATAAAGCTCCCAACAGTAAACAATGGTCTTATAAAAATAATGCAAATTCAACAGGTAAGAATGGTGTTTGGATTCTTTTTGCATATTCCTCATCTAAAACAATCCTCCTTCCCCCACATCTTTTGTGCATTGGATTAAAGCATCAAAATACACTTTGAACATAAGTAGCAGGATTGCTTTGCTAGCAGCTGAAGTGCCAGTTCCAACCCTATTATCTTGATCCAAGATGGTACTTCAAAATGACACACTTTGGAAATGACAGGTAAAATCCAGTATTTTATTTCCCAGGAAGGGAAATTAATCTGAGTCCCGTGTCCCTAGGTTAGTACAAAGTCTGCTAAAGAGGTTTTTCCCATCCTGGATGAGCTTCACTAAGTCTGTTTAAGAGCTGATCTAAAATAATAGTTTAACAAAATTGCTTATGTCCCAATTCTGATTCCACTATTTATTAGTTATGCGACACTGGACAGATTGTTTAACCTTTCTGCTTCTCAGTTTCCTCACACCTAAAAAGGAGATAATGAAAGAGTTTGCCTCATAGGGTTAAGGTAAGGAATCAGTAAGTATGTGAACAGCTGAACACACATGCGTGCACGCGCGCCCACACATGCAAAACAGTGTTTAGAGGGTTCTGATAGTCACACACCTCCTTCAAGGCTTTGCTCAGATGTTGCCCCCTCAGTAAGACCTACTCTAACCAATTTTAATACTTCAATCTTCCCTACCCGTGCACTCCCATTTCATTTCTTTTAAAACTAGATGTGAAACAGCATTTCCCATAAGATCAATGCTCCTGTGTTCAGTATTCAACTTGTAACGTGCCTTAAAGGAATGAGACAACTCATTGGCTCGTCTCCTCCTGTATCAGCCAGTTCACAAAGAATTGCATTCCTACACCAGACAGTGTCAGGAAAGGTGAGATCAAGCGGACAGCTCAGCAGAGGGCCAGAGGCGGCGTCTGTGGTTCCCTGGAGGATGTGCCTCTTTTGTGAACAATGGAACACTCTCCTCAATAAACAGCAAAACAGAAAAAAAAAAGTATTTCCTGAGGTATAAGGGAAGGCCTGGGAAGGGTTACAGACCCAAGTGATAGTATTTTCCTGGGAGGAGCAGAAATAGACCAGGAAGAATTTTAGCCTTATTTATTTGAGCTTTTACAATGAGAAACATATCTAAATGTGAGTTGTATAACTAAATAATATTGAAAAGCCAGAATCTCTAGGATACAGAGCAATTCCTAGACCTACACTGAAATGTGTGACATAGAAAGAAGTCCACTATTCTCGATAAACATTCTAATAGAAGTGAGTTACAGCATATATAAGGAAAATACAAAGATCAGTCAAATATGGTATCAAGTCCCCCGTAAGTCTTTATGGCATTCATCTAACCTTTTAAGATTTGTCTGCAAAGAATTCATTTATTCTATTCATTCTACTATTCCAGTATGCACCTGACATGTCTTCTCTAATATCAAAATATAAGCATAGACAATAAACAAAATTGTACATTATTTGGCCAAATTTCATAAATATCTGCAGATTTCTAAAGGAAAAGCAAATATTTCATTGTTCCACAAGCATACTTACATGTACTTAAAGTGAAACAGATAAAAAATTATAAGGGTGTCTGAGAGTTACTTATGTTTCAATAGAACAGTCTACATACCAAATCTGATGTTTACTTCATATCATATAAGATCCATATGAAGTGAATACAAATAGGCGAAAAGATGATTTTCTACATAATTCATCTCTAGTTCTATGATTCAATATGAAATGTTCTTCAAATTTATAATGGTTCCCTTTCTACTACCTCTTCCCATCTATGGGCTCAAATCAATACTATTTCAAAAGACAAGATTCTCTTTCCTATTTTAGATCAGTGTGATTATTAAAAATATAAGAAGGCTATCATATGTTCTTTCTGGAGATTTATTAAACTGCAATATTTCATATGCAAAACAAATTATGGTAGTCCACAAATTGCATTGCTTCTTTCTGCCACACTATGTAAGGTGAGCCAAAATGGGAAATTACATATATTTTTCTAGGAAAACAATAATCACAAATAATCACAAGAACAGCAGTGAAACACGAAACAAAAATCTGTGTTGGGGAGGCTAACGTGAACCATGCCAATGAGCAATCAAAGATTAATCAAAGGCTTGACAGTTGTTAACAGTTCAACATGGTTCCCATAATTATCCAATTAAACTTATAATGCAAATAGTAGAAGTCTTATGAGTTCCATAGAGCATGAATATCAGGCTGCTTCAGAAAACTATTAACTGCAATGCACTGTCTGCTGAGTCAGAAGAAAGTGAAAGGAGAACTAGTACATTTATAGAGGAGGGCAAACAGAAGAAAAATAGAGTGGGGAGACACGTAACTCAACCACTCTTTATGTGGTCATATAAACACAACAGACAGTGGTAAAATCCAGAAAACAAAACTTAAGTAACAATTATTGTAAAACCAAAAGAATGCAAAGCAATGACTTTACCCTATAATTCCTACTGGCTGCACTCTACCCACAGCATACTTCAACCACACTTTTCTAGCTCGCTGCTAAGTTAGAAACATGGATGTAATTATAGTTGTTGGCTTTTGACTTTGTCTATAAACCATGCAGAGATAAACTGCTATTAGTGAACATACCAACTCCATATAATTGTGTTTTGACATTATAGGTAAAAACAGTGAGAAGGAAAACTAACCACAGCAATTATAAACAGCATGCTCAAGGGCACGTCAGGTCACTTATGACCTTGACTAAATTGTTGTAATCCCTAAGCTGCATTTTCACACATTCAGATGCACACACACGCATGCATGCAAACACCCCACACCTGTCTGTTTTAGGGAAATGAATTTAGTGAACATAAAAACTCATAAATTATATATTCCTAAATACTCAAAGGAATACAAAATGTATACTGTATGGGTCAAATATCTGTACTGTAAAAAAATTCTTATATTTTAAAAAGCTAAACGTAAATTTTAGAAGAAACATTTTGTACTTAAGTGTTCATTCTAAAAATATTTTACTTTGCAGCTGTATCTACTCAGGGGAAAAAAAGAATTGAGGAAATGTGATCCAGTATCAAAACTTCTGCATCTGTATAAATTGGGTTTAAGTTGCATTATTTGAAAGGTAGTTTTTAAATGCTGACACCATCTACTCAACACTGATACCATTTTTCCTAAAATTGTTCAACTATTTACCTCATTTTATTGGCTACAGACAGAACTCTTACATCCATTTCTTTTCTTTTTATAATTGTCAATCTTACCCTCCCCCACCAAAGTGGTACCAAAGTGCATCAAAAAGGCAATAAATATTCAATAAATTATTTAAGCATGATACTCTGCAATAAAATGCAGTATTGTTTTCAACAACTTTTCCTCTAAATTACAAAATGATTTGTACAGTCAGCAACAACATAAATGTGAAAATTACAATAATGTTATATGTGGTGGCCCACTTTGCAGAGGTCCAATTTATAAATGATGTGCTTTAGTTTATGAGATTATTCATAGAAATGGTAATATATAAACATGATCTTTAGAATGTGTTCATGCCATTAAAATAATCTCAGATATTTGCATATTTCTGAAAAGTATACATAATTTTCCTTTTTTTTTTTTTTTTTTACTGTGCTTTTCTTACTTTGTCTTCTTAATAAGCTGATCCAAGAATGAAAAAGTATTTGGTTTGGTTTGGTTTGGTTTGGTTTTCCACAGATCAGGAAACACATTCCTGAAGGTGGGATAACTTGCCCCAAACTACAGAACTAATGAGAAGCCAGGTAGCCAGGAGAGCTGCCTGTGCGTGGACCCAGAGCCCGAATACTCGGGTTCAAATCCTGCTCCTCCTCTTATCCACTGCTGTATCAGCTTGGAAACCTCAATCGCCTCCATATCAGGTAGTTGTGAGAATTGAATAAGATGTGCTACGTAAAACACTTAACAACGCAGTACTTGGCACATAGTAAATGCTTAATAAATATTAGATGTTGTGACTATTGTTATTGTCACTGCTATCTTAGAGCTGGCTAAAACAATTCTAACATGGTTAAAAGATTAAATAAATAACCACATTAAATATCGAGAGAGATATCTTAAGATACCAATATCTCGAGATTAAAGTTGGCCACACATTCTAAATGAAAACTAACATCACTAAGTATCACTGTAATTCTTGACTAAGGAGGTCTTGGGGAATGAGCTGCATTGTCTGTTAAAGGTTTTCTAACAAACTACTCATTGATTTATGTCATCTCACCATTCACTGGACACAGGTTTAAAGAATTTCGATTAGGTTGAGGAAAAACTATACGCATGAAAACTGGTAAAATGGCAACAGTGCAGTAGTGTCTGAACCCACTTTATCTTGGGGATCAAAGTTCCCCTGTTTTAACTGCCACATTCCAGCCTGGACAGAATAGTTTCTGTGTAACTAACTGGCAAGTCCAGCATCTTGCCTGAAAGTTCACAGTTAAGGGCTTGAACATAATGTCTTTGAGGACAATGGACCCCTCATTCAGGGCACAAGCAACCCTGACAGTGTTCGGGGCTGCATGGGCTCCAGTGGATTCAGCCTGGGCCTTCACTGTTCTTTGTATAAACCGTCTCTGAAAGAAACTGGAAGGAAGAGGAGGACAAAACTATCTGTCTTCGTGTTTTGCGGGAAATATATACAGTTAATATGTTTAACTGTTGTATGCTGGCATCCAGGAACACCAGAGAAAGTTGTGTCACTTACTGCTCACTGAGGGTCGAACAGCAGTGTCTGTGGGGCTCACCAATCCACAAGCAGGAAAGGAGAAAGAAGAAATATTTACCGTGGACAGAACAAAGAAACCACATCAATATTTCTTCCTCTAGGTAGGGCCACATTGAGATTTGGTGACAGCTCTTTAACTGCTCTACAGGCGTATAGGATTATAACATGTAATTCATATCCCTTGAAAATGAAGAAAAGACCCTTTCAAAAAATTGTTTTACTTAGAGAAGACTGAAGACCAAGTTTTTATATGGAGAGGTAGTAGTAATGAAGTTGGGAATATGAGTGAGAAGGGGGCAGGCACAGGTTCAAATCATAGCTCTGTCACTTACTAGCTGTCCGACTAGAGATTTATTCAACATATTTAAGCTCAATTTCTTCAACTACTAAATGATGATAATAACACCTACTTCTTTAGGTAACTATAATGTTTACATTTAGTAATTCAGGTGGCACATCAGACATTCTCAACATGCTGCAGTTATTTTTATTATTATTACTACCGATTACTATTACCATAATAAGTGGGATGCCTGTCTTTCTGAAAAGGGAAAAGGGAGTCACTTCTGGATCTTTTCATCAAATTACCTTTCTGACTAACATTAACTGTTTTATATAAGAAGGAAATCTATCCATTGAACCAAAAAGTGAATGAAACATATAGGAATTGGGAGTAAGGGAGCTTCTCCCTTGCAAATCCTAGGATTATTTACTATTCTCATAACCTCTGATCTAAATAAAGCAAGCACCCAAAATTCAAAAATAGTTTTGACTCTGTTCAGAAAAATTTAACAAATAAATTATTATGGAAATCAAAATATATGTCCTTTGTTCATGTACACGTGTCTATTTTCTTCAGAAAACTCTCATCACAGAAAGAACCCACAGTACATTTACTCAGGTGTATGCAGATGTCAGTGAAAAATATCTCAACTTTTCTAACAAATCAGAAAAACAAAGAAGAAAA
This sequence comes from Rhinolophus sinicus, assembly GCF_057876585.1. Classification (NCBI taxonomy): domain Eukaryota; kingdom Metazoa; phylum Chordata; class Mammalia; order Chiroptera; family Rhinolophidae; genus Rhinolophus; species Rhinolophus sinicus. The sequence continues at coordinate 59,723,006 of NC_142516.1, forward strand.
ACTATCCTACAACTTGAAAGGAAAACCATTAATTGTGCATGGTGTGAGTGGAAAAGGGAGGGTTTTATAAAAAAATCAATCATACAGACCATGATGCCTATTCTTGAAGAGTTGGATTACTATGTATGGCTCTTGACTTGCTTAATCCTTTCTTTAAGGATGTTTTATTTTCCCTATGCATCCTTTGTGGGCTACACAATAAACACATCCAATTTCAGGGTGCCACACAAAAGCACAATAGAATAGGAGGAAACAACAAGTGAGAAAGACTGCTTAGTTCAGGAGAAAAGATTGGCTTGGGTATTACTGTAACGTTACTTTGTATATCAGAATTAATAAATCAAAATTGAAAGAAAACTACTTACAAATCAAAGATAAAATAAATGATCATTTCAATCCCTTTTAAAATATGTGACTAAGTTAAAAAGAGGCTGTCTTTTAAAATGCAAGGATTATCCCTCACTACATAACATTTTCTTTTGTTCTTTCTACCCTAATGTGAATAGAGTAACTTTACCATGTAGAATTAGGGTTAAGAAAGAGCTCCAGAGAAAGCTCCCTACATGGGTTCAAATTTGAGCTCTATCACTTAACTAGCTCAACTGTGGAGTTATCATTTATGAAAGGACAATAAAGTATCTACCTCATATGGTTATTGAGGATTAAACAAGTCACATACATAATACTCTCAAAACGATATCCAATATATATAGTAGGTGCTCACCAAATGTTAGCTGGACAACTACATATATAATAAAAAGCACAGTGGAAAAATCACCGCAGCCCAGGAAATCCTACCACCTTTACTCAAATTATCTTTTGAGCATCAGGTCAATGCAAGGCCTTTTTTTCCAAGTTATTAATTCATTTAGCCCTACAAAAAGCTTTTCATATTTTCTGTATTTACACAGAAAAGAAACGGAGCCTAGGGGACTTTAATACACTTGCTGCAAGTCATACAACTAAAAATGATTTAAAAAAAAAAACAAACACAGGTTTCAGACTCAGTACTCCTGTCTGACACTGTTTTCATGGCTCCTTCCAGCAAGATCCAACTCCCTGGGCTCCTAATGATTTCCACCAGTGAGAGTCACCCAGCAGGCCGACATGTTAATTCCAAAACCTGCAACAGATCTGCTGATGTCTGAGGAGTTAGAGAAATTACTGGGTGTATCCCAATGCCACATTCTCTTCTTCTGTTTGTTCCATAAATTGCAATCATCATGACAAGGCCAACAGGTACTCACTATTCCTCCGTGCTTTACTACAGGTCGTGATTTTCTCACTTCTGAACGGTATGGCGAATGGTATGGCGATGATGTGGCTCAGACCCAGTGCAACGGCTCCACTCAGGAGCAAGAGTTCAGAAAATCATCCTGACATGTTTCAATTTCCTGCAAGGAAAGCTGCATGCGCCAAGATGCCATAAAGCACACTTGTTCTTATCATACATACCCAACAAAAGTATTTTTCTCACACAGATGAAAAAATTGTACTTGTTCATCAGAACAATCCATTTTCGTGGTCTCACTATTTTCTCAGAAATTGCCCCAAGGTTTCATAAGGCATTTCCTTCAGATGATGTTTGTATAAACACTAACATTACTCTTTTCACAAAGTATTTATTAGGCACCTAATGGCAATGCTTTTTAGTTAAGAAAAAAGAACAATAAACATTGGATAACTCTTTTTAAATTGTCTTTCCTTACTGTAAAATTAGTAAAATGTCTGTCTTCTCTACATTGTAATTCCAGTACCTAGAACAGTGCCTGATACATAGTAAATACTCAGTGAATATCTGTTAAATGACTAAGCAACTTGTTTGTAGATAGAAGAATGGTTTTAAAATGCCATCATAAAATGGCAAACTGAGATAGATTTCTTTTTACATTTCAGTGATCATAACCTTGCTGTATTTGCAGATCACAGTCAACATTCAACTACATAATCAGCATTGTATGTCCCCTTATGGGAAACAAGGGGACGAGAAGTATGAAAAAGAGAAAACCTGATCAGGGCCCTTTAAGAACTTACATTCACTTTTTATTTGCCCAATGAGGTAGAGGAAGCATAAAGGAACTGAGAATTTCACATACTAGATTTGATTCTACCTTCAGAAGTTGAGCCTGGTACCCTTTAAAGTGTGAGAGCCATTTTAGAAGCGCTATAATATAGCTATAAAGGATTACCATAGTTTCCATTTTATATTTTTTCTCTAATTATCTCTGAGGAAACCCTATGCTCTGAAATAGGTATCATTTACAAAGAGCAAAACGTATTAGGAAAATTCAATATATAAAGCTGAGGGTTATTTTATTGTTAGGTGTGTTCCTGTATCAGTCTATTGCTTTTAGTAACAAAAGTATATATTTGCATCAGATCAGATTCTGCAGCCTGACAATAAAACACACCTCATCACAATGAAACAATTCTTTTTTTTCTACTTAGCTTGGGAACCACACTTGATTTTTAAAATAATAATAATAATAATAATAGTGATGTAAACTGGACATAAGATTGAATTCAGTTACTTTCAGAAAATTTTCTAAATAAAACGTTCTTTGCAGAAGATTTGGCTTTCCAGACTTTTTAAACTGCCTACAGAATTATCTTCTCAATTCTAAAATATCTAAAACAAATTATTAGATATATGACACATGACAAATATATTCACATTTCCCATTCAACATTATAATTATATAAACAACAAAATGTTAGAATAAAAAGATACAGTATTATATAAAATATTTTTAAACAATATATGTAGGATTACACTGAAATCTAAGAGCAAAGCTAAATATAAGAATAATTTAGATATTAGAATTCAATATTACTACCCACATTTAAAAAAGAGAGAGAGAGATTAGTCAACCAAAGCCATTTAGTTGAATTTTAGCATCTGAGTTAAAGCTTCCTATTAGATTTTTCTTTTATTAACCAATTTTTTAAAACAAAACACCAAATTGCCAAAAAATAGCAAATTATGTAATTTTTAGTACAGTATATATTACCACAGAGAGTTCATTTATATAACAGGTAAATTCTTGGCTGTCTGTTTCATTTTGTTTTGTTTTTGTTCTACAGCCCCTGAGAAAACCCTGCTTAAGATTCACCTACTCTCTGTGACCTTTCCATTGCAGTCCCATAGCGTCTCCTCCCAGAGAGCTCAGCAAATCTAACTACATAGTTGGTGAGACAGTTAGTTAGTTGTATACTTGTTCCATTATCTTTGGTATTTTTTTCCCTCATAAACACTACAAGTGACCACTGTCCTCTATCGCCTGCTTATAAATTATTTGGGAGGGGTCCTCTATGTTTTCATTATTTTTGCCTAACTCCTTAAAACATTGGAAGTGCTCCATAAAGAGCTCCTACTCAATAAATGCATTTCTCAACCATTTTCCACCTTTATGCCAAGTGTTATATATTTTCCTTGAAGGACACATTTTAATAATTCATGTCTACTTTCATGACTACATGATGTATGTGGAATCATATTAATCACATAGAAAATTTTAAAATTAACACACCATATATATGTGTATATTACACATACTTTGGAAAAATCTAATGAGTGATAAAATAAATAATAAGACAAAGGATTCTGTTATTCAGTGATGATTGAGAAAAAGTTGCCAACAGCAAATTATTTTAGGCACTGAAAGTGTATCATCAGTAAAACCATTTAAAAAAATTTTTGTAACATTTTTAATAAACAAGACTAAACAGTCAAAATTACTCTTTAGAGAATAATCTTACAGAAGACAGTAAGATATTGCTTCCAAACTTTTTGTGGGACTATCAGAGACATAAAGGATTAAAAATATATACCACCATTCAAGCCCATGAAAAGGTTTGGAATTTTAAAGTCTTGTTTTCCTGCATAAATACCACTGCCTCTAGTATTCCCTGCTAGGCAACAGTTGTCGGTATGTTCCCTTTTGTTTCCGATTATGTTTATTTCTGGGATTATCTTATAACCCAAAACACGGCTTCACAAAAACTGGACAGTAGTAAAGTATAAGGCATTCTGAGAAGAAATTTTTGCAGAAATCCAACCTGTCTTTATGCTCCTAGGAAAGGCTACTTCTTTAAGTCACCTGCAAATACTGAAATGAGCATTATGATTTGCTGTGGTTCTATACTGTGCATTTCTTTAAGAATTGATTTGAGACATTAGAGAGCAACTACAACACTGCATTTTAATTTTTGCTATATTGATATTTTTTTCTTCCCCTGTGTGGCACAGGATTGTCCCTAACTTAATGCTCTGCCCCACAAAAGGTAGATTAAGTCTTCCAGAATGTTGAGTGTAGGTGGTGAGCATTCATTCACTGAACAAATAAGTACTCAGTACCCACTGTAGCAGGTACTGTACTGGTTGCTGATTAAAAGTCGTAGCAATAATTGCAAACATCTTATTGAGGACTTACAATATCATGGACACGGCATTAAGCACCTCACAAGCACTTTCTCATTTCACCCTCACAACTGCCAAATAAAGTCAGTGCCCACTCCAGAGCTCAGGAAACCGAAACTTAGAAGATACGACTAATTTCCCCAATCGCATAGTAAATAGTAGTAAAACAAACATTTGAACCTGCAGCTTGATTCCAGAATAAGCTCTGTTGCTAATACGGATAATATACTTCAAATGGTCTTACTTTACTCATTCTTGAAATTCAAAGTATATTGAGGTGGGAATGACATTTCTTACACCAGTGGAAATACAAAAGAAAACAAAATAAGTCTCAGTAAAAATCAGATTTTCCCAGTCTGAGGAGCTTCCCTTGTATTACATCAGTAACGTTCATCTGATTTGCCCCTAACGTTCTATATTCAGGTTAAATAATTTATATTTATTCATTCAACAAATACATATTATCTACTGTATAGCGCCTTCCCATAACATTTTCATTGATTTTGCAGCCACGCACTTGCCTAATATCCATCTTTTAGTCATCTATTGTTCCATCTACAATAAGGCCTCTAAATGTGCCTTCAAGCTTTCCCGAACATAAAGCATCAAACTAGAAATTAGCTACTAAAAGTAGCTGAAATTAAACTTTTTCTGAGATTGCTAATATCTCTGCTTTAATTTATTCATCTCTGCTGTATTCAGGTGTGCCTCAATATACATAAGTACATTGCAGGACATTGATACAACATAATTTACAGATAAACGTTTCATGTTATAAAAGAATTCTTACCTTAGCAAAAGGATTCATTGAGAATGTCCTTTTGAAATTGAATTCCCCTTGTGAATTTAATATGTTTTCGTTTCTAAAAATTAAACTAAGAAAAAAATTCTTCAAAATTTTAAGACAGCTCTGAAATAAAATAAGGTATGTGGGTGTTTGTTCTAAACTTTAAAAAAGAAATTTTTAAAACCTAAGATGAGGGTTATATACCACACAAAGGAAAACAGAGGTACAGTAATTAAACAAATCTAAAAATTATAGAAATCCAGGAACCAAATCTTAAACCAACTCCTCGTAACCAGCTCCACCTTTTCTTCCAATATCTAACTTTCAAAAAATAGTTTTGCTTACTACCAATCTCAAACATAACCTACAATGTTACTGGAAATCTGGCAGGACATTTTTCACAGATGCTTTCTGTTTTCCAACCACCATCAAATCCATATTAGTTGACCATACTTAAACAGTATTCTCCATCCACTGAAGAAGAGAACGGAGTCATTTTTATGAAGACCATGGCTGCAGACTGACTTCATTAGAATATATCCTATGAAAAGGCATAAAAGAAAAAAACTGGACTCTTGAATCAACTGATCTCTATAAATTACAAACGATAATACAAGACTTTGAATCATGATTTTCCTCTACGTTCCTTAAAAAATACTGCTGTGTTCACAAAATGACTCTCTTCATTATTTATGCTTATTTATGCCCATGTAGCAATAAAACTAACACAAACAACCAAAGTGGCTTTGGCCCTCTCTGAGACTCAGTACCCACAGCTGCAAAGTGAGAAGGTCTCTAGGGATTCTCCCAGCTCTAAAATTATGAGTTAAAGACCTCATTCTTAAAAAAGAAAGCTTTTTATCTAGATTGAACCACACGATTTGACTATTGGACTTTGAATTGAGCAACGTGAAAGTGTTACTCAAGAGGCGTTACATGCTTCCTATTTCTCTTTAATAAATAAAATGTATTAAAACCCTACATTTAACAAGAGTATGCTAAGCTTTATTAAATATTGCTTAACATGAAGGGCATCATCCCTGTGCCACGAAATTCCTAAGATGGGAAATTTCTAAGATGCCAGAGCTAAGAGGGCCAGTGGAAGTCCTCAAGCCACTTCCCTCACTTGACAGATAAAGAAACTGAGTCACTGAGCGGCCCAAAGTCCCCCAGGTGCTTGCAAGCAGTAGGGCTGCCAATTTTCTTCTCTTCCTCTTCAGCATCCTGCTTCATTCATTATGTGGCATAGAGTGAAACTCTACATCAGTAAACTAAGGAACAGAAGAAGGTAATTCCATTACCGGGTCACTAAATAATTTAGAGCCTAATTTTTCTTTTTTTTTTAATGCAAAGACCTTATGTTCAGAAACTTACAGTTCAGAGTACATTAAGTAAAACCAAGTCCATATGCAGATACGTCTTCTCCCATATGCATCTTAAGAAAATAGCAAACAAAAAAATAATTTATCATCTGCCCCTACAAAACAAAAACTGAAATTAAAAGAAAGAATGGAGTAAATCTAAATTGTATATTTCATTCCTTCTAAAAGGATTAAATAACAGAATTCTAAATGGTTTGTTTGTACTTTCCATGCAATATGTAGATTAAGCATGAAATTCTGTTTGGGACACTTTGACATCTGTTTTCAGTGCATTACAATGAAATCTGGGGACATGATACATACATTTGCTGTAATAAAACTGTCACTAATCAGTGTTTTCCAAAATATTGCCCATAACTATTACTATTCAGTAGTCTCATTTGCATGATCTAATATTGTTGCTACATCATGTTTTTCCCTGACAATGTGTTAGCTGGTCCCAGGCACATGGTCAAAAATGGCTGCGAACCACTCAATAATCTCAGCTTTTCCATAGTACTCTGTACATACGCATGCAATCTGTCCTAAAATTGAACTAATACTTCATCCTTCCCAAAATATTCTCCCTGTAACTGGAGCAGCCAAGGTTGAATTCATGTCAGCAACAATAAAGAGCCCACATCGAGGAGGAAATTATGCCTCATGGGGCTTCTACAACAGAAGATATCAACATAATCCTAACTCAGAAGTCCCTTCAACAAATCTGTAATGTGCTGTTTGATTAGTGAATGCAGTGTCTGTCATCAACTTAAAACATTTCTATGAAATGCGGAACAAGATTGGACCAGACTTTAAAATAGGGTCTACTTCATTTTCTCTAGGATTAGTAAATAGCTACATCAATGGCAGGGACCAAGAAACACCAGCTCCCAAGGTATTAACACAACCTCCTGGATATCAGATTGAACAAATGTTTCCACTGCATAATGCATATATCTGGTGGGTCACATACAAAAATTGGATTTCAGGGAGAAGTAATTCTGAGATGTTTGGGGTATGTTGTTGTGTTTTGTTTTTTTTGTATGCCCTCCCCCCCAAAATAAAAACTTCACTAAAAATAATTTGTCTACCTATGGTGATTCGAAATGATTCCATATTGTATCAGTACTTGGAATCATATTCATATTGCTTAATAGTCCAATATAATTTCATTTTATCCTCCTATGAACTCATCTTAAACCTGAAATATGTTTCTCTATACACATGTTTTACATTATACAAATGTTGGATACAAAAAACAGATTAATTGTAGGCCCTAATGCTGTGTTTGTTAGTACTAAGAAGTCATTCCAAATGTTCCAAAAGGGATTAATGTAGTATAACAAGTCTATTTAATTATTGTAAGACCAGTGATCCTCATATTACTATAAGCAGCTTTTCCCTTATTTGGAGACTGTAAATAAAACAGATATTGTTACACGATAACTATAAGTCTTATCCAAAAATATTAATGCTTTCCCATCAGGAAATTTAAAGCAGTAGGTTAGCATCCCTAGGAGGCTATAAAAGGCAACCCGTATTTAAGATGGAGATATGGGTTCCCATTTTAGGTCAACATCAACTTTCAATCCTAAGTGTAAACAAAGCTTTTCCAATATGTTAGAAAGACAAAATATCAAATCCTTCTACCATCAACAGCAATCAATTTTATATATCTTTAAATATTTCAGATGAACTTTGTTTCATGTACTAAAACACATGTTTTTTTTATTTTTGTCTATCTCATGAACAGAATAGCCCCTAAACACCAGGTACGTTCTCAAAAAGAAAAGCCATGACACAGATTATTAAAAATTATGTGCCAGAATCTAAACAAGCTAATCAATGTTCTGATTCTGTTTTCTGTACACCCTGGTTACCTTTTAACTGATGAACAAACAGTGAAATAACTTTTCCTATTAACTCCTGGTTAGAACCCCTAGGTATTATTACAAAATGTTTCAGATAAGAATATGATTTTTTTTTTTTTTTGCACTGCATCAATGTGAGATGCGATTTAAGGTATTTCCCTAGTAGGGACGTAGACAGGGGCTAATCTGTCCACTTTCCAAACCTTCTGTGCAAAATGAGAGAGGGGAGCAACCCACTGGGCCCTGAGCAGCAAGCATCATGACCAAGCTGCCCAAGGATCTGGTCCACAACGTGCTTCAAGCCCACTCGGATCCAACCAACCAGAGCCACTAAAGTCCAACGCTAATCCCCAATCTAGCTTGGGCAGAAGCAAATGTTTTAACCACTTCCATTTAGCTTCCATTTGTTCTTAATAAAAATGAAATCACTTTAAGTAAGAAATATTAACTTTTTTCCTCTAGAGATCATTGAATTCATTTTCTTAACACCATAAAAAGGACAAATGAGAAAGAATGACTTAAAGGAGAAGAGTTAAATGGCAATAAAGTCAAAACAATTCATGTAACTAATTAAACATCCTGAGTTTCAACCCAACTAGGTGTCATATTTTTTAAATTTTTTATTTTTCAATTACAGTTGACATTCAATCTAGGTGTCATTTTTAAATAAGACACTTTCAGACATAGACCTAAAAACCAGCAGCTTGCTCTCTTCTTCAGGAACAATCCAGTCTAGCCACATCATCATCACTTCTGTCCAACTAAATCTAAAACATAAGTGTAGGTCTCCCAAATGTTGGTAATTTAATTTTTTTTATAAATAAAAGTCTTATGCTTTTACTGGAGTGCAGTGAGTTACAAGGAATTGCAATGAATTACTTGCTAGGAACACCCTTCATTCCCCATGAAAGTTGAGTTATTTATTCAGAAAACCTTTTAAATACTCCTAGATTGATCAAGAAATTAATTATCCGGTAATTCTGATATAAAGGAACTTGTACAGTAATACCATTTAAATAGATTTTAGGACTATATATAACTATCTAACTTCATGCGCCTACATTCAGAGGATTTACTCACAAATATTTATACACATTATTCTGATCAGGACTTTCATTTTCTATTTTCATTTCTATCACCTGAGATACATAACAACTAATTGATGACCTCTTGCTTCAACACTCAATCACTCCTTCTGTTCACTATGGGGTAGTTTCTCTGGAACTCTGCATTATGCTATGTTGCTTTCTATAGAGCAATAATGGCTATTATTAACATTATTCACATATTATCAACATGTTTTATTTACATGAATTATTTCATGCAATCCTAAAATAGCCCTGTTAAGTAGGAATTTTAATCCGCATTTTGCAAAATGGAAAACCAAAGCACATGGAGCACAAGTGACTTGGTCAAGGTCACAAAGCTGATAAATGGCATAACCACGACTAGAACCCAAAATGTCAGATTCGTGCACTTACCTTCTATGCGCTACAAAAACTAAAAAGTCAGGAAGAAGGGAGATGTGTTCAATGCCGAAAGCATTGACTCCAAAATTCAAAGGGTGATAGAATATTTTAAAACGTATGTTATCTACTCCTCAATCCATGAAAGAACCATCCTTCTTAAGTAATTCCTTCAAGCTCTAAGCCCTACCTCTCTCTTTTTTCTCGCTAACTTTACTTCTCTTCAACTCTGCAACCCGCACGCATGCACGCACGCACCAATTACCCATGGTTCCGGAACTTAGCTCTTTAACTTAACAGCTGAGATCCATTTTAAATTCTTTCAATGGAGGAACTCAGGCTGACTTCTGAAAGAAGTCATAGGCATTTTTTAAACCCTCAGGGGCTGGTTGCCGTTCTTGAGGCACAGTCCTACTGCATATGATGCATTAGCCCACTAACCATATCCAAACCCAACCCGATTGGCTCTACCACCGAGGACATCAGTGAATAAAAAGAAAAGCAAAAGAGATGTTTCATAGACTGGTTTTCATAGGAGAGAAGAGAGAAACTGAGGCTACTGATTAAAATCAGATTCAGTACATTTCATGGATCTTTCCTCCTCAGACCCCTAGAATGCTGGATTATCAACATAATTAATGCTGAAAAGCATTTCAATTCCTGGATCTCATGAACATTCCCGGGCAAAAATAGTTCAAAACTACAACAACAACAACAAAAAAAGACAGGAAAAAAAAGAAGAAAAAAAGAAAAAAGAAGGAAGAAAACCTCTCTCACCTGCCATTTCAGATATTTTTCAAATGGGAATAGAAAAGTCTGGTGCTATTTTCCAAGGTTCTAGTGCCTGTACCACTCTGTCTTTCATCTGTCAGTGTATCCACACATATGTATAAACAGTATGCGGCATACAAGTAAGGAAATGCACATTCTAACTTAAACTTCCTTTTTTCCTCTAATAATTTAAAAATAAAATGTAACAGCTTGGATTTTAAATATTTAATCTGGCAAATATAGGAAAATTCATGAACTACAATGTCATATTTGGCAAAGAAAAATTTGGTAGGATAAAAATATCTGTTTTAACATTTTAGTAGGCATTTCCAATATTTTAAAAATAAAATTGTTTCACTGCTTCAGAAGAGAAGAATAGAGATAAAATTCTCTATTTTTGCATATGAGGTCTTCGTGGGGAATAGAAAAAAATAATTTTTATATTCATTAACATAAATATTTAATTTCGCATACTTGCAAAAATCCCCACAGAAATAAAACTTCAAATATACTAATGGTTCACTGCTATGTCATAAAATTTAGCTATTTAAGTCACAAAGAATAGGCTTCCCCTAAAATTATAAGAGGAATACATGTAGTTACAACATTACCCTCATTTTTAAAAAATTTCGTTTTTGTCCTATATGTTAAGTATACAGCTTTTTCCAATACTGGACAAAGATTTAGAGGGTGAAGTTTAAAAGTCAGTCGTTTTAGAACTTACACATTGGTCATCAAAAAGCATAACTAAATTTACCACTTTTACTCTATATAATGACAGTAAAATATTTTTATTGTAACAGCTCAAAATGTTGAAAAGTAATTATTAAGGAAGCCATAAATATAAAAAGCTGAAAAGTTGACCTCAGAAGAGTGGGGAAAAGGAAATCGTGATATGCATCATTATAAACCACGGAAACTTAACATCTAAGCAGAAGAAATCCAAATGCCTCCAAATGCCAGAATACTATCCCCCCACCTCCTGGAGCAAGGAGGGCCGCGAATTTGTCCCCATCACTGTCAGCAAACAAAAGAAAGTCACTTCTACAGCCAGACCATGTCAAACAGAAGACGTAGCTACTGCCTAGGGACGCCTTGAATCCACTGGGGTGTAAAGTCAGGGCTGGGGCTTTTTGTCAGCTATTACCATAAAAGAATAAGAGGAAACAGTGACATTACAACACAATAGAAAGGTCAAACAGCTTGCAGCCATTTCATGACCCAGACAAGTCAAGGTCAAAGGATTCAGGTAGCAACTTAGCCAGGGCATAAGTTACAGCACAAATGAATTGTTTTAACACATCAGCTTTGGTCAATTAAACCTAACAAGGCAAGTTGCATCACGTAGCAGGGTTCCTGACACCAAGGCCAGAAGCTGAGACCGACCTCATAAAACAAGGCTTTTAACATAGCATAGCAAATTTAAGGTAATCCATCCAGAAACTGCAGATGTCAGAATAATAAAATACAAGTTGTCCTAAGCAGGAACATTTTTCACACTTCAGAATTCACTGATAGAGGGGTACAGTCTTCATACTGACATACTTGTGCTATTATCATAGGCATAAATGTAATCCTCTACTCACACGAATTACAGAATACATCCTCCTGCAAACTTTAACATCTGCGCTCATTATTAGATTTTTGTCCTAACTCTACCTGTTAACAGCAATACATTTCTCTGTTTTTTTTTCAATCTGAGTTTTGAAAAATCAAGTTTTAAAAAAAGTCTTCAGCTTCACTCAGCAGCTGAATATACATTAGTGTCATAATAGTAACTGATGCTTGTTCGATGCTTTTGTGTAGTTTGTGGGAGACACATGTATTTTAAAATTCACTTGAATATTATTTATTTAATTTTCTATTTTGAGAAATGGAGTTGAAACTAACCAGAATTTTAAAACTGCATGTATGTGGATTAAAGAATTTTCTTTGAAAGGCAAGTCTGATATTTTTTTTTTTTTGGACTTGCTTAAACAAATCCCATTTTCAAGTGATTTCTGCTTCATCCATAACTTACTACATGCTCCAAGCTGCCTTAAAATGGGACTCTGGAAATATACAACCTCCAGGCAACTCTCAGCTAGTAAAATTACTTCATCCATCACCCCATATTTTCAATTATATAGTCCTTATTCAGAGTCCTTTAATTTGTCTGTGATTCATCAATGCTGCCTGTTTAACTATCATCATAAACAGAGAATATGTGTATCTGAGGGTTTTATTATAAACAAGATATTTATGCATAAGAACAGTTTGCATTCCCATCCTAGAACATGGCTTCATGTAAATGTTTAGGATTTGGGGGTGTTGTGTGTGTGTGTGTGTGTGTGTGTGTGTGTGTGTGTGTGTTTTAATGTGGCCTTCTATTCAGCCTCAAGGTCTTTCCACCTCATTGGTTAATTGGTAGCCATTTCTTCCAATTTTCTGAATAATATAACAACCCAAAAGCCCAACCATTCAAGTCCCATTAGCCTCACATCCTGTAATGTTCAGTCTAATACAAGCTAATCCCGCAGACTCACTCCTCACTACACGCACTTACTTTTCACAAGTTCTCTGCAGTTGGATGATTTGTTCTCTATGCCAAATCCTAACAACTGAATTCAGTTAATTAACCACATCACAAAAATAGAGTTCAAGGCCCCAAGAATGTACTTTAAAATGAGACGACATACCACGTTGCCACAGAAAAGTGAGCATGATTGAGAGGAAGCTCCCCTCTTGCTATGCTTGGCACTGAGGCATGCGGCTGTAATAACTCCAGTTTCCGATCGCAGAACCACCAGTCCTTGAGATTTCTAAAATTATTCCTCCTCCACAAGGATGGAGGAAAAAAAAGTTGGAAAACTTTGCTTTGAACATTATGTTGGCTAATCGTCTGCTCTGCCACAGCACATACACTGAAAAAAACCCTCAAGTGTCACGAGTTCTACTTTCATCAGCTGCTAACTAGCAATGCTATTCTTTCACAAAGTTGAATGAAGAGAAACTGGTACCCAAAAAATCAATGTAACTTTACTAACAATAGACACCCCAATAAATTGTAATTTTAAAAAAATAGTTTCAGTCAGAGCAAGGGATCACCCTTGCCTCTGCCCATAATTTTCAGATATTTGAGAGGTCTCTATTTTAATAAGTGTTTCATATGCTATTTCCACTCTCTCCAAACCTTAAGCTCCACACAAAGCAATAATTATTCCTTTGATTATAAAGTCAGTTATCATGTAAGCCACTGGGATGACAGAAATGAAAACTTACTTATCTCAACTTTAAGAATTCCAGAGAATTCTGACTTGGCCTCCTATTGGGTCCCTCCCTTTTCAGGTACTGAAATTCCAACTAGTTGGCAGAGGGCAAGAGTAAGAGATTTTTTATAAAAGAGTTTGTTTTTGTTTTTTTTTAAGCCCACTGGTCTAGGTTTTCCATCCAATCAAGCATAATGAAATTTTATGAGGAGAAAGACTTTACTAAGTCAGATGTCTTGGATTGTTGTTTCAAATCACAGTGCCAAATTTAAAAGGAAAAAGTTAATGGAGGATTAAAACTTTCATTTCCTTTTGGCAGTTTCCTCCTAAATCCCAAATTTAGGGAAAAACAAGTAAATAAAAAATCCTACCAAATCTATATAACTATGTATAGATATACTTCCAATATATTACTTTTTAAAACAGAAACTTTAAAGAACTAAAGCAGTGGTGATAGGTGGCCTCCCTGAAAGGCTCTAAGTCTCCAGTTACACACTCGCAGGGAGGGAGCCACCTTTTGGGAGACCCAACCATCATCTCCTGTCACTGCAACTCAACCCCCCCAAATTACCATTATTCCTGAATAATGCACATCATTTCGCTTCTTTTACATATGTTGTTATTTTACCACACAAGAGGCATACTACACTAAATTTTTAAATCCAAACACATTATCTAGATGAATATTTTTTATAACAAAATGTGTAGTGCTGTATATAAGTGAGTAGGGATGCCTAATGCTGTAAGTAGAATATTTTACCAACCTTTGCTGCCTCCAAGAAGTGGGTCACTATATATTTTTTAACTATTTGAAAATCATAATTGATATAACAAAGGATCTCTCTCTCTCTCTCTCTCTCTCTCTGTCCTTTCCCTTTGAAAAGTGAGATCATATTAACAGCAATGCAAGAGCTTAGTATGCCATATCAGAACACAGATGCCAAGCTTTCCCAGCTGGCAAGTGGGGCTTCAGAGTTTAACTCTTGAATTGTCTAGCCAAGCTCTCTTATGGCAGGGACATTATGGAATAGAGGGCGAACTTTTGGCCCCTAAGACTGTGTTTTCTTCTTATCAGTGAGAAAATTGCTAAGTATCTTATCTGACAATATATGTTCCCACAAAGGTCTCATTAAGCCGAGGAGCAAGACATGCCAATAAGAGCCCTTCTTTATCTGGTGAACTGTGTGTAAGCCAGAATGCAAACAAATGAGCACTAGAGTTCATGAGTTCAGTCAAGGACAGGATGCTAGATGGGAAAACTTAACAGTGTTCCCCTAAATCAAACATGCTTACAGACTTGATGCTCCCTCAGCATTTCACAACGCCAGCATACCAAATCATCCTACAGAGCAGCCTCATTTTAACAAATTAGGAAAGCTTCGTTTTCCCCATAATGGGAAATACCTGCAAATGAAGTGAAATTTATTAAAATGTTAAAATATGCTGCCAACTTGAAAACAATTATCTAGTTAAGCTTTTCATAAAGAAATAATTGTTACCCAAAAGGATCCTAAAAGTCAGTAACTAAAAGAGGGAAATAATTCTTAGCATTTGCTTCCTCAGTAATGGTACGTGACAACCAGGAAGGACTCTATTTCAAAAATAATAATAATGATTACAACTTCCCGGTAAACAAGTCACGTTTTTCACAACTTCAAAATGTACTTTAAGAATCATAATATTTAACAATGAAACAACAAAAGTTGCCATCTAACAATGGATCACAATTTTAAGGGTGCCACAAGGCTGAAGGAAAGTCCTCTTTCATAAGAGACATGCCGTTCCTGGACTCTCTTTAGCATTCCAAAACATGTGTAATGATAGTGCAAAGTTCAGTCCAAACATCAGTTAGGCTGACTTAGTTTAAACTCTAATCTGCTAAATTCATGACAACAGTTACTGTCTCTTGAGATCTTAAACTTCTTGATGTGTTGTGACCTCTCTCTTTCTTCAGAACCCTTCCCTGCTTCAGAGAAAGCCCAGACCCCACTACCCTACCCCACCCTGCTTTTTTGTCCCTTCAGACAAGACACAGCCTGGCAATTCCAGGCCTCCCTCCCATAGGCGAGACTTCCTTCTGTGCAGCCCTTTGGCTAATCCTTCTTATTAATTAACAAGATAATGGTAGTTAACCAGAAAGCAATATTAATGCTAACTATCTAAGAAACTTCAAGCAAAATTATGTTAGCTTTTTGGTCGCTTTTCCTGGTGTGCACAATTGTGCACTGAGAATTTGGCAACATTTTGATGCAGAATTGAGACATTCCGGAATGAATGATTTATATCAGACCTTACACGCAGGTTTCCTCATTAAGGTTTTCTCTTTTTTTTTTTTTTAACATTTACATTGTTGCACATTACTAACTAGAAAGAAAAGTAAGGTCCTCTCAACATGTTACTATAAAATTTGGAAGTGTGGAAACTGAGGGAACCAAACATTGCCTAAGAAATAGCAGTGATGTACTGAAAGCAGTAGTCAGTCATGCTGAATGAGTTACAGATCACTACATTTGGCTAGTCCTCCACAGCCTTCTCATAGCACGCCACGCATCGCATAGTACACTTCTGTCCCAGGAAGGTGTGCTGTGCAAGGCTTGCCTGCTTTTTGTTTTGTTTTGCTTTGCTTTGCTTTCAAGACTGCAATAACAAAGACAATATGGGAAACAGGTACCACCTGCCCAAGAATCATTGGATATCTTTAATATCTTTTGGGAAAATGGAGGCCACTTTAGAGCTATTTTTTTTTCTTTAATCTGTCACAGTCTTAAAAAATAAAAACTTAAAAAAGAAAAAAGAAAAAGGAAGGGTTTTGTATTAGCTAAGGTTTGCTGCAGCAAACAAGCAAGCAGCTTTCATTCAGAGATTGTCAAAAACTTTCCAGTGTGCCCACTGCAATGCGGATGCCAACCAACGAATCAAAGGCATTCAGCAACTAGACAAAGAGGGTCTGATGCCAACCTCGGTGCCACTGGCAACCATTATTGGCATCAAGCACAGTGTCTGCCTTTTTTTTCCCCCTCGCCTGGCACTTCACAAACAAAATGGCGGTTCTTGTAGCAACGAAACAGCTGAAGCGCAGCCCTCTGAATCAATAACGTCAAATGATTTTATGGATTTAAACACAGTTACTTCCAAATGATGTGTGTATTTTAGGTAAAGTGTGGGTGGGGGTTTACATAATTTTATAAATGCCTACATCAAATATGACCCTTTACTAATGTAGAGAAATAGAAAAATGGACTGAATTGTGGCCAACCAGGCTATATGCATAGACGAAGCGGAATAACAAAGGCATTTAGCTTTAAAGAAAATACTATTCCGTGGCCATGCCATGCAAAAGTCTAATGAACTATATATCAAAAATGATTTCAAAATGCATAATTTTTTCCCCAAGCCATATCAGATGCAGATGTAACACCACAGCTCATGTCAAAGCTCTAGTAACTCTTTCCACATTTCAAAAAAGAAGAGGCTGCTGGGCACGAAGGGGGAAAAAAAAGAAGTGTGGGTTGAACCAAAAGAGAAAGAGGGAAAAAGAAAAGCATAGGAAGTTGGTCAACAATGGAAGTTTATTATATGTTGGTCTTTATTTCATCCTCCAGAAGAGATGCAGTTTGTGATCTTGTATAAATAACCAAGAAGACTACTGACATTTCTAGATCTGGAAATTGTCAATATATTGTAACATCACTCCACACTGCAATGCGGATGCCAACTAACAAATCACAGGCATCCTGAGCTAAACAAAGAGGGTCTGATGCCAATCCTGATGCCAGTGGCAACCATCTTTGGCATTCTCTCTGTTCTTTCTCATGTTTTCCTCCCAGTCGTTTAGAAGTGGGGTGAGAAAGAAAAAAAGGGGAAAGATAATTTTGTTGCTCATTCTGTTGCAAATATAACATTTTTCTTCTCCGATTTTTGTTTCATGTTTTTCTTTATACTTCTTTACCTGATTTATAAAACAGACTTAAGTGAGTTTTCATCTACCACTAGAGGAGAAATAAAAAGTCATTATGGGAGCTATGCGGCCCTCTGATTCCAGACTTATCTTTTAAGATGCCTTCTTCAATCAATTGCACTGAAAAATAACATAGCCTATATTTGACATATATTTTGAAAAAGGGAAAACACAAAAGCATCTCGATGTGACTTTTTCAAAGAAAGAGCCAATAGATGTTAAGAAGAGATGAGGCACTGGCAGGTAACAGAAGATACAAATTAGATGCACAAGATAAAATAATGAAAGGTTTTTATGATAGAGACGCAAAACAACAACAAAATCAATATTTTAGCTGAAAACATGGTCTCCAAGAATTGCTTAAAACTTTACAATTATCATGACTGATGGTGCAATGCAGAAGGCATTTGTGCATTTTTCTTTCTTCAATCTATCTTCACAAATCCAAAGGATATGTTCTTTATTGTCAATTCATCAACCAAGAGAGTTGGCTGCCTGCCCTGGGAGTGAATGTACATGTGTGCACACCTCAAGGACTAGCCTTCAAGCAAGTTAAAATGTGAGCAGCAGTGAAGTGCTTGCAAACCTTCCCTACCCTGCACTAAAAAGTTACATGACCCACTTTTTAAAACTTTACTTCTAGCCTTGACTTTTCACAACACAGTTACGACACACTTACAGTCAATCCAACACATATATACAGCCCACCTTAAAATGTCATCTCCTAGACAGCTGTCAATCAAATTAAGTGCCATGTGTTAATGAGCTTTAATTTTAGGACACACAGGGCAAAAATATATTTTTACCCAAACCATCATTACTTGGACTTCAATTCGTAAATGCATGGAAATAATAAATGTAATGGTTTCATTTTTTTAAAAAAGCAGTATTTCCAAAAGCATGATGTCCAGCACCATTATTTAAAATCAAACTAAAAAATAGTTAAATGACATTTAAGCATCTCTCTAAAACTGTATCGAGGAAATGTAAAGACAAAAAGCACATAGTAAGTTACCTAGATTTCTGAGTCAAAGAGTAATTTTGGTATTTTATCTTTCGGATGATAATAAAGTTCATACCAATTTATTAAATCTCACATTTGTATAACAGACATCAGATAACCGACCGCCTGCCACCTGGCTATCTATAGGCCATTTTCCCTACCGCCAGGCCAAGTTAAGAAATAACCCACCATCTGTGGCAGATCAAACTTCAGTCCACTTTTGGTATGCTGTTTTTTAAAATGATGTTTTACTATGGACTGTTGCTAATACAAGGACATCTATATCCTGACACATTGATTTGAAGAAAAGAAATTCTCACCTACTTAAGGAAAATACATTAAGAAAAATAAAAAGAATAAAGAAACATTTCATCAACTCAAAATACACTCAGCAAAAATATCACCTATTTTTGAATTATTCAGGCAACATTTATCCCACTCTGTTTATCGAGCATTTTTTTTTTAAATAGGTATGGTATGTGGTTCCTGCATTCTTTTCGAGATTTATTTTAAACCAGTAGAACTAGTCCACTTTCTGTTTTTGTTCTATAAGGAGAACTGTGACTTTTCTCCTCGGTAGGTTTTATGATTTACATTTAAGTAACTGACAATATTAAGTGTTCCCAAGTCATTATGGGGAAATATTATAATATAAATTAAACAAGCACTATAATCATTTCATCTACAGTGAATATTATACAATCAAAATTAGGTACTGATAGAAATAGAAATATTTAAATTAAATAAATCTACATCTACAACGATATACTCTCTGATATTGGCTCTCTTAAGCATTTTGTAATAGGAAATGTTAATTCTATTTTCAGTGCAATAGTACTAGATTCGTGAACAAAGTTCATCTCCCTCGTTAGTGATGAGGCTAACACAAAGATTATGAAAGAGTGGTTTGACTATTCATAAACAAAGTTACATTTGCAAACTGAGAAAAGATGAGTAGATGCAAAGAAGGTAGCCCAGGATAAAACAGTGAAGTGTAATACACCATATTTTTCAGACTATTCTGAAGTAGATTATTTCAAAGACATTTGAAAACATATCTCTTTGTGGTCTTTCTTTAAATACCCACACCTATCCAGGTATGAAAGCTCCACAGCTATTCCCATGGCATGCACATGGCAGTTGGACATCTACGTGGATGCCACCCGACCCAGAGTAGGTGAAGAAGGAGATCTAGGGGCCGCGAGGACCATCTAACTCAAGCCAGATATTCCGTACACTGGTTTGTGGGCAGTGTTTGCGGTGCTAGAAGAAAGAACAAGCTGCTCCTACCTTGCTCCTGCACGTAGTATGCCAAAAACAAATCAAGCTCCTTAACTGATACTGTGATATGATGTGGCTGGACACAAAGTGCTGGGTTTGTGCAATGTGGGGATTTCATGAGCCGTTCTCCATCGGTACTTTCCAAGGGGATGCCTTTGAACAGGATCACCATGACTAGATCCAGACGCCAGACTTTGTCTGCCTGTCGCAGGCAGTCGATTCTCCTAATCTTACCCTTCTGGTCAGGATTGGATAAGACACAGCACGGGTGCTTCTTGCCAGTCACGGTGAGCACAAAGTCCTCTCGGTACTCCTGGCGGATATCTTTGCGCAGTTTGGCCAGGAGCCTGGATGCCCACTTCTGTTTGATTTCAGGCTTTTCGCTGAGAAGCTCATCTTTGACTGCTCTTTCTTCATCTTTTGACATTCGCTTCTCATGCTTTTTAAAGTACTTGCGTTTTCGAGCCTGCAGGTTGAACCAAGT
This sequence comes from Rhinolophus sinicus, assembly GCF_057876585.1. Lineage (NCBI taxonomy): Eukaryota > Metazoa > Chordata > Mammalia > Chiroptera > Rhinolophidae > Rhinolophus > Rhinolophus sinicus. Next base: position 59,743,656 of record NC_142516.1, read on the forward strand.
ATAGGCGATTGCACGGACATGTGGAAGTAGTGCCTCGATGAATGGGTGAAATTCATCCTGTGGAAAATGAGATGGGGGAAAAGAAGACATACATGGTCAGTTTAGTTTTAAAGGCTCAAAAATAAACTAAGCTAAAATAAAAAGACCACAATCCATTCCCAATTCAGCAACAAAAAGTTCTGCAGAAAAATATCACTCTTATTTAAAATGATCAAAATAGTAGAACAAGGAGAAAATAAATTATGCCCAGCTGCCCCTTTTCCACCAAAACTCACAGGTTGATTCTCCCTCCTAAAAAGAAAACAAGATTTATATTTGAATTTCCACTCTGGCCCCATCCCCCTCATTCCCATGCATCCTACATTCTTTAAAAACATAAGTAACCAAGGTGCTTGGCACCTAATTTAATATTTAAATATTTGATTGACCAACTAACACTACGCAGTACCATTTTACAAAGAACACAGTGAGATTTTTTTTTTTTTTTAATCGGAGCAGAGCTGTTCAGAAGGCAGGAGCGATGCCACAGTTCATTTCTCTTCTCTGTGGCACAGAAACACAAAGCATATAGATGCTCAGTGTAATGCCACACAGTTCCCGCTTTTGGAGCATGCTCTCAGCAAGAGGCTGCTGGTGGCACAAAGAGCATGCGCCATTAAACTTGATCCATTTTCTTATCAAACGTCCAACATTCCAACACTGAAACAGCACCATTCCAAGAGTGGTAACTAGAGAAACCGGTATACAGTAAGGGAAAGTGGGCAAAGGACACAGCTTGTCGTATCAGTGTCCTGAACAGAAGGTTTCCATACTTTAAGCAATGCAGTCGCTCCCTCCACTGCCAACAGTAGCCCCCAACACACACACACACACACACACACACACACACACACACACTCTCACAACTCACTCACACTCTCCTGCTCTCTCGGAGACATACAGACACATTCTAGTATTTTTACATAAAAGTTTATAAAGTTGAAAACGAAAATTACATGAATGTTCTAACAGCAGCTTTTCCTATAGAATCGGAAGCCCCACAGACTCAGTTAATTTGTTAACTGATCACATGAGTATGGCAATTATTCTAAACCCCTTAAAAATCAATCTGAGGTGAACAATGAAAAATGGCAACTTGGCACCAACTTTACATTCTTTGTGTCTCTGTATGCGGTGGCAGGGTGACACCAGGAGTGCACTGCTGGTCACTTACTGCTTTTGTGGAATCAATACAATTCATTTGCTACGCATATGAATTCTCCGACAGGACCATGAGTGCACATATGTAAGTGCGTGCGAATCTGCACGTGTGCAGATCGTATAGTGAGTGCCCTGTCTTTTGAATTCAGTGGCTTACCTTAGGCTCCTGCATTTTTCCTGTTTCATCTGAGCCTTTTTCAAGGAAGAGAGTCACGAGGAGTGGCAGATAATCTTTACCTACAGATATTTCAAGCTACTTTCCAAAGCAGTCAGTGAGTGTTTCATTACTTCCTGTTGTAGGTAAAACCTGTCTTCTAAGCTCAGGCCTATTACTGTTCAGAGAAAGACTTTACTATTGTGTTCATGCATACTGTATGTGTGCAATAAGTCAAGATCGGAACCAAATAAGAACTTGTACCGAGGCCACTTTTCTGGTCATGTGGACTATACTGTCACCTCAGCCACAAAATAACTTTCTCTAACTGATCATATGCCAAGTTAAAATTTACATACTAGTGTTAGTCACCCTGAACTACGTGGAATAAATTCTATTTAATCAGCAGACTGATGAATTCCATTAGGTAAAGATGATGAAAGTGCAACTAATGACACTCTAACAAAGGTGTCCCCAAAATTCCAAATAGTTAGGAATCCATTTTTTATGATGAAACTAAAAGTTTCAATGCCGAAGACTACAGCATGTTAGCAGTTTGCAGATCAGAAAAGGAAGAGGTGTGTATGTCCCATCCAATTAATAATGCGGTTATCAAGTGTTTTAACATATTGCCGTAAAACGTTCCTTCAGCGGAGTAAGTATAAATCAAAATTTCATAACAATACAGAATACAGATGATTACATCACAGCATGAGCCATAACCAAATGCCATAGAGGAAATCATTAAACCGATCAGTAGTTTCCAGCAGAGATTTGAACAATTCGGTTACTATGTGAGCACGTTAAACTAGGCCATGGAAAGAGTTAAACCACAATCTGTTCTTTGTGTGGGAAGGCAGCCCTGCTCACAGCAACCACAGCCCATGATAAGACCTCCCTATCTCCATACACTTTCTGATGCCATGCTTTTAGCTTTCACTGTAACTACAAAAACTTTGTTTATCCCCTTTAGAAATATATGCAAAAGGAAACTCTGCTCAAAAGGAAGTGTGGACTTAAACTTGCTTTGGGAACTCACTTCCTATAATCTGACTTTTACTATGATTTATTGATATGATTAAAAAACATACATATATACACCATAAACTAAAATTTGAGAATGTAGAGAGTACATGGGGGGCAGCTTTGTCTCACTCATTTTACCCTGGCCATGTTTTAAAAATGCAATATTATTTTAACAGATATTAAGCAATGCGGTAACTCTTAAGTATTTATATCCTTAAGTACTATGTTCAGTGACATTTCTTTCTCTTATAAAGACATCAAACATACTTCTGATTAAATTTTTTTGAGTTTCAAATCATCTATTAAATAACAAATCTCAAAATTTTAATAAATTACTTTAAACAATCAAAATGCAATTTGAGGGGTGAATTTGGAATTTCTCAGCAAATGCACTCAATACAATGTTTTTCTAAAGTTGCCTTCAGTTTGCTGCCAACATTGCTAAGTAATATTTTAAAACATACTTTTTCTAAATTGATAAACAGAAGTAGCAAACTTTCTCGGTCCACAAAGTACCCTTATAAATATCTTTCAGGGCTTTACAATTATGTGGATTCCATTCAAGTGAAACAGTTACTGACAAGAAGACATAGCCTCAAAAAAAAAAAAGATAAGTAGGGTTTGCTATAAGTCACATACATTTCTGTATTAACATGTCTAAAAGTGTCATCTTCTAAGTGTGACTATTTTCTAATGCTAAGTTGCAAGATACTTTTAATAATTTTGAGTGACATAAATATGGAGCACAGAAACTTCATCCAAAAAGGTGACTAAGGTATTCAAATGTCCAATTAATAGGTTGTCACAATATCTCTTTAAACAATTATGAAAATTAATTTTTTAAAGCAAAGCATATATGTGATCTAAGATCTAAAGGCTCTATACTACAATAATATGCCACCTTGCTCTTGCAGAATTTTTATTAAAATATAACTGAGATTCAGTAATTCTTTCTGTTGAAACTTCCTTTAGTTGAACTAAACAAGTTACAAATTTCAAATATAAAATCAAACAGTCCTAATTACACTAACCATATTTATTTTTCTTTACAGAAACAATAGTTTCCGTGAAAGGGATGGAAAATTAGACCAATATAGGGGTAAAAGAGTAAACACTAGGTGTTCTTGGAGCATTGCTATATAACAATAAACTATTTTAAAACTGTACCTAAAGAACTTGAAAAACAATGAAAGAAAAAATATTCATTGCAATCTTGCCAAATGAAAGTTATATTGTTAAGGATTTACATTATTTTTAGAAAAAGCAAATATTAAGTCATAGTTGATGGTTGTTAATTTTTTTCATATATCTGATTTACACTGATGCATAAATATTGATTTATATCGATATACTTATATTTTTGCATAACATTTGCTAAATATCAACTTTAACTGTAGCACCTTTTGAATTAAAATTATTTCTAAAACCTTATTGCAACAACTGAGACACTTGTAAAGTTTTCAACCAATTAAGAATGTTTGTTTCTCTATTTTTTATTTACATATCCTAAAAAACGTTTTGCTATAGCTATTAGGCTCCTGTAATACAAAACTAAACTACTGGTCTGACATTAAAGCAACACGGTTAATGCACCCTTACTTTTGTAACACCTTACATTACCTACAAAGTCACATAGACAGTATTGGTTAAGTGAGAATTCTAAAGCTAAAATTCCTTTTCTAATTTAGGCCTTAAATCCCAAAACAGTTTTAATAAGTCAACCTAGACTTACATTATTAAAATAGTAGAGAATATTAGTCACCACGAATTAGTGTTGGTAAGTATGCATCCTTGAATACTAATGTGATAGCTGAATGATAATGCCGTATATGCTTTTAATATTCCATATGTCCTGCTGCTGTAATATTTTTAACTTACACAAATTAAGATAAAGTTAGTGAGTTTTCAATACATATTTAGAGGAAACTAAAAATGCAATGTAATCGTTAGCATTAGTGTTTCTGAAAAGCCAATGTTGGAAATAAAAATTAATATAGAAAAGCAATCCTGTACAGGTGAGAATAAGTGATTCCGTACTTTGTAAAGTGAAAAGCTTACCTCAACTTGTTTTATTTGAACTCTGCTTCAATAATGTAAAAGTAATATCAAATGGACATAGTTTACCAGAAAGAGAAAAAAAAAATCCGGATGATGGGTAATATGAAAGGTAACTTTAACAACTAAAGGCAATTCGTTATACCTGAAACAGTTCCATCATCATATTTACTGGTCATTATACATAGTTTTTAAAGTACAAATAGCTCAACAACTCATTTTTCCAGTTTTGTTAAATTAAAGTGCACGTTTACTTGCTGAAAATAGCGATATCTAAGTTAATCATACTCAGATGCCAAACAAAATATAAACAATAAAAAATGTGTCAGCCAAAAAGCTACAGGACTGTATCCAATCACTGAGTAATAAGCCTTATCATTGTTTTCATCTTCATTCACAATTTATGAATGCCTCAGTCCTTTTGAATCACAATGGCTTCTAATTGTCATACAATTGAAATCTTAATTGTTTGTCCATTATAAAAATGCATCATGGTGATATCGGATTTTTAAAAAATTGTAACACACCTAAGACTAAGCGACACTTCAACTGTTTAGTTTTTATGGGAATGTCAAAGAAAATGGCTATCAATTATCAATCGTGCTATTGCCTCCTAAAAGCTGAAGTTGACTGTCCCACACCTTTAGAGGTTTAAAATACTGCTTCAGAATAACTCTGAGCTAACATATTTAGTTAGTTCCTCAGCTGGTTAGTAAGCTGGGCAACAGTGAAAACTGCCCCCAGGTAAGTCTGTTGGATCTCGTCACTTTTACATTTGATCGTCTGGTTTTAAACTGTACAAATTCTGTTCTTAAGAAAGTATCAAGTCAGTATTTTATTTCAGAACATTGTTTCTAAAGTCTTAGGACAATTTTCAAAGTGAATTTTTTCTAAATGTCCTTCCTTTTCCAGCATTACTTTCTGCCTTCGCAGCTGCACCTAAATATCGTCAAAGAAACAGGTCTCCACAAAATGAACATGTTCTTCTCAAAGTCCCTCACTTTCACCACAACCAACTAACTGGTGTCAACGTCAAGACCGCCTTCGTGGTGCGATCACTGGAAACCTCAAAGTGCGGATCACGAAGGACGAGTTTCGGATCCTCAAATTAAGCAAAGGAATGGGTCCCCGGACCACAACCGCCGAATTGCCTCCTCGCCCGCCCACTGCCTGCAGCGGAGTCGAGGCGCCCACAAGGACTCGTGCTAGAGTCCCCTCGCCCAAGTTCACTGGTTGTTTACAAGGGCTGAGTCCCCCCTAAAGCTCCTCTAAAGCCGGAGTCTGCCTCAGCGCGCGCGCGATCAAACGAGAGGGGTGGTGGACACCTTGGGCAGGGGCAGCACGCTGAAGGAGGTACTCTCGGGGCCACCCGGGGCTAGCCCTCGCGGGCCCGGGCCCTGCCCACCCTCGGCGGCCTCGCCCGGCCCAGCCGCTCCGGCAGCACGCGGGCGCCCGCTCTCCGTGCCCAGGGCGCAGGGCTGGCTGTGCGCACTGGCCGTAGGCTAGGGGCCGCGCGTCGGCTTCCACGCCGCACCGCAAATCCCACCGCAACTCTGGGCCACTTCTTCGAGGGACCGGGGTGTGCGGAGGTTAACTAAAGCTGCAGACTAGAGCAACCAAACAAAACAAAGGCATTTCGGGCTAGAGAGAAAACTCGAGAGCGACCGAGACATGTACCTGAGTGAGACAGATGGGAGAATACATCATGACTTCGCCTTAAAACGCACTTTCCCGGAGATGCCCAAGAAAATCTTCGAGAAGCAAGAATTTCATCTATTCATTTTACAGTTGTCGGAGCCCCGCGACGCGATCAATCAGGACGGGGCTCTGCGCTGGATCACCGCAACTTCACAACAAACCCAGTCCTCCTTAAATAGCCAAAGATTCAAGTTCACTCGGCGTGCTAGATTTCCCGGGGTGAAATCCAATCTACACTTTTAACCCTCTTGCAGTCCGAGCGCGCTGGCCGTGCTCGCCGAGGCCGCCGCCGTCGCCGCTGCCGGTGTGGGCTGCCTTTCGCCTGGGTTTGGGGATTTGTTTTCTGTTTTGTAGTTGTTGTTGGGGGCCAGGGGGTGCGCAAAGGTTCGGTGTGGATTGGATTGGGGTGGTGGTTGGTGGTGAAATGCTTTTTTTAAAAAAGGCGGGGAGGGGGGTGCAGGAGAGAGAGCAGGAGGGAGAGCGAAGAGAATGTGTCACCGCACTGGGAAAGTTCAAGGTTACAGTCCGGAGCACTGCGGCAGGATCCCGGAGAGGCGATCGCAGGCGAAACTTTGCCGCGAGCCGACCATGTGTGTGCGCGAGGGGGAGCGTGAGCGAGTGCGCGCGGGTGGCGGGGCGCGCGCGGGAGAGGGCCGGGGTGGGGGCGGGGTGGGGTGAGGGAGAAGGGAGAGGCCGGGGTGAGGGAGGGGGCGCGAGCGCCGGTCTCCCGGGCGGAAGAGGCTCCCAGCGCGCAGTCCCTTGCTGCAGCCGCCGCTGCCGGCGCCGGCTCCTCCACGCCCGGCCGCCCGCCTCGCCCCGCGTCTGACCCGGCCGAGCGAGGCTGCTGCCGCTGCTGCTGCCGCTGCCGCTGCTGCTGCCGCCGCCGCCGCCGCCCAGAGCCCAGGGAGATCGGAACGAGCTCCTGCAAAATCCCAAACGATAAATCGCGCTCTCCCGCTAGGCTCCAAACTCCTCTTTTCTGCTCTGGGCTCTTTTTTCCCCTCCCTCTCTCTCGCTTTCTTTCCTTGCAAAACTTGGAAGTTGAAAAATTCACCGGTTCCACCCTCTGGACCCCGCTCGAGCTCTCTCCAAATCAGACTTAAGGATTGTTTTATTATTTAATTACACAATCATCGCTTTACTCCTCCTCCTGCAAACGCGCATTCCTTTTGCACCAGCCTCTCCACACCCCCCGCCCCCCACCTTCCTCCTCCTCCTCCTCCTCCTCCTCCTCCTCCTCCGGCCTCTCTCTCTCTCTCTCTCTCTCTCTCTCTCCCTCTCTCTCTCTCTCCTCTCTCTCTCGTCTCATACCAGTGCAACAAAACCATGAGGTGTTTTTTTTCTTTCTTTCTTTTAAAATAGATCTTCTTTCCGCCCTTTGGGCAAGTCCCACACCCTCCCCACACCACCACACACACACATACACACCCCTGAAAACCCGCCCTGGAAGAGGTATTTCGGTGCTCGCTGCGGACTCTTTAAGCCGCGGGAACATCCAAGTGGGAGAAACACTGAGCGGGTCCGGGCCCGAGAAAGGAACGAATGGAAAATTCCCTCACACCCAGGCCGCCCCGGGGCCCAGGCTGGGGCGCCGACTCTCGCACCCGGGGCGGGCGCTGTCCACCAAGCCCGCCGGTTGACGGGAGGAGGGGGAGGCTGAAGAGGCGGGGGCCTGAGCGAACTTGGGCTCAAGTAGTTGGGGCGCGCGGGCGCGTATGGGGGGCGGGGTCCGCCGAGCCTGCGCTCCGGGGCAGCTCCGCAGAAGCGGCGTGCAGCGCTTCGCCGCGGTTTGCCGCCCTCCCTGGGGGTGCCCCATGCACGTGGCCCTGCTCGGAGTGGCAGGACCGGGCCGAGCGGCCGTCACCGCCGCCTCCTGCTCCCTCCTCCTCCTCCTCCCGCGGCCCGCTCCGCTCTCCTCCTCCTGCAGCCCCGCTGGCTCGCTCCCAATCCCCACCCCCACCCCTGGGGTCCGGGGCGCCGGCAGAAAGCACCTCCCTCCCCGCCGCGGTGTAAACTGGGCGGGGCCGCGGCGCGCCCCGGATTGCGGGGCGGGCGGGCAGGCGGGCACGCGCGCGAGCGGGGTGCGTGTGCTGTTACAGCCCTGCAGAGGCTGCTGCACCCGCTTCGCTCCGGCGCCGAGGGCCCGCCCCCACTCTGGTTGCGAGCTGCAGGCCCCGAGTGAATGAACTTGATTTCGGGTCTTTTGAGGGAGGAGGTTTGCCTTGCACCCTTTCTATCCACGCACACGCTCTCTGGCGCGCACGGACACACACACACACACACCGCCCCCCAAATTCCGTTTTTCGGCAAGGAGTGGGTGGGAAAGAGGTAGAAGCAAAGGCTGTCCAGACAATGGAGACAGGAAAAGTAAATGCCAGGGACTCCGCGTCTACCTAGCTGAGGGGGCGGCTGGAGCCGCGAAGGGGACTAGGCTGCCTCAGCCCCAGGGCGGGCTGCCCCCGCTTCCAACTGTGCTGTTGGGGTGTTTCGAGGCTTTCCCCTCGATTCCCCTTTCCTCTTATCCTGTTTACCTCCCTCCCGATTTTTCCTCCAACTTTCTCTCTCTCTCTCGACCTCTCCGGCTTCTGTCCACCACCTCCCCCCTTCACTCCCCTTCGCGGACCCGAAGGAACCAGTGACTTTTTCCTTCAGCAAGTGGGAGTTATCCACATCAAGCATTTCACAACGACACATCAAGAAAAATAGGCAGGTTCAAGTCAACCATGAAATGGTCACTTTTTAACCCCGTCCTGTCCTCATTAGGGAAATGCTCAAACACAGTCCGTTTTCAAAGAGCGCTCTTAATGAGGCGAGCTTGCCAAGTCTACCAGCTGCAGCCCCGGTAAACCTGGAGCCCAAAGAAGAAAGGCGCTGGGGGGTTGGGGAGTTAAGGGGGTTGGGGAGTTGAGGAGGCCTGGGAGAGGAGGGCGGTGGATCTAGGAAGACAGGTAAAGTTGGGGAAATTTCGAGAACTCCCCCAAGTTAACCCTTTAGGGCACACACCACTGGGAGCAGCTTCCCTGCTCTCCTGGACGCAGAGCCTCTCGTCAGCGTTCTAACAACGTTAATTTCCTTTGTGTATGTCATTTTTTCTTTTTGAAAAGCCGGGATAAAGTTGACCGTCTTTATAGATGAAATAAATGAAGAGACAGTCAGGGTTAAAACAAATAAATACTCATTTCTCTCTCAGAAATGTTCAGACAATCTCAAATTTTAAAAAAATCACAAAGCATCACTTTGTATTGTGCATTACTCTGCATCCCTTTTCTCACCGTCATAGGGGAGGGGGGCGGGGAAGCGCTACTGATAATACCAGCTTTAACTACTAGAGTTTCCCTTTGAACAAATATTCAATTTAACCGGAGTTAATTTACCATAAAAGACATTCCCCTTGGCACAAATGTACTTATGTCCTTGAACACACCTCTTTGAATGCCTGGACTCTTACAGAAGCCATTATTTCAGGGTCTCTTTAAAAATGGAGTGCCCATCTCTCTTTTCCTCCCTCCCTCCTTCTTCCCTCCCACCTCACCACCCCCCCAGTGAAATCCTGGCACCCTGAGAGCACTCCTTTCAAGCCAGAGATCCCAGAACCAGCCGTTGTCCCCTGGCAAAAGAGGCCCAGTGCTGAGCCTTGGGCAAGTGTCTGCAGACATGCTGTCCCCCCTCCCTTATTAGTTTCCCTTACCAACAGAAACCATTTCCTTTTGCCACCAAAAACTAGGTTGCATCCAAAAGTTTCTCACAAGCTTAAAAAAACGAAAAATTGACAGCCATTACACAGAAGAGCCCACAAAAGCTGCAGCAGCACCAGGAATGAAGAAGCAGCGACAGACCCAGGTAAGACCCCAGAGAAGTGAAAATGTCTGGGGCCTCCCAGGCCTATCACTTAGGGGTTCTAATCTCTTTCAGCTGCTCCATGTTTGTAGGGTACTTATGGTTGGATACAGTTTGATGGGCATGGAGGATGCTTGGTAGTTTGGGGGTTTGATTTTTTCCCAAGAAAAAGGAAAATGGGAAAAGAGCAATGGTGAGATGAGGAAAACCAATAAGGAGGAAGAATGAGCAACAGAGACATCCTGAAGCGCTTATGGGGTTGGGTGCTCAGTTTGTATGGCTTTGACTGTCATCTCAGGCCTTAGAGCCATAGGCAGGGTGGCTGACACCCCCCAAAACACTGCATTTTGTCCTGCCAATGCCAAGGTCACTGCAAGCCTTCCCAGATTGAACTCCAAGAGAGCCCTTTGTAAAGAGGGACCGGTAGATTTGGGTGTGCGGGACAGCTGGCTTCTCTCAGTACACTTGTCCACTATCTTTGGTTTGAGAAATACCAATCTTTTAATCCCCAGTAGAAGAGTTGAGAGGAGAAAGTGAGAAAGTATATACATTTTATTCACTTCCCCTTTTTTTCCAGCATGTCTGTGCCATGGTATTAAGAGTGGCTTTAAAGTATCTCTGAAAAGCTTCTATTGCTATCAAAATGGGCTAACCACTTCTTACGCTTTGGTACTTAACTTCTCTTAAACTCTTTCTTCTCTCTCTCCTACACTGGTGGAAGGGTTAAAACACTGGTATGACAGGCCGATTTCATTTATCCCGAAAGCTAAATTGAGGAGCTAGAAAAAAATGAAAGACTCCTGCAGCAACAGGAAAATCTGATATTTCAGAATTCCTAAAGATTTCCCCCCTAGATCATTTATTCCCTGCCACGTGATGGTGGGGGCAGAGTTTATTTTCTGACAGATAGTTTATTGATTTCAAGAAGGAATGCCAGTGTTTTAGGTGATTGGATTTTTCAAAACTCAATTTTATAATTTGAAAAATTAAGCAATGTTACCCAATTCGAGCCTTTCACTAACCTCCAGAGAGGAGCTTGACATTTCAAGTATCTTCTAATATTGATTTTCTTTTGGCCTTCTCCCTTCTCAGGAAACTCAATGACAGGTTGCAAATCCTATGGAGTTTAGGGAAAGGTTTCTTGAAGCTTAACAAAGCTGTCATTTTCAATATATCAGATGATTTTCTTTTCTTTTTTTTTTTAGCTCTTGCATGTGATTTGAGGGGCAGCTCGACAATTCCACACACCCTGGCTTCATCGCCAATATCAATATTTTAAAACTAAATACAAAAGAGACAGATGACCTTCTGACCCCAGGAAACAGGCCTGCGAAACTGCAAGTATCCACTGCATCATGCCCAGGGACCTTTCCTTCTTTCAAATGAACCACAAAAAAGCATACGTGTAGCCTGGAAAACACAATTTTATATACACAAGCAGGAATACCAAAAATCCTCTCAAAAACGTATATATAAACAACCAACAAGTACTGAAATTGCCTGTACTTCATGGGAATTGCAAAATCATGCCCAGATCTCACAGCCCTTAAACTACTAGTGTTAAGTTAGGGTAGTAATTTTCCCCCAACTAGAAAACTTACAACCAGTTCGCCGCCCCACCTACCACTGTCAGGGCTTTGCCTTTCACTGAAACGAATAAATAACCATGGACTTTTTTTTTTCCTTCCTCTGGGAGCTGTTTGGTGTCCCCTGAGGACAAAACTAAATGAGAGAAATGACGCTGTTAATAATGTTGCTGCTGAAATGCCTGTACTCGACTGTTAAAAAAAAAAAATAGTGTCCCACTAAGTGTGCCAACATTTCAGGCACACTTACAAGCTACAACTGAATCATAACACAAACAGGGCCAGATTCCTCTATTAAGATTAGCTGGTTTCCATTTCTCTACAGAGATGAGGCCTGTTCATCAACAGAGATTCCCAACTTCTGAAGGCATTTGCTTCTGGGATTACAAAGTCAGCAGTTGCCCTGTAACTTTTGCATGATTTATTTTAAACTTTTAAAATCACAGTAATAATTGCCTTGCTTCACTCACAATACTTCAAAAGTTACATACACCCACACAGTCTCTTCTCTGCTCATACTGAGTTGTAGTTATTGTCCTTTTCTCAAAATAGCTGAACTTTAAAACTATACTATCATTTTATTTCTGTGTGTAAACTGGTTTTTGCTACCCATCTGCATTTGTCTTTGTGACATAAAAACAGATCGGTTTTAAAGAGATGTTTAGAAAACTTTATCCAAGATGGTCAAGTAGTGGTTACATTCTGTATTAGGGGTAGAAAGTTCATTGTGAATCCATTCAAACTTTCTGCAGCCCTTTCTCTAATTCTTCCCTTGAAAACTGCCATTCTACTTGAAAATCAAAACAATGCATAATAACAGAATTGTTCATTTTAACTTTCAAATTGAAATTTGGCAAACACTTGCATGATTACAAAGAGAAAAGACAAACAGTTGGGCCTATACAAAATACATGTTCAATGAACTTTATCTCTGAAATGTATGTGAAATGTTTTAACCCAGTAAATTAATAAATTTCAAAGTAATAATATTGTCAGATTGTATGATGTCACAAAGTCCAAAAGCAAAGTTACAAATGTTTGTGACATCACATTCATTCATAATTATGCTGCTGCTCAGTCTGACCATATTAAAATTAAATGGATGCCTATGTCTGCTAAAGAATAAAAAGAATTTATTTTGGACATCAAACAATGAAACTGTCACCATTTATTGTATGAAACACTCAGCTAATCAATTTCCTATTAAAACAGCTTTCAACAATACTCAGCTTTAAAATTCATCGAGACCAGTAAAAACCTTTTCCCAGTGCACAAGAATGCAGTCCCAACCACGGACGATAATTACCCTTCTAATACTTTTATTACCCAAGCGCTTTTTCCTGTGCTCCCCATCAGTTAGGCAGGAATCTGCAGTATATTGTATCAGTGAGTTGGAGTGCTTGACCTTTGCCCACGTATGATTTAATAGGGACTTTTCAGCGCTGGAGCTTTCCCCATCTCTCATACCATTAAATGAAAACATCAAACCTCAAATGTAAAACTGGAAACCACAACGTTTTGTGTTTCACAACTCTTTGCAGTTTTTACTTAGGCTGCTTAAAGGTCAGCTTCTTCTCCCTCACAGTGCTCTCCTCCATACAGTAAATGTATTCCAAAGTCACACGAATTCTGATTTTGATTAAATCTTGAACTCCCCAGTCAGATACACACATGTATCCTGCTTATTTACACGTGCATTCTTTTCTAACCACATAAGCATGCGTGTATGGCTTTCTGGATTTATTCCATTTTAGGGCTGATTTAAATGTCTGTTCAAGTATGAGTTCAAAAGTTAACTTTTTCCCGCCTGTTGGAAAATTAAAATTACAAAGGATGGTGCTAGAAGATCCATTCAAAGAAAGATAGAGTTAATCTTGTGTATTTTGGCGCCTTTTCCCTGCCAGCTACTGTACTTAGTGGGGAGGAGGAGGGAACTTGGAGATCTTGTCTGTCCTGTCTCAAGTTCAATGGCAGTTCTTCTAACCCGAGGAGAAGATGGCCATGTTCACAGCCCTAATAATAATTCCAATCACGCCACTTCGGCATCTTGTGTCAAAGTCGAAACTGGCTTCCCCGCCCCCTTCAACCTGAAAGCTGCCAAGTCCTCACACACTCTGCATTCAACCACAAGTTAATGGATGGGATATTGTGCATTAAAATGTGTCCCAGACAAACTGGCGAACAGAGGACAAGGGAAAAGGGAGACAGACACACACGCACACACGCACACACAGACTTAGACAGAGGGGGGTAAACAATCCTAGAGCAAAAACAGCAGGGCTGAAAAAAAAAAAGTTTTACCAGGAGCGGGAAGAAATCCATCATAATCTTTTTTTTTTTTTGGGGGGGGGAGCAGGAGGAGGAGGACTAACAATCAAATCCTGCTTTGCAATGAATATTAATTTAAAAAATTCCAACACATCAATCAACGCTAAATAGTGCTTCCGTCACTTAAACAATGCACTTTTAAATGAGAACATATAACAAACTGTGCATATTCACCTTAAAGTCTAGAAAAAAATGCTGGAAAAAAGAGAGAATGGGCTACAACATAAACTAAAGTTATCATTTGTACAGTAAGTTTTCTCAACATTGGGGGGAGGAAGAAGTAGGGAGTTGAAGCAGGTAAAAAATACTGCATTTCACACCGTTTGGACTCAATGTGATCCCATTGATTCCCGCCATAAAAGTGTGACACATAAAGTTGCCAAAGCTGAAAAAAAAATTACATATTTACATTAGGATTGGAAATCTAGCACTATAGCTCAACCTGTGAAGCAGAAATAACATTTAGGTAAACAGTCGCTTTACAATGCACAAACAGGAAAATATCTGTCTGGGGTGGAGGGGGGGTGCAAGGAACGAGTAAGACAGGCAAAAAACCCCCATCATTTCAAAGCCACATACCATCGTACTGTATTGCATTAAATAAGAGATCTTGAATCTGTAACAGAACCCTGGGCCGGTCACTTCACGTATCTCAGGTACAGATTTGTGGATTTTCTCAACGGTTGTTTTGGTGTCGTTTTGTGTTTAGTTTAACAGAAAAAAAAAAAAAAATCAATCCGGGAGTAGTCTTTTATTTTTTAAATGATTGTTTCTGTAATGCCACAACTCTTGACCCCAGAAGAAAAGGCGGTAAAAATCAAATCTAAAAGCAGGCAGTCAGTCTCTCAGTCGGTGTGGACTTCCAGTTTTCCTTCCTCTCACTTGCAGAAGACTGTTTCTCGTGGTTCACTTGAAGCCGTTGAGAGAGCGAGCGACAGAGACCGCGCCAGCGTGCGTGTGTGTGTGTGTGTGTGTGTGTGTGTGTGTGTGTGTGTGTGTGTGTTTGGTGGGTTTTATTGTTGTTTTAGCAGGATTGCTCTAGAGGTGGGGGCTGCTTCTCTCCGCCCGGGCTCGGGGCTCTGGACGGTTGCAGCCTGCGCGGACTCGGGGTTGCGCGCTCGCCCCTTCTCCGCCCTTGGATTGGCCTGGCTGGCGACAGGGCTGCCCAGAAATCACCACCCACCCGCGCACCCTTTCCGCACCCGGCCCGCGCTCCGGCCGCCGCCGCCTCCCTGGCTTTTTCTCTTTCTCCCGCTCGCCGACCGCCCTGCCTCGCCCCGCCCCAGCCCGCCGGGGCGCGCGGGAAGCGCGGCTCTTCGTTTCCGCCTGGCGGCGGGAAGAAAACCAAAAGGAGGAGCCGGGGAGGGGCGCCCAGCTATGCATATTCATCAGGGCGCCCGCAGCGGCGGAGGCGGGAACCGGCCCGAGTGGGTGTGGCAGCTTGCGCTGCGCGGGCGGCCCTCGCGAGTGGCGGGTCTGGTCTTTGTGCTGCCCGGGTGGGGCCCGAGCGCGCGAGGGCGGGTGAGGAGGGAGGCGCCGCCCGTCTGCGGGGTCGCGGGCTCCGCGCGCCTTTGTGCTGCGGCGGTGGAGGGGCCTCCCGGCGGGCGTGGGGAAAGGGGAGCGGGGCGGAACAGCCGCGCACGGCTCTGCGAGAGAACAACAGTGACCACGAAATTGGTGTGACTTCCCTACTTTCCGCCACGTTGCTCGGTCAACTTCTCAAGGCCACGTATGTTTCCATGTAAAAGGAGTTCTGAAATGTTCCTCACCGCGTAGAGTTATCATTAAGATAAAACTATCAGAAAGATCACTTTTGATTTCTATGTATACACATCCATGTGAATGTCAGTAGTTTAGGGGTAGGTGGAAGAAATAACACCAAAGAAATATACAACCCCTGGGTCCCCAGAAGTAAGCACTCTAGGTGAGATTTGGTAGTGAGTTAATGTTCATAAATAAAGCAATTTTGATTAATATTTTTTAAAGTTAAATATGTATAGTTTTTCTACTCAAGTTTTTTAATAATCTGTTTTCTTTTTAAGCAGTTGTAGTGTGGTAAAGTAATGCTTAACAATTAATCTAAGTAGTTATATAATTCTGATTTTAAATTGAAATATTAAAAGTAAAAATATAACAGTAGCCCTAAATTTACTTAGTACTAACCCACGTGTGTTTAGAAAAGATTTTATTACAGAGATCCTGACTAATTATGTAATTGCATAACAGACAACAATAGCTTCAAATATCCTCTAAAAACCCTACTCAATTATGTGATTACCAATGGGACCGGACTCCCGATGAATTGTTCTTATCTTTCTACTAAATGTGAGCGTGACAGTATTCTAATCCCAATTATGTTTACCCTCAAAGTCCAAGAGAACTTAAACAACGTTCAGTTTATTAGTTCCTACAATGCACATTCTAATACAAAGAAGACATTTTGTGTCTCATTACAAAAAAAAAATGTGTGTTTTTTTTCTCCTGCACACACATATATATACAAGTATACACATTATATAGATGTTTGGCTATGTATGTGAAAAATATACACATCTATTTTCAATGATAATAAGTGGAAAACTAAAAATTAGATTGATCCAATTGGATTTTAGGAAATGCCAAACTTAAAAACGGGTTATTAAACTGAAGGTTGAACAGTTCTCAATTTCCTTTCCAAGAAAAACTAACACAGTATGTATTTATATAGCTTTGGGAAGGGAGATGAAGGATGAGGATACACGTACACACAGGTATGTATCTCCAGACTCAGCTCTACCTTCCCAAGGAAAATCAAATTTTAACATCTATCTTGTTCCAAGTTAGGTAATTTTAACCACTCAGCTAGTGTAGCTATAATTCAGTCTACCCAGACAGTCAATTCTAGTGGGTAACAAACAGATCTGTTTCCATTATAGGATTTCCTAACAGTAGTTTCATGGTTAAGTAAATCACATTTAGCACTATGGAAACAAATATAAAATATGAAAATTCAATGCAGCTAGATTTTTAAAAATTAGGGTGGGAGAGAGTGTTTAAATGGGCAGTGTTATCAAATTCTAAACTTTTGTTAAGTATGCCTCAGAAAGTCTTGTCTCTTATTTGAAGTCCATAGCAGTGTTACCAATCCTTCCCAACATCTACTTCTTGCAGAGAAGAAATGACATTACAGAGAGAATCCAGTTTTGTTTAGGAAATATCCTAAACATAAAATGGGAAAAGGAATATGAAAGGGAAAAAGAAAGGATTTCCTCTGCTTCTAGAGATGACGTGAATGAATCTAGATTTAGTGTCACCTGTCAGAGGATTTCTTCCTAAGCATATCATTTGATAATAGAATGTACCATTGTACGGTATGTTATGTTCAGACTTTCATAGATTATCTTTTTTTATTTGCATGTCATTAGTTTCTTTTGACATGCGATGCTTCAAGAATATTTATTCTTATATGATCACTCTTGTCTGTCAAATATGTACATATATCATAATTAAATGATATCTGAGGTTTATAAAATAAAGAGGGTAATTTTCAATCATGTCTTACAGAAATCGGTCTCACTAATTAGTGGTCACCTCAAAGGGTTGTTGCTCTTAAATCTTTTAGTTGGGTAATGATCATGATATTCTAATCTACATCGGTTGATTTTTCTGGTTTTCATATTTTGTCATGTAAATAAATATGTAGAAACTAGGAAGTGTTTTAAAAGATGCTTTTTTAAAATTAAAATTATCTTGGTTGAAAGCCTTTCATAGAAATTAAGGCCCAATATATTTTTATACTAATCTTTTTAGAAATTATAACTATTCATTTTTAAAAAAATAAGGACTGTCCAACATTACTTAGGCATTTCGGCCCCTGGACACACCAACTGAAGCGATTCCAGTAGAAAAGCTAATTTTTTTCTGCCTTCAGTTGCAGGCGCAATTCATTCCTTAGAACTTACTAGAAAATTCGCGAGTACACTGACACTTTAGATTTTCTGGTTCTTCCTAAAGCCAACTGACTGGTAATGCAGTTTCTGTATGTTTTCTTCAAATTAAGAATTTTTAAAAATGTACTAGCAACATCTGCGTATGTTTATCTTTGAGAATAATCACTATATAATTATTTCTAAAAGGCACACACTATTACAATGCTTTGTCATAATTGAAGTAATTCCTTTACCCCATTTAAACCAGTAATTTTCAGTCATTACTCCAAAGGTGTTTATTTTATCTTCTCTATTTCTCAAAAATACAGGAAGTGTGTTTTTATTTCTATTATTTTTTTATTATTAAAGAGTACACGCTAGTTTATTGGAGTATTATATTTAGTCCATTATTATGCCAGCATTGTGCAAATTTAATGTGTATAATAATGATAGTAGAATATTTCAGACTCAGTACCAAAAAAAAACAAAAAAAAACACACCATCTTTTAAAACAATTCGAAAGTTACTTTTTAGAATTTAAAAAATATATAATATAAACCAGTGTAAACATTCTTATTTCATATTGCTTCTGGGAAGTAGTTTCAATTATGTCTTAATAATTTAAAAATATTTAGAGAGGATTAACCTAGGACATTTATAAAGTGCCAACTTTTGGCATTTTGTTGGAGTTCAGTAGATGACAGCCGTCTCCATACAACTTTTATTGAGGGGAGAATGCACACGGAGTATATTGTTGTGTAAGAGGAATACCCAAGTATAAAGAAGGACCTCTGTTAACTACTTTTGTTTCTCATTGGTTATAGCAGTCTTTAGCCATGATTCGTTATGCCTCTTTTTTAGACACTGATTGTGAAAAACAAACACAGTGACTTTCCTACAAGACATAGTTGCTCATCATACAGAATTATATCTGTGGAAGAGACTTGGAGAGCTTACCAGAGATAGGCCCTTACAATGCAATCGAAACTCCACACTGCCCAGGACAGGCACACCGGGTCATTTTCTAACCATTGAGACTATGGGTACAAAAATAAATGTACACACAAGTGTTCCTTCTTTCACTAACTTCATGCTGCACCTGTGCACACATATAACTGATGACATCTGCTAACATAATAAATCTCAAGTGGTTTGTGGTGTCATCAAAAACCCGAGATGGTGGTATGGCTCACAGCCTCACGAACCCCAGGCTATGGTCTTGTTAAATTTCACAGGCTAAATAGAGACAGACTCAGGCTCATTTTGTACATGAACCCATGAACCAGAGGTTTTTAAGAGCAGGTTAAGGTGGTTTACCGAAAAAAAAAAAAAAAAAAAAGCCTCTAGTTATGACTCAATGTGTGAAAAATCTGGTCTCTGAATGAATGAATGGTGATAAATCAAGGATGTCTCTCAGCCTCAATAAAAATTTTATCTTTGATTGTTATGAATTCTCAATGTGAAAATTTGAAGTACTAACTTTTCTTAGCCTACTTATATTTTTAAGACTTTCTCGAAAAAACTATAAGCAATGAAATCTTCATATCTTACTTACTCACGTGTTTATATACCTTTGGAATTTTAACCATCAAAAAGCCCATAAAAAGAAAACAATAGAGTTGAATGAATTTCACTATAGTGATTATTAAATTGAGCAAAGAAAAAGCAAGTTTCTCAAAAAAATTTCAGGACATTTTGGACTACATGTAAGGGTTCTAAAACAACAGAATCACCAAGGTACGTTTTTAACCATTTTCAAAACAAAAGAAGCCTCTGGCAATCCAGAAATTAGTGAGGCAACAGGATGCAAAGAAGTGCTAGATAGTCTACTGATCCTTCTATATAGTCCTGGCAAAGAACCATCCTGCCTTTTGCTCAGTGGGCCATTTTCAACAAGAAAGTGAATGTCAAGCCCCCTGCATCCACATCCTATGGTTAATTGTCCATAGTGTCAAAGATTCTTCTTGGCCTATCTAGAACATGGGGATATCATTTCCAGTTGCCCACTACCAAAAAAAAAAAGATAAATAACCACATTTTGTGTGTTTATTTCTTAACTAAGAAAGCCTATGTACACCTTAGAGAGTAGAGGAAGAAGCCATCCTTAAACAAACATGCATCACATGCTTAGTATGTGCCCCGTAGGTGCTACCATGCCTGGATGGATACATTTTTGAGGCTCACACGACCGTCAACTCTTTTGTGCTCATATTCTTGTCTAAATTTTTTTTAGATAAGAGTAACCTTCCTATGGGTATCTTGAAAGCCTTCAGATAAACACACTCAATAACATCCTGTGGTTTTCTGCTCACTTTATGGGTAGGTGATGTGAGTTTGTAGAATTAAAAACTGTTGATAGAAACCAAAGAAAAATGTAACTGGGGATCCCACCCCACACACTCATGAAACATAAAACAAAAGAAAACCCTGTAATATATTCAAAAGCCAACTATAAGTTGGGAAACATTTGATACCACTATTCTTCATGACATGGGAAGTATTTTTATAAACAACAGGAAAAAAAAAGGGGGAGGAGGAGTGTTAGGTGGGAAATTTTACGCACATAGGGTTTACCTAGCCTGCAACTAACAGTTCTTTCTTTTAACAACCTATTGTTTAAGGGTAGTTAAGACAAGCAAATACAGAGGTCAGGGTAGAAATACGTTTCAAAGACATACTGAATATCACTAACTCTCCTTCTCTCTCTTCATGTCTGGCACCATCCTGAGCTGCCCTCAATATTTCTTTTACCATTATCTTAAAAAAAAATTTTGGATTATACAAACAAGAGTAGAGACACTTCAAATGAACAATTATCAAAATAAAAACAACACCAACCTATAGTCCCAAAATTTGTTTTGTTTGTATATATTCCAATCCAGTATTTGCTTCTACGCACGTATACTATTTGCATAGTTATTCCCGCAAGGTGGATAGAATTTCCTTTTGCAAGTTTCCGACTTAACCTTCTCTTTACATCATTGGTATGAGTGAAAAGGCGCCGACTTGTAAAATCTTAAAACTAGAAGAGAAACAAAACTGGCAATCTCTCTATTTTGCTCCTGTTTTTAATGTTGGATTCACTAAAATTTAAATTCAACATTTAAAAATTAGGATATTTTATTGCTTCTCGGCCTTTTGGCTAAGATCAAGTGTAAAAATTAGGATATTTTACTAAAAACTGAGATATCCTGCTTCTCTCCAAAAGTGGAGGCGAGACACTTTTTGGACAAGTGAGCACAGGACCAACAGGTCGGGGCAGAGTCACAGCTGCCCCCTTCGTGTCCACAGTCCTCATCACTCCCTGTTGCATTACGCTGGCCCACTTTCCTCGTTTAGGTCACTGATTTATCTCCTATACCCATGAGCTTACAACACTTGATCAATTCCAAATGCTCTTTGAGCAGATGAAAAATAAAAACAAGGTTCCCAGAGGTAAAGTGACTTCCTTAAGGCTACTAAGCTAGTTGGTAGCAGTGCCAGCCTATAAAAGAGGCCTCCTGACTTTAAACAGGTGCC
The DNA here is from genome assembly GCF_057876585.1 of Rhinolophus sinicus. NCBI lineage: Eukaryota > Metazoa > Chordata > Mammalia > Chiroptera > Rhinolophidae > Rhinolophus > Rhinolophus sinicus. Next base: position 59,764,967 of record NC_142516.1, read on the forward strand.
CTTTATATTAATGTTTATTTCAGAGTATGTGGGAAGCAGCGTTGTGTGCCAGTACAACAAACTCACCAGAACTACCATGGCCACAAGCTCCTTTACAGACTGAACTGTCCCAGGTAGCAACTCACCACCTTTACGCTCCAGGTCATAATTACCATCTGATGTCCACAAGCCAGACACCTGAACCCCCATAAATCTTGGCCCGTCTCTCAGTGACTCTTCCTCTTTCTCGCATTAAAAGCAAAATATCAGAATGCTAGTGAGGCAAGATGATCACATTATGGAGATAACGTCAAATCTGCTCTACTTGATAAAGGAACTACCTAATTAAAAAGTTAAATGCTTTACAATATTCCTATCACACATGTAGAGTTGTGATGATATGCCAATACCCTAGCAAATAACTACTATCCTAGGAAATATAAAACTCACATCTGTACAGAGACTATATCTCCTGAATGTTAAATCAGAACATATGGTGCAACCAAGAACCTATTTTTATAAATTTAAGATTTTGGAAATTTTACCAAAGTTAAAAAATGAATCATTGTTAGTTATTGTTTAATAATAAATGGGCTTTATAAAAAATAATAAAAACGTATACAATCTAAGAATGCCCAATCTCTATATCCATGTGGGCAATTCTTAGAACTGGCTCAGAAAGTGGTATTTGGTGACAGTAACTGCCATGTTGTCATTGCCATTAAGTGTCCTGTGCAGTTTGCTCTTCCTTGTAGTGCTTTGTTCTTCAGACAGAACACCCACTCTCTAGGTTCTGTCTCCAAATGGAGAAGGACCTGAGAACACACCTACGATGTCACGGAGTCAACACAGTAAATAATTGAGAGGCTCATACATTATGGACACATACTACAGTTACTGTCTTGGCATACACAGAAGCAGTCCATATTCGGTCAGGCTCCAGACTCATTCACAAAGATCTTTGTGGCCTTTATTCTGGCTGAAGCCCCATCTTAGTTGAGCAGTATGGGCATTCTACTCCGCACTTAGGGGGCCAGACCTTCTGTACTGGGGTTCCCTAAGGTGCAATGTGCAGGCTTCCTCCAGGGCATTTTCAATGACTACCTACAAGCTGGGTCTTCTGACCAATGGCGGCACCTCCATTAAGCAAGACCTCTCCTGGGGCAGTGATTTTCCCCTAAAATGAGTGTCATGATAAGCGATAACAATAATCTTGGCTCTGCTCTGTCCTCAGCACGTCACACATATTATCTCAACTCTAAAAGATCAGGAGCCTGAGGCTCGGAGAGGTAAAATTATCTAATCCAGGCCTTTCTAACCCCAGGGCCCATGGCCATAGCAGACCAGGACAGGCAGCAACAATGCAGTGCTGGGCTATAACCATCTAGATGAGTGTGGCCCCTTCACAGGAGTTGCCTTGGGAGGCTTTACAAGTATTCCTTAAAGCATTTTTATCACTCTTCTTTTGAAATTGCCTTTAGAACCCCAGGCACATTCTTTCAAATATTATCAATGGGATAATCTTCCCCCTTTGAATGTGGATTTGAGTTTTGGATATAGCCATGATTCATTCAATACCCTGTGGTGATTAAAGAACTTACCAAGCTGGGTAAACCAGTTTGGATCGAAAACAAGGCATGACAGAATGTAACAAGATTATTTTCCCTCTCCAGCATGTTCTGAAGGTAATGAAGAAGAGACTTTAGGCTTGGACTTAGAGACACCAGGGTTTGGGGTTCAAATCCTAGCTTAGCCACCAAAGGCTATGTGACTCTGGGCAATGCATGGAATAATTCTGACCCAAGGTTTCCTTACCTTCAAAAAGAGCAGAAGAAAAGAATGCCTGCATTAGGGTTGCTGTTTGGGGATCAAAAAATGTTCTATGTCAAAATATATAGGCATGTGTCTGAAACGTAGTCCTTTCTCAATAAATATTTCCTGAACCCGACTATCAGATTATTACGTTTCTGTTCTGGTGCTTCAAGCATGGTAGGAGGTGAGAAACAAGAGTTTCTGTGACAATGACCAGACCTCGGGGCCCCTCTGGCATACAGCATTTATTTCCAATTCTAGTTTAAAAGCACAGAGGGTTGCCTCTAGTTCCCTGATGCAAAGTATGATGGATTTAAAGAAGACGGTGGCTGAGTTTGAAATTTGGGGGAAGGTAGTTTAGATGTCGTTTATTTCTACGCTCTCTCTAGAAAGGCAGGAAATATAATAGGCTCTTGATCAAGTACCCATTCCTTAACATTTAAAAAGCACCATCCATATGGCAGGTCCTGGATCAAGGTAGGACATGGCACACTGCTCCTGTCCTCAGTAACAGTGTCCCAAGGGCTGGCTAAGTGACATAGAATGATGCTACCCAGATGATAAGACCTGAGAACACCTCAGAACCCACTGAAACAAAGAGTGTCATTCATCTACTAAAGAAGATGTTGTAATGCCTCAGGTAAGTAATGAGCACCTGCTGTGTCCAAGAGCTACAGTGGGAACAAAACAAACAATAGCCTAGCATAGAGGAAAGAGACCTGGAAGGAGAATATGGGGAGAACTAACAGAAATAGAGTTTGTGTGGTGGTGGTCTGAATGCATAGGCCTGCGAGGCTTCTCTGTGAGGTCAGAAGGTTGGTCTGAGAATTCTAGATACCTTGCAGGAAGATATTTATCAAAAGAAGGAAAAGAGTGTACAAAGCTTTTTTCAACATACAGTAAATCAGGGGTCTCCATTAAGGATAGGCGATAGGAGCAGCCTCTGAGGGGTGTTGCAGAGCTTTGACAACTAGTCTACAACCACCCTACTCTCTCCTTTGCAGCAACCTACAAGCCTGAAGGCTGTGAGTGATGTTTTCCTTTTCAAGCTGACATATTCATTTTCACCTTATAGCACCTATTAAGCATCTGAACTCACTTCTTAACTATCCTGTAACACAGGTACAATATTGTTTCATCTTACAGGTCAGAAAACTAGGGTACAGAGAGTAAATAACCAAAGTCAGTAGCTCCCAAGTGTCAGAGGCAGGATTTGAACCTAGGCAGTATGGTTCTAAACCCTTAGTTCTTAACCACCAATTTTATGCAAACATTTTCTTCCTCCCCTGAATGACCCACCCGCAATAGAGTACCTTTGCTCAACCTTGAAATCTCTCCTCCTTCCTGTAGGGTTCACTCTTGGCCCCACAACTCCCTCAGAGGGAGCCATAAGTGGGGACAACCTTAGCACCACTACAGAGCAACACTAAAGGCCTGTGAGGACAGAGTCACTAAGGAGAAAAGATGCACTTCAGCAGCCTTGGCCTAATTGTTCGGATCCCTAGAGACCTTAGTGACTGCCCCCATCTCTCTTCCTGTGCTTTAAAAAAATAAATTGTCACCCACTCCTACAATGGAATATCATATAGTAATGCAAAGTACAAACTTCTCTATATCATGCAAGTATACATCATAAGTGTATCACTAAATGAATTACCCATATCACCACCATCCATACTGGGAAATGGAGCACTACTGGCAATCTAGAAACCTCATCCTGCTCTCTGCCACTTACCACCCCCACAGTCCTTCCCAAAGATAAGCGCTATCCTGACAATAAAAACTTACATTGTCTGTTTTTGAACTTTGTATAAAGGGAAGCAGATGATATTTACTCTTTAATGTCTGAACTATTTTGTTCAATGTTGCATGTGCGAGACCCTCCTGTTCTGGGTAACAAGGTTTTGGGTGTGTGTGTTTTTTTCCACATTGCAGTATGGAATTCTAATGTATGCATACAACACAATTTATCTGTTGTACACTTGACAACCACTGGGTTGTTTCCAGTTTGGAGCCAATACAAATAATGGAGATATGAGAATTCTTCTACATGTTTTCTGGTATATGTATGTATACGTTCTCGTGAGCATACAGCTAGCAGTCAAATTTCTGGGCTATGAAGTAGCCTCCAATAAATTTTAGTAGACAATGCCAAGTAGATTTCCAAGGCAATTGTACTAATTTACATTCCCACCAGCAGTACCTGAGAGTTCTCGTTTCGTATCTTCTACAGCACTTTGTATTATTGGTCTTTTGCATAACTGGGGTATAGCACTATCTCAATGTGGTTTTAATTTGTATCTCCTAGATGACTAATGAGGTTGAGACGCTTTTCATCTGTGTATTGACCATTTGGATATCCTCTTTTGTGAAATATCTGTTCAAATATTTTGCCCAGTTTTAGTTGGGCTGTCCTGTTTTTTTTTTTCCTTATTGTTTAGTAGGAGTTCTTTATACATTCTGCATATGAGACCTTTGTCAGTTCTATCTGTTGTAGATTTCTCTTCCCACTTTGTGGCTTGCAATTTCACTTATTTAATGTTGTAATAGTTTTGTGAGTTAAAAAAACACACATTTATTAAGGAATAATTGCCATACAATCAATACACTGAAAATATTTGAAGTGTACAATTTTATAAGTTTTAACATACGTGTATGAGTACACTCGTGAAACTATCACCACAATCAAGATAGGAAATATTTCAATCACTGTGGAAAGGTTTTCTGTGCTTCTTGATATCCCTCCCTCCTGCTCCCCCTCCCATGCAACTACTGATCTGCTTTCTGTCATTATAACTTGATTTGCCTATTCTAGAAGTTTATGTAAATAGAATTGCACAACATGTACTCTTTTTTGTCTGGCTTCTTTCATTCAACATATGTTGACATTTATTCATGGGGTTTTTTTTGTGTGTGTATATCAATAGTTTATTTCTTTTTATTACTGAGTAGTATGCCATTGTATGGTATATCATAATTTATCCATTACCTGTTGATAGGCAATTAGATTGTTTCCAGTTTTGGGCGATTATGAATAAAGCTTAGAAACACTTATGTACAAGTCTTTGGATGGACATAAGATTTCAATTCTCTCAGTTAATACCTACGAAAGGAATTTCCAGCCATACAGTAGGTATCTTTTTAAAGGTTTAACTTTTTAAGGAACTGTCAAACTGTTATCCAAAGTTACTGTACCATTTTAGAATTCCATCAGCAATGTATAAGAATTCCAGTTCTCCACATCCTCACCAACTTAGTGTGATCAAGTATTTTATTTTTAGCCATCCTAAGAGGTATGTAGTACATTCCATTATCATTTTAATATTTGTTTACCTAATGACTCATGGGGTCCAGCATCGTTTTATGTGCATATTTGCCATTCTTATATCTTCTTTAGTAAAGTGTCTATTCAAATCTTTTGCCCATTTTAAAAATTGTTTTCTTATTGTTGAATTATTAGAGCTTTTTTATATTGTACCTACAAGTCCTTTATCAGATATTTGATTTGCAATATTTTTTCCCAGGCTGTGGCTTTTCTTAACTGTATCTTTTGTACAGTAGAATTTTTAAATTTCCATGAAGTAAAAGTTATGGGCAATGCTTTTGATTGCATATCTAATACATTTTACCTAATCCAACATCCCAAAGATTTTCTCCCTATTTATTTTGGAGTTTTTATAGTTTTATGCTTTACATTGAGGTCTATAATCTATTGTGAGATAACTTTTGTATATACGACAAGGTATGGATTGGAATTCTTTCTTTTTTCTATTTGGATATCCAATTATTGCAGTATCATTTGTTGAAAAGACTGTCTTTTCTCCACTGAATTCCCTTTATACCATTGTTGAAAGTCAGTTGTCCTCATATGTGTGGGTCTATTTCTGGACTCTGTATTCTACTTCATTGATCAATCTGTCTATCTTGATGCCAATAACAGTGTTTTAGTTACTATAGCATTATACCAACACTTGAAATCAAGTAGTGTTAGTTCTCTATAGTTGTTCTTTTTAGCACTGTCTTTTGATGAACTCTTCTGTTTTGTTTTTTAAAAAGTTTTCTCTAAGAAACCTTGAATCGGAACAGACACTCTTCCAGCTTGGAGCTGGAAATAATACCTGTAGATTTTAATTCCTTCATTCTTTTGGGCTTAAAAGTCATTTTAATTCATTGATCTTTTATTAAATTGTATGAACCCCAAAGGGAGTAGGGTTGTGGTGGTATTAAGCCAAGTAGTCATCAGCTATTGTGGTAACTGACAGCCAGCTGAGAGCCTGACCTTTTTGGAAAGAGACTCTACACGCTGACCTCTTGGGCGTGGGGGTAGCCCCGGTGGAAGGTGGAAGGGAAGGGAGTATCTGATTTATAGTTATTCTTACAAGTTACCAGGTATTGTGCTAGTATTTTGCATATAGCATCTTATTTTGTCTAAGATCCTTGTAGTTTCTGTTCTAAGAATATGCTCTAGAGCAGAGTCAGCAAACCTTTCTATAAAGGACCAGATGTTTTAGGCAGGGCCAACTTCATGATCACGGACCTGTGCTTTAGCACAGCACCATATGCTTAGAAAGGCTGTACATTCGGTTTAATGCTTTGCTATCCCCATGCTAAAACTCTTGATTTTTATTTATTTATTTTTTAATAAGAGGCCCTGAATTTTCATTTTAAACTGGATATTTTGTAGCCAATCCAGATTTTAGGCATTGCAAGCCATATAGTCTCTGACACACCTACTCAACTCTGCCCACATTACTCTAAAGCAGCCAAACACAATATGTAAACAACAAGCCTAGCTGTGCTTCAATAAAACTTTATTTATGAATATTGAAATATGAATTTAATATTGTTTTTACATGTCATGAGATATTTTTCCTCTTTTTCCCCCCTCTCATTTAAAACGTAAAAACCATTTTTAGCTCACAAGCCATACCAACAGTGGGTTCAATTCGGACTGTGGGTGGTAGATTTCTGCCACTGGCCCCTGCCCTGGGAAATCCCTACCCACGTGCAACAGGTGACATGTACAGGAAGTTCACATTAGAATTGTTCATAAAGGCTCCAAACTAGACATAACCAAAAGTTCCTGCAAAAGGTAGAATGGATAAATACATTGTCGTTTATTTATACACAAACACATGGTTGAAAGAAAGAAGTCATAAAAGAATACATGCAGTATCATTTTATTTCTGTAAAGTTCAGAAACAGGCCTACATAACTCCTAGAGCTAAAATAAAAAACCTAAAGCAAGGAAATGATCTTACAAAAAATCAAATGATGGTTACCTCTCGGGTGAAGGAGGGGTTGGGGAGGGATGGCTGAGGTCCTGGCAATGTCATATTTCCTGACCTGAGTCTAGCTTGCCTTTGCTTTGTATGAGTATTTATTCCCCGAACTATACCTTTTATTTATCTACTTTGAAATATATGTCTCATTTTAAAATTTCAGTTCCTAATTCTAACCGAGTTGGCAATGGGAGCCCATTTCACAGTGAGATTGGGGGACGGGGTGCTAAACGCCCAGGCCACGTTTCCAGTTTCCTGAAGCTCCTCTGATACAATGCTGAAGACCTTTGGCATCCATCTAGCCCTGGGCTTCGCTTTTGCCAAGAAGAGTCTTGGCTTTTATAGTATTCAAATGTTTTTCTTTTCAGTTTACTTTTGTCTCAGACACTAACACTCTCTGCCAAATTCCCTCAAGGTCAAATCCACATTATTATGGGTTCCATTGTCTCAAAGCCTTTCTTGTTTGCAAATTCCATTTTTTTCCCTAATTTCAAAATATAATTATAAATAATTCAATCACATTGAATCGGGCAGTGGATGTGTGTACTGGCTACTTTCCCTATATCCCTCTGCTCCTTCGTGTTTATTGTCTTCTTAATATTTCTCTCTCCTGGCTCTCTATACATGGCTGTATGCTGTCATTAATTGGGCAGGGCTAAATTGAAAGGGAAAAAAATATGTATTCATGGACATGATTTTAGGACTTGAGTTTAGGAGTAAACCAACTGGACTTTGAACTTCACTCAACCTATCAGCTGTGCGTTCATAGCCAGTGTCCCAACCTTTCTGAGTCTTCTTTCATTAATAAAAGAGAGGGTTAATGCCTATGAAAGTCATTGTGAGAATGAGATATATAAAAGTTAAACAAGAAAACCTGTGAAATGTACCTCAGCCAACACGTTACGCTACTGTATGACTTGTGGTACACATGCCATAAATTTTAGTTTTCTTTATCTCTCTCTCTTCCTTCTCCTTTCCTTCCTTTCTTAGCCTTTGCAAGATTTTTCTGTCTAGCCTCACCAACCATGTTAATCCAGCAATTGCCCAATGAGAGAAAAGGGTGGCAGGCAGGTTGGGGACAGGAAAAAATCAAAGGTGGAAAGAAAGATTCTGCTCAGGAGCCTGGAGTAAGAGCACACACCACACTTTACTTGCCTGATCCCCCTTTATACTCCTCATTTTCCCTTGAAGTCACAGCTCTGTTCACACATAGAAGTCCAAGAACCATACCAAGGCTGATGCCAGAATCTTTAGAGAGCCTAAGAGAACTGCATTATCATTTTAGGGATAAAAATTGCATCCATGAAAATCGCTTAGAACCCTGTCTGGCATATTGTCAGCACTCAATACATATTGGCTATTCTTACTGTTATTGTTGCTATGCTTATTATTATTGTTCAAGACAACATCCCAATATGTGCAACAGCAGTTATAAGGCCATTAGCTGCCTTAGTTGCCAAATGCACACCCAAGTTACAAATGATAGCAATGCTTGCTTCTTTTAGCATTTCCCAGTCTCCCCTGTCATTCCCCTCCTAAATGCTTCATTCTTCCTTTTCCAGAACAAACATCATTATAATCACTTCTTGTTCACATCTCTGATATCCCCATGGCTCTCGCTGCTCTCACTGGTAGTAGCAACACCTCTGAATTTACTACCATCTGCAAATATCATTAGCTATTGTTTATTCCCTCTCCCACACCATTAATGAAGATGTTAATTAAGACCAGAACTAACACTGACCCCAGCAGCAATCCACTAGACATTTATCCAACTGGATAAACTTCTGTTAGTCATTACCCACTGCTCATAGACATTACCACTAGTCCCTTCCCTTCATCTGCTAATTTGTGAGAGACCGAGGGAGAGAATTAAGGGAGCCCAGTATTATTTAAAAATTAACACTCTGATACTTGAGGTTTTGGAAAGGGATTTGGGCGGTTGTAAGCAGTATGCATTAGTGAAGGGAGCCAGCCTCCAAAAGAATTTGGTAATTGCCCGGTGAAGCTTATTGGCTTCTGAGAATTTAGCCATATAAGTCTGGAGAACACCGATACAAATTATACAGTGTTCTTTTCAGGCACTTCCTTTCACACATGATGAGACTGAAGCCCAAAGACGTAAAGAGACTTGTCCGCAGTCATTTCCCTAGTTAGTGATAGAACCTGAATTGGAAGTTGGGACTCTAACTTCCAGTCTCATGCTCTTTGCAGAAGCAAAGGTGAGCGAGCATGCCTCACAGAAGTTCTGTTCAGACACTTGTACATTAGCTATTTGCCCACTCAGTCCTAAACTCACAGAGCGCAGTGCCCATCAACTTCATCTTTTTGTCTCCAGCAAACCGTATTCTATAAGTAGGAGGTCTTGACATACTTATTAAAGAAATGAGCATTATTCACCACAATGCGCTGTTCTCTCAACCTATAAATTAGTGGTTCTCATCCCTGGTTAAACATTAGAATCACCCAAGGGAGCTTTTAAAAAATACCGATGCCCACACCACACCCCTAGAGATTTGAATTTAATTGGATTGAGGAGAGGCCCAAGACCTGGTAATTTTTTAAAGCTCCCCAGGTGATTCTAATGTGCAGCCAAGGCTGAGAGCCACCTCACAGGATAAAGTGTTTTCCCAAAGATTCCTAAAATGGGCGGTTTCTTGTTCTACAGAACGGGGTCAGCACAGAACCACTGTAACTTAGCGATTAGATGCAAACCTTTCTTTTCAACAGGAAACTGACTGCTCTTCAAAACTTTTCCTTGCCTAGAATGCAAATTACATTGCCAACTCGGAATGATATAGTTTGGAATCTATTAAGCTGGTGGTGGTATTTAAACCTGGCCATTTTTTTTCCAGACTTTAACTGTGTAGGCAGTAGTACCAACTTAAGACACTGAGGTGGTCCTGAAGTGAGTTACTGGTTTAGTATAAAAACTGGCCTGATGGAACAAAGTCACAAGTAAAGAACAGAGGACTTACCAGTGTTTGAGGAATTTGCTTAGACATTAATATCCATTGTACCCATTGCAGTTACAAACGTCTTCCTGCTGCTGGCATGGCAATGAAGCCTTAGTAGATGAAAAATGTAGGTCAAAGACAAAATAAGGAAACATAATCTCAGGCTTCTTCCTGGATGAGAGCCCAAGAAGAATAAAAGACAGGGCTCTGGAAGACTTCAGAGGCTGCTAGTCTTCTGGCATCACACTTTGTGGTCTTTCCTACTTTAGGGAAACGTGCCTAAATGACTAAGTAAGTGCCCAGCAGCACTCATAGCTGTCAGAATTGGGGGCTGATGAGTGCTCCTGTTTGGTTGTGCAGGTTGTTCACTGCCCAAGAGCGCCTGGTGCATGGAGGCTGCAATCTACAGTGAGAAGTGCTTCCAGGAAGGACAGATGGCTCTATTTGTAGTTCACGGAAAGGTGCCACATGGAAACTGCGGTGCCCCAAAGGGCAAAAGATGCAACAAGTTTCCAAAATCTTGTCATAAGCAGCAGAAGCCGTGTGATGAAAATAGGGGAGAGAAGAGCAAAGAGGTGATGAAAAGTGTTGAGGGGCCGTAAGGGATTGCCCACCCTCTGAGAATATGGTCCAATATTAGTGACTCTCAATGGTTGTTATGCCTGGGATAAAACAGGAAAGTGTACAGGAAGCCAGTGAAATGTGGAAATGGAATATCTGTAGAACAGACAATAAGATCCACGGAAAAAGGAAGTCTAAGGTGGGAACCTATTTTACATGTTCACACTCCTACCAACTGAAGTTGGGGCCCCAGCCATGGCTCACAGGCTTGTCTGCTGCTGTTACAACCTGGTTCCGCTTCTGGGAAAGGGAAAGAAAGAGAAAGAATCTTAGCAACAGTCACTGGTGGAGGGTCAGGACAAGCACCTCCACCCGTGAATGCTTCCAGATGCACTGAAGTGTTGTCCCAAAACACTGCTCCAGAAACATAGCTTAGCAAGAGAGTGACTCCTCTGGAGGAAAAAAAAAAAATCAGTCATTTTGACAAGGTCAAAATACCAAGAAAACAGCGTTCCCAATTGGGAAGTTATGGGTCAGGACCACAGTTCATTAGAACATGTTCTTTTCTGCTCCTTCCTTCTTAAACTTGGCTATGGCATGATTTTTAAAACATTCCCCCAAACAGGGGCTGTCTGGGCACATAGTCTTAAATAAAAATCCTGTGAATAGTTGGATTTTGGATAAGGGTTTTCTCCCCCTTAACTGTTCATAAGAAAGAATCTAGGGGAGGGGGAAAGTGGAATAATAGAGCCGAACAAGCCTATCCTTTATCCCAGGTGGTATTTGGGCCTAGAATTAATGGGCTTTGGTATGGTCTGCCCTGCTCCAATACTGGGACTCTGAGTGCAGTAAAATTTCCCTTAGGATCTGAAAATTGGGGCAATTTTCATCATTTCCCCTTTGCTTGCACCTTGGAAAGCTCTGGGAGGAGGCCAGGGGAGTGAGAAGGAAGGAAGAAAGGGAGGGAGGGAGAGAGGAGGGAGAGAAGGACGAGTTAGGGAGGACTCATTTACTGAGCACAGGCTGCTTGCCAGACGTTGCTCTTGGCTTTTTCGTAGATGCAATGCCACTTAATCTTTAGAACACCCCTGTGAGGTGGGTATATTGTCCAGGGTTAAATCAGGCTTATCAGATTTCAAAACTCCTCTCTTTTCCTCTTAACAAGTTGTCTCCATCAACTAAACATACATACATAGACCTGTGCGTACGCACATGTGTGTTTCATACCATCACTGTTTCTTAATACTGCCTATCACCAAGCAACCAAACAATGAGGGTAAATTTCCTATTTCTGTTTTTTATACTCTTCTCAGGCTAAATGGTTTTCCTCTCTGCAGAGTTGCCCCGAATGTTGTTTTCCTCTATCTTTGCCTGTACATTATTAACGAAAAGAGGAAAAAGGAAGGGGTGAGGCTGAGGGAGATCATTTGTCCTGGTTCTGCTGCTGACTGGGCACAGTTTGGTTATTTTTTGTTTGGGGATGGGGTGGGGAGGTGCCACCATTTGCCAACCCCCATACCACCCAACTGTGGAGATTCCCAGATCTGCATTAGATAAATAGTTCACCCTGCATGACCCACATTTTTCTGATAGTTGAAATTTCCCTCCTTTACAACTATCCTTGGAGATGCTTGCTTTCAAGCAGCCATTCTCAACTTCTCTTAAAGAGGAATTGAAGACCTTACCCCATTGCCAGGGGCCTCTACCTTTTTGTTTTTTTCCTGAGAGGAAGTGGAGAGGGGCGGGGGTGGGAGGTGGGGGGTGGGATGGGAATGCACAGTGATGAAGCTGCAGGCTCCCTTCCCATTGGTCACCTGCTGTCTAGTGGAGGAGAGCCACAGCCTGGTTTTCCCTGTGTCTCTATGGAGCAGACACAGATGCCTCAGAAGGGTTTATTAGGGGAAAAAAACTGTGAAAGGGTTGGGGCTGTTGGCAGGGTCTCTTGTTCCATGCTTCAGCCTCTGCTGTCAGCAGTCTCCATTTATTGATTCTTTCCTCTCTCCATTCTCTGCTTTCCATGGGTTTATCTTTATATCTACTTTATAAAGACAAGCAATCCCCACATTTACAGTATTTTATTAAAGTTTGGTGGAGAGGAGGGAAGAAGAAGAGAAAGGCTGGATTGGGGGGCATGGGATGGGGGTGTGATACCGGTTGCAGGAGAGAGGAAGAGAGGGAATGAAAGGGAAGGCAGGCATGCATGGGAGTCCCAAGGAGCAGCCAAGAAGCAGAGAAAGGGCTGCTGGGGACAAGAGCGGGGGCAGTGTGCCAGAAGTCTTCCAGAAAAAGAGCAAAGACCTGAATTTGAGGAGTGGTTAAAAACTGAAGAGAATATGGACTTTGGGATGCTACTGGCAAAAAGTGCTGAAAAAAAAAAAAAAAAAAAAAATATATATATATATATATATATATATATATGTATGTATATATATATATATATATATATATATAGCCACTGTGACAACTCAGAGAAACAGAAGTTGTGAGGACGTAGTTAGGATATGCCACAGAAATGGCCTAGCAAATAAATAAACAAACGCCAGAGTATGCTAATATACCGTGGGGGGGGGGGGAGAGAGACTGAGACAGAGAGCGACATCAAGTGAAAGCAAAAGCAGAACAGAGACAGACAGGGACAAAACACACACACATAACCAGACCCCAAGAGAGGGACACAGAGAGAGAGTCACACAGAGAAAAAGACAGAAAGGACTGAGAGGGGGGTGATGGGGGGGTGGAGTGGGGGGGGAGGGAGAGAGAGAGAGAGAGAGAGAGAGAGAGAGAGAGAGAGAGAGAGAGAGACTCCAGCCAAATGCGGGAGACTTGGCAGGTCGACAGCAGCAGCCGGGCCAGGCAGTAATTGCACTTGCTGTGTCTAGTCTATTGTTGTCACCGAAGGGGGGGGGGGGGGGGAAGGGGAGTTGTTTGTTTGTTTTGTTGTTTGGCCTCTTTGTCTCTTTTGTTCCAAGCAGTTAGTTTGCTTCTTTCCCAGACACTGGGCTGATGAAAGAGCTTGATGGATTTTTCTTAAAGGGATAGGATTAGCTAGTTTACCAGTATGAGTGATTTCTCAGTCCTAACCAGTTTCCACCTAAATGACTGTTATTTTTTTTTAAGGATCATATTGAGAATGGACAGTTAGTGTTTATGCTGTTTTTGTGCCTGATTAACAAGAACAAAGCAGTCAGTTTCATCCTCCCCACTGACTCTCCTGCTACAGGGCTGCTACCACTACAGGGGAAAGAAGACACACAGAAGAAAACCCTACAAACAAAAAGTAAATGGAGACAATATATAAATAACTCCAACACATGAGTAAATATTCTACTTTTTATATTAAAAAAAATTATGTCTATTTTTTACCTAGACATCAAGGCATATAAATATATCTTGGAAATGTAAACTTGGAGTTTTAAATAACCACTGGAAGAGGGGCTTTGAAGGAAGAGAGGTGGTTGGGTGATCCCTCCAGTGAGACTGCCAAGGCCTTACACCCTTAGTCTAACACCCAGGCCAGGTTTCCTCCCAGGTCCTTCCCAGCCTCCTTCCCAGAGGACAAGCAGCACAGCACTCGGGGCCCTGGGAGCCCGTTTAGGGTCACTCCACCAGACTTGACCTTCCTGAAGGAAGTGACTGTGAATACACGCAGGCAGCCGAGGTGCTAGTGTCAGAGGGCACAGAGTCACTAAACTGAACAGAGAGCTAGCCGCTTTTTATTTAGTTGAGGAGAACTAAGGGAAAAAGGGGTATCTATCCCCCAAGCCTCTGACATTTTTGTTTCTAGAGACTCTCCCAGCCCCCTGTCCCCATAGTAATTTAAATAGGTTTTGACATAAGGCAGACAGCTTCTGAAAGAAATGAAATTTAAAAGCACTCCCAACTTCCTTGGCCTTTGATTTTCAATTCCTCTCTAGTCCTCTCCCCAAAAGCACATCTAGCCCTTTTTGTTAATCCTATTTTTCCCTTCTCCTCTCTTGCTTTCACACCTCCCAGTGAAATCTAGGGTGCCAGAGATGATAGAGATAGATAGATAGATAGATAGATAGATAGATAGATAGATAGATAGATAGATAGACAGACAGACAGACAGACAGACAGACAGACAGAATCCAAGGGCCTGGGGCTATGCAAAGGGTACTTTAGGGTGGAGATGGCAAAGGGAAATGGGGGCTCCTTTGTTAATGAGATCTTTTATATTCTAAGCAAACACAGATCAGAGTGGACCTTCTGCCCAGCCAAGAGTGGTTACCACAAGTCAGAGGATACTGTCAGGTTCTGGGATGTTAGGGTGCGTCTCCTCTGCCCCACCCTCGAGGAGTTTGGCACTTAAAAGGTAGACAATTCTGTCAACTGCTCAGGCCAGGTGGTAGGGTAAAGAGTTAAGGAGCAGGCTGCTTATACCCACAACTTTATCCCCTGTACCCCTCTACCTTAATTTTTCTTCTCTCGCCTCCCCCACCTTCATGCCTTTTTCAAAGCCGCCATTGGGGTCCCATTCACATGGCTGCCTTTTTTTTTTAATGTGCTGTGGTGCCATATGAAGGGCCCAGGAAACCTCTCTCCTTTTCAGGTGACCCTCTGCTGGGCCGTCTGGAATACAACTTTGGTGGCAACGTGGGTCACGGCATGCAGGGACCAACTGGATGTGGGGGGTCTGGGGGACGAGGAGATGCGAACTTGCTTCTGGGAAGGCCCAGTCCGAGCGAGGCCTGTGCGAGGCTTGGCGGGAGGGAGCACCGCAGGAGCTCGCTGGATGTGTGAGGCACGCGTTTACCCGCAGCAGCGCAAAGAGAAAATGTGGTGGGGGACAGGTCTCCCGCTGCTCTTGGGGGAGGCATTTGTAGCCACTTTTGCTTTAGGGAGAGAGATCACATCTGAGGTCACACGAGGTAACAGACAACTTCCTAACCTTGAGCGTTAAGAAAAACTTGATTCTGATTCCGGGGACGTTGGCGCAACACGTTAACTCCTACAGACATCGCTCAGGGGCAGGCGTCGTCTGCGACCTACGATAAGAACACACCCGGCACGTTGAAGGATCAAGGACAAAGTGCTGGCCCTGACCCTGGCGGGGACAAGTCCGATTCCTAGACCAATCCAGTCAGGTTGAGAAATGCCCGCGGGCCCCAGGCCCAGCCGTCCTCGCCGCTTCCGTCATCCGAGGTGGATTTCGTTTCTCTTCCCCGCACGCGTCCCAGCAGCGAACCAGGAGATTCAGTTTCGCAGTAACGTTCGCGTTGACTTCTTGGTTTGAAAGTTGAAGCCCCAGGGGAGTAAGGCGGGCCACAAACATCTCAAAGGCCGCTAATCCTAGACAAAGTACAAATACAATAGGCCACAGACGAACCAACTTGGGGCACTTTCTGCGGTGGTCTCCTGGCCGGGCACAAGGAGCTTCGCGACCCTGAAAGAGGGGAACCTTTCTCGCTGCAATTCCCCGTGTGTGGGAAGACCTCAGGCAGGTCTCAGAACTGGGTCTCCCCTCTTCTGCCGATTCCTATCTCCGAAACAAGTATAAAAGCAACCCCCCCAAACCGGCCGTATCCACAGCTGCGAGTGAGGGGGGCAAGAAGCACAGGGGGCTCGCCTTGAGGCCGAGCTCCTCACGCCGGGACGTAGGGTCTCCCTGGGAGACGAAACCCAGCTGGAGAGCTCGCGGCCTGGGAGCCCCTGGCCCCCACTCGCGAGACAACCCGCTGGGCACGATGGGTGCATTTCCTAAGCCTCCTGCCAGAGAACTGGGAGGCAGGCAGACGATCAAGTCTCTAGCAGGATGGAATCTTAAAGAAAAATAAAGAAATACATAAATTTGAAGCAAACTAATTTCCAAGCCCGCAGGTCCCCGCGGAAAGTGAGGTGGGGACGGAGGGGGCGGGAACAGCGGAGGCGCAGTGAGTGGGGGCTGCGAAAAGAATTCCGTTCCCTGCAGAGTCGATGCCTTCGGGGCCTCCACCACCACGAGCTCCCTCCCACATGAGGTTTGGATTCACAGGGGAGGGGGAGGGGTGGGGGGAAAGGAGAGAATTGGCGGTGGGGAAAGAGGAGTTCTTTTTCTCCTCCTGCCAGCGCCAGGTGAGGCGAACTTGAGGTAGCAAAGAGCAAGAAAACTTTGGGAAGTTTGGGTAGCGCAGTTAGCGGTGGAGGTACAGGGCAAGCAAGCAGTGCTGGGGTAGGCTTGGGATACCGTCTGGGTGCCACTGGGAGGCCAGGTCAGGAGGTGGTTAAAGATCCAAGTATCCTGGGTCAGGTTTGCTCACGGCCCCAGAGGCTTCGATGGGCCGGTAACTGTGGGGAGTCTGAGAACGTTTCTTTAGGAGACAGACAAGGCAGAGCCCGGAGTTCGGAGTTTGGCAGTTTGTGCCGCAGTGGAAATCACTACCTGTGACAGCGCAGAGCAGCAGTGGGAAAGGCTCATCTGCCAAGGCGGGATTAGGTCCACGGGCTCAGGGGCTCGGTCGCCCACATTCCCCCACCCAGAGAGAGCCGTGCGCTCATCAGGGATCTGTGGGGCGATGCGCGGGGTTTCACATTGTGCGCGCTGGGTCTCCGAGCAGCACGTGCGCCCACGGCCTCAGGCTGGGACATTTGAGTGAGCCACCCCGAAGAGGAGGGGGCCACAGAGACAGGACCAGGCTTCTGCTATGTCCCAGTGGGTGCATTCTCGAGGGGGGCCAACCCAACTTCTCCCTACGCCCTGGGAAGGAAGCATAGTGCGGCGCTGGAGCGCGAGGCCGCCTCTGCCGTTTCCACACACCGCCTAGCATTCTGCTTTTCCTCACTGCGCACCAGGGAAAGGCATAATTCAATTATACCACCCAAGTGCAACGCAGCCTTTTCCTCTTTTGCTCTGGAACCTAGGGCATTTTGAAGAGGAATCTCCAAATTCGCAAATAAATACCTATCACTCTAAAGTCGAGCTGGGTTCTGTAGTAACTACGGGGGGAGGGGGGAGAACCCAATTGGATGTGAGTTTACAGCCTGAAGCGACTTATTTAGGCTCATTGAGCGCTATTCCAAACAGCTCGGCTTGCGCTATTTCGGGAGAAGTTGGAGAGAGGAGAGAAAACAAGGTTATTTAAAGTGACTCCCAGAACGCGATATTCCTTCCACCGCTCCCTAGGTGTCTGCGTCTGGGCTCCAGCTTAGTAGCCCGGGCGGCCCAGCCTTTGATATTTAAGACGGGCCAGCTCCCGGGTGAAACTACCTGTTGGGAGATTCCGCAACCCAGACATTCGGCACTCCTTTCGACCCTGCGCAATCCTGGCAGCGATGGGATGGTTCTGGGGTTGGCACTCGAAGGGTGAGGACAGTAGAGCCAGGAGCTGCGGACAAAGTCAGCTGCGCCTGGTAATGCCCAGCGAGCTGCGCCCGCACCTCTGCCTGTTCTTTGAGAACTGGAAACAGTCCCCGGTGCGCTGTGCAGGGCCCCTGGCTGCAGGGATGGGCTTAAACTCCGCACAATTCTCTAAATTCGGAAACCACGAAATGGTACAGTTTATGCTGGCGCCCCCGGGCAAGTCTGACTTAAAAAACCAAAAAGTCTCCTGGAGGCATGCTAGGCGCCTACCCCCATTCTGCACTCCAACACCCAGTACTTTTCCCTTCTCCGAAATTCACTTTATTACTTCTTGAAATTCAGAGAGCTCTGCTGACGCTTGGACGCCCGGCAACCCAGAGGCTGCTTATAGCTCGCTCTTGCACCAGTTGCTGGAGCGATACCACTCTGCTCTTGCGAGCAAACAGAATCTATTTTTAAACAACCGAACTGGATGAGGGAGCGGAGCTAGCAAGGACAATTTGTGCGTTTTTCGAAAACTGTTGGGGGAATTTTCGGAGGCGGGGGTACCAGGGGCTTGTCTCTCACGCGAAGCCGTGAGAAGGACAGTTCGGCAGGACGCTGGGGTTGGGGCTGGAAGTCTCATTTGGGAAGCGCACAGCCCGTGTCTGGCGTGCGCGTTTAATAACATTCTTTCGGACACACTCTCCAACAGAGCCCGCCCCGACCTTAAATTGGGGGGATGTGGAGGCGCAGGCTGGGCTAAACCGCGAAAATTTCCCCCAGATATGGAAGGGACTTTGCGTTGTGTCTCCGATGCGGGTTTCTGCTTTTTGATAGCGAACCCCACTCTGTTCTGGGAGCAGTGGAACTTGAGAGAAGCACTACTGAGGGGCCGTTTGGAGTCGGACGGAAAGACTTTCTCTGTGGCAGGGGGTAGAGCGGAGTTTTATTTCTCAGGGCATGCGCTCATATCCTCCCCGTTCACAAAGCACTCGGGTCAAAACGAAATGGGGACAAATATTAGGCAACTGCAGGGAAGAAGCGGGGGTAAGCCTCATCTTGTTTAGGATACTCGTTTTGACAGCGAAGACTGCAAGGCTACATGGAAGAATGGGAATTTGTTAATGAGAATTTATTGCACAGGGATAGGAGTTAAGACTTGGAGCTAAAAGACGGCTCAGAACGCTTCCCGCGCTGCCGCAGTCCTTTTTTATGATCCTGGCAATACAGCCTGTTTGGCCTCTAAGTCACACCCCCAGCCCCAGTCCTTGGTGGCATTTCCCTTTTCCGTGTGCCTCCTTCCTGCCCACTCATCTCGGCTTCAGGTTGCCCAGGACCTCTCGGCGGCTGGAATAACTCTTGCGAACTTGCCCTTCGCCAGACGCACACCCACCATTGGGCTCTCCCGGCGCGGCCACTCGGCTGCCCTAGGGACCCCGGGGGCCTGGGAAACCCAGCGTATTTTCCAGCGCTCAGCCTCGGAGCTCCTGTTTTATTTCAGTTCAATCCCAGGGGCACGGACCCAAGGATAATAAACAATGCTGCTTATTGAGATACAAACGGGCGCAGAAAAGAACCACGCGGAAAAGCAAGCACAGAGGCATTTTAACAAGTGGCCAGACATTCACGACTGATTTGAAAAGTGACTTGTACAACGGAAAGGATTGCGCTAAAATGACAGGAACTCTCAGAATATAGGTGTGCCAAGTGCGATGGTTGGAGCTGGTTTTATTTATTTCGTTTTGCTTCTCGAAATCAGGCGGAGTTATTATTTGCCCAAGCCTCTCAACCAGCCACCTCCTTCTCGCGTCCCCCCTCCCTTAGATCTCTAGGCCTTATTATAAAGGAAGGGGTCTTCCAGGTGTCCGCATTCCAGATCTTTGATACCGTTATTCCAGAACCCCCAAGAATTGAAAACACTACCTCCCCTTTATGCAGTGACAACAGGAGCTTGAGGGGAAGATGTCATTGTAACAGGCGTGTCTAGATCATTCAGATGTGGGGGGGAATCCCCTTTTAAAAATATAAGTACAGATACCTTCTGGGTGTAGAATGGGGGCTGGGGATTCCTCCTGGAGTACGGGGGAAACCGATTTCTGCCCTGCCTGATGGCCTTGGGAAAGGGCCTGGGATCTGCTCTGAATGCCCCCCTTAACAATGTCAGAAAATCTTCCTGCCTGCAAATATTGGCACGCTGCTGCTACAGCAGGTGGTGCTGCTTTAAATAGGAAGAAGACCACAGGGCTTAAAAGAAAGTCGCAACCTTCCTACCCACCAGACTACCTGCTTCTCATCCCCACAGGCCAAGCACTGGCAAAGGAGACTAAGGAAAATCCCCATTCCCGCGAGTAGGGTGGGAAATGAATCAGCTATGTGTTGTAGGAACAAATCTCTATTTGATTCTCAGGAGCTGGGGTGCCCCAGAACAGGTCTCCCTAACTTAGCTGCTATGGCCCAGCCTCTCCACTGTTATTGTTGTTGTTGTTGTTGTTGTTGTTGTTTAGTTAGTGCCATAAGAGATGTCAGAGGTGCTTTAGTTCAATTCTACTGGGCAGCTCTGCTTCTGGTTGTGCAAAGGGGAGGGTCTGATCTTACCAAGGCTAGTCCTGTGCCCCACACAGAACTCTCAGCCTAGGGAACTGGACTGGGGCTGGCTCTGGCTGGGCCAAGGGGCCCGGGCCTTGAATTACACCCCCTCTGCCAACCAAGGGCATCACTTTTTTCAGGAAATGATAATGGTACCAACTGCACCCAAGGGACAGCCTAAACCTTCTTTTCCCACCTTCCATCCTAAGGTGCTGGCCTCACACAGTGTTCATACATTTTTGTTTCCTAATTTAATTTTTTCAGAACTTGTTCAGCTGACTCCAGCCCTTTCTGCCTACCCTAGATGACAACTTCTCCTGGGAAGGATTCTGCCTCGTGAACTCAAGCTTCAGAGGCTTCCTCTACAAAGACTGAAGCTGAATTTTCGAAGATGCCTCAGTCATTTTTGGTGGTGGCCATTGCTCTGTCCTTCCCACCATTTTCCAAATCAATTGGCCTGCATCTTGTCACTTTACAGATGAGAGAACTGAGGCATGGAAAAGGGACTTGACTTACTCAAGGACATAAGTGAGCTGAGAGCAGACTCTTCACAGGAGTCTTCATAAAACTCCAAATTTCTTGAAGTCCCTTTGCTCAGTTTTGAGGATGGTGTGATAGCTAATAAAAAAAACTATTCAGTAAGCATCAACTGTGCACCAGGCCATGGGTTGTGCCAGACCCTTTATACAAGTCCTCATCACAGCAACTCTAAAGGGCATCATTAGTCCCAATAAAAATTAAAAAATAAAATTATAAAACTAATATGTACGTAAATCAAAATACCTCAAACAATACCAAAGGGCATAAAATGAAAGTAAAAATCTCCTACTCTGCCCTCTCTCTCAGAATCACGATATTTTCCATTCCTTTAGTGGTTCTCTCCATATCTGATAGACAGATGTGATCAATGCTTTATGAATGCGGAGAGGTGGGCTCACAATCAAGATAACCAGCTGTGGCTACCTGACTCCAGGCCCAGCACTCCCATTACTCCACATTCCCGTGTTTCCCTGAAAATAAGACCACGCCAGACAATCAGCTCTAATGCGTCCTTTCGAGCAAAAATTAATATAAGACCCGGTCTTATTTTACTAGAAGACCAGGTCTAATATAATTAATATAATATCAGACCGGGTCTTATATTAATTTTTGCTCCAAGAGACGCAACAGAGCTGATTGTCCAGCTAGGTCTTATTTTTGGGGAAATAGGGTAGCTAAGGCGCCTGGCGAGAAAAATAGGAATGAGTGAGGCCACAGATAAAAAGAAGGATCAGGTCAGAATTAACATCATCCCTTGCTTTCCTCTCCTCCTGCCCCTTCGAGGCTCCCACTTATTGCTACAGTTTTTGAGGACCTGAGATCACAGGATCGCTTCGTGCAAATAACCTGATGATCATTTGTGATGGCTGCGTTCTTTTTAGGCCTTGGTGCAAAATGGACAAGTCTCTCTCCTCAGGCTGCTGTCCCCCGAGTAATGTCACCCCAGTACTGTCACCCCAGTGCTGCCTCCACCCTGGCCTAGCTTTGGGACTGGGGCAAACTTCAGGTTTAGATTTCCCTGCCTATCTCTTGGGGTTGTTGGTAGGTTCAAATGAGAGACAAAAAAAACGACTGTGTAAACCTGAAATCTCTATGTAAACAGAGCAGCTGCTTTCCAAAGGCCTGTTTAGGACCCTGTGACCTTTCAATTCACAACAGTGGACTTTTAGGGTTCTTTGCAAAAGGATGTATTTTGGGGATTGGAGGATTTGCATTTTGGGTGTGTTGTCTCAATAGGGGCAGAGCTAGAAATGCGTCTTAAAAGTGGAAGGGGATATTCATTTATCTATGAAAGATGGGAGCATGAATCTTTGGTATGAGACTTTGGGAATAGGAAGTGGATTTCTTTCTGCTGGAGAACACACAGAGCTAAGCCACTGAGGGCAGATGGAGGCAGTTATCCTGCTTGGGGTACACAGTGGGTTGATAAGAGGTGTGGCTGAAAGGATGCCTGTCTCTTTGCATATAAGTATCCAACACCAAGGGCTGATCTTAGACTTTTCAGGGGTAGACAAAGAGGGGCGAGGATAAATGCTACACAGCATGAGCTTCCCAGAACCAGTAATTTCATTTGTTTGTTATTATTTGTTTGAGTGGAAAGGGGAGGGGTATTAGAAGATGGATGTGATAATTTTTCCAGGAAGCTAGTCCTGTCCCTGAGGCTCCTTCATTCTGGAAGAATCTTTAGAAACATCCTGAATTGGGGGACCTCCAAGTAAGAGCAAATAATATGCTCTGGCCATGTCTCCTAGGCTTTGCCGAGGAAGTGCAGCTGGGGAGGACTGGTTTCTGTGAAAACCCTCTAGAAACATGTGCAATATCCTGTAACATGCACAAATCTAAGACGGTATGAAGGAAGAATCTGAACGTCAGGGAGGAAGGAAAATGGTTTTAAGATGAATGAAAGGGCTGGGGAGTGGGCTGGTTCCAGAGAGAAACCATGAAAAATAGGGAAACTCAGATTTTCTTAGAGGCCCAGCTTGCCTTCCACTGCCTGCCTTCGATGCCTGTCAGGACAAAGGACGCTGCGCCCCCTGGTGTCAGACTGGAGGTCGGCGCCAGCGAGCTGCGGTGGAGACCTCGCTGGAAAAGTCGACGGGGTCAGATGCCTTTTCTTCTGTTTGCTAAGGGAGTTGAAGCTGAAATAGCCTTTGCTTTCTCAACTCTGGACTCTAAATAGAGACTCTGATGTAGACAGAGCGGGGTTTTGTTTTTCGTGCATGCAATTCAGGCTGACAGGACAATGCTTGTTTAGAAGTAACCTGGTGTGGTGGGAAGTACACTAGTCTGAAAGAAAAAACCGGCATTTTAGGTCGAGTGCTGATCTGAGGCGAGTCATTCAAAATTTTAGAACCTCCCTTTTCATGTCTTAAAAACAGAGGGGTTAGAGTAAGATATTTTACGGTCTGTCCCAAGCTCTAATATTGGGGTTTATTGGATAATCATTGCACTCTTTTCTGAAAGCCTTGCATATTTGACATTATTTTTTTCTATTTACACACAGGCGCAGATGTTATGTTTCAGCATCATGAGTTCTCCGATTCTGAGCAAAGGTTTTTGTGTCCCCTTTCCTTTTAAAAATGCAAAAAAAAAAAAAAAAAATTGTCTCTTTTCAGCACAGAAGCAGTCCCATCCACCTTTTGTGGGGCCTCTTGCAAAAAGCAGCAGAGTGAGCAGGTCTTCAGTCTCTGCTCCGTTTCTTTTTAAAATAAAATACTGAAGTGTTGTGCTGGAAATTATGCTACTAAGTGTTACATGTGGTAGGTGTGAATATGTGCTTCAATAGTTCCAGGCACAAGACCAAAAACTTCCCCAGAATTAGCAGTTTTCAGCTATAATCCGGCTAACATTTCTACAAATAGGTAGAAAGACCACTTTGGGAGTATGCTCGCTCTCAGGGGCTGTAAGGTTGGATTCCATTGAAATTTTGGGCCGTCCCTGGTACTGTCAGGTGATTTGAAGTAGGAGCAGCCCCAGGAAGAAATGAGCGCTACCCCTCCATAACCCTGCAAGTCTAGTCGCTGAAATACGTAGTCAGCGATACCTCATGGCAATTTCTTCTTTCTGCCCTGCACCTGAACTCTTAGATCCATGTAATGGGTACGCTTTGTTTTTTATTTGTGAGGAACTGATTATAGTCCTGCAAAGGATCACTGCAGTAGCAACCTTAGTTTTGCAGATGTGGAGGGAGAGTGCAGCCATTGTTCTGTTAAAGACAGTCTCAGTATTCCATATGTTGAATGGATGGAGCAGGCCCTTCCATATGAGAGAGGTGAACTGGGAGGAGGAACAGCAGGATACACAAGATGACCGATGGCAACTGTTGGGGAGGGCATTAGTGCAGTGACTTGGAACACTGTACCCCCTCTTTAGGGAAACAGCTGTGTTATGGGTTGAATTGTGTTGTGTCCTTCCAAAATTAATATGCTGAAGTCCTAACCCCCAAAACCTCAGAATGTGACTGGATTTAGAGATGGGGTCTTTACAGATATTACTAATTTAAAAGGGGGTCATTAGGGTGGCTTCTAATCCAGTGTGACTGGTGAAGTCCTTATAAGAAGAGTGAATTAGGACACAGGCGAGACTAGAGAGAAGACCATAGGAAGACACAGTGAGAAGACAGCCATCAGTGAGAAGGCAAGCCAAAGAGTAAGACCCTCGGGGGGAAAAAAATCAATCCTACTGACACCTTGATCTCAGACTTCATCTCCAGAATTGTGAGAAAATTGATTTCTGTCATTTAAGCTACTTAGTCTATGGTACTTTGTTATGGTATCCCCTAGTAAACTAATACAAGTTGCAACTCACACCAGCCAATTTTATGTTCCATTTGCAGACACAGATCTAGAGTCACCAAATTTTTCAGTTTTTAAAGAGAGGCTAAGAATCTTTTGTTTTAAATGTTGGCAGCAGGGCTCGCTTCACGGACGTGCCACCTGTGCAATCGCACAAGCCCTATGTACCCATAGTTTCCAAATCCACGGATTCATCCAACTATGGATCGAAAATATTGGAAAAAATGTTACATTGTTACTGACGTGTACTGTGTAGTTAGGCCTACGATGGCGGCATCTGTCCTGAATATGTACAGACTTTTTTTTCTTGTCATTACTCCCTAAACAATAATGTAACAACTATTTACATCATTGACATTGCATTAGGCAACATAAGTAATCAAGAGATGATTTAAATTATACAGAAGGATGTGTGTAGGTTATGTGCAAATATCATGCCGTTTTATATAAGGTACTTGAGCATCCTTGGATTCTGGTATCTGTGGGGGATGGAGAGTAGGTTCTGGAACCAATCCCCCATGGATACTGAGGGATTATTGCACTAAGAAGGTCCGCCATGTTTGGTTTAATGCTCTACTGTTACCATCTTGAAATTCTTGAGTTTTTAACAAGGGGCCTGTTGCACAGGGCCCCAGAAACTATGTAGCTTGTCCTTGTTAACAACTAACATAAATTTTCAATAATATTCAGGTTAAGCATGTGGGGACCAAAACAAAATAGGTCTGAGGCGGGACACAGCATGGGACAGTGGAATACACATTTTTTTCACTAACTGGATTAAGACTTCCTAGTCCCTGAAAATTCCTGGGAAGGAATTTATGGAGCCCAGAATGTTTGGGGGCAAGAGGAAAGGCACAGATATTCCCCAGGTGTGACTCCTTGAGATTCTGCATGAGCTAATGTGGCCCTGACTGAGAGTTTGTCTCTCTCAGAGATGGGCAGTGAGAACCTCACAATAAGCCTGTGTTGAGGAAATGCCCAATGTGAAGAACGAAGTGTTTGGTTTGGGGTGAAGGCTGGGTTGGTTTCCGCACATGGCTACTGCTGGAAGTGCTCCCAGACTCATCCATCAGGCACCAAGTTAGGCTTTGGGAAACTGGATCTGAGTATATTCCTCAGTATAGCCAGCAGGACCCTGAGGGCAGTATTGCCCCATGTAAAAGCAACACAGAGACACAGCAAGTAACAACATGACAGGGGACTGACCAGACATCAGCTTTCTGCCTGCAGTTTGTGAGAAGAGCTTTCTCTTTAAGTGGAGCCAGTCTCAGGATTCTTGAGGGGTTCTCAGTTGGGCTGCTTTAGGAGGGCTGAGCTGTAAGTGTGAAAACCTGGATTGCCTATTTCAAGGCCCACCTGAGCAGTCAATTGTAAGTAAATGATATGCTTTAGTTTCATGGTATATGCCATACCAGTTGATTCTAAAACTTTGGAAAGTTTTGCCCCAGGGAAAGGGAAGACCAATCATCAGTCAATAGAGTCATGGGGAGATCCTGTTTTGAAGGCTATGCATTGATTTATAGAAGCTCACTGAAAATATTATAGTGGAACGTTTGGTCAGGAGGTCTGCTTATTTAGTTCTATTTCTGCCCAGTACTGGCTAACTGGGGAGTGTAAATTTTAAAAGAAGTAATTTCTTATGCACATTCATGCAAACTCTCTCAGGGGAATGAGTAAAAGACTGCTGGAGACACTCTGAATTTCTTGGAAGAAAGTTGCTATATAAATTAATATAGAGCTTTTTTTTTTTTTTCATCGCAGGTCTGCAGGACACATCGAAGAACTGTCCTATCATGCAAGGGAGAGACTGAAACTCTCACTGGCCTCCATCAGGAAAGCTAAAAATCTCTCCTCCTTTCCTGCAAATTTTCCAAACCCCATGACTCTGATGTTCAGGTCAGAGAGTAAGGTTTTATATCTGTGTTCTTTATACTTTGCATATGGAGAGTCCCTGAAGGAGCACGTGATGCACTGGTTATTGTGAGCCGGATCTGGGTGTGGCCAGGACTCAGGTGAAGCAGCTAGTCCTCAAGGACCCCTGCACAGTGATCTGTGGGACCCAAGTCAGTTCCTACTTTTTTCTGACAAACAGTACCCTCCTCCTGCCTGGAGTTAGGGAGCAGGACTCCTCCTTTGGGCTGAGCCAATCCCAGGATTCATAAGGGGTTGGTGTAGTGCCCCAATATTTAAGAAGATTAAAATTCTATATGTGGCTTTTCTGATTGAATTCCTAAATGGCAGTTGCCTAAGCATGTGGGAAATCAGAAACCTTTCTAAAAATGTACATTTAAAAGACCACTGGTTTGAGAGCAATGAAAACTATGTCCACATAAAAACTTGGTCAATGAATGTTCACATTAGTCATAATAGCCCAAAGGTGAAGACAATCCAAATGTCCATCAACTAATGAATGGATAAACAAAACGTGGTGTATCAATACAGTGAAATACTATTTGGCAATAAAAAAGAATGAAATATTCATACATGCTACAGCACTGATGAACCTTAAAACATTGTGCTAAGTGAAAGATGCTAGTCACAAAGTATTGTATGATTCCATTTATATGACCTTCCTGAAATAGGCAAATCTATAGAGACAGAAGTAGACTTGGGGTCAAAGTGCGGGCATTGGAAGATGACCGTGCCCTGGTACAGAGTTTCTTTCTGGGGTGATGAAAATGTTATAAAATTAATTGTGGTAAATGTTGAACGATGCTGTAAATGTACCAAATACCACTGAATTTTGCATTTGAAATGGGTGAATTGCAGGGTGTACAAATCATGTCTCAATAAAGCTGTTAAAAAAAACTGTTTAAAATGATACTTTTAAAAGGACCCTTGGTTTATGTCTCTTTTTCTGAAGCTCTCCACCTTGGGATACAAGTGCTCAGGCTTAAAAACAGATGTTATGAGCTAAGTAAAATGAGAATGTGAAAAACACTGATTTTTCCCCTCGGTGGAGAGAGTGACTTGCAGATTTACGCACAGCTCCTCTACTTGTACCTGAAAGTGTTTTGAACTTTGCTGAAAATTATTTCCTTAGGCTGAAATCATTAAAATACGTTTAAACAATGAAACAGCAGTGGCTTTGTTGTTTCTGTCTTCCCCTTATTCTTTTCTCCTTTCTTAAGTAATAGCACCCCAATTTTCTCTTAAGGAACTGCCTACCTTGTTTTCAGTTCATGTGGTTTGAGTATTGCTGACCTTTTGCCTTAGGCTCTGTGACTCAGGCCTGATCAATCAGCAAATTCTATTAAGTGGCATGTTGGCGTTGGCTGGTGTCAGTTCATCCAAACCAACTCATAGATTTCTAGGAATTTTGTGAGTCAGTTGTTAAACATAATCATTACTAACATTTAAAGTATATGAATTTATAATTATGTAAATTATATTTAAAACAAAGTTGATAGGCACTCAAAACTCATCATTTCCTAATTATTTGAGTACATTTTACTATTATCTGTGCTCTTGAGGTTACTTACATCTACTGGACTTGTATGATGGAAATACTGTACAGCAATGCACTATTTTTTTCCAACTTCATGTTCAGTGACTCCCATTGGTAGCTTGAAATTGGCCACGGTGGCAGTCTTTATACTATAAAACCAGGCAAGTACTATATAGCATGGCTGCCCCTCTTCTGAAAAGAGAGTGTTAAACATGTACCAGCTGGAGTGGGTTGAATGGTAGTCACCAAAAGATATGTTTGAGTCCTAACACCTGGAATTTGTGAATATGACCTCATTTGGGAAAAAGGGGCTTTGCAGCTGTGATTAAGTTAAGAACCTTGAGATGAGATCATCCTGGATTATCCCAGAGTAGACTATATACAATCATGTGTGTCCGTATAAGATGAGGCAGAGGGAGATTTGGCACAGACACACAGAGGAGACCCACAGATAAGAGGAGGAGTCAATGGGATCCCACAGGCAGAGACGGCATTATCGCAGCCACAAGCCAAGGAATGCCCGGGGTTACCAGAAGTTGGGAAAGAATCTCCCCTAGAGCCTTTGGAGGGAGCACTGCCCTGATGACACCTTGATTTTGGATAACTGGCTTCCAGAAATGTGAAAGAATAAATTTCTCTTGTTTTAAGTCACCCAATCTGTGGTAATTTGCTATGGCAGCCACAGGAAGCTAATATACTAGCATACCACTGCAGCACTATGATATGGTTCAGGGATAAGCATGTGACCCAAGCTAGGACAATGGGAGGTCAGTTTCTATGGTAAAAGAAACACTTTCCTTGTATTGGTTCCATCTTTGCCACCATGTTTGCCTACAAATGAAAACAGTGCAGAAAGTGAAGTTGGGATCTAGAAAAAGAAAGAGAGAAAGGCATTCTGGACAAAGTTGTTGGAGAAGCTGGATCTATTCTACCACTGGAATCTTTTGTTACATGAACAAATTAATTGTTTTTCTTTTTAAACCAAGTTCCTAACCAATACAGACATATTGATTTCCAGAGAACATTTGAAAGTGCTCATTTGCACAGACAGGGTTGTAAATACAGACAAGTGCTATCATTTGATCAGTTACTATTTAAATCGGGCAGAACTAACAACCAGAAAAACATATTTCAGACAGTGAACCTTCTGAGATCTACCTGAATTCAATCATGTTCATTTGTTCCACAAACACTTAGTGAAATCAACCATGTCTAAAGTGTTCTGTTTAGGAGCAATATCCATCCATTTAAGAACTTACAATTTATTTGCCAGTAAGGAGTTTAGTATAGCCCACATCATCAAGGCCACCAGTAGTATTGATTTTTCATTATTTAATCCATATTCTTCTGGACAGTACTAAATTCATGTAATTTCATTATTTTTCCTAAAGTGAATTCATTTAACATGCAATTAAAATATTTCAACTTCTTCATGAGATTACATTTAAGTACATTCACAAATCATAAAAAAATCTTTTGTCAAATTGAGTATTTTGGGCTGCGAAAATATTCTCATAGTGATTTTTCAATGACATTGTACCTTTAGTAATTTTGTACCTTTCAGGAATTTTTATTCTCTATTCTCTTTAGTAATTTGTTGGTGGGGACAAGCACATTTCTGAAAGGACAATGTCACAGAAAATCCCAGGGAGAGACATAATGTATTGAACTCAGTTTAAAATGAAAGGAAAATCTTTTTACCTTCAGTATTTCTATCTTTAACTACTTTTCTATTTCAAGAGGTTTAAAATTAATTTTGTCCCCCATAATCCTATTTCTTTCCTCTACTTTCCAATACCTTTGTTTTTTGATGAGCACATTTTGGATGAATTCCCAGTCAACTTCTAAAATCTAATTAAACTCAGCTAAGTTTAGCTCAGATAGCATTTACAGTCAGTTTTTTGATAGTTGAATAACTAGGGGCCCGTCTTGTGAATTCTAAAAAAAAAAAATGGTTCCTGAGGGCTGCTTGTTGCTGAAAGATCCTATTGCTAATGCTGAGGTCACCAGCATCAATAAACTAATGCCTGCTTGTCTTGATTTAAAATAGAAATGAACTTTCAGATGCAAATATCCAAATACTATATTATTCATTATACTTTTATATTTGCTAGAAGCATTTTTTACCAACAAGAGAATTGTTTTTAGCATTTTCAAGGCCACCCCCCCAATAAATCATCAAATACATAAAGAACAAGCAAGCAGACCACACACACACACACACACACACACGCACACACACACACACACACACAGGCAATCAGAGATTTCACTAAGGATATATAGCATACATTAATCAATCAATAATAAGTCACGTCTACTCTCCTTTTGGTCTAGAACAATCAACTCTTTGCGACAAAAAAGGAGCCACCAAAATCTTTTGTGAGATTAGGATCATTATCAACACAGACTTAAAGGAAAACATGAAAAAATAAAAACTTAGCCTCCAGATTCCCAAATTTGGTAGCTCCCATAGAAGCCTAAAATAAAAATGGGGAACATTAAGTTACCAAAGATAGAAGAAAACCGTCAAAATAAATGTTTAGGAAATCCTTTCTTTCCATTAACAAAAGCAGCTTTTAAACATTCTCATTACTATTCTTGATAACGCTTGCTAAAGAGAACCCAAGCAAATTTGCTTTTTCTCCTAAAGCTAAAAAGAAACTCACCACCAAAGTTGAAATACAAGGAATCAGGAAAAAAAATCAGGGATTTTTTTCCATGATGGAAAATTTATACCAGAGGTACAAGAGTTTCTTTACACTAAATTGTTTTCTTCATCTGGAAAACACTGATAGAAATCTAGGTGAATGGATATAATTAAGTAGTTCTGTGGCTCCAACTCTAAAATGTTTTCTTTCTTTCTTTTCTTTTTTTTTCATCAAACACCTCAACATTTGCCCAGGAACCAGAGGAGAGGAACAGCTTTTTAAGAGTCAGACCCTGAAAACATTTCCAAGCAGCCTGGACAAAGGCTTGGAGTGACTACAATAGTGAACCATCCTGCCTTGGACCCCAATCTAGATTGATGACCTAATACATCTTTTCCAATTCTGACTGCCATAGTTTTATGAGCATCAAGAACTGGGTGCCTGCCACTGTCAACAATTAGAGCTTCTCCAGAACTTATACATCCACAGAAACTCAAGTATCCCCCACAGCACAGATCGTGCAGTCTCCAAGGGCTCACGGTGCTTCTTCTAGCTTCACCACATGTGAAATGGAAACTCCTCTTTGGCAGGAGCTTTCTTAAAGAAAAGGAAGGGTACCCGTTACTTTTCCATGTTAAATTGGCTTTAGAACAGAGCGATCCCTGAGAAGCTAATGAAGCTTAACTTAAGCATCCTCCTTCTCAGGGGCCCCTTCCAAAGCCCTATACCTACTTTTGTGCTTGTAAGTTTGCATTATTTTTTTTTTAAAGGAGTCCGATTAATTGTATAAGTTGTAGACCTCCCCCCACCCCACCCCCCATGGGGAGCTGCTCCTCACCTGGAGAACTGGCACCAAATCTTAGCTTGATAACGTATAAAAATTAAACTCTAACTCCTCTTTATCTTTTATGGACACCGCCTACCCCTGGCAAGTCCGCACTCAGGATAAACCTCTTAGTTGGAGTTTCTGGTCCTCAGATATCTTCTCCACTACAGTGCTGATTCAAAACCTAGCCACAATTTAAGTTTATTCTCCCCGATACTCCACTGTGGGCTAATTATTACAATGACTAAAGGCCGGAAGAGTTCCCACACGTGGTCCTCCTTTTGGTTAAGTGGCATCACTGTTCCAGTGCCAGCTAAGCTTTGTTTTCCAGTAGAGTTAATGGATTTGGACTAGGCTTCTCCACTTTCCTAACAGGGCTCTCAGGGGACTGAGCCACAGAAACATTTATTTTTTCTGATTACAAAAGTAATGGCATATAAATGTTCATATATACATATAAAACTTGAAACATTATAATAATATATAGCAGAGAAAGTGAAAATCTTCCATAATCCCACACAGCTGAGAAAACCAGTTAACATTTTTTTCAAGGCATATATTAAAATTTCATTTATTATTTTATAAAAATGTGATCATACTCTCCACTCTTAAGCATGCTATTTTCCACCTAGCAATATGTCTTAGATATATTTCCACACCAGTCTGTAAAAAGTGATCTTCTTTTTCACCTTTCTTTTTTTTAATTGCTCCATGGTATTGTACTGTATGCCCAAACCATGCTTTTCTTAACCAATTGCTGTTAATGCACATTTGGGTTCTTTCCAGTTTTCCCTATAACAAATATTCTTGCAAACATCATTTTACACTTATATCTTTGAGCAGTTGTGGGAGTATTTCTCTATGATGAATTCCCAGAAGGTGAATTATTATTGGGTCAGAGGGTATGAGCATTTCATTTTTAATAGCTATTGCCAAATTGCCCTCCAATAATTTTATACCGATTTACACCCCCAACCCCACTGTAAGAAGGAGGCTATTTCTCCACCCTCCTTAGCAACACGAAAATCATGCAATTTGGGGATGTCTGATGTGAGTTAGGAGTTAAGAGGTTCAGCCTGTGGAGTTTTTTTCCCTTTGTGAACAGCTAACAAAGAGATCAAAAGTCTCCCCCTTTCCTTGATGAACCCCCTGCTCTGAGTGAGCCAATACCCAGACAGACATCTAGCTAATGTGAGAGGCGAAAATTCTAACACCTACTGCTCGTGTCTAGCTGAACTTATTAGAGACAATTTGTCCGTGAATGTATAAGCAAATGTGTTAGTTATAGAATACTTAATAACTTAACTACTAAAGAAATAGAAATTGATCCTGACGTTAGCACTGCTGTTTCGATGTAAACAACACATTTAATTTTATGGCATGAGAATGTTTACATCTGTACAATTCTTTTTCATCCCTACGCTTACTGGAGCAAAATAATCTGAAAAATCTATTCTTTAAAGGTATGTGAAAAGTGACTTTGAGTCAGCCCATTAATGAAGAGCAAGGTTTGCCAACAACCAGTCTTCAGGAGCTCATTTTGAGGATTACTATTGTTTATATTTCCAGAATTAGGATGACTGGCCATTAAACTGGGGAAAAAAATTTAGGGGTTATCCAGTCAAAAGATTCTAAAAGTCTGCTCCACAAAATCTTGGAGTTGCTTTGGGAAAATAGAAGAGGTTGATGGAGGAGGAAAACAGCCAGGGGTTAAATGTTCTTGGTATTCCAATCCTAATTCCACCACGAGAGCCCCGCTTTGATCTGTTTTATATGGTGGGTTACATATTGTGTTTTCTGGAGCAAGTTGATCTCTTATTTTCCTCATCTGCAAATGATAACGCTGCCTATTTAAGAGTAGTGAAGATATAATTAAATAATACTATGCATGTAAAGTGCTTAGCCCAGTGCCCTGTGCATGCCAAGGACTCAATAAATGTTTGCTATTTTATTATTTAAGGTTTCCTTTGAACCAGATTCTCCTGCTAAAAAACACATTTCAAAACCACCCATTTATTCGGGTGACAATTGTTAGTAAAGTTACATAGCTTTCAGGTGTACAATTCTGTAATACATCTTCTATATATCACCTTGTGTGTTCACCACCCAGAGTCAGTTCTCTTTCTATCACCATATGTTGGATCCCCTTTACCCTGATCTACCACCCCCCACCCAAATTTAAAAAAAAAATTCATTAAAAAAATCCCCCACCCATTTATTTTTGTTATCTCTAAAATAAGATTTTTTTACAGTGATTATTTCAGATGGAGTGGTTTTAGATTGTATTTATTTCCTGAATTCTAATCCAATGGTTGTTCTTTTCACTCACAGACCCCAGACCCATTTCATAGAGATAGCTGGGGGCTCTGAGGATGATGTGGCCTCCCACACACCAGGAGGCACCACTCACCAGCAAGCTGTCCAACAACAAAGCTGCTCTACCTGCCTTCCCATTGATTTATAGAAGAAATATGACCGTATGAAAAAAAAGTTTTCCCTGCCCTGTGGGAGAAGGTTCCTGCAGATTTATCACAAGAATCAAACATGAAAGTTGTAAAATGTTAAAAACATTATTCAGTTGCCATCTTTTCCATGATTATGAGGACAATTGAAAGGAATTCAGAAATAGACACTTAAACCTTCTAAGACTGGCTGAATTTTCTATTCTTGGCCAGACGTTTTTAAGAGGAAGAACTCATCCAACAAACATACACTCTTATCAATCCTTTTCTTAGGAAAGCTTGTCTTTATGTAGGGGAAGTTTGCAAGTTTTCCTAATGAATCACAGACATGAGGCAGGAGGGGGAGAGGTTGAAGCATTTTCCTCTTTGAATAGTCTAACATGAGACGAAAAACCAGGGAATAGAAGCAAAACCTTCCAAATTGTGTATCTTTTCTACCCAACAACTCCTTCCATGCCAGTCACTTCGGCTGCCTGAGAGCCAGACATGGGTTTGGGGAGGGGCTTCTCTGTGTCAGGGCCATTCGGGGTCTGTGGTAGACTTAGGAACAAGTAGACATAAAAGCTGTAGAATTAAGGGTTGAAAACAGCATTTAATGAAACCCCTCCCTGCAGACGCTCTTGATCAAAGTCTATCCTTGCAGTAAGACAATCGAGCTACAGTTGCACACATAAAATTTTGGCAACACTCTGTCCTCATTGCTTTCAACAGAGGTTTTAGACCTCTGAAACTGGGCATCGTCCCAGAATTGAGACCCAGTTGCATGACGCATACCATAAGACACACCACCACAGCCGAGGCCCGTGCAACCACTTTCTTTTAACCTCGCGTCTGTGAAAAATTACTTTCCAAAAAAATAAGTGAAACCCGATGTCTTCTCCGGGTGGTTATTTTTGCGCCTATGAAGTCAATAAAACTCTCCAGATTTATTAGACAGCTCTGCTGCGGAAGACAAGACCACTTCCTATTCCCTAGCAGAAATGTGTGCCTTTCCTTTCTGTAACCTTCTGACCACAGATTTTAATTTTACTTATTTCTTTTGTTTTTCCCAGAAAATTTGTCAGAACCTCTAAGATAAGTGAGTTGGCCTGCATTAAAATCCCAATCTCTGCATCCAAGAGTGACAAAATGAACACATTTCAATCTCCTCGAGCTTTTCTTTGCTTCCTATTTTAGAGCAACTCTCTTTTCTCCACATCAGAATCAACAAGGAGTTTGGCTATTTCACCTTCTAACACTAAACACTAAATGTAGCACCACCAACAAGTTATACTCCTGTGAAAGTCCCCTAACCATGGGTTCGTGACCACGATAATGACAATTGGATTCAATTCTATTCAATGCAACAGTATGTATTGAACCCTATAATATATGCCAGGGCTCTTCTGGTAGAGAGATGGAAAGACGTAGAAAATAATGTTCATTCTTTCAAGGAGCTTAGAGTTTACTAGGGGAAATAAACATGTTAACAAGTAAAAGTCAGTGAGTGTGACAGATTTTTTAATAAACAGAATCGTGTGAGATATAAAGACTGGAACATGGAAAGGTAATAAAAGGCTTCTCAGAGGGGATGACTTCTGGGCTGCATGTTTAGAGGTGAGTAGGAACTCATCAGATGAACGTAAGGAAGGACATGCCAAGCGTGAAGTGCAGAGGCTCAGAGGTGTGAAACAGCACGGCACCTTTGGGACTGGAGAACTTCTATGTATTGGGAATGAAGGTCAAAAGATTGTACACAACCTGTGTTCATACATAAAGGTGGGTATATTTTTTAGGTGGTGAGGAACTGCTGAATCAGTTAAAGGCTTGGGGGCAATTGCAACACGATTAGGAGAGGGAGAAACAAGTGGCTGAGTGCTATCCAGGGGAGAAATGAGGAGAGCCTGCACTAAGCCAGCATGGTAGGAATAGAGAGGAAGATTTCGAGTGATATTAGAGCGAAGAAGACATAGCAGTAGATGTGCACAGTAGTAGCGACAGCGAAGAAGAAGGTAGTAGAGTAACAAAGATTCCCCCTCCGGAATGAGTTTTAAGTGGTTCTAGTCTGTTATTTAAGAGTGACAATTACTTCCAAAATGCTTTTAAGTTATGGGCTCACTAATTTTTTCCCTCCACCTACTTCCAGAAAATGATTTGAGGTAGGAAAGAAATTTTGTAGCTAGACCAGGGCCACCCTGTCTGACAGCAGCCTTGGCCATCTATGAGCTGATGAAGGGCGTCTGTAGGACATTATCCCTGGTTCAGTCTTTCGGATTATTATTTAAAGAAATTCATACCAGTGCTATCTTGATGAGCTTGTTTTGATTATCCGCATGTTCATTTAAAATGCCATATACATCAACATAACTGGCA
This sequence comes from Rhinolophus sinicus, assembly GCF_057876585.1. Taxonomy (NCBI): domain Eukaryota; kingdom Metazoa; phylum Chordata; class Mammalia; order Chiroptera; family Rhinolophidae; genus Rhinolophus; species Rhinolophus sinicus. The sequence goes on from NC_142516.1 coordinate 59,801,496, forward strand.
CATGCTTGGATGAGAGCTTCTAATTTATTTCCTCATATTTTAGAGCATTAAGAGAGAAGATGCTCTTGTCTACATGACTCCTTTGGTTTTGGCAAAGGAATTAATTGAAGTACAGCATTTTGGGAATCAGATAACTCTTGATTTGTTCCCTGGGAATTCGGGCAAGGAAACTAAGCTCAGTTTCTCTAACTGTGTAATGGGACAACATTAATACCTGCCTCATAGGTGTAAGAATGAAATGAGCCCATGAATGGCACGTCTTCGGCAGACAGTAAGTGACAGGTTTTTAATACTCTCTGTGTAATGCACTTTGCTGGACGCTTGGTATACAGTATCTTGTTGCAATCTTCTAGTTTTACAGAAAAGGAAATTTAAGTTGTTTGAGGGCAGTGTTTCTTTTATCCATTATATTCCCAGTTCCCAGAATAGTGTCAGCCTCAAAGCACTTAAGTGTCTGGCTAAGAGGGATTAAATAGTAACTTGTCCAACGTCAAACATCTAATAAGGAGCATGACTGGGATTCAGAGCCATGTCTGTATGATTCCAAGACTGGTACTCTTAATGATTTCCCAGTTTTACCATATAAAAGAAAATGACCTGGAACCTGAATGAAGGGCTGCTTTGTGCTTTCTTTTATTACTGTTTTTCAAATTATTTAATTATCATGAAGTTAGTGTTCTCAGGAAAAGCAGTTTCCATCTATATCATTTAAAAGTCATTTTTCAGAGTATTTCTACATGGGTCAAGCTCATGGCTGATAATTCTTCCTTCTTTAGCCCTATTTCCATTTTTTAAAATGGGTTCTTGGTGAGGCCAACTACCAGTTTTCTGAAGGCACTTCATCTTTAACAGCTCCAAGCCAGAACTCATCAACCAGCCCCTCCACCTCTCCCTTCTCCCACACCCACCTTCCAAAACCCCTGCTTTCCCTTATGTTTTAATAGATGGCGTGTTTATCCACCCATGCACACTAGTTAGCAATTTTGGATTCAATCTTTCCTCTTCCCATTTTCTTTATCCATAAAGTCACCACATATTATTGTTTCTATCTCACAAAAGCTTTTAAAATCTGGCTTTTCTTTTTCACCTTCCCTGCTAGTCTCTAATTCAGTACTTCACCCTCTATTGCCTGAAGAGTTATGACAGCTTCTTAACGGACCTTCTTACCTTCAGCTCCTTCCCTCACCGTCCTTCCTATAACATACCGCAGAGCAAATACTCTCCAGCCCTGAAACCTTTGGTGGTGCTCCTTCACCTTCAGGTAAGAGGTTGTGCTTCCTACCATGTAAGGCTGTATTTAAACCCAGCCCAGTCAGACTTTCTGGCCACTCTCCTCACGTGTCCTAGCCTTCAGTGATGTTCACCCTCACCATGGGATGTTTCAAAACCACGTGCAATACCCCGATTTCCCACCATCCTTTGTGACTTTGTGCCTTTCTTCAAGCTGCTTCCTCTGTCTAGAATGACCTTGCCCTCCTTTTTCTCCTTGAAAACTCCTGCTCATTCCTTAAGGCTCAACCCAATATTACATCTAAGATGTGGCCTTTTCGTTTCTCCTATCCGACTCAAGGAACATTAATTGCTTCCCTTTTACGTTCATCGTAGCACTTCCAACACTTCTATTAAAATTAGTTATTTATGTATTAATGGTTTATGGAGGACTACTTAATTCATCATAACCCCAACCCCAACACAAGGATAGTTAAGGTTTTTCTATTTAAGGAAAAAGACCACATTGGTTTTTTGTTTTGTTTTTTTAAATTAAGTGAATAACACTGTAAGCGGTAAAAGGAGATAAATCATGTAGAAGGTGGGATAATAACAGATGTTTGGGAATTCTGGTCTAGCCCACAGCAGATACTCAATAAATGGGATAATCTATGAATAAATCAATTTATAAACACTTCACTCTGGGCACAACCTTCCTTAATAACAAAGTTTAAAAATAGCTATGAAAAGGACGGATTGGTCTCAGGATTACGTGAAACTGGAAATCCATTAATATCAATTCACTCCTAATAAGTGAAGTTATGTTCAAACTTGGATGCTTTCTTACCCTTTATGGGTCACCCTCACCATGGGATGTTTCAAAACCCTTCTTAGAATTCTATCAATTTCTTTGTTTAAAAAGTAGTTTCCAGCCAGAGAACGAACCTTTTCTCACAGTTGCGAAAGGCCTCAGTTATCTCTGGAACTTCTGTCATCTTTTCCATCTTTATGTGTCAGATTTGGAAATGAGTTTTTACTTTTCTGTTGCAGAAGAAAACACTAGCATATAGAACTGTAACACTGAAAATATGTAAGTTCCTATTTCTTAAGGTATTAGTCTATAAATCCCTCTTGAAGGATTTCTGTGTTATACAGGACTTGTTGTAAAGAAAGTCAGACCTCACTGAACGGGGAGTCAGGGGCTCTAGGTTCCAGCTCTGATCTGCCACTCATCACTTGAGTGATCTTTGGACAAGTCACTTAAACACTAGCCCTTGCCCATGTCTCAGGAGTGGAAGAGGTTGCAAATGTGGAGCATCTCGACCACCGTAGCATGTTGTTTACTCCTCACCGTGTTTGAATGAGGTGACAATTTAATTGCGAGATTTTATAAGAACACAGGCTTTTATTTTCCCTTGAGAAATCAGAAGATCTGGCCACACAGGTCCCACATTCCTACGCAATTTGTGTTAGCTGCCCCCTTTGGTGTGCTCTGGATGGAGGCGAAATACCAGTTGCTATTTGTCCTTGTCCTTGTATTCAAGGGTGATATTAAAAATATTTAACTACTAAGGCATGGGGACGGACAGATCAGAATGGAGACCTTTGTGTTGGAAAAACATCCTGGAGATGCTCTGCTCTCCCCAGCTGCTAGATCATGCACAAGTCCAAGAGCACCTGGAGGAAGGGCCCTCCTGCACTGGGCTGAGAGCAGCTTTCTGTTCTGTGCCAACTGGGGAGGACTGTGCTGGCCTCAGGTGCATACCACCTGAACGTCAGCCCTGTTTGAACTGTTGTTTTCTCAGAGCAGGGAGATATATATTCCTGTACTTATGTTTCTTATTGAAAACAAGAAAATGAAAGAAAACTAGATAGAAAAGGCGGCATGATTTTCCTTGCCCTTCGTTGCTTTGTTCATTACCAACTGGCTGCTACAGCATCTGAGTTTGATTTCCTGGTACTAACCAATCCATAAACTCTTTTCCAGCCTAAGCATAAAGAGCCTCTGATTTTATCCATTTTATAAATGGAGTGAAAATTTTGCAAATCATCTTGAAGAGAGGGCATTGTACAGAATTTATATAAAGTCTAAAACACTGTTAGAAATAATAAATCACCAATAAATTATCTCCATGTTCTTATTGGGCTTTTCAATTTTAAAAGCACTCTGATGCCATTTTTTTTCTTTTTTAATTTAGCCATGGCTATTTTTCAAATGGAATTAATGACCAAAAGCTAGTCTCATTCTCTAATTACAGTGAGAGACACTAGACAAGAGTTGTTCCAGACACTGACCCATCTTGGCTCAGGGAGAGGCTCTGGGCAGTTTTACTACGTGCTGGCTTAGTACCTGGGGCCAGGAAACATCTGTTATAACATGCGGTCCAGTGGGTGCTCTGCTTAATTATAAAATGGCATTGCAGTGTCCCTTTGAGTTGGCTGGCCTTAGCTTCTAATGCCATACTATCAAGCAAAATGCAATTCTTGTTGTTCTGATAACTGAGTATCTAACCTGAATGTTGAAAGGCTTTGAGAAGAGTGAAAAACTTAAACCTTTGTCCTCAGGAAAGAGGTATGCGGAAAGACAAAGCAAAGCAATGCTTTCTAAAATCAATTGAGAAGCTTAGATAAAAGTGGGCGTTCCTTATACAGAGACGGTGGAAGCTGATTCCTGAATGACTCACGCTTCTAGAGTTAACTGTTTATATAGTGCTTCCTCCTCTTCATTCCTGGGATCCTGTTTGGAAGGTCAGGGACAATGACAATTGAGAAGCAAAGGGAAAATGGGAGAAGAGTGAAGCAATGCTTGGATCACCAAAAGGCTCATTCACCTTCAAGAAGAGGACACATTTCTGTAATGAATTCATGCAGTCAGTTATGGCCCAGTACTTAGAATTTATTCTTGGAGCACGCACACTCGGAAATTCTCTATAATGGCGTGACTCTCTTATTAGCTGTTATGAGAACTTACCTTCCTCTTGTATGCTGATGGGAGAATAGAGCCCATTGTCGGCAGTGTCTGCTTACGAATATCTTTTGTCTCATAGCTTGTTGTAATCACTTCCAGACCAGTGTATATTTATGATTTACATAATGTTACAGAAGAAGAAGTCTTAAGGGTTTTTTCTCTAAATCTTTTTGAATTATTATTTTAGACTCATTGCCAGTTGTTTTTTTTCTTTGTTTTTTTTTAAGGGGGAAGTTGATGAACTTTTAAACATGTCATTACATGCTCTGAAATAACAACTCTTTGTTCTTTCAAAGTTTCGTGTGGAAATTTAAAGGTGTGTGTGTGTGTGTGTGTGTGTGTGTTTAGAAACGGATAGAAAAGTAAATGGGTAAAAAGGAACACTTGAGGTTCACTGATGAAGTTAAATACACATAGGTGCATTTATTAACACATTATATGTGTTTCTATTAGAACAAAAGTTGGCAAATTTAGGAAGTCTTACCTAACATTTAGGGCGGGTTTAGGAAGCGTAGCTGTACATTCATTTTTAATCATGTTTCAGTAATTAGGGGTAGCAACTGAAGGGTTAAGCCCTAAAGCAAGGAAATATCTGTAAGTCAGAAAACAAAGGGAAACTTGCATATTTCTGAAGATGACATCGGATCAGCCTGTGGATTTCAAGCAATTATGCGATATTATGATTCCCACTGAGTATGCATTAGTTGGAATACTGTTCTTTTTATTTCTCTATGTCCCGGGGTTGTACACTGAAAGAGCCCTGTTCAACTTCGCATGTCAGAATTTTGAAGGAAAAATTATAGTAAAATATGTTTAAAACAGTGGGGCCTTATGTGAGTGAGCACAACATTTTCCAAGGCTTTCAAAAATCCTTTTGTTAAAAATATGGTTTTTATTTTGTTTCCTTTTTTTCTTTCTTTTTAATTTTTTTCTTTTATTTAGCTCTTACCTCCCCTCCTTCCTAGAGAAAAGAAGAGAGAATTTTCAAAGGATATCTATAACACAGCCTACATTTAGGGCCTGGGGACTTACAATGGATTTGTTTTAAATGAGACACCCCACTTGGAAAACAAACAAGTGGGAAAAGTTCATCTGTGTCTATAACTTCAGTTCCAACAACTATGGTGACAGTCACAGTGTCTGAGTAAATGTCCCCTAGAGTCATCTTGTGAGCAACATGATTATTAATTGAGGTTTCTATGAGTTGAAAGATGGGTTGTTCATAAAGTGTAGGGACTTTTCCAGAGTGCAAGGGACTGAAGATTCAGCCCCTGGGTTTTTTCTAAAAGATGAAATGTCTTTTAAAAATTGAATTATAAACAAAACAAAACAAAAAGCAGGCACAGTGAAGTGCACAGATTGGGAATGAGGATGAATGAATGTCATATTCATTTTATTCCACGATATTCCATCTCACAAAGGAGTGAAGTAACGTGTTTGATCAGCAGGAATTACATTTAGCTGTCAGTGACAGAGACTTGACTTCAATGGCTTAAACATACAAGGGTTATTTCTAATATAAAAAAGTCGCACCTCTGGCTATCTGGGGCTCATATGGTGGTTTCTCGAAGTCATTAGGGACCCAGGTTCTTTCTAACTCTCTGTTCTTTCATCCTGAGGCCATAATGTCCATCTAGTCATCATACGTTTCTCCAAGCATAAAAGAGGAAAGGGGAAGGCAGAAAGGACACCCCTCCTGATTTAACTCTCTTTAAGGAGCTTCCCCCAAAGGACCTCAGAATATCTGCACTTACAATTCAGTAGCCAAATTTTTGTCACATGGTCACACGTAGCTGCAAGGTAGCCTGGAGGGTACAGTCTTTTAGGAAGGAAAAATCACTGCCCCAAATGACATTCTATTATAATTCTATTACTACAAATTAGGGAAGAGCAGGTATTGGATGGGAAATCACAAGTCTTGTCATACGCATATAAAACATCCTTAATGCCAATATTTTGTCTAAGCCTTACTGTTTATTTCTGTTTGAATTATGCAGTTTTTAAGGTACTAGCTTGAGAACCGAGTTTTGCATTGCACTGTCTCAAAGCACGTGGCCAAAATGAATACTTTCACACATCACTGATCCTTTCCTCCATTGTAGTTTAATCTTAGAAATATTTGTGTGCATAACTACAGTGAAGAAAATTCCAGATGCTCTTAATACTCCAAATTAGGCAAATATAGTTTTCTGTCTAAAAATTATATTTAGAAATGGTTACATCTTCAGCAATCTTTTTCTTCTCTACATTGTTGTTGGAGCTTAAACTTTCTCTATCATTAAAAAGTGGACACTTAAAAAATGTGTGGGTTCACAGTTAGAGAAATGGAAAAAACTGTAAAGAACAGCACCAACTTAGGAGATGTTATTTCCTGCAGAGGTGACCACCCTCACTTTAATTTCTTCACTTCCCTCTTTTACACTGCTTAAAATTCCACTAACTAAAGATTTGGTTAACTAAACTTTGGTTCCCAGGTATCCTATTCTAAAAGTCAGTTTTTAAAAAGAGGTAAAGTTATTAGTCATTCAAAAATCAGTGCCAATTACTTTAATCAGATTGCTTTGCTATTGGCAATGGTCAACTTCACTAAATGGGAGGTATTTATTTATCTAGTTTTTCTTTATGTTTGAGAAATAAAACATATTCAAGACAAAAAAATTCTATCTGAATGAAAAGATGTACTGTGTAAATAAGTTTCCCTTTCACCCCAGATTCCAATATTCTTTCCCTTCCTGATGTAACAATTAGTAAACTTTTCTTGTGTTTATTATCCAGAGATGTATTCTTCATGCAGAAGCATGAATAGGTATTAATACACACATACACACAATGTAAATATATAAACATTCTTTTGTTTTACCCAAATGATATGTTGTGTGTTATTTGTGCTAATTTAAAAAATGTAAATATTATCAAAGAACTTTTTTTATCAGCACATGTACCTCCTATATTAAAAAAAAATGCTCCCCATTAAAACACGAGTTTTTAGTGGTGGAAAGAATGCTATATTTTTGGAGCATGGAGCATCTTGCTTTAGTATTTTATTGGGAAGGCAACAGTATCCTGGAGCCTATGAAGGAAAACCTTGACAAAAAGAAGGATGAATTGTCCTGGGATGCTAATTCTCATGTCTGACATTGCTCCTACAGAAAATAATGTTCTAAGTTCCTAATAACTAACTTGACTATACATCTAGACTTCCCTACGACAGCCCCAACGTATGCTGCTTGTCCTGGTATAATTTTTGACCACTTTCACTCTCACAATGTTCCCAGCTTGCATAACATTATGTAATCACCATTGCAACACCATTGGTAAATTAGTCAGAATGGACTGCAAAGATTAAAAAGGTAGTCTAAACCACCTGACAGTGGGGGTTTGTCTAGTTGGGACTCTGTTCAGGTACTTATGAGCAGTATGACCTGGATAAGTTATCTAACTACTGTTTGCTTCAGTTTCCTCAGCTTTCTAATGGGAATAATAATGGCCTCATAGTGGTATCATAGACATTTGAGTAAGTAATACATGTGAGGGGCTTATCACACTGTCTGGTTCATATTTAGGGCTCAATAAATGTAGCTATTTATGTTACTTATTCTTTTCACCATTTACCCCCCCTCCTTGCCAAACCACTTTATTCTTATAATGTATAAAATTTAATTGATGGCATTCATCTAGGTGAACAGTCATCATCTTCTAAAAGTGGACTGTGGTATATCCATTTAAGAAGACAAATTAGGTGACTATTGGACAGTGATTATTAATTGGAGGGACCCACCATCTCTGCCCATGGCAACCTCCTCCCCCACTCAGAAGAGCGGAATCAGAGTGTAATTTGAAAATAGAGCAGCACGTTGTACTTCTGATCAGGTTGGGGTTTGGCTTTGATATTAAAATTATTTTAATTTCAATAACAGAGAAGGATGCATTAATTTCATGTCTAGCAAAGGAGAAATGCATTTGAAATGATGGGGAGACACTGTTGTAGCCATTTGTACTTTGCAAGCAGAGCCATAATAATCCGTTGATAATAGAATTACATCAGAGAGAGAGCTCAGGAGAACTTATAGCCATTCACGTCTCAGTACATCTTACCTTCGCATCTAATTTTCTATTCGTTTATTATTTCCCAAAAAAGAGTCCCTTAAGGAACCTCCCTTGGCAGAAGCTATATAATCAAAACAATGAATGACAATTGTTTGTTCAGACATCCTGGAAACTCCTGAGGCCTTTTAGGGACGGATACCTTTATACTTTGACTCAGAATAGGAGTGGGAGGACAGAGGCATTGAAAGAACAGGAACAGGTATTTTCCCTTCGTATTCATTTTCTTAAAATTGAATTAGGTTCTGTGAAAAGCTGTCTTGTAGAGAAACAACCTCTTTATGGTTTCACCAGCTGAGACATAAAAGGCTATTTGTGGTGTGCTATAAGTTCTGAATGCAGGTGAAAATTCCCTACTTCCTGGTTATTTTAATGATAATAAGAATAATGTTTTGTAAGTAACCTGACCCGTGTACCCAGGGATCTGAAAATCCTCAGCTCACTGTGGTGTATCATCATTTTGACTCTGGATGAGAAGGTTGCCTGAGAGCTTGATTTATTTTCACGTTACAAAATTCCCTTCTCTTCAGTTTTAGGTAATTAATTTTTTTTTAATCAAGAAAAAAGAGCATCACTTGACCATTTGAGGACATGATATAGAAAGACTTCTGCCTTCTGCCATTACTTCTTATCCAAAAGAATGCATAATTTTCTAAATATATTTGGAATAATGGACTCAATCCAATAACTAGATTCACCTCTGAGCAACAGTCTAGTGGAAAATTTTAAATGTCGCACAGCACCGCAAAAAGCTCCCTTTCACCTAGATCAGGAATGCTTCTGGGTCTCTAACCATAGCAAGCCCCAAAGGAGCAAGGGAAAGCCTGTTTAACCACACTGGTTAAAGTGGCACAGAGGGGTTACGAAAGGTCAACTGAGAGCTTGAGGCCTTAATGGCAAGGTGCAACAAACAAACTAGAGACAGCTGTTGCCTAATACTTGCACCACATTTTGACCCAATAAGCTGGTGATGTAAATAGAAAAATGTATCAGGGCAGGTCAGAACTAAGGGGAAATGTCTTCATTCATTTTGAGCTGAGTCTGAATTTATACGGAAAACAAGCAAGCAGAATAATCCTACTAGAGTGCAGACCACTGTGGCACATGTGGGAGATGGTTAGATTGAGTTCTGCCTAAGAAATGCCCTCCTTGGACCTCCCTTCCCTAGAATCGCATGCCAGAACAGAGAGTAGCAATGTAAGTGGTACTATCTCCTGGGGACACACTCTGCAGGACTGGGTGCTTTTCACACGGTCCCTCTAACCCACACAATCACGTGAGTGGCAGAGGAGGCATTCCCATCTCTGCTTCTCACAGGGGGCATCTGAGTAACTTGTACAGAGCCACGCCGCCAGGAAGGGGCAGAACAGGGATGCGAATGCAGGTGGGGCAAAGCTGGGTGCTGTTCCTAGCCTACCTCATGTCTTCCCACACACCCCTATTTGCCGCAGTGGGGCCCCTGTTCCTCTACCCCCGATTTTCCTCACTGTGACCACTTGATTTCCCGTGCTCTCAATTATCAAAGCACCTGCAAAATGGGTCTCTTCTTCATGCTTTGGGTACAAACCACAGTAGTGGCTCAATACCCCCTCCACACACACACACAATGGGGCAAGTCTCACTGCCTTTGTGGCCACCTCTGACTCACCCACAGTATCCAGTTTATATTGATTTATGGTCCTATTCCTTTTTCAGGGTCATGTTTTTCTTTGCTCTCTTCCCTCTCTGTTCATTCCTGGCCTACAGCTTCTACATGTTTTTGTTTGTTTGTTTTTCTTTTTATAAGAACCCATGGGCTTCAGGCCACATCCCCCAATTCCAACATGTATTTATGACTAAAACCCACTTATGAGCAAGTGGATGTCATGCCAGTGCTGACGGAGGTGTGGAGACTGCTGTAATTAGCTCTGTCCGATAGAACATTCTACAATAATGGAAATGTTCTACAATCTGCCCTGCCTCATACAGTAACCATATGAAATGTGACTAGTCTCATAGAGGAACTGAGTTTTAAATTTGGTTGAATTTTAATTTAAGCCGCCACTTGTAACTAGTAGCTACTATAGCGAACAACATGGGATGGGCATCCAAGAAAGGATGAACGCTGGCTATATTTCTGGATATCCTGGGATCTTAGGCCATGCCTGGAGATCACACCTTCTTTCTGGGAAGCCCAAGTAAGGGCTACTTCACTGTAGGAGGTCCCCAAGGATCCAGAGTCATGTTTAAGAAGAATGATCTGGTAGACCAGACGTGGGCATGGGAATGGGAGTAGGAGCAACTTTGGTTGGAACTAGAATAGTGTGCGGGCTGGGAGAAGACATCAAATTATAAAGGGAGACATGCAGGACAAAACCTTGACCTTCACACTTACTAGCTGTATGATCTTGGGCAAGTTATCTACCCTCTCTGAACCACATCCATGAAATAGAGAATATAATAATAATAATAATAATAATAATAATAATACCTGTTTGGGTACCTCCTAGATTTGATGTGAGTATATATACCATCGTGGATGTGTAAAGCATTTTCAGAACTGTTACCTCCCTTTAATACTAATTATCATTATTTTGGACCCAAGTCTGGGATACCTAGGGAAGATCTAGACATATGTGGTGTGAATACATTCAGGCAGCTGGTGTGACAATGTGACTAATAGCAAGTGAGTATCATTGAAAAAGGGCAGTGGGGAAAAATTTTTATCTAGAGCTTAGGGCAGGTCAGTAATATACTTGGGATTCTGAGTGGTGAAGGTGACAGCAGGCAAGGATAGTATCTAGAGAGACAGTGAGGGAGCCCAATGGAAATATGAGTCCACTAGAATACAAGCTCCCAAGGTCAAGGGAGAGAAGAGTGCCTTACACATAGTAGCCACTCAATCAATATTTGTGGAATAAACAAGTGTGATGCATCTGGAGCCCTCCCAATTCAATCCACTTATAGAGGGCAGTGAAATCACGGTGCCAGGCTGTTTTGCACAGAGCACCAGGCTTTCACGTGTGCTTTAGCTGGAGAGTAAGTTAAAAGCATTCTTTGTTTATTCTCAGGGAGTTAAAACAGACCATTATAATTCCTTTTTGACTAGCTTGTCTCCCCCATTAAAATCTATGGTTTCTGAGGGCAGGAACAAAGGCACTTGGCCCCTGGTAGATACTCAGCAACTAGTACTTGTTGGATGATTGAATTATCTTCCTAAAAGAGTTACAATCTTGGAGCCACTTCTCAGAAGGCAATCCTTTCCAATGCAAAGCAGCAGCTTTCTGAGGAGTGGGTGAATATCCACACCATTTCAGAGAACACAACAGGGAACATGCAGCTTTTGTTCAATTGTTGATTGCACCAGAGAGATAGAGAGTGATGAGAGAGAGAGAGAGAGAGAGAGAGAGAGAGAGAGAGAGAGAGAGAGAGAGAGAGAGAAAGACAGAGACAGAGACAAAGAGACAGAGACCTTCTGTTTGCACTTTCTATTTATTTGGACGGTGATTTGACTGCCTCATTCTTCCCACTAGAACTTAAAGCAAGCACTGTGAGGGGAGGGACATGACTGAATTTTGCTGGCCACAGGGCCATCACAGAGCCTGGCACATAGGAGCCCTTCAATGAGGATTTTTTTGTGACAACCATTTTAGGAAACAGTTCGGTAGCATTTGTAAGACAGGCACACCCCGTGGCACAGTAATTGTACTCCTAGGTATAAATCTTCAAGAAACTCTTGCCTAAGTGTATCAGGTTACATGTGCAAGAAAGTTAATAGCAGCACTGTTTATACGAGTCCCCAAATGGAACCAACTTAAGTGGCTCTCAATAGGATAAAAAAGTTGTGATCTATTCCCCCAGTGGAATATTGCACAGCAACAAAAATGATTGGAATAAATGAACTGTAGCTGCAATACTGGAGAAATGCATCAAAAGGAGAATGAAAGGCCACAAAAGAAAAAGCAAGTGAGGAAAAACAACAAGATAATAGAAAGTTTTGCAGACAGGGCAGCCCTGGAGATACGAGATGTCTCACACACTGAGTTTCTTGGGCTGGGTATCTGGAAGCTTCCCAACAGTATATGGCACAACTTGGAAAGAAGCAACTAACAGACATCAGCTTAGCCTTAGGCTCAATAAAAACAATGTGGAATTCTTAAGAAGAGGATTATTAGGCAAGAAGAACATGATAAAAATTGAAAACAAAAGGTAACAGGCTCGCTCCATCTTTGAAACTCTTACCAACAGCTTAATAAAGAGTTTGGAAGCAAATTCACTTAGAAATATCTGCAATTTATCATATATGTGAAGTTTAACTGCTTAGGAAATCTGTTTACAGTTTTATTCATAGGATGGATATTGAGTTACTTTCAAATAAATATCCATTTATTGAGGACCCGATACTGAAATATAAGTGGATTCTAATATACTGTTGATTACTCTTTGGGTGCCCAGAAAGGGTGGATCTGTTTGCCTTCTAGTTTGAGAGGAAGAAGGTGTTCCAGAATTAATAATTCAAATGGGGCTGTTACACCAGGAGGGGAGAAAAGAGTGTCAAGGCAGTGTTAAGAATCTGGGAAAGCTGCCAGCATGGGTTGCATGATAAGGGTGGATAAAAACATAGAGAGAAATATGGCCCAGTGGTTGATCTTTTTCCTTTTCATTTTTAAGGGTGGTTTACTTTTAAACAAATTTGTGCAATTTTCAAGTCACTATAAGAACATGGCTGATAACAGATTTCTTTTAGAACCCGAGTTTCTGCCAGCAGCATGCTGACAGTAAGAGAATTTGATCTTTATGCTTTTTTCCCCCGGCACCCTCTCTTCACAATAGCAGAGTGCGTGCCCTGAAGATTTGCACGTGACCATCTCATCTCTGGCCGCCTTGCGGAGCACTACCTATATTGCCATATCTAAAGGGGAACCCATTAAAATGTACAAATTAAAAGCCAGTGGGGAAGAACATAATCTTGGCAACTGCCTCTCGGGAAATCTTACAACTGCAAGAGCGCCATGGAAGAGTGCTTTAAATACCATTGTGGTTCATCCAATCTCCACGCAATTGTATAGGAGGATATGTGGCCAAGGTCTTACAGGGAAGCGACCAGGGTGCCCAAGTTTGTGATTAGCTGGGGGTCGGGGCGGGGGAGAGTGATGCTAAGTGAGCCACTTAGCCCATTCTTGCTTCATGAGGAGCACGCCACACGCTTCTTTGCACATTCTTTTAAATCCTTGTGTGTTTGGCATTTGGAAAAATATCGACTGCAACCAGACGTCGCAATCCTGATGACAGCTCTTAAAATCCCATCTTTCTCGCAACAACATCTACTGTCAGCTCCCCACCCCTGTCACCAGAAAGCCTTCCCCACCCAAGTTGTGCTCCAAATAGAAAGAATTTCAGATATACACGTTTGGCTGCCTCTTCTCAAGGCCTCGACAAATAGTCAGGTAGTAAATAGCCAGAGAGAAATGCTGCTGATAAAATTAGTTCAAATATTTCACGGGAAACAAACCTGATACCACCATGGTACTTGATAGCTCAGCCTCAGCTCTTCCCAACCTTTCCAAACCCCTTTGCCTTCAAAGCCCAAATGTCTTGTTTTAAACTGCCTTCAGTTTTTCCCTTTCCAAAGCCAATCCTTGCCACCTCCTCCTCTCAAAAAGAAAAACCATATGGTATAGGAGAGATCGTCCAACCAGGGATTTTACATTACAAATGACTTTGTTGAAGGTTAATATATCCAAGGTCAGTTGTTATTAATATCTATTTGAATTTTGTTCTTCTGGTTTATGATATCATCTGAGTCACCTCATTGATTTATAACATGGTAATCCCAGACCATCATTCATTTTCCTGAAATTCTATTCAGGGCTTGGTATCAAAACCTCTCTTTAATACCCCTTTTGGTTTTGTCTGATCAGTAGATTTACAGTCCTTGCTTTTATCTCCTTCCCACAGGTAACCCTACACTTGGTGTCGAAGATTGTTTAAAATGGATTTTTTTTTTTTTTTTTTACTCTGTCACCTTTTCCTTTTCCTGCATTTTATTGTAGAGGGGAATTTTTTTTTTAATCGTCCTCTTGAGAAGTATTTCATGGTATTTCTCTCCCTGAAACCAGTTTGCCTTCTTGATTTTCAGGTACATAGCATCTGCAAGTACATAGCCTTGTTAATTTGTCTGTGTCACATAGGAGGAATTCTTTCCAACTTAGCTGGAAGTCTTGGGCTCAAACCCCCAGCAGGAGTTAACAATCCTCAGGATTTACTATGTAGTAGCCACACTAAGCACGAAGGGCTTTGATGGATTCTCACTCAATTCTCACAACAATCCTACCGGAAGGTGCCATTATTTTGCCCACTCAGCAGATAAGGAAACTGAGGTTCAGAGAGGTTTAAGGAACTTACAGCAATAAATGCCAAACTTAGGACCTAAGCCCTCAGTCTTTCTATTTCTGTAGCTTGTGTATATTACTACTTTCTAACAGCCTTCCTCTAATTACTATGATGATAATTGGTGGCCAGTCATTACACATGATACAGTTATTACACAAAAGCAGGCTAGGAAGCCTTTGCAAAACACATATTAACAGTAAAATTATATCAGCATCTCGGATACTTATATAAAAATCTTTTTTCTTGTACATCTAAAAATAAAAATAAACATTTTTAACCATTTGAAAAGTAGAATATGCTAATATAGGAAGTTCTTAATTAGAAAGAGAGCACCTCACCCCAAGTATTCCTAGCAATGCAAGGACCACCACAGTTAACATTTTGATATATACTTCTTGCCATTTTTCTACGTATAATTTACATGTTTGTAATCTTCTATATATATAAATTTGAATCCTGTTTTTCCTCCTCAGTATTATAACTATCACTTCCCCACAGGTATTTTCTACCTTTTTGGTTGCCATAGTCCCTAATGTGTGGTTAGAGATTCAGTATGATCTTGATAAACACATGCAGAATCATAAGATAAACTCTAGTATGTAATATTAATTTCATTAGTTATCAAACAGATAGCACACATGCTTGTTCAAAATTTCAAATGTGGAGAATGATCTACCGTAAAACTCTGCCCCTTACTTTTGACTCCTAAGGATACCAAGCTGTCCAGAGTTTGAAGGTCCAAGCTCCCAAGTGTCCTAGTACCCACTCTTGGGAATATATGCCTAGATAACTCAGTTTCTTAAATTCCAGACTCAAGAGAACAGAGCCTGGAGAGAAATTTTTCCCCCAGCAAAGGTTCAACTTCTGAGTTTCTGTCTCCTGCTCTAGAATGCTAGGTCTTCAGGTAAATGACAGACAATTCCATAGGTAATACCTTATCCTACAGGACTCGATCAGCAATCATAACTGCATACACCACAATACTTCTCACATTTTAAAGAGATGCATACAGAAAGGTTGGGGAAATTGTTTTATTCTGCATTCTCACAGAGTAAAACACAATGTGCCATTAGAGAACAGAAGTAGCCTTATTATTTCCCATTACTCCGTACCAGTGCTTGAAATTCAATAGAATGGATGTTGGTGCTTTCGTTTTCATCTACTAGATTGTTTAGAAAAAGTACCAGAACCAGGGAGAGCAGTCTTGGAGACTTGAGATGAGTGGTTTTTTGTTTTGTTTTGTTTTGTTTTATAAGCGTTATCTCCAGCAATAACTTTTTTTTTTTTTTTTAAAGATTTTATTGGGGAAGAGGAACAGGACTTTATTGGGGAACAGTGTGTACTTCCAGGACTTTTTTTTTTTCCAAGTCAAGTTGCTGTCTTTCAATCCTAGTTGTGGAAGGTGCCATTCAGCTTCACATTGTTGTCCTTTCAGTCTTAGTTGTGGAGAGCGCAGCTCAGCTCCAGGTCCAATTGCCGTTGATAGTTGCAGGGGGCGCAGCCCACCATCCCTTGCAGGAGTCGAACTGGCAACCTTGTGGTTGAGAGGACGCGCTCCAACCAACTGAGCCATCCGGGAGGCAGCTCAGCTCAAGGTGCCATGTTCAATCTTAGTTGTAGGGGGCGGAGCCCACCATCCCTTGCGGGACTCGAGGAATTGAACTGGCAACCTTGTGGTTGAGAGCCCACTGGCCCATGTGGGAATCGAACCCACAGCCTTCGGAGTTAGGAGCACGGAGCTCTAACCGCCAGAGCCACCGGGCCGGCCCAAGATGAATGTTTTTAAGTGTAGAAATTCTTAGAGTCTGTTCCATAGGGTAATAGTTCTTTGGGATGTCATTAGGTGTTCCACACAGAAGGAAGATTGCACAGACTAGTAAGTTTAGAAACTTTTAAGAAAAAAAAAATGAAATTGGTCACAGAATATTTTATAAGGAGTAGGGTTCCAGAGAGCACACTCTGGGAAGTTATTTTGGCAGCTGTGGCACTAACTAGGTATATGACTTGGAATTAGGTGACTAATTATTCATCATTGTGTGTCTCAGCTTAATCAGGCAATCATTTACTTAATATGAGAAAACTGTTAGACTGTTTTTGCCGGTAACTTGACCTCTGTAACCTTGGGTTCTGACCTGTGTTCTTTTGAACCCTGCTCTACCGCTGTAGAGTGGACAGTATGATGACAACATTCGGTACTGAAATATGATTACTATGCAACTATAAGTCTCAAGTTTCTTCATTTGAAACAAAATTAGAAAACAAAAAGCTTTTTATGAAAAATGATCCTAAAAAGAAGAGGTAGATTGGAGCAAAATATTTGCAAATGCGTATAGCCAACAAAATATTAGTATCCAGAATATAGACTCATTGCAAATCAATAAGGAGAAGAAGCAAACAACTCAACAGAAAAATGAGCAAAGGATAAAAACAGCCAATTCACAAATCATACACATATGAAAATATACCTTGATTAATCAGGAAAATGCAAATTAAACCAAGATATCATTTTACATCTATGAGACTGGCAAAAATACTTCAAGTCTGTCAAGGTGGGCATATAGTTTGGTACAATTATTTTGGAGAATAATTTAACAATAAATATAGAGTTAAATATGTGCTTATTCTGTAACATAGGCTGTCCACATCTAGGTATATTTCTTGTGGTGGTGTTTTCCAACCTCTTTCCCATCACGACCGACACACATAGAGAATGATATATTCAATGCCACACAGTGGGGTCACCCGAGGAGGCTGCTCACAGCAGGAGGTGAGCCATCCAGGGGCCTGTGTCCACCTCAGGCCCTACCTGGCTTCCCTGAGGGCTGGGGGGCTCCACATCCTCTACCCAACTGTGAGGCACTCATGAACGGCACTGGCTGGAAAGCTTCGCCCTAGTAAAGCTTGCTCTGTGTGCTCAAGTACACAGTATACAAAAATGTCCACCACAGAATTCTTAGTACACTAAAGACAAAATAAAACAACGTGAAAGAAACAACTTCAATGTCCAGCAGTAGGGAAATGAATAAATAAATGCTGGTGTACAAGGGAACACCAAACAGCAGTTAAAATTAATGAACTTGAATTACAGGGATGTGTTGTAAAACCATAATGTTGAGTAAGAAAAGTAAAGTGCACAGGAGTACATGTGCTATGATAGTATATGTTGGAGATTTTAAAACAAAACTGCACATACCTGCACACCCTTGTAGCAAAGATATGAAAATACAAATGGACAGGATGTCACTAACTTCAGGAAACGGAGGAAAGGTTATGGGATTTCATGGTGGGCAAGGGACTCAAAGGGTATTTGTGATATCCTGTTTCTTAAAAATCAAAAGTAAATGAAGCCAATGTGGCAATAAGTTATGTGATCAATCCAGGTAGTAAATACATAGGTCTTTAATATATTTTCACTATACTTTTTGAGTGTTTCAAATATTTTATAACTAAAAAAAAAAAAAAAAAAAACCCAAAAAATTAGATGAATGGTTTCAAGCCTGGATGCACATTAAAATTACTGAGGAGTTTAAAGGTTTCTGTTTTTTTCTGTTTGTTTTTTATTCCCATGCCAGGGCTGCACCACAGACCAATTAAATCCGAAACTTAAGAACTGAGGCCTGGATGTCAGCATTGTTTAAAAGCTTCCCCAGTGATTCTAATGTGCAGCTCAGAGTTGATCACTGCTGAATTAGACAATCTCAAAAGTTTCTTTCAAATAATATTCTCCGTTTCTAAACATTTTAATTGCACTGTTTCCTTATACAGTTTCATGTGAACACACTGTGAAAAGCCAGTCTCTGTTTACATTCACGGAGAATTTTCTTTCCATCAGAACCAGTTATCTTTTCCTGGTGCTCCTGCTTCTTTTGTTTTCTAGAACCACATGTTACTCCTCTCCCATTTAAGTGGTTCATCCCCTCCCCCTCTCCTCCTCCCACCTTTCTGAGTCCATCCCAACAGGCAATTCAGCCAAACGCCACAAACTTAGGGTCTGAGTCATTCATATGCATTGCTTTTGAATATATTAAATAGATCCATATGCTTATCTACACTGAGATATAGGTCTTTCTTTCAGAAAATAGAATACAAAAAAAAAAAATCTTTCCAATGTGTATACTTTAAAATTTTAAGCAGGCATCTAAAATGAGGCAGAAATTAAAAGTAACTTGGACCAGAATTTTGAACATTAAAACATTACAGCAAATTGGTAAAACATAAACCAAATACATAGATGTCTACTTTCAATCCAAAAAAGTTACTCTTTCCCTGCCACATACACATAGACAGCTCTCATAATGGCTCCACTTCAATCGGAGTTGGATCACAAGTAGAACAGTAACGATGTGGCCTTTTCCAACATCTCTACCTCTAAAGCCTCTTTATTATCCTCTCCAACTTCAGAAATTCCTATGAAGTCATCATCAACCAACCAGAGCTTCAAATGGTTAGAAATAACTGATGTAGCCAGCCACGTTGAGTTGATACAGAATCAAAGAAATGTGACATTCTTCTGAGCCTGGGCAGTGGTGTCATGGATAAACGTATGATTTCCATTAGATTTCCCAAAATATGGAAAAATCACTTTCAGACGCTCAGCACACCTCTGGGGATACTTATTTTAGATTAGAACCATTAACTAAAGTGCCATTGTCTTGAATAAACCCTACCCAAATCTGATCTCAGGGACAGTAAGAAAGGGAATGCTGAAATACAATATTATGTCAACAGACCAGGAAAACTTCCAACACTACTTAAAGTTCGTTGGAAGGCAGACTGATATCTCAAGAGGGAAAAAAAGCAAGAAATCATGCCATAGTTACAAAATCAGACAGACCTGTGTTTTAATCTAGATTCTACAATTTTCTTAGGCATGACCTGGGGCAGGTTCCTTCATCGTTCTAAACTTGTTTCCTCATACATAAAATGCAGAAAATACAAAGAATGATTTCCAATGCCCAGACCTTGGTTTGTAATACCATTCTCCAACAGGAGGAACCAGGATTCCTTGGAGAAATGGCTAATTCCAAGGTTGGCGCAAGGAATATACAGATGAGCCTGGAACATCTTTCAGTGCCAGAAAGTAAGGAAATGCTCCAAAATATAAAACAAAAGGGGCATGTCAAAGGGATATAAGAGCCAACTAAAAGAGCTCCCAATGGCTAAAGCTGAGAAAATTTAATCAACAAAATAAATAATGTAGTATTGGATTATAACCAGAAGCATAAAATAAATATCCTTGAGTCCATACTGATGGAAATAAATGACTAAGTAAGTAAATGGAGAAATCACCAAAGAATGAGCCAAATCACCCATACAAGAAAACTCCAAATAATTTATGTAGGTACTGCCCCCTCAAAAAAAGTGGAAGCATAACTCCCCACCCTTTAAGCCTGGGCTGTGCACAGAGATTTTCTTCCAGAGCAGAGCATGGAAAGGGGTGGGGGGGGAGGGGGAGGGCAGGGGAACTTTTCAGTGGAGAAACCTGACAAACACTACTTCAGTCATGTGTTCAGGCAACAAACATTATCAGTGACAAATCACGTTGATAGCAGCACTCTTAATATGATGTGATGAGAATGGCATTTTACATCTGTGGTCCTCCTCCTAGGGACCCATTACCCACTGCTATCATGAGAAAAAAATTAAATTGAGGGACATTCTAGAAAATACCTGACCACTACTCAACACTGTTAAGGTCACCAAAAACTAGAAAAGTCTGAGAAAATATCACGCCCAAGAGAAGCCTAAGGTTACATGATGACCAAAAATAATGTGGTATCATGGGACAGAACAAAGGACATTAGGTGAAAACTAAGGAAATCTGAATAAAGTGTGGACTGTAGTGAATAATGTATCAATTAATTTTGGAAAATATACCATACTAAGATGTTAATAACAGGAAATCTGGGTGGAGGGTGTACAGGAAACCTCTATACTACCATTGCAACTTTTCCATAAATCTAAAACTTCTAAAATAAAAAGTTATTAAGAGAAATAGTTTCCTCATAGGATGGTGGTGAGGATTAAATGAAATAAATTGAAAGCATTTAACACAGTGCCTGGCACATAGTACAAGCTAATACCTGATAACTATTGATTAGCATTATTAAGCAGAGTTAATTCATGAACTGTTTACCAATCCATTCCAGAAGTAGAATGCTCAGATTACTTGGGAAGTATTAAGAAAGATCCGATAACACCCACCACCTTAAGTATTCATTTGCGTTTTTGAAAATCAATGATTTTGTGAATCCTATGATTGTAACCTCTGCTGGGTGAGTCTACTCCATCACTTTTACTTTTCCAGTATTATTATGCATGTCAGGATAGAACTCTGAGTAATGAATTGGACAACGCTTCTGGATTATTAAACTTTCTCTGCACAGAGCTGGGCAAAGCTCCTTCTAATAACTTCTCCAACCCTGTCTCCTTATCCAACAAATGTAACTTTCGTCATTTTATGAGAAACGTGCTGCATACACCTCCAGCATACTGGTGCATCTCTGTGGGGCTACAGCACTAGATATGGCCTAAAGAGTGCATTTCACCATGTGGGGTTTGCTCCCTCCACTATCTCTGGCTCCTACCTACACATTCATCCCTTCCACGTTGTGCATTAAGCCTCTTTGACCCTGCTCCCAGCTCAACTGGGAAGTCACAGCAACCCCCTTTCAGGGCTTGATTTGGATTTCCTTTTGAGCACTGGAGCAGAACTGTATGGCAGTTATCTGCAGTTCTTCTGCATAATCTCCCCTGGTTTGTCAACTCCCTCCGGGCTGAGGCCAATTCCAGTTCCACCTCGTAAGCTTCTCTACATTCAGCACCAAGTCGGACACATCCAGTGCTCTGGTAAACATTTACTGAAGTGGTGCTAATGTGGATACCATCCAAAAAGTAACTGAAGCATTCAAATGTGCGGATTCATCTCCCTCAGCACAGAGCTCCCTGAGAGGGCTATACTGAGTTGTCCGCAGGGAAAATTCCCAAGAACATAGCATAAAATAAAATAAAAATAAAAGCTGCCAGTGGCTGTTTTTTCTTTTCTTTCATAATATAATTATAATATTCCCTCTTCATTTATGAGAAACACTTATCTTTGCTTTTTGGTTCTTATTAATGCCAGTTACAGTATTTTTGGCAATAGCAAATACAGTAATGGTTAAATCCAAAATGTTCCATTTCTTCAAGGCCATGGAAGGGAGTCCTGAGGTTGAACTGCTGATTGATAAATTATACAAATAGCTACAAGAAGACTTTTATCATCTGCCTGTCTGTCCATCCATCCATCCATCCATCCATCCATCCATCCATCCATCCTCTTTCAATTGCGTTTACTGATTGATACGATATGCCAGGTGTTATGCTGGGTACAGGAGATTCAGGGATGAATAAGAAAGTCTTTTCCCTCAAAGATTTCCCAATTTAGTAGAAGGGGGAACAGAAAAATAAATAAGTACACATGCAACGTAAGTGTCATCATAAGAGTAACATGGACACTCTAGTTGGAAGGACAGAGTTATAGAGAAAAGATGCTTGGGCCAAAGGAAAAAAAGCACTGATTGTTTCATGAATTTCTTCAAATGGATTCCATGTCTTACAGAGGATATAGAAAGCTGGGAATGAAACCTTGTCTCTGACATTTCCTAACTCCCGACCATCGGCAAGTTGTTGAATGACCCTGAGTGTGAGCTTTCTCCTCTGTACAACTGTATCATTGCAGTTATTCCCTAAAAGTTTTTTGGACTTACTGGGAAGATCAAATGAGAGATCTTTGTAAACGCTCAAGGGCTGTAAGGAAATAAATAAGTTACCATATTTATTACAAGGCGAAGGAGAACATTTTTTTATTACAACCTCCTTTGCCCACACTCAGCCTCTGCAAGAAACGAAAATTTTATGTGGGTCTGTTCTTTCTCTTGTATGATCTATTTAATCAAGTTTTACTAGACTGATGTTGGGTGGCTTCCTCAGACCCTGGGTGTACAGATATCAGTGCATGATGGGAGAGAGAGTCTGAAAACCAGATTTTAGGCATCAAGAACTATCCGCCATGGCCACTCAGAATAGGAGTCCTGGACAGCAGTTTTGGGTGGTCTGAGTTTAGAACCCCGTTTTTTCAGTCTAGTAAGAGATTAATTCATATTTGGGGGCTGCAAAGAAATAAAAACGAATAAATAAAAATGAAGAGATAGCGCATCTTAAGGAAGAAAGCTTAGATCCTGTTTGGAAAAAGATAGTAGTGATTGAAAAGGGGAGAAAAGGGACAGTGTCCGAATCCCATCTCTGACAGGCTGGCATGGGCTTTGCATCCTGGATGAATCCAAAGCAAACAGGCCTACAAGACATGGAGCCACATGCTTTTCTTGTGAGCCCAACCAACGGAAAGCTCCCTTAATCCACACAAAAATAAAACTGAAATGTAAGCCGGCCCAGGTCTGTACCCAGCATGACCTCTTCCTCCACCCCTCAGCCCAATTCTCCAACCTCCAGGGGTTGCCTCGCCACGCTAATTTTACCTAAAAAGAGCTCCCTCGTTCCTCCCCAGCCCCCTCTCATATTCTTTTGACATTTTTTTTGCCACCCAAACAGCATCCCCAAATGCCTCATTTGGTGACATCACAGATAGCCATGGGTTGCTTCTGGTATCCCATCTGTTCCTGCAGGCCTTGCCTCAGTGAGGGCGAGATTTGAAGGGAGTGTTCAGTCGAGGCTGGGCTGGGGGTGGGGTAGGGATCGGCCTTTGAAGCTGTTTGCTATCGGGGCACTGCAGCTGTCAGTGTTGGCTGCGAAGCCAGCGATTGTCCTTGTAGCCCCCGGTCGCCGGCAGCGCACTGTGCTTTTGGATATTAATTGGGCTTTCATTATGTGAACGTACCCAGAGGCTTCTGCAGTCGATTCCTATATCTATATTGATTCATAAGAAAATGCCAATAAATAACAGCTCTCTCAAAGCCGCTTTTCATGTTTTTGATAATTAGGTGGTTTATGTTCCCCCACCCCCATTTCTCTTTCTTTCTTTCTTTTTTTTTCCTTTTTATGCATTACCGCATAATAGATCACAGAATCTTTGGGACAATGGAAAGGCACATTGGCTGAATCACCTTATTACAGTTCCATATAGTTGAAAAGAGGCTTAATGCTAAATTATCAGATCCCAGCTACTGTGGAAATCAAGAAAGAATAATGCTCCAAAATAACACCATGGTGCCTCTATGCATTCAGTGTCCCAGGAGCTACTGGCACACTTTCTACGGGAATTCTCCATTGAGTCAGCGATCCCCTGAAATGACAGTGGAGCCCAAATTCAGGCTGGTAGTGAGTCCACTTTTTGGTATATTATTAGTTATAGTTTAGGGTATGGACTTTTAAAAAAAGATCTTGTTTTACATTTTGTGTATAACTGTGTGTAACTGTGGGCAAAATTCTATTATTAGCTTTGAAACACCCCAAATAAGGCACGTCACAGACTACTTCAGCACACAGAATTACTATATATTATCCCACGTAAGGTGGAGCTGAAAGCAGATATTGCACATCCGTTTCATGTCACTGAAACTTTTCAAAGGAAGGAAGGATGTTCATTAAAAGTTAACAGTGACACAGCTGTGCAGAACTCTCAGAGAAAATGTCATTGTCACGGGAGTCTGACTGTGACCAACTATCATTCTCCGTAGCAGAACGTGAGGTTCCCGTGGTCTGTTGAACTGTTAGTGCATTGTAAAAGAAGAGCAGTGGCCCTAAGAGTGTAGGAGTACGGAGGCATTTGGGAAGGCCATTGTTCTAGCCTGCATGCTATAACAAGAAGGCAACACGATTTTGTTTCCAAAAACTAGGTAGAACCTAAGATCCTAATGAAGCTCTTCCTCTTGTTTCTGGGAAGGTGGGTGGACATCATTTCTTTATAATAATAAACAATGTACGTCCAGGTCTCTCTCTCTCTCTCTCTCTCTCTCTCTCTCTCTCTCTCTCTCTCTCTCTCTCTCTCTCCCCCTCCCTCCCTCTTTAAACAAAAGGCCTATAGATATTAGATGAGCAACAGTGGAAATGCAAAACAAACAAAAACAAATTAAAAAAAGAAACTCAACTGCCTACTAAAACTCAACTTTAATAAAATTGCTGTTGCTATGTTGCTGTGTGTTGTTTTTGCAGTATTAAGTACAGTTATTTCTCATACATTATCAGGGGGGGAAAAAACAGTGCAAACAACAGTGGCTTAGGTAAATATGCAAAGATAACTGTGTATTCCTGGTATTAGATAAATTCCTCTTGAACTGCTTCATGTAAATATTCAGTGATGGCAATGAAAATTGGGTAGTAAGGATAACAAGTGCTAATTTTGTAGAAAACAATCCCTATTTTTCACTTCTAAGACATTTAAAAATATCCAGTGTGAGACCTCTCTTTATAAATTGAAAAATGGGTAGAGAAGAAAAATGCTTTTGTTTTTCAAGATTTGAGAAATTCTTCACAAGTCTTTATCTGACCCAAGACTAAGAAGGGACTCAGAACCAATTTAAGGAAACTATTAAACTCCTATTCAAGATCACATGAAGTCACGATTATACCTTGGTACTAATATTCTCTTTCAACTTAATAGGGAAATAAAAAGACAGCCAACAATATCGTGCAAAACCTTTATCCTACTGAGGTGTTCTGCCATAGTAACTATACAAACGCACCTCTGCTAATTAAGGTATGTTAATAAGGAAGAAAATAAGATTCCATTCAGAAGGCTACAAAGAAGATATAATGGGCATGCACTGTCTCTCAGAGTACACAAGATAAAACAGAAAAATGACAGATATGAAAGAGATGGTGCTATTCTGTCATTCTCTGGTTTTCTTGTGTTGCCTGGATGGTTCATCACCACCATAATATTTCTAGTAATGGACTCCATTTATTTAGTGCCCAGTCTGTTCCAGGTTCAGCGCAATATACTTACATAATATGAATAATTCCCATACCATTATCGGTTATATTATTGGAAAAGGCAGAGACCAATGGCTCCTTATTTATTTTTGATAAGGACTTTGGAGTGGGGTATAATAGTAGAGGGATGAAAAGGACAAAGAAAGATATTTATCTGCATGTTTTAAATTTGTTTCCCCCATTTTCCAGCTTAATTTCTTCTTGACTAATCTCATCCCAATTTCAGGCCTGTGGGAAGGGGATAAACCTCAGAATATCTATACTATTTCTTCTCCCTGAAACATCTACAATTTACCCCCTGGCCTCTTCTATTCTTTCTCTTACCGTTTCCAAATAACCCTATACCGGCTCTGAAAGCCTGGAAAAGCAGCCCTGAAACTGTAGGGACTTTTGCCAGAGTGGCCCTATTTTCTGAACCTCATATCGAGACACATGGTCTAAGAAATAGGGACATTTGAAAGAAAAACCAGCTAAACTACATGAAATGTAGACTCTCCCAGAAAATCCAAGGCATAGAGTTGACATTCTCTCAGGAATCCCAGGGTTACATTTCAGGACCGTACACCAGACAAACCCCAAAGTCAGCAGACACTGGGATTCTTTCCACATCCTGAACGGTTCTCTGACAAGATTCCTGTAGCCTCTGCCTCTCCCAATTGGGCCATTTTAGAATGTTTTCTCCAGGTCACTTTCTCCAGAGTGACAATCTTAGCAACTCAACTTCATAGGCATGAACAAGCAGAGGGTCCCACAGCTTGAGGGTGACTGATGTATTTTTATGGAGCAAAGCAAGCTGTTAAAAACAAAATAGAACAAGAACAAAGAGTTCCTGTACATGTAAGGACTCTGCTCCACTAACAATCTACCTCGGACAAATAAATCTTAAAGATTGATGTCAGCACAACAGTAATATTTTATAAAGCCATTCAGCCAATGTGTTTTAATGTAGGGATTTGATAATTCAGATCTGCACTGTCCAGTACAATAGCCACTCGCCACATGTAGCTACTGAGTACTTGAAATGTGGCAAGTGAGAATTGAGATGTGCTGGAAGTGAAAATACATGCAGGATTTCAAAGGTTTAGGATACAGACAAAAAATGTTAAATATCATATTAAATGTTAAATATTTTTTATATTGGTTACATTTTGAAATAATATTTTGGAAATGTATTATTGGAATTAATTTTACCTGTTTTCCTTTTTTTAAATGTGGCTATTAAATTTTTTAAAATTACGTGTGGCTCATATTTAAGGCTCACATTCAACGCTCTCATTATATATTTCTATTGAACATCACTGGCCTACACAGTTGAACAGATAAATGGACCACGATTTTATAGGCCAAGGCAACACATTTTTAGAGGTTACCTTTGCTTTGTTCTTAAATTTGAAGTTGACAATAATACAAAAATCCTACATACAGGATGAGAAAATATTTTACGTCCATATTTTTGTTTTGTATATATGTATTTTTTATTAGCACCGAATCTCTTTTCATTAAGAATGTAGGCAAAGAATTTTTAAACAATTAAAATATCAGTTTGAAATACAAAACTGTAGATACTTAGTCTTTGGTTTTTAACTTTTAACATTCTAGTAATTATAAATAATGATTTTTTTTATCTCCTTGCCCCCTGAAGATGATAAAATGAGTTTACTTGAATTAGATTTTTAAATTCTTGAAACACAGAAGTTATGTTCAAGGCGAAAAAACTCAATATTATGCATATGATTATCATAGTCATTACTTTGGAAAGAAATAAAATACTACAATATTCAGTGGGGATTGTTTAAATGTTACATATATATTCTAGGTTTTATTGTTATTCATAATAAATAAAGTTCTATTTTTTTTAAACAACTTGGTAAATAAATATTTAACATTTAATTTAAGCAACAGTGTATTGCCCAAATGTAGTCTGTGCCTGGCAACTCCGAGTGTCCAGATTCTTTCAGAGCATGTTGAAATCATCTTATATGACAATTTTACCTTGGTGCATGTAACAGCTAATCAGCTATAACAAACAAGTACTAGATCAAAGGCAAAAACACACATTTTTTTCTTCATTAGCAAGTCCTAGAGTTTAAAACTTCCATAGCAACTTTAAAGCATGCTTTCATAATAAATAGTCTAATACAAATAGCAGAATGCATTATAAACAGTAGCTTTATATTCTGTTTACTTAAAATCATTCCATTTTGCACTTATGATAAATACTTAGTCTTCAGTCATAAAATGTTTTCACTGAAGGACAAGATTCTCGCTTCATAAAAGTGCAGGGATACTATTATTTCTCAATCAGAAAGCTAAAAAACATGTGCGTTTAGAAATGTTTGCCGTAGTACTTGCCAACTAAGCTTTTGCATTTTAAAAGACATAAATCCAAGGCTGACACCAAAGGTATGGTTTTGCGGAATAAATGCTACATGTTTCTTTCCCCTTGGAAATTTTTCTTGTTTTTTTTTATTTTTGGCCCAACTCTGGACTGTTGAGGCACCAGGTAAGAATCTGTAAAACCATACATCCTACCCATGCTGAGTAATATACAGACCACAGCTGTAACTCAAGTTAAGCCACCAGCTAAGAATAAAAGCACCAGAAAACAAACCAACCAAAACCTAAAGCAAACAACATGCTTATCACATAATAACTATTGAATAATGCAAATATTAACAAAGCAAACCAAGCAGGGGGCCTCCATCTCAGGAAGAAGAAAAGCCAGCAAAGAGAAAGCAGTGATTGGGAAATCAGATCTTCCTCCTCGGTTCATTGCTGAGAAAAAGTGGATCAGGACTGACATCTGCTGGCCTTGTTAATGGGATGTACCCATTGAAACCAGGATCTTGGAGAACAAAACATTCTGGTGGGGTGATTTTTCATCACTGGGGTATGGAGGAGGCAAAAGCTCGGCAAAGGCCTTGCTGGTGGGCCATCTGCAAAGTGGCCAATCAGAGGCCATTCCTCCAGCCAGGAGTAGCCTGTTTTTTTCCCCATTCTTTGATATTTCACCTTTACATGATATTTTACGAATGTTTTTCTAATCACCCTAAGAGGGGACAGAATATTATGTAGGTAGATTTCTAGTTAGAATTACACAAGTTCCAAGAAGTGGTGGTCAACTAAATTCTCCATTGATACGACAGACAATTTCAAGTCTTTATCCAAGACTCACCGGAGAATAAATTACTTTAAAAGGCTAAATGTGTGCCCACACCCTGATCACTTATCTCATTCGCTTTCAGCAGTTCCACGCTAGGGTTCCAGCCTCTTGAACATTCAGGAAGACAAAGTCCCAAATATGACTTTTGTCATTTCCTCCTCCACTCCTGCCATTTCTCCACTGGAATCCATCTCACTGTACAGATATCAGGTTTGTGAGATTTGTCCTCATGAGGCCTTGCTTCTAGTCTCTGAAGTCTTAGTTTTCTAAGCACAGTGTTATCCACAATGGGGAAAGGCAAGTTCCCATTAGTT
The DNA here is from genome assembly GCF_057876585.1 of Rhinolophus sinicus. Taxonomy (NCBI): domain Eukaryota; kingdom Metazoa; phylum Chordata; class Mammalia; order Chiroptera; family Rhinolophidae; genus Rhinolophus; species Rhinolophus sinicus. The sequence goes on from NC_142516.1 coordinate 59,830,555, forward strand.
TGGAAGTTTCAAGAAGCCTGGGCTAAGGTCCATTGTACTCAAGCCAGCTCCTCGGCACCTAGCACAGTCCCTACTACATAACAGTCACTCAAAAAATATTTACTGACTTACTTTGAAAGTTGAATATTCTATATTTTCCCATATTGCTTTTAGGAATGCAATTTCTTTATGGTGGATGGATCTGAACAGAGCTTAGTAATTAGGAACACCAGTTTGAATCGGAAGTAGGCAGTGAGACTGAGTACTCTTGGAATCTCCTCCCACTGCCCAGTCCCCTATCAGTGCAATCCTATCTCTTAGCGGTGGCACAGTCCTAGTGTTTGTAGTCGTAAAGTTAGGTCATGGTTTATAGAAATTCTTCTCCAGAACTATCCTTAATCGGCTTCATCTCAACAATAGAAGTGAGACCAGTGGGTCAGAAATCTTTTCCCCTTTCCCCTTGGCTTATATGAATTCCAAAGTATGTCAAAAGTATATATGACTATCGTCATATACATGTGCGTGCCTTTTGGTATATGTGTGCATGTGTCTCTGAACAAAAACAACTTACTTTAAAAAATGTTTTTTTAATAAAGCATATGGAAGAAATGAAGCCTAGAAAAATTTGCCCAGAGGCAGAAGCCTGAAACTTTGACTTTAAGAGGCATACTGATTATGTACTATCTTTAAAAACACTACCAAAAACCATACCATCTAGGATAAAGCTGAATCAAAATGCTACCTCAAACTGCATTTTGGAAGGTGGAGGCAAAATAGTGCATATAAATCATTAGCTTTAAAGTGAAAATTATTAGCTTATGCCAAAAAGTGTACAAGCCCCATTTTCTCTTTGTACCTTCTTTCAGCTTCTGTACTTTGTTCGCAGCTTACATAAAAGAATAAAATACATAGTTTCACATTTATTAAATATAGTTAGAATAAAACCCTATTTTTCCTCAGGAAAAATTCTGAGGCAATAATTCTGAGTATTTATTCCAGTGGTTAATGCTGTTATGGATTTCATTTTATATATATATATATATATATATATATATATATATATATATATATATATTCCTCTAAATATATATATTGCATATATATATTGCATATATATATATACATTTCTCTAAAGCTCAAATTATTGGGTAGTATCATCTCAATATTTATAACTCTAATTTCAACAGTTTTGTTGAAAACATGTTAATTTACATTTTGAAAAAATTTGAAGGGGGAAAATAAAAATCAGACTGCTCACAAACTTTGCAAAGCATTTTGCTTTTTATATACCATGGTAACCTAATAAAGACATCGTCACTTGGCAGATGGCGTGGCATATTAGCTTAGAAATAAAATACTAGATGCCAAAACTATTAACTCCAATGTGCTCAGAAACAAACCAAAAAAATAATTATTTTTGATTCTTCCTTTTTTTAAAACAGTTTTTTCTCTTCCCCCATCTTATCCTACAACAAAAAGTAGTCAACTTGTAAAAAACCTTCAGTACCTACTCAAAGGCCATTTGCAAATATCAGGAAGTATTTAAATACAGAACCTGGAAAAGAACAGCTTGGCTAATATTCTCGGTCCTATTTAGGGATATTTCGGCCAACTCTCCATTTCTGCATTGTTTGAACAGAACATTTATTTTGTCTTGCTCTTGCATATTTATCCCTGTCCTCTCCAAACATATAGTTGATGGAATAAAGACTTCACTCAGCCCTGCAATCCTGATATCTAAGCATCCATGGCTATGAATGATGCAGAAGTGCATGGCCCTCCACGCCATGGTGAGGCCTATTCAAAATACAGTCATGTCTCTTTAAGAGATGATAGATTTTTGCATACAGCCTCAGCGGGCAATGCAAGTCACTCACGCCAGGTGGCAATGCTTCCATATCCCTGTTTTAGGGTGTAGCAGAAGATGTGGGGGACCCCTTTCCCTGCAAGCTTTCCTGTTTTTATAGAGGCTGACTTTCTTATTTTGTAATTTTTAGGATCTCTATTCTAAGTGTAAGTGATACAGCATCTTTCCCTTTCCTTCCCGTTTCTCCTCATCGTCCTTTCCAAATATCTCATTTAGCACCTAACTTTTTAACCTCATCTACATCAGGACAAAAACTGTGACACAGAGTAATGCATGTCATAGTTTTTCTTACTAAAGTAATACAGAAGGAGTGTCTTGTTAGAGAGGAAAGGATTAAATGTCTGTGCCCCATATTAGCTGCAAAAATATTGTCGTGCAATTTCAGTGCCACCTAAAGTGTCTATAAATGAAAATGTTTCTCTGCCAAAGAGATGTCATAATTCACACTTCCAGAAAGGAATTCTATGCTCAGATGAGACAAACACAGATTCCCATAAGACATACTCAAGGCCACTAGCCAACATGGGAGAGAGAAACACTTCATGGAGAATATCCCAAATCTATAGACCAAGGACATGTCTCATGGGTTAAAAAAATTATAATTTTCAGATTGGAATTCCAGTATGTCCTTTATGAAAGGTGAAATTTAGAAAATCTTAGGCATGTTTGCTGCTCTTTCCTTCCACCTCTGTTTTTCACTTTCTTTTCTATCATGTAACTCTACCATGTAACTAGACGAGGGATTCCAGCCAGAGATCAGGCAGGAGAACTGTCTGTGCTATGGTCAAGCTATCTAATACACACGCTCAGTTACTCTTATTGTTGTCTTTAGCTTTCATCAGTCCCTACTGGCCATCAGAAGATCCAGGGACAGAAGCATCAAAAAGCCCACTTACTGAACTAAGAATTCTTTCATTCAATAAATATTTACAGGATGACAACCACATATCTGGTGCTATTCTAGGCACCAGGGATAGAGTGGTGAATAAGACAAGTCTAGATGAAGGTAAAACCTCAAAATTCTTGATGGATAGGAACTTAAGACTATATATACAGAGGGTATCCAAAAAATGTATACACATTATAAGAAAGGAAAACAAACTATTAAAATTACGCTGTTGGTAACCACTTTGAGCACTTCTTGTAATTGCAGAAGTCAAATGTGACTTGCATTCATCTTTTTTTACCAGTATATATTGAGTGTTAGAATTTTAGTACAGATTTTTCCTGTCTTAAAAAGTGTGTGTACATTTTTTGGCACCCTCTGTGTATATATGGTCTTACATATATATGTAAAACTTTCCCCTTGTTCAAAATACTCTCTCTTACCAGTTTGCCATTTTTGCTGAAATTTCCATCATGAAGTCAATTTCCTTGATTTAATTTGACTCCTTGTCTTTATTTGGAGAATTTCTCAGGAGTTATAATGGGGCAGAGTCTGTTGCACACTATGTGAGCTTAAAAGGCAGACTGGTTTTCCCAGTCTTTTTTGCAATGAGAGTAGCTACATGATCTAAGCTCAACCAATCTGATACTTTTGCTCTGGGCTTTGACTTGGGAGCTAGTGAGCTGAAGAAACTAGGACCATGGAGAACCCATTCCGGCTGTGGACGATGTGATGTAAGCAGCCACGTTGTCTTTTCAGGGGCAACAATGTAAGGACAGCATCCTATTGTGATGCTGGAAGCATCTGCAGTTCAAGCTTCAGTGGCCAGCCTTTGGCAGCAATAGCCATGGTGACCTCATTAATCTATTGTCTTCCACACTTTGGACTGTGGTTCTAGTTTATAGAAAAGACTGTACATAGTTTTTCACCCATTTTCCCTTCCTCCTAGGCATACAGTTGGACTACATTTTTCATTGTTTCTTCTGAGTGAGGTGTGGCTTTATTACGAAGTTCTGGCTAATAGGTTGCAGTCAAAAGAAATATATACCACTTACAAGTTAAATCCATACAGACCTCCCACTAGAGCCTCATAACTCTCTGCCTACATGTATTTGCTGATGCCCAGAATAACCTGGATGTCTCATGCTGAATATGGCACAGCCTTCATCAGCCTGGCTCCCTCAATGGCTGCAGGGAGCAGAGCCTCCTTCCAATTCGATTTTAGTGAATGAGAAATAAACTTCTATTGTATCATGCCATTGTGATTTCAGATTTGTCTTTATGGCAGCTAAATTTCCGTAACTAATGTATGCATTTGTATCAGAAATGGAATGTTGCCATAATAAAACCCTAAAATGCATCATTTTGGGTAAGCAAAGAGGATGTGAGTGGCACAGAAATGGGTATTGGAGGTTGAAAAGATAAAGATCTGTGCTATGCAGTGGCAAAAATCTTTTATAAAACTGCCTCTTGATATAACTCAGGAGACAGGTGAAGTATATGCTGATTGTTTAGCTCTAGGGGAAAGGATTGGAAAATGGAATGTTAGTAGCAGTTTGCAAAAAAGTAGATGAACTCAGGAAAGAATTGGCTTGTTTTCAAACAAAAATGAAACGGAATGTCAAAAACCAGAGGTGTTGAAAAGTTGGAAAAATTGCTTCCAAAACTCACACAGTAAGAAATCAGATCGAATAAGACTTAGCCCTGAAGCTAAGACCAAGTCAAGGGTGAGGTCTTCCTCTCTAGGCCTCATGATGATCTCAGGCAGGAGATGGAGAGAGTCATGGGGACTAGGAAGCAAAACGAGAAGTCCAGCTTGGGAATTATGACTAGGAAAGCACTTTGCGTATGGTTACTAGCACATAAAGCTGACTGGAAGCAAAGAAATTAGAAGTCTACTTGGTTTTCGAGGGAATTATATTGCCAAAGAAACCATAAACTTGGACTGAAATAAACCTTTGAGTATCAAAATGGATTTTATGCCTCCAAATTTATCAGCAATATATGGACTTTGAAAGCTATGCAACCAACAAGGAGGGCATACTTTCCTCCACCCATATCAGAAGTGGTCAAGGAGGAAAAGGACAAAGGAGAAACTTCCAGATGGTGGAACCAGGAGCCACGAAGAAGAACGGACAAGAGAGTTTCTCCCAGAAAGCAGATCCAGTGTTTATTCCAGAAACTTTCCTCACCCCCAGAGCAGGGTTTTCAAGAAGTCTGCCCATGAGAATTTAACATCTTTACATACCAATGACTGCAGTATATCTTCTGTTTTCCACAGGGGTGGGTTTTTGCACTTATTTCTGTCCTTGTTCCACCGTTGTATATCAGATGTATTGGGGAGGAGGAAGTTGGTACCTAGTCCCACTTATAGGGAGCTGGACCATGAGGATGAGCAGTGGGTCTGGCCTTGACGGAGAGCACTGAGCATCCCTAGAGAATCTGGGCTTACAGATAAACTCATTTCCTGGACAGTAGTAGTTTGGTTCATCTTTTTTAGGGAAGGGGTGACTATATTCCCCATGTGGCAGGAAGCTTGGGACAGATATTTGGTGACCAGAGGATAGGCTGGAATGCAGACTAGCTAGCTGCTCCTCCTTCTTACTGGGCTCCATCTGGACTACAAGGTGTGAGAAAAAATATGGTGAATGCTACTGCCGAGTGCCATACAATGGAAAGGTAGGGATCTTCAATACGGGAAGCAGCATGTTGAACTTTAGTAACAGTGTGTGACAAGTTGCAATTTGTTCAGTGCACTCAGTCGGGTGTGAGCTATGGTTGAGAGAAGATGTGTTTTAAAATGTGCCATAAATCATGGATCATGAACAGCGCAGTAACATGAAATAGGCAACAGTTTCATCCTCCATCATGACAACACTCTGTGTCACACATCGCTTCTGTTACATGGCAATTTCTGTCAAATAAAAACATTACGGTGTGTCCTCATGCACCTTTTTCACTGGATCTGGTACCGTGTGACTTCTGGCTCTTCCCCAATGTTGAAATGACCATAAAAGGTAAACGTTTTGAATCGATTCAGGACTATGAGGCAGCCACGACAGTGCAACTAAAGATACTCATGAAAGAGGACTTCGAAAACTGCTTCAGAAAGTGGCAAGAATGACGGGATAAGTGTATTAGAAGCAAGGGGAGTATTTTGAGGGGGATTAATGGTAGTTTTCTACTCTCATAAATTTTTTTTTTAATTTAAACATTCATTGCATTTTTTTAAATCACATCTCGTATACTTCCTAAGTTCTCTTGCAGTTAAGTGTGTTCATACAACTGAGTTCTGACCAATAGCATGAGAACACAAGTGAAATTTTTATAGGTCAAGCCTATAAAAGCCAAGCCACATGGATCTCCATTCTCTCTTTTCTCCCATCTGCTGACAGAATGTTGAGGCTCAAAGTGATCTTGGGGGTCATGTGTTGAAAATGTTAAAGTTCTCGTCAGCCTGACTTCCTAAGCGATTGCATGGAGCAAAGCCTCACCTTCTTTTTTTCAATCATCAGTTAAACTTTGAGTGAGAAATATATATTGTTTTAAACCATTGAGATTTCATAGTTTATCTGTTAATACAGACAGTATGGCAGTTTACCACAAATACACTGGAACTGTTTCATCTTTATTCCTACCCATTTTCCAAGCCTGATTCTGTGGCCTCCTTGGCAATCCTTTGAGCTTCTGAATATCCTTTCAATTTATTTCTTTTGTGTTTGTCACCCAGAATTGGTATTTCTTGTTTGCAACTAAAACCTTGATTGATACATTAGTTGTAAAAATTTAAATTAAATAGTGTCCTCAGCACAATTCCTAACACCTATTCTACAAATATTTAATTTCCATTTGATTTAAATGAAAGGACCAGTTTAAAATCTCCATATGAGTCAATAATGGAATCCATGATAAAGTCGTACAGTATCTGAATGCAAATCAAGTTGTTGTTTCTGATTAACTGACCAGCTGTTTAGCAATGTCTTGAGGACAATGTCCTATGATACCAGTAAGTTTGATGATACAGGGAGCGAAAGTCTACAATGTTACTGAGCGGGAGTGGTCTGAGGAGCAGTTAATCAAGTGCAGGCCCCTGCTGAACTCCGGACCTGAACTCAGGTGAGAATGAGGAAAAAAAAAAGTCAGAAGAGAAGCAAACTTCATCTACTTAATTTTTCCCAAGGGCAACATTGATTATGAATAACATATGACAATCCAGCTAGTATGGAATAAAAGTTCAGAGCCTTCTCAAGTTGGGAAAGTGACAGGTGTTACTGTGAATACAACTTGATATCACAGGACCACAATAGGATGGAGAACATTTCCAAAGGAGAAGCCCTCAGATCCTATGGTATAAATGTGTCTGCACAGGAAAATGTTAATGTGCAAAATATACCTGTAGGTAGGTAGAATTCAACCTTTATGGTTGTACTGTAAACGATAAAGTTTAGTTAGCTTCACTCTTGGCTGCAAGGAACAGAGAGTCAATTACATTAGCTCAAGTAATAAAAGTTTATTATAAAGATGCACATGGCAATAAGGAAGATGGAATTTTCTAGAAATCCAAGAAAATGAGTCATGTTAACTGGGTTTCATGGATCTGAAACTAGAAGATCATTCAGAGTTGAAGTTTAGCTCTAAAGACCTCTGAAACCTGAACCTGTGTATCTTCATTCTCATTCTAAGCCATGAACATGTTTCAACTATTTTTTATATCTTTCTTGGCATCAAATATCACTGATTTATTTCATATTTCCCTGTTCAAATTTCTATCACCTTTAGGATGTGGCTTTCTTCCTCATGGTCCAATATGGTGGCTTGAGCTCCAGCCATCACATCCAAGTTTTAGAGACCAGAATGGAAGAAGGAATAAAAAAGAAAAGGGGCAAAAAGAATGTGCCAACTGTCACTGAAGATAAATTCCTGGATGCTACCACATAATACTTCTGTTTACATTGTCTTGATCAGAATTTTTTCATGGGAGGCTGAAAAATCTAATCTTTATTTTGAATAGACCTGTGTCCAACAAAAATTGGATGTTTTGCTGGTGTGGAAGAAGAACAGCATAGATTTTGAGAGATGAAAAACAAATGAGGTAGCATCAAAGAAGGGAATAGCAACCTGTAAAAATATATTTTATTTTATATATTTAACAAATACTCATTATAGAATTTATTAGGTTTTAGGCACTGTTTTAAAATGCTTTACAAATATCAATTATTTTCATCCTCATAGCAACCCTATAAAGTAGGTGCTATATTATCTCCATTTTATGGATGATGAAACTAAGGTACAAAGAAGTTAACTAATGTGCCCAAGTCACATAACCATTCAATGACAAAGCCTGCGTTCAAACCCCGCCGTCTGGCTCAAGTACTACCATGAAACTTGTAACATAAAGGTGCTCCTAGTGATACACTGACAAATGTTTAACAACTGATTCTCTGGGTGGGGAAAACAAACAAACAAAAGGCCCTGATTCTCTAGGTGGAAAAACAAAGCCCAGGAGTGTTTGCTGCAAATACCGTGTTTCCCTGAAAATAAGACCTAGCCGGATAATCAGCTCTAATGCGTCTTTTGGAGCAAAAATTGATATAAGACCCAGTCTTATTTTACTATAATATAAGACCGGGTCTAATATAATATAAGACCGGGTCTTATATTAATTTTCACTTCAAAAGACACGTGAGAGCTGATTGTCTGGCTAGGTCTTATTTTTGGGGAAACAGGGTACTCTCACATGGATAAATAACCTCAAGAACATATGGTAGCTAATAGTAAAACATAGCCAAATAATTAGGAAGTGATGTGTTTTGAGTATTTATTATGTTTTCTTTTTAGTATAATTTTTAAATTGTAAGATTACAAAATTTAAGTTTTAAAATTGACTATGTTTAACAACTGGCTCTCAAATTTCTTGAAAATTTAACAGTTGGCTCTTAGGAGCAGATACCTGTCACCTTTGGCACAGTCTTGCACTGGATGTTGCAGTGGCCGAAAGTCAAGAGTCAGAGAAAACAAAGAGGCTGAAGGTTATGAGCAGAGAGAAGGGGGCATGCCTGAGTCCTCAGGTACATGCTACTCTTACTCTCCTAGGATCACCCTCCTTCTTCACACAGCCCCTTGACACAGAACAGCTTCCACTTTTTTAAATGTGACGTCTCTCCTGAGCTCTGGGGCCTAGAGTGCTTGCCTCATATTAATTCCGACTCAGATCACAGATGTACACAGACAATTATGAATTTAAAATCCAGACTCATTTGTTTTCTTCTGTTGATAGAAAGAATATCAGTTTTAAAGATAACCAGTCTCTGGGATTAGTCTTTTGTTAGCATTCTGTGATCTTTGACACCTTGCAAATGTCAGCAATTTTTACCAGACTTATAATTTATGCTGAAAAAGGTCAATTAGTAAGAAGTAATGAACTATATGATTCTTGTAGATGTGTTTTTTGACAGTGTTGTAACAATGAGCAGAAATATTAAGACGCTATTCACTTAGAAATCTTCTAAACATCCCTGGCCTTTAATTACTTCTCACTAAGTCACTATTAAATGAAGACAAAAATAAATCTTTGTGAACACACATTACTGGATATTAGCCATTTTGGTTGATAGTCTGGATACTAATTCTTAAACTGACATCATCTTGGTCTCAACATTGCATTAGTAATAATGATATATATCCATATTTATGACCCATACAATTTATCAGTTGATCTATTGCAGAGGTCTTAGTAGAATTTACATAAAGCTCCTCATGCTGGGGGACGTGGGGCCCAGACTTGCAAAAGATTTTAGCATATACCATAACCCAATTTCCTCTTGGCTCAGAAAATAATGGGGCCTTAGACTTGATGAGCCCAATATAGGGGCATCCGGCCATCTTAAGCATGCAGAGAAGGAAAAAGATTGTGGCAGGAGAAACCATCCCTTGTTAGTGAACTGGGGAACTACTACGTATGAATCTTCATGAACTATGGAAGGATACTGAGACTCCAATTCTACTCCTCCCCGTGGTCTTGGTTTCTATTGGTGGTCTTCCCTGATGCTCCTTAGTCTGGGCGATAGGCAGCCTTCATGGTAGCCGCCAATAAATTCCCTCTCTGATATTTGTGCCCGTGGGTAGTTCTCTCCTACATTGTGCCAGGGTTGGTCAGTGACCAACTGAATACAGCAGAAATGATGGTAAGTAACTTCCAAGGCTAGGTTCTAAAAACACTGTGGCTTCTGTTTCTCTCTTAGACCACTGGCTCTGGGGGGACAATGGCTGCCAGGTGGTGAGGAACTAAGTCCAACAGCCATATATGTGAGTGAGCTTTCTTGGGAGAGGATCCTTCAACCTCACTTATGCAGTCAGATGACTGTAGCCCTGGCTGACATCTTGATAACAATCTCATGACTGACTCTGAGCCAGAACTACCCAGTCAAGCTGCTCCCTGACTCTCTGAGTCTCAGAATTAGTATGAGATAATAAATGTTTGTTGTTTTAAGCTGACAAATTTGGGTAATTTGTTACACTGCAATAAATAACACAAGGGCTTAGGCTCTATATGTTCCTACATAACTTGTTACTCTAAATTGTAATCATTTATTCATGTGCCTGACTCCTCCACTGACTCCTCTACTTCTGTTTTGTGGAAAGGAGTTCACTTGACACTTGAATCCCCATACCTAGAATACTGCCTAGCACACAGTAGGGACTCTGTAAATGTCCTTGAACAAATGAATAAGTGAGATGAGATAATGGACATGGTTTTAGACAGCACTATGAAAACTGCCAGCTAAAGAATGAGTCAGCACATATCAAGTTGGGTTATTCTCTCCAAGTGTGAGAAATTCAAAGTAAATATTCATTTCTTCTCTTCTTGTGTTGTTAATGGCCTCCCTACCATCTCCCTAAATAGCTCACAAGTCAATTTCTACTCTCTTCTCATCAGCCATGGGGCTCTTGCAGAGGGAATCAGAGATCTAAGGAAGGAGCAGGACACAGAGGAGAGAATTACAGCCATAGTGGGTTATTCTCAATTCTAAGTGAGAAGGAAGAATTTCTTTAATTCCCCAGACACAGGAAACTCAATTTGTAGAGACACTCCCCAGAAGGGATTGCTCAGGGTGTGGAATATATAATTAAAGTAGACCAAGGGACAAAGCAAAAATAGGGGTGGGGATAAGGGGCATTTAATTTTTTTTTATTTAGGAATTTAAAAAAAAATGTTAAGAGGAGGCTAAAAGTTCAGTTACGGCTCTAAGTGGAGTTGGTGTTTGGTTACAAATGTTCTAGGACAGGCACTTCCACTTCAGGGCCCAGCCCTGCTACCCTAGGGGAGCCACATGACAAACCACCCCTCCCCTTCCCTCAAATCATACCTCTCTAACTGGCAACTGCTATCTGTAACTGGAAGAATACAATCACCAACTGCTTAATGACGGGTGATACTGCGTTGTTAGGCAATTTCGTTTGGCGAACATCACAGAGTGCACTTATAGAGACCTACACAGTATAGCTTACTACACACCTAGGCTATATGGTACAGCTACTGCTCCGAGGCTCCAAACCTGTACAGCGTGTTATTGTACAAAACAACATGAGATTAAATCAAGGACAGGAGAAAATGATGCAAGCAAGAGACACAGTAAACACGAGATGAAGTCTGCTGCTGGCATGCACGGCATACTGTTTTATAGCAAACTTTTTTTGTTTTAATAAATAGAAAGAGTATACTCTAAAATAACAATAAAAAGTACAGTATAGCAAAAACATAAACCAGTAACACAGTCATTTATCATTCAAGTATTATGTACCCTACATAATTATATGTGGTATACTTTTACAGGATGGCAGTGCAGTAGGTTTGTTTACACCAGCATCTCCACAAACACGTGAGTAACGCATTGTACTAACGACCTTATGATGGCTCTGACGTCACTAGGTGATAGGAATTTTTCAGCTCCATTATAGTCTTACGGGACTACTGTCCTATATGCGATCTGTTGTTGACTGAAACGTGACTATGTGGTGTGTGATGGTACATGTGGGAGGTTTTCAAAGAACCCCTGGATGGCTCTGAACTGCCACCTTCCATCATGCTCTATGCTCTCGTAATCTTTTGATAAAGTCTTAAGGAAACTTAATAAAGACCCCAAAGCTTTTACATCCACAGGTATAAGTTTCCAGTGGAGTGGATGTTAAAGGAGATCACATTTTTGGGCAGGTGGAACCTTCCCAGTGGGCTGAAAACCACACCATTTTGGGGCACACGATCAAACAAATTTAAATAAGTTTTACTTAATTTTTCTGCATGCTCAAGAATGTGTGTGTGGGGGGGTGGGGAGTGAAGCATGGTCCATCACACTGTCATTTCTCATTAAGAAATTTTTTTGGGGGAAAAAACATAGCACTTAGTTTTGTGAACAAGTTCCTGAGTGGGGCAGTATAGTTTGATTTCAAATCTGTTATCTGTTATTTGTAATAGTTTAACCACAGGCGGGGTAGCTTTTCTGAGTCTCAGTTTTTTGTTTTTTTTAATCTGTAAAGTGAAGACACTAGTATTTACCCCCTAGCATTCACTAAAAACATGTTAGCTAAATCTGAATAAGGTTCTTCAGGCCAAGAGAAATAAATAAGTTGAAAGTAGGATCTGGGAATGCTTGATTAAATTGAAGGCCTGCAGAAAAAAAGGAAATCATAGGCGGCCTACCAGCTTAGGATGTTGTGCTGCTATTTCCAAAGGTAATTTAATCTCATTCCAGGATACATAAAAACAGCCTGACCCATGAGAGCCACAAAATTGTACTTCATTGACCATGTCAAGCTCAGTCTTTTGTTTCTACATTTTCAAAAAAGAACATTAATAAAATGGAGAATATGCCGGGAAAAGCCACTAAAATAGAGATATTGCAAATGGCTTGCCAAAAGTTAGGAGGCCTGCAAAAATCCTATTGGGTCCAAGAATTTGAGCTTCACCATTTCCACCTTTATAGAATTACTGAAGTTGTTCACTTATGTCTATTTGGGACTTTTATCATAATTAGGTAAAATAGCTCTATGATAAATTCACACAGGCCCTCTCAGAAGTTCAGTAAAATCCATGCCATGTCCAGCTTTCATAATAGCTAGACATACTTCTAAAAGTGAAGATACACAGAAAGGTAATTGGACACCAAAAGGCTAAAAGCCTTTTTTGCCTTTTGCCCCCTTCCTTTTATTTATTTATTTATTTTTGGAAATTCCTTTAATAGTTGAGCAGACAGGCTTCCTTCTTGGTGCCTCAGCTTCCTCGTCTATAAATAATTATTGCCTATCTGATAGGATAGTTAAGAGGATTAAATGAATGACTGTATACAGCTTGCTTCAAAGTGTGGCTATGTATGTAGTACACGCTAAACAAATAATAGCTGTTATTATAATTATTACTAATTTTTAAGGGAAAATCGCTTTTATGTAAACATTATAGAAGATTCCAAGCATGGTGCTAATCCACCAAAATCCAAAATATTTACAAGTATATAAACATGAGGTCTCCTTTGAGGCTGGCACCCGGCTAAGTGTTTCCCCGCAGGACTTCTCTAAGAAACCTTTTATATTTCCATCTTATACACTGCTAGGTAAGTCACATCAAATTCTATTCATTTTCTCTTGTGGAGTAATAAATTACCACAACTTAAGTAGCTTAAAACAGCACACGTATTAGCTCACAGTTTATGTGGGTCAGGAGACTGAACACAGCTCACGTGGGTCCTCTGCTTAGGAACTCACAAGCTGCAATCAAATGGTCAACCAGGCTGCATTCTTATGGGGAGGCTTGATTGGGGAAGAATCTGCTTCCCAGCTTATTTAGGTTGATGACAAAATTCGGTTGTAGAACTGGAGGCCCTTGTTTCTTGCTGGCTGTTGGTAGAGATTGCCCTCAGCTCCTAGAGGTCACCCGTGGTGCCACATGGGTTTCCCCACATGGGCTTGCCCACTTACATTGTCGAGTCAGCAAAGAGAGTCTCTGGAGCATATTTGCTAGCCAGACGGAGTCTTATATAACATAACATAATCATGTGAATGATAGCCCATCACCTTTCCTATAGTCTGATTAGAAGCAGTCACAGGCCCTGCCCACACTTAAAGGGGCTACTGCAGAGGCTGTCCATCACTGCCACAGAGAGGAAAAGGCATTGCCCAATTTCCATGTAAATTTCCCAATTCATTTTCTGTTCTAATCACCGAGGTCAGGCGAGCTATAGCTGTCTGTTAATTAGAGGGATGAAATTTAGGAAAGGTGAGGGAAAATAGAAAGAACCAGTTTAAGAGACAATTGCTCTCTCCATGAGAGCTGTGGAAGTGGTGATGTCAAAGTTCCAAACAGCTCCCGAAATCCCCAGAGTCCTTCCAAGATGGCGTCGGGGAAGACAATCAGAGCAGGTACCTGAGGTATTTGAGGTCCAGGCCGAATTCAGCCATCCGAATTCAGGACCTACTGGCGGGCACCTTCAGGATGCAAACTGGCCCTGATCATGAGCAAACCTGTCTGCCTGTGGATTCTTAGAGAGACAACCCTAACCTCCTTTAAATACATAAGGGATTATTATCAAGACATCATCCAATCAATTTCTATCCTTTCTGACAAAGAAGCAGGGCTAAACGGGCTTGGATTTCAGCAACAAGGAATTTGTATAGACCAAGGGAAAAAATCTTAACACTAATGATGATTAGGCAGTAAAATAGGCTATAAAAAGTAGACATGAAATATCCGCCCCCTGAGTTTTAAAAAAATAGACTAGACAGTTATCTAGATGGTGGTCCAAAGGAAATGAAAGACCTTTCCCTCCACTCAGCACATAGTAACACTTCAGAAATAAACACTTAGTAATGTCTTAATCAGTTTGGGTTGCTATAAACTAGACTGGGTAGCTTATAAAGACCAGAAATTTATTTCTCAAAGTTTTGGAAGCTGGGAAGTCCAAGATCAAGGAGCTGGCAGATTCTGTGTCTGGTTAGAGTCTAATTCTTGGTTCATAGACAGTCGCCTTTTCACTGTGTCCTCACAGGGTGCAAGGGGCAATGGAGCTCTCTGATCTCCCTTCTAAGGGCACTAACCCTATTCATGAGGGCTCCACCCTCATGACCCAATCACCTCCCAATACTATCACCATGGGGGACAGGTTTCAATATATGAGTTTGGGTTGGGGGGGACACAAACATTCAGTTTCCAGCAATTATATATATTAAAGCTTGTTCACTGATGACCAAACTGATAGCATTATTTTTCTAAACTAAGATCCTGGGATCACCTGTGTCAAAACCATCTGGGGTATTGTTTAAAATGCAGATCCCTAGGTCCAGCTATGGATGTCATGAATGAAATTCTCTCGAGATGGGGCCTAGGTATTTGCTGTTTAAACAAGTACTCCAGGAAGTGTTTATGTACATATTAAAGTTCGTAAACCACTATAAATGAAATATAATCCATATCAGAACTTGAATTCCTTCATTCAGCTATCCTTACCCCTACACCACCACCCCCAACCCTAAATTTCTAACGCACCACTATTGTCTCCTCCTTTGAGCAGCTATAAAAGCATCCTATAGCCCCCCAGGTTCCTGTCCCTAAATATGGTCAAGCAACCAAACTATATGGAATATACAATGGCTGCAGCCATGCTAGTTCCCCAGGGAAATTACATAATAGATCTCTGGCACACACTTCTAGTGGTTACTAGAATTACAAGTGAACCCCCACCCTCATCTCTCCAGGAGTCCCATGTTCTGAGTGAAACCCCAACTATGTATCTGCTGCTTAGACCCTGGGGTGAAGGGAATAAGTGCATGCTTGGAAAAGTGCAGTAGTTTGCTGCATCTAAACTCAGGGTGTGCCATGCTGCCCACGGC
Organism: Rhinolophus sinicus; assembly: GCF_057876585.1. Classification (NCBI taxonomy): domain Eukaryota; kingdom Metazoa; phylum Chordata; class Mammalia; order Chiroptera; family Rhinolophidae; genus Rhinolophus; species Rhinolophus sinicus. The sequence goes on from NC_142516.1 coordinate 59,846,163, forward strand.
AGAGCTGTGGTCTGAACTCTGTGTCTCTACATACCGTGCTTGAATTTTTGCAGGACCTTATTAGGGTCCCCAGGAGAGCTCTCAGATGAAGTCCAAGAAATCTGAGGAAAATGTGGAGCTTACATGATGGACTAATTTCATTTCAATAAAATTCCCATATTACATTCAATGCGCTTGGCTTTATTAAGTTTTGTCATAAACGCTGGGAACACTTCCAAATTTAGGCTTGCACAATTATTTTTATTGGTGCGTTAACTAAAAATGGTATATGCATAAGTCAGAGTGTACATTTGACTTCATCTGGAGAGCCAAAATGAACTTTAGGTTGATTTATAGTCATTTTACCCCTGTAAATGAGATACAGGAAATAGGGGTTAGAGTTTCTGATCACAGCATTCCTAAACCCTCTGCCGGTTCCATCCACAGTTCTGCCATGTATCTAATGAATTTAAATTCCAAATGTCTATCGGCAACCCACAAAGTCACCAAACAAAGAGGCTGGCTTAATTTCAGACCCAGAGCCTTCCAAACTGGGCAAAAAAATAGAGGTTTGTTGCACTAAAGTGAGACTGGGGAGTTCTTGGAGCTTTGAAAGGTTTTAATTGCTATGGAAAAAATCCTTTCAAAGATTTTTTCCTTAACATGGGCCCCTTGGAAACTTTTCATAGGGGAACTGTAAAATATTTATACAGCTAGCAGCACTGTTAAAAAAAAAAAAAGGCAAGAAAGAAAGAAACGCAGCACGGAATGAAAGGCAGACTTGAAGTGAGCCCTGCAGATTTCGGGGGCCCAGGGAGGGGAGGGGACTGTGATTGCAACCCCTGGGAAACAAGATTAATCCCTCCCAGCCAGGCCCACAGGCAGGGCTGACATGCAGAAGACCCTGTGTTTGGTTTAAAGCTCTGCCGTTGCCATTTTGAAATTCTTAATTTTTGAACGAGGGGCTACACGTTTTCATTTTGCACCAAGACCTGAACATTATGTGGCTGGTCCTGCTCACAACTTCCCCCAGACAGCTATTTTCAGACATTTCAGCATGGTCCTCCTAACCCTTCTTCTCTGTTAGCTTCTGTTTTTCTCGACAACTCTGTCCCTCACCTTTGACAGTCCTAAGTGGCATAAGCTATACTTTCTGTCGCGTTGTTTGGCTGGCATACATTCTGCCCAGGCAGCTTTTTCACCTCAGGACATATTCAAAATCCTAGAAAACATGACACTGGCTTTGTAAATAGATGAAAAACTGAAGAATTTTGGAGTTAAAAGGAATCGTGGTGATCTCATTTTATAGAGTAAATGTAGTCCTGGCGAGAGGAAGGAAATTTCCCTAAGCTGCTTCGTTTATTAAGATCAGGTTAGGGACATGGCTAGCTCATTCTACAGGATCTATAAAGAGGGGTTAACATGGACAATTATAGTCCCCAAACAACCCCCAAACTCATGCAAACTCCTGCTTCAGTATTTTCTCAATGCTTTAATCAAAAATGACACTATTAAAGAAAAGGCTGAAAAGATAATCACTTTCTCCACACCAATCCCCTAAATATTTTCATTTCCTCCTCCACACACCTTATCATTTACTGGTGAAGATATTTGGTAATAAAAATAACAGTTGTAAATCCTATGGCCTCTTCATGGCTTTGGCATACACATCAATGCAGACAAGCTGGTATCCCCGTGGAAAGGAGGAAAAAATCCAAGGGCTCAGAAAACCCACAAAGTAGGTAATTAACACCTGAGAAATAAAGATTTGGTTACACCATGGCAGCTAAAGTACGGAGGGGCAGGATGAGACACAGTCGTGAAACTTTCTAACAGGGGAGAATGGGTTACAGAATTACCACCACGCATCACTCAGAAGGGACCCTCTTGTCTCAAGGCTGACTTAATTGCCATAATTCAATTAACATGCTTCCACTAATTATATAAGCTTTTAGGATGACAGTTCAACAGCAGTACCAGTGAGACTAAGTCATTTCTTTTTCACGTTAAATTATAAGCAAACTGCACTGATTTCTTTTTCACATCCTGCCTTCAACTGTTTTGTTGCAGAACACTATCACGTAATTTCAAAACTCTGGGTCTTATGCAAAAAAGGCATTTAGAACCATATGAAAAATAATTGTAGCACTAATTAATATAGAGAAGTAGGCCCGTACTTACCTACCTGTCTCCCTCCCTCCCTCCCTCCCTCCCTTCCTCCCTCCCTTCTTTCTTTCCTCCCTCCCTCCCTCCCTCCCTCCCTCCCTCCCTCCCTCCCTCCCTCCCTCCCTCCCTTCCTTCCTTCCTTCCTTCCTGCTTTCCTTCTTGCCTTCCTTCCTGCCTTCTTTCCTTTTTTCCCCCTAGATGACAGTTCTTATCAAATGTTAAACGAGCTAAAAGCAATCACATTAATTGAAAGAACATTTACTTTCCAAGTTCTCAGACCTAGACTAGTATCTGGTACATGTTAAAAGCTCATAAATAGTTGTTAAATTATCAATATTAGTTATTAGATGAGATGCTTTGGGCATGATGGAGAAGGCTGAAGAGGTATTGAAGCCCTAGTTCCTGATTTCAGAGAGTGTAGACATTCTTTTAGGAGATAAAATGCAAACATATGAATATAACAAGTCATTGAAAAACTACCTGGAATTTAAGATACTAAATGCTCTTCCTCAATGCATAGCATATAGTATAAAATGGTAAATCAGATTAGCTCTTCCACTGAGGAAGATAAGAAGGCTGACTTTTAATATGAGTTATCATATCTGCATATAAATGAGAGTTGACAAATGTAAATTACCTGCTATGATCCAATGGACGATGGATTTATCACAACTGGAAAATTTCAACAAAGTAAAGAATGCTACACTAGGATTGGCCAGGTGCTAATTTGCATAGCAGCTCTTATTTATTTAGATACACCGCTACTCGTAGAGTTCACTTTCAACAAAAGTACATGTTTCTTGTACCAAACAACACCAGTTTTTCTATACTTTCATGATATTTGATTGAGTAAAAATCTATAAATATATCAGAATTTTTATTGATATTGAAGACTACAAAGATAAATCATCACAGAAGAATCAGAATTGCTATTTTTTTTAATTGAAGGCTACGTGTCCCACTCTTCTACCTAGCACTTCACTTTACTCAGACAAAAAGTTTCTCTCTTGCATTTGGTACTCAATGTTACACAAAGAATGCAAAGTATAGAAAAACTCATATTCCCACTAATATTATCAGATAAAAAGGCTGCTGTTAGCTCAGCTAGTTGGAAAAACCAAACAGACATTTTTAAACTTAGGTAACCATTATGCTACAGATGGTTAAAATGGAAAAGGAGATCTTGGCCCTTGAAAATGAGACTAACTCCTGACCATCTTCAGGTTAGCCTAACCATCACTTCCTTGTAGAAACTTTGTTGTGTCTTCCCCAGATGTGAGGCTTCTGATTACGGCTACTTTTCCTTACAGAACACAGAACGCCTGAAATTCATTAATTTCTAGCAATCATTGGATGCTTGCTCTTTCCCATAGGACATAATCTCACTGAATGCGAATGCTGACAGGGCTTATGTTTGCTCACCATCATATTTCTGGTCTGGTACTTAGTGTGCCTTCTATAAATATTCTTATGGAGTAAGAAAAAGAAAACAAGTCTCTTTCTCATTCTACCAAGGTCCCTGTATTACTTGGAGATCTTTCAGTTATACATGATAAACATCCAGCTTGAACTACTTTAAATTGAAGAAGGCAATAAGGCTCATAGGCCAAGAGGTTCATAAAACCAATCCTTGGAAAGGCAGGCCCAGAGACAATATTCCTGTCCTTTCATTTTAAAACATTCCAAGGAAGGATTCTGATTGACGCAGCATAGGCATGTGTCCACTTCTTGGACTAGTCATTTTGGCAAGAAGGTTATGGTCTAAATTGGCCGAACCTGAGTCCAGTGGCCACCTCTGTGCCTGAGGGGGTGTAGAGTACTGCTTCCTAGCCAAACCAGCTATAACCCTGGGTTGTGGGGGAAGTAGCATGTAGGAAGATAGGTAGGGAGGATGTTGAACACAAAACAATGATGTTCACAGAGTCTCCCAACCTGGTCTGGAGGAAGATGAGTTATCTCCACTGTTCTGGATCCTCCGCAACAGTAGTCTTAGTATGAGCAGCTTTTATGTTATTTATTTAAGAGCCATATGGGTTCCTGACAACTCAAATTACCATTCCTATCTCTACTGACTCCTTTCTGAAGAACAAGTATGCCCATAGGCCAATGGCAATATTACAATTTAATTCAAAGGGTACTACCAATATAACTAGCTTTGACTGATTGACTTAGAAAATAACACATACACCATGTTTTGTTATGAGGATGTCTGAGGGAGCAGGAATGGCAGCAGGGTTAGGGACAAGAAATGTTCCACTCAGTCTTAAGGATGCTTTATTGCTCCTATACATGAAAGCACAGAGTAGGCAGTCATAGCTGATTCTTCTGGAACCCTGGAACTCCCTGCTCTTTTCCTGCGTCCTCAGGATGTTTTCTCATGCTGCTCATGTAAATCAATCCCTCTTACACTGACATGTGTACAATGGGACTGATTTTTTTCTTTATGAGTTACAGTGTTAGCCCACATGTGGCTGCACATGAAATATCAATTCCCTCCCCCCTTTTTTTACTTTGTGTTTTGAGTCGGGCCTCTTCTCTGTTTATACAAGGACAGAAGAAAAGTTTGAGGAAGGTAAAAGGGTCACTGGGCCCATTATCCTGGCCGTCTACCGTATTCTCCTGACATTTCCTCTCATCCATCATTGTCCTCCCTAGAAACTCATCTCTATCCCTTGAGATTCGATTATTTTTCCTTGGTAATGCCCCTTTTAGGGAACCTATTTTAAGATCGTTATGTTCTCTGCAGAGCGGTTTTGCCAGAACTTTCCTGATGATCCCGATTTTCTATCTACTCAGATTCTGTTTTCATTGTTTAGGCCATGCAGGGAGTATTTGCATTCCTTCTGATTGTGGAGAACTCTGCAGTAATCTTATACCATATGTATTTTTATATTGCAAGTCATAAGATCTTTATTTTGCATTCCTTAACTATGAGCCATCATCCATTTCCCATCCTTCACAAGGACAGCTAGGGCAGGCATGCTTGTCTACTGGAGAATTCCCAGAGAAGCCAGGGAACTGGGTCCTTTTATCTGCCATTTTGGCATAGGGGGGTTTATGCTTGCTTGTTTGCTTTGGGATAAACACTTTTAAGTTCTAGTGTCTCCAACTGACTAACTCTCAGGTACTTTATGCTCATGACACTGATGTCACAGCTGTTTTAGTTAAAAATAAGCACAGGCCTGAGGGAGTCAAGAAAGGGCACAGTTAGAAAACAAGTCAGACATAGAAACACTTTTGCCTTAACACTTGGCTTTGCTCACTTAATGGAGATGGGATGGAGGTAGCTACTGATTCCAGGGACAAAGGATTCTCAGTGCCTTCTATTCCTGTATTTTGTAGAACACTGTTTCCAGAAGATGTGGAAAAAGCGTGCCATAGTCAAATACATTTGGGAAACAACATATCAGAATTCATAGAACATATTAACATATTACAGGCTCTGATGGTTTCACATTTAATAAACTATTTAAGCTTGTTTAACTCAGCATTCCCTAAACTTATTTGAGCTTGAAACACTTGCCACAATTTACCCAGAGGCGACGTGCAAAACAACATTCCTTGAACTACCCAATTAGAAGACAAAGAAACACAATTCTATTATCTTAAAACTGACATGCTCTTTGTAGATATTAAAGACATAAATTTAATTTCCTTCTTAAATCATTGTTTCATGGCATCTCTCAGAGACCCGAGCCAGGGGGTTTACTGACTCAGAGGCAGAGCTCTGAGAGTGGATTCTTGACATCTTAAGCAAGACCATACGCATGAGAGACAGGCGTTATGGAGAGGGAAAGGATTTTTAAAAATTCCTTTAGCTTCAAGTTGACAGAACTCATAACTGGGGATTAAATTTGGTGAATTTGGTAGAATTTTACATAAGGGACATGTAGGTAGGAAGAGGAAGTGGTGGAGAAGGGAAGCCCACTGTTTCTAGGGCCAGTAGCATGAGGGGGACACTTAGGAAGAGAGAGAGTGGAGGTTGAATTAATCAGATCTGTTCCAATTTTCCCTCCATGAGCCTTTGGTTAGAGAACAGGGAGGAGAATAAAGTAAATAAGGAGTGCTCAAAACACCGCGTTCCTGCTTAGGAGACCTGGGGTTCAGCCTGTGGTGTGGACAGGCAGAGTATTTGGAATTAATTTTACTGTTCTGCCCTAGGTTTCTGATGGCATGGATGACACCCACAGGTTCCCATAGAATTCAAAAGACAGATGAATTGAGAGTCAGCGAGTCTTCCATGGGGCTAGATAGGTCATGTGGCAGAGCTGTTGGGGGTCCTTAGCATCCAAGAGAGCCAGGATGAGGCCGAGTCAGAGACAGGAAGGGCCCCTAACCCTGACTAAGGTGAGAGAAGCCAGAGTACAAGGGTTGCCACCACCACCATTAGTATTTGTACCAGCAGAAATAGAGGGCAAGGGGTGGCCTGGTTAGTTCAATTTGTTAGAGCGCAGTGCTCTTAACAACAAAGTTGCTGATTCGATCCCCACATGGGACTGATGGGTCCTGGAAAAACATACTTAAAATAAATAAAAGTTTTTAAAAAAAATTGTAAGGGGGCCGGCCCGGTGGCTCAGGCGGTTAGAGCTCCGTGCTCCTAACTCCGGAGGCTGCCAGTTCGATTCCCACATGGGCCAGTGGGCTCTCAACCACAAGGTTGCCAGTTCAATTCCTCGAGTCCCGCAAGGGATGGTGGGCTCTGCCCCCTGCAACTAAGATTGAACATGGCACCTTGAGCTGAGCTGCCTCCTGGATGGCTCAGTTGTTGGTTGGAGCGTGGGCTCTCAACCACAAGGTTGCCAGTTCAATTCCTCAAGTCCCGCAAGGGATGGTGGGCAGTGCCCCCTGCAACTAAGATTGAACGCGGCACTTTGAGCTGAGCTGCTGCTGAGCTCCCGGATGGCTCAGTTGGTTGGAGTGCATCCGCTCAACCACAAGGTTGCCGGTTCGACTCCCGCAAGGGATGGTGGGCTGTGCTCCCTGCAACTAGCAACAGCAACTGGACCTGGAGCTGAGCTGCGCCCTCCACAACTAAGACTGAAAGAACAACAACTTGAAGATGAACAGCACTCTCCACAACTAAGATTGAAAGGACAACAACTTGACTTGGAAAAAAGAAGTCCTGGAAATACACACTGAAAAGCTTTACAATTTAAAAAAAAAAAAAGAGAAAGAAAGAAATAGAGGGTAAAACAGGGACACTGTGTAGTCTATGACCGACCCCTCACTCTGCCCCAAAAGCTCACGTGACCCGTGCTGCCTGCCCTAACCATGCAACTGAAGCTATCTCATAGATAATTTGCAGAAAGAGGGCAGAAATCATTAAGACTGAAGCACTATTCAGAAAGATTGACCTTTACTTATATGGAATATTTACATTTGGGGACTGGACACTGAATTGGATATTTAGTTATTTCCTGCCTGTCTATCCATAGGGTGGGGCTCATAAGAAAGCCCAGATTGAAAATAAACAATTTAAAGAGACTACATTTTTTTCTGCACATGTGAATTTTAGTGTGATTGAAATTTCAGACATTGCTACATCCTTTTTGTTTTGTTTTTTTTTGTGTGTGTCTGTTTATTCACAAAAGCTTATCTGGGGCTACCTAATCTCCAGGCATTTGTAGTATTTCGAACTGCAGAATTTGCCATAGTGCATCAAAAGCTTATTGTGTGGTACAATAATATTGGTTTACTTGCTGTCTGTCTTACTGGACCTTGCACTACTTCATTGTAGAGGCTTAGTTTCATTCATTTCCCATCCCCACCAACACACAGAACAATGTCTTAAAATAATAGATATTCAATAAGCATTAGATGAAATAAGAGAAAGAGAGAGAAGAAAGAAAGAAAGAAAGAAAGAAAGAAAGAAAGAAAGAAAGAAAGAAAGAAAAGAAAAGAAAAGAAAAGAAAAGAAAGACAAGACAAGACAAGACAAGACAAGAAAGAGAAGAAAAGAGAAAAAAAGAAAAAAGAAAAGGCAAGAGAAAGGTGTTCTGCCTCTGCATCTCAGTTGATTCTCTACAGGGGGCTCTCATCTGGGTATTCTTTTTGATTGAAGAATGAAAAATTAGGCTTCCTTAGAGAATGTGGTGGCAGCCATCTTTCTTTACAGTTACAATGTCCTTTTCATTTCTTTATCTCCTTCATTTGTTTTCAACTGCTTACTTTTTTCCCCCCTTTGCCTTTCTTCCCTGAGAATGTTTTGGAAATGAAGGTGACACTGGCTCAGAGAATGAAGTGGTACTGTCTGTGAGTGTTCCAAAATCCTCCTGAACTGTGACTCAGGAAGAGTCTTAAATTTATATGACAATTTTTGGCTTAAAGAAAAAAAGAGAGTTTGATAATCTTGCTAATCTCTAAATGACTTTTCTGTCCTGCACCCCTACTCCCTTCTACCACTGTAATCTCTGTAGACAAGATCTAGGTTGGCATGTCTTTATATTAATAATTTCTATACCATCCTCTGTGTTCCCATGAGGCTTTATAATAACACATTTTGTTGGATTATAACTGAACCTATGTATGTTTATTTTCTCCTTTAGATTACAAGCTCATGGAGAGCTTTCTTTGTATTCATTATTGCATCTCTATGTTTTACAGTATAGGCATTGAGTATATATTAACTAACTAATTAAACTGGATATTTTATAATGCCTTAAAAACAAGAAAAAAAAAAAGAAAAACCTTCCCAATGCATATCAGTCTTAATATTTTCTGTCCCAGCTTGTTCAGCAAGCCTACCAGATGTCAGAGAATGTTTGCCTTCCCCTTCACTATCCCTGTAGCTGAAGAGATACCTGGACATTTCAGGGAGTTCCCAGGAGGATAATCAGAAATAAGTTAATTTTTATCCTTTTGCTCTGACTACTTTGCTACTAGGTGTGATCAAACAATATGATGAATGTTTAAATAAAAAACATTTTATTACAGTAAAAGACACATTGGAATTACTCTCCTTAAAATGCCCCCTCTCACTTTGAACACACTTATCCCATCATTCCTGCCACTTTCTGAAGGAGTTCTGGAAGTCCTCTTTTGTGAGTGTCTCTAGTTGTGCTGTTGTGGCTGTCTCAAAATCCTGAATCTATTCAAAACATTTACCTTTCATGGTCATTTTGACTTTGGGGAAGAGTCAGAGTCGCACAGTGCCAGATCCAGTGAATAAGGTGCATGAGGACACACCATTTTTATTTGACAGAAACTGCCATAGCAGAAGTGATGTGTGCATGGAGTCATTCTATTATGATCACAAAATACTGTGAATGCTGCTGCCAACAGCCATCCAATGGAAAGGCAGGGATCTTCAATACTGGAAGTGGCACACTGAACATCAGTAACAGTGTGTGACAAGTTTCAACTTGTTCTGTGAAATCAGTTGGGTGTGAGCTACGGTTGAGAGAATGTGTGTTTTAAAGTGTGCCGTAAATCATGGATCACAAACAATACATTAGCATGAAATGGGCAAACAGCTTCATCCTCCATCGTGACAATATTCCATGTCACACATCGCTTCTGGTATATGGTAATTTCTGTTAAATAAAAACATTACAGTGTGTCCTCATGTACCTTATTCACCAGATCTGGCACTGTGCAACTTCTGGCTCTTCCCCAAAGTCAAAATGACCATGAAAGGTAAACGTTTTGAATCGATTCAGGACATCAATTTAGGCAGCCATGACAGCACAACTAAAGATACTCATGGGGGCAGCCAGATGGCTCAGTTGCTTAGAGCACAAGCTCTTAACAACAAAATTACAGGTTCAATTCCCACATGGGATGGTGGGCTGCGCCCCCTACAACTAAAGATTGAAAACAGCGACTGGACTTGGAGCTGAGCTGCGCCCTCCACAATTAGATTAGGACAATGACTTGAAGCTGATGGGCCCTGGAGGAAAACACTGTTCACCAATACTCCCCAATTAAAAAATAAAAATTTGTAAGATACTCATGAAAGAGGATTTCCAGAACTGCTTCAGAAAGTGGCAGGAATGATAGCATCAGTATGTTCAAAGCAAGGGGAAGTTTTTTGAGGGAGATTAATGACAACGTGTCTTTTACTGCAATAGTTTCTTTTTTAATTTAAACATTTACTGTAGTTTTGATGATACCTCGTACATGCCTTGTATTGGGAGCCTCTTATAGCTCCTAAAGATGCAAAACCCTCCAGTTTCAAAATGGTGCTGGGTTCCCTTCAGGTCTCGCTGCACAGGAGCCATGCAGAGACCCAGGAGTAATGGGAACAAGGCTCCCTCCCTTCTGCTTATGCCCTTCCCACAAAAGCCCGAAGAGATGAGGTTTAGCTCTATAACAACTACTCCTTAATTCCTTTTGGGTCTCAGTGCCAAAGGGAAGTTTTCACTAGACCCCCAACTAGGGGTTAAATATGTGTATATATACTCTTATCATACCAGTGACTTTCTTTTTCATAGTCTTATGTTGAATTGCAAGTGCCAGGTGACTTCTCTGTTTCTTCCATTAGCCTGACAGCTCCATGAAGACAAAGATATTGCCTATTTTGTATACTCTTTTATTCTCTTTACCTGCCATTATACCTGGCATATGATAATAGTAATATTATAGGAATTACAATAGTACTAATAGTCATAGTGAATACTTACATAGTGCTTTCTCTGAACCAGAGTGCTTCACCTACACTAGCTCATTCAGTACTCACGACAACCCTTTCAGGGAGATACTATTATCACCCACATTTTATATATGGAGAAACTGAGGCACAGAGGGGCTTAGTAACTTACCCAAGGTCACCTAGCAAGTAATTGGTGGAGCTGGAATTTAAACACAGGAATCTGGCTCCAGAGCTCACGTGGTTAACCACTAGACTACACTCCTAGACACTGCACTAGACAACATGGTACCAGACTCTACATTGTTACGCTGGGTAATGGACTCATCCTTGGAAGCAGATGAAGTCAGACTGGCCCGAGGAGACCACTGTCAGGGGGCAGAAGGAACTCCCAGCATGACCGGGAGCAGGGAGCACAAGTTCATAGATGTGACAGGGAGTATGAACAGGATATAGGAGTAGAGAAGGGTAACAGAAGAGTGGATGTTTAGAAAAACTGGGAGAGAGTAGGGGGCACAATTAGAAGCTAATATAAGCAGGAAATTTGAAGGGGACAGAGATATACTGAATCAGATTTTGGGATCTTTCTATGTGAGGTACTCTCTAGAATTCCTATACCTCCTCTTCTAGAAAACCTTTAGCAAACATCTACATTATTATTATTTTTTAATTCGACCGAGCTACATGGACTTCCAGAATTATTTCAGGTTTTATAAGCAGTGTATGAGGTGTATAAGTTAACAGTTACAGCCTCAGCCCTGTCTTCGGATCTCTTGGGGGAAGAATGAGGAGAAATGGCCATGGCTGGAGCTTGAAACCAGCTATATTTCGGATTTCTGATAAAGTTTCCTCCTGTTTTAGAGTTTGGGATAAATGTATTCAAAAAACTGTGAGAGATAAGAAAGGATGAGATGGTGTGCAAATAAGAGCAAGAGAATGTGAAAGAGGATGTAGAAAAACCCACTTCTTTGATTTGTATGATGTGATTTCTGAAACTGCTCTAGCCTCTACATAAATCTACAGGATTTATGTGCCTTCATTAATCGCAATTTCTTTTGAAATGGAATTTTCTGTCTTGTTGCCTTTGAACATTGACATCCAAATACAATATATATTTTTAAAATCACTGCTGGACAAAGACAACACTGTTGAGGTAATTCCCCAGCTTGTAGGTAGAGTCTCTTTGGTCCTCAGATCTTGATGGTAATAGGTGAAAATAGCACCTCCCTTCAGAGAACAGAAGAGGTCTGCTATGACTAGGATCCCAGTTGCAAACACCCCAGGCCAGGAACCCGTGGAGAAAAAAAAAACTGAGGGAAATTTTTAAAAAGTCCCTTGTCTTTGATGAACAACAACAAGCAGCGCCACCTAGTGGCAATTTATGTCTATCTTGGCATCTGCTTGACCATGGCCTCTCTGCCTAGCTCTTTGCTCATTATCAAACAAGCTGGAAAACACACATTCACCTTTCTGGAGGAAACATGATCTGAAATCAAATGGCAGAGCTTAGGTGAAGACACGAGTGTGTTAAAGCTGCTGCTGACCAGAGGCTGAGTCTAAGGTATTTGGGGGGTGGGGTGGGGATGTTGACTTTTGAATGCTGAGAAGTGCACACAAATAACAAAGATGGTATTTCTGGGAAAGGACAGGAGGGAAGGGAAACATTGTTATCGTCATAGGGATTCATACTAGATATTCACCACCTTATCTAAACCTCCTATTTTCCCTGTGTTGCTAATTAACCAAAGCACAAAGAGGTCAGAAGTGGCAAAGGTGGAATTTGAATCCAGGTCTGTTTAGAAAACCTATTTCTGTGCTTCAGCTTTGGTGGAAAATTCCACCCATTCTTTCTGCCCAGCACTGCTCCCTGAAAATGAATTCCACCCATTCAGATTTGGTTCTAATAAGTCATTTTCTATGTGCACACATAGAAAACCTTAAACTACATTCTTTATAATTAGGGAATAGATAGATGTTGATTTTTAAAAAATAAAAGTACTCATTTTATTACTAATTTACTTTAGGCTGTTCAATTTATGACTTGATCTGAAAAATAAATGTTACTTTCTTTTATTTATGGAAACTCATTGAAATAAGGACACAGCAAATACTGGAATATAAACTCCCTTCCATTCAACAGGTTAACGGTGGAGATGAAGAAGATAGTTCTGCCCTACTCTATTATAGAGAGCAAGAAAGAGGCATTCAGTTAAAGCCAGAAGCTTATGGTAATACAGCAAACATATGTAGTTCAGAATTTTTAATTTAGTTACTCAATTACAATTACATAGGTGAAGATTTTTTGCTTGAGCAAATTCTAATACATCATTGTAGTGATACAAACATGAGGGACATAAATTAATAGGTTGTACAGAGAATTAAGACTTCCTCTTCCTCTTTTAGTTGACTTCCAAAAAAGAAGAAAAAGAAAGCTACCTGACCTTTCAATGAGCAAATGAGTTCACAATTAGAGTGAACAAATCTAGGGACTAACAGTGTCATTGAGTGGTGAAAACTACAGCTGTCAAAAGTCATGTGATCAAAACAAAAATTCTGTTAGTACTCTAATGTTTCATCATTAATTTTAAAAAGTTGTCAGGAAATCTAGTTTGGGAATGGCTTACCTTTGCCCTGAATTGCTTTACAGCTGACACGTTGGAAAGATGATTTTTCATCAGCAAGTATTGGCTTTGGTATAAAATGTAGACAATATGAGCATGGAAACTAGAATGGGGTCTGTTGAGATATTTGTAAAATGCTTTTTAAAAAAGATAAAAGCAGATGCTGTCTCCAAGTTAACGTAATTAAAAATAGAATTAATTTCCTCTGATAAGTCAGGTTTTAACATTTCTGAATACCAACTTATTATAGAGTTGGTCTAGAGCAAAACCCAATATATTTTAACATGAGCAAGAAGACAGATAGGAAATCCAATGTCAACAAACTCTGTAAATGAAAACAACCTTTGATTTTTATGAACCTTGGTCATGGTGACCATGTGAAGAGGGAGTGAATCAGGATGGCAAACTTGGATAAGAATCTGGTCACTCAGTGAATTCTGACTTGTGCTACCCCTGGTTTAGAGTCTACTCTATCACTTTTTTTTTTGTTAACTTCTGAAACCCATGGCAAGAAGCCCTTTTCCTAATGGAACTCTCACTCTAGCTTTTCTACCAATGGAGGGTGGATGGAGGATAAGGGCATGATGCAGCCTTAGAATAATAAGAATAAAGATTATTTGTTGCATCCCTACTAGATGCCAGTGTTGCATTTGTATTATGTGCCTCTATACTAAGTGCTTTTGGTTTATTTGTTTGTACATTATTCTTTTAATTCTTGCACTAACCTTTTTTTTTCCTCTCTGAGTTTAGATACATTGCCCCAGTTGCAGTGGGTTTTGTTAGCAGAGTCAGATTATTTTGCACTCTTTCTTGGCCAAGCTGGGAGAACAGTCATCCAGGGCCAGAAGGACCCCCTCTGGCAGAGGACAGAGAACAGGAAGTGCTCCCATTGTTCAAGCCATTGCTCTGTGTCCCTAAGCTCTGAGTCTAGACTATCATATTCTGATATCCCTTTCCGCTGACTGCTTTCTATTTTTCACAAGGCAGTAAAGATGTTAATAGTTTGGAAACTGAACTCATGGGTTTGTGGAAGTAGACAGCCATCGAATGGTATACTCCAATAATGCAATGGATAAAACTTCCCAGGAGTTTTCCCAGCCCTGGCGATTCCGTCACTATGGGACTCGCCTCAAGACAAGGGAGGGCTCTCTCAGTGCTATATGACTCTATCTCTTTGGACATAGGTGATTGGTCCAGTGATGGACACCTGATGAAAACCAAGCCAATCGGATCCTCTCTCAGGATTTTTTGAACAGTAACTAACGTGCTTTTTTGCAGGCAGCAACACTGTAAGGTATAAAGAGCAAGAATTGCTGCTGGCTGCCATGTTTTCTGCCACATAGAAGTTAGTTTGAGAGGGGATTAGAAAGCACAGTTGGTAACCACAAGATTGCCACAGGGATATGAAAGTCAGTTTGGAGAACATAATCAATAATGTTGTAAAGATTTTGTATGGTATCCGATGGACACTTGTCTTATTAGGGAGACCACTTCAGGGACGGTGTAGATGCCTGATCACTATCACTGCACTGTACACCTGAAGCTGAAGCTGAATAATAATGAATGTCAACTATAATTTTATATATATATATATATATATATATATATATATATATATATATATATATATATATATATATATATAATTTACAAGAAGTGGAGTACAGCATTAGGAATAGAGACAGCGGAAATGTAACAGCTGTATGCGATGTCAGAGGGGTAGTAGATGGGGGGAGGGGGTTATCACTTTGTGAGGGATATAAATGAT
This sequence comes from Rhinolophus sinicus, assembly GCF_057876585.1. Lineage (NCBI taxonomy): Eukaryota > Metazoa > Chordata > Mammalia > Chiroptera > Rhinolophidae > Rhinolophus > Rhinolophus sinicus. The sequence goes on from NC_142516.1 coordinate 59,861,284, forward strand.
AAATGTCTATTACATTGTTTTGTACACCTCAAACTAATTTAAAAAAATAAAGTAAAGGAACTTAAACTTCCCAGTTCCTCAGGTTGGAGGTCTCTTAAGAGTCAGCCCCAGGATGACTCTCACCACCCCCTCTGCCTCTCCCATATCCTAACTGCAAAACTCACTGGATTTTTAAAAAGAGGATGCCAAATAGAGTCACTATTCCAACAAATTGTGAGAGCAGATGTGAAATTTCTTCCTTGTCTGACACAGAAAAGAACATTTTGAACATATTTCCCAATCAATAAAGCTTGAGCAAAACTAAAAATGACTTCACAGATTAGTAGGACATTTATAAGACAGTCTCTTTTTTAAAGTTTTTGTCATATAAAGGTGTAACTCGTTTAATTTGATGGTCAGGATGATATTCATACATATCTGTTCAAATCTATCAAAGAAATTAACCAAAAAACCCCAAAAAACAACAACAACAAAACACATAATCTTGTAATCCAATCCCTGCCTTGCTTTCTCCCACCTTCATGTAATCTTCCTTAACTTCAAATGCATAAAAGAAATTACAAAACTGTTATTCTCCAGAGCATTTTAGATCTCGCTTCCAGCGATTGTCAGTTTTGGCTCAAATAAACTAAAAAACATTCAAAAAACAAAAAACAAACAAACAAAAAAAGAAGTTAGTTTGAGAGACCAAAGGCAACAATTGGAAAGAAATGTGAAATGAGACAGAGTGTGTCCTGGTCATCTTTAATAACCTAGTTCCAAGTGTTTCTAAAGCCCCCTTGGACTCTTGCCTTTCTTTAAATCAATACATCTTATGTTTCAGTCATTTGTAACCACTAAGTCTTAACTGACATAATCTCTTTCCTTAAAGGATTATGTCATTGCATTTTCATTCTCCTAATAAAATACAAATAACCTTGAATGGGTTTATTCTGTAAACTGTTTTTAACTAAAGAACAATTGTAAATCAGCTGTCTTCTTAGAAGCATTATTAGTACCAGCCAGCTGAGAAGATCTTATAGACTTGAGGCAGAGCCAATGTTAGGTCCTATGGAGAAGGGGAGTAAGAATTTGTGGAGGATGGGGTGGGGGTGGGGCCATAGAAAGAGACCTCAGGGTAGAAAATGGTCTTGAAAGTGAGTCTTGGAGGAAACAATAAACATACTCTTTTTACTTTATGATATTCTGAGGCTGCAAAAACAGAAACTGCTTTTTTTTGGAAGGGGATTCAATATTTATTTCAGTTTTTCTAGAATGCTATTTCTAAGAATTCACTGACTCTGAAAGAACTTAATAGATTCTGTGCCTATCTTCAGCATACATTTTTATTTAAAATTATTTCTAGTAGTACATAAATAACAAACATGAGTTTTTGCTAGGCCATCTGTGAAACAGGGGCTAGAGGCATTAAAAAGCACCTTCTAGTGATCCCTTATTTAAAACATGGCGGGCAGTAATTTTAGAGCAGTAAACCTCATTATAACATAGTTATATTTGACATTTTCAGGCTGTATTGTTCATGTTTTTAAGTCCTGGAGAAAGGCCCATTAAAGCTGTGTTACTCACATTAATTCAACATTTAGCCATTTATAATACAAACCCCAGTCTTTTGGAAAATGTCATTAAAAAAGTTTCACCATATATGGACATTATTTATTGCTTGAGCCCCATTGTCTACTTATAATATGCCCTTTATCAGACCCAAATGCCCACTTCAGAGAATTTCGTTTTGAGCAACAACTGGCTTCTTACATTATCCAATGATGCAGGAAAGTTAAATTACAGCCAGTTCATATCATAGAAACAAAATGTTTCCTGCAATTACTGATAAGGGACAGTTCATTTTCTCTCTGTCATCCTGGGGAAAAAAAAAAACCCTCCTAACAACAATTCATGCCTGGTTAGACAGGATTTCCACATCTACTGCTGACATCTTTCCAAATAATTCAGGGTTGTTATTACTGTACAGCCCTGGCAAGGCTCAAAAGCAAGCAGACTTGACGAGACTGCTCAAAGCAGAGCTTAAGTAGTTGTAATTAATAATAATTACATGCCCACTACACTCCAGTTTTATCATATTATCCGTCAATGCAAATAAAAAACCCCACACACAACACACTTGCAACAAGATTAGTGCTTTAATAAAGCCACACTGTGTATGTCATCGCTCTAAAGTTTAAAATATTTGTAGTGGTTTCTGTTTTATTGATTTTCATTATAAAATGTCTGCTTGCAAAATCTTGTTTGGATGGAGTACAATTTGGGACAAGTGTTGTTCTCTTCCAAAAGCCTCTTTCCCCCCTGCCGTGACTCGGATTCGAACCGAGGTTGCTGCGGCCACAACGCAGAGTACTAACCACTATACGATCACGGCAAGCTACAGTACAGCTGAATACTTAGCTTCCTTTGAAGAGCCATTGCAATATTAAAATTTGTGGAAATACTGCCATCTATTGCCTAAACGTGTATATTTTCTTAGTATTGGGAAAGAGGAACAGTGTTTCAGCAATCTCTAATTATTTTGACGAACAATAATGAAGTGGCTGAACGTGAAACCAACATTGTCTTCTTGGCTGACTGGGGAAATTGTATTAGATAAGATTCACAGGAATCATTGTCCAGGAAATGGCAATCAAAGTAACAAGACCAAGAGAAACTAGTCTGTTGACTCATGCTTCCTACTTTTAACCAATAATGAATATAGATTTCCCACCCCACCCTCCAACCACCACCACCAATTATGTTGCCTTGAATGACATATGACTCTGAGCCTCTTTTGTGGTTTCTCCAACACTAACCTTATTTCCATGTGCTTAGGCAGCACAGCCATAAAAAAGATGGCAAACAAAATGGCTTGAGGACTGGGGAGATTCAGAAAGTCTTGTTCTCCTATTAGAGGAAGTCAGAGTGAATAGACCCTGACTGAGGAAAGGCCCCCTTTCAAACCCACTGCTACCTAAAGCTATTCCAATACCCCACCCCCAGAATATGTTAAGTCATAAAGTCACAATAATCTCTAAAAACAAAACTTCCCAATACCATCGGCAACCCACCACACGAAGAAACTGGAATGTTCCATGCTAAATAAGCTTCAAGGGGAAATTTTTAATAAATGACTTTGCTATATAAATTAGTCTGTTAAAATTATTCCAAGAATTGAATGCCACAAAAGAAAACATACAGAAAAACACATTTCTAATCAACGGGTTGTTATCACATGTCTCCCTTAAGTTTTCCAAACAGAGAGGAGCTGGGAGCAGCTGGGGCTAGCTGGCACTGTATGTCGGGTGGCAAGACCCTAAACCATCTGTTGAGTGGGTGCCAATAGTGCCAGTCCTTCTGGAATAAGGATATTTCTGCAGATAAATGCTTCAGACACTCATGGTCACTCATTCCCTCCACTCTGATCATCTATAGCCGCTTTTATCTTCCTTCAAACTGTCACCAATCCATTATTCCTCCCAGGGTCACACAGAAGAGTACCATCCTGAGCCCTATACATTCTGTGCAGGAATTAAGGCAGAGCACTCTTGGGCCTGAACAAGAATATGGGTGAGTGATTCTGGTAAGAGGTCACTCTGTGGCAAGGGGACAAAGCAAATCTCCCAGTGCAAACAGCCATTTCCCAACATACCATCATTTGTGTACCACATTCGTAATTTTTGCTATGGGCACATACCAACTGAACAACAATAAATATATATATTTAAATCAACTCACAGAGTACAAATTGTGCAAAGACTTTCTAGATTCTAATTTTGGCTCTGTCATGTACTCATGGGGACAACTTGGGCTGCTTATTTAACCTTTGTGCCTCAGTTTTCTCATCTATCAAGTGAAGATAATAATAGTACTTACTGCATAGGATTGTTACGAGAACTGAATAGGTTACTCCATACCAAAAACTTAAAGTAGGCCTGTCACAGAGTAAGCGCTACAGAAATATTAGTTATCTTATTTAAATAAATAGATTTGAGAAGGAAACTTCATAACATTCTATATATTTTTTAAAAACACAGTATCACATTCCATAAATAGAGGTCACTATAAAATAAAATGTGGAAAGAGAACAATAGCATTAAATTCTAGCCAGGTACTTGTAGCCTAAGTTCTGTTCTCCATGAAAAAGGAAAATAACCGTAGGATAGTTGTTAAAGACATATTAGCCTCTGATCCAAGCTTCTCGGTTCATCTTAATGACCAGAAGAGATCTGGAAAGGGAGTAACTTTCTCTTCACAGGATTCAACACATACTATGAAACAGTCATTACACCCCTTCGGTTACCTCACAAATTGTGCCTGTCAGGCTAGGTGATGCTATGCAACAATCCTTAAATCTCAGGCGCTTAGAATAAGGAAGTTTTTTCCCCTTACTTATACTCTGTGTTCACTGTAGGGCCTGCGTCTCCTCACATGAATATGGCGCGTTGCTTCACACATGGAAAGAGCTCCAGAGTGTCTGAAACCAGCAACTACAAGCTCTTCTTACTCACATGGCTTGACCCTGCTACAAAAGTACATGTAAGTACACGGGGCCATGTGCCCCTAAAAGCCATGTGGGAAATCTAGGTGACCAGCACTAACGACTTCCAGTAATACCACTGGTAGGAAAGTAGTAGAGAAGCTTGGAGAAGGCTGGGAGACTGTATGACTAAAGGTGGTCATGCCTGGGGGGCAAAAACTCTGAATACCGGAGAGAGGCCCAGCCTGTCAGTCGGCTTCACCAGGTCAGGCTCTGCTCTGGTGTCTGTATGGGTTTATCCGTTAGTTAGTTGATGATGTCAGCCATCTTGTGTATGGCCCTGAAACAGTCTTGCCTGTTCAAGTGGAATGAAGTTTTGAACAATTATCGGGCTCTTCTGCGCATTCACTGTCTTCTTGGGGAAATCCACGCAGATTTCTTCCGCCAATACCTATGACCCCTTCCAAAGGGGAAAATCAATGGCTTCAAAACATGTTTTCTGATGGCATGTCCAACTTCTTTGTAGTCTACTACATGCTTATTACTTTTTTCTAACTTGACTATGTCAACACGGATGCTATTATCATTTGCTTACTAATGTATTCATCACTCACAAATACTTGTTGGGCAGCTAATATAGTCTAGCCATTTTTCTGGATCTTAAGGATTCAACAGAGAACAAGAGAGAGATGTATCATGATTTCATGCAGTTTACATTCTAGTGAAAGAGAGACACATAAATAACAGATGAATAAACAGACAGAACATATGAGCTGGTGTCATGGAAAGGAATATATATGTACATACATACATATATTTCTTAAAGTTTTCAAATTAGGTTGAAGTAGAGAAAAGCAGGGAAGGTGTGGCACTGGAAAGAGAGAAAGAGGAAATGAGAGAATGAGAGAGGAGGGAGGAAAAGAGGGAGAGAGGGAGGGAGGGAGGGAGGGAAGGATGGAGAGAGAGACAGAGAGAGAGAAAGGAAATAGTTGCTTTGTCTGGATTCTAGTCCTTTCTCCAGCTCTTCTACCTGTGTGACCTTGGGCTAGTCACGGGACCCCTCTGGTAAGGTAAAGGGAATTGGGCTAGATGAGTTCTCAGATTCTTTACTTCTCTGATATGCCATAAATTTAATTTATAGAAATACATTCACAAACAATAGCCAAATGCAAAATTTTGAAGGGATAAAAACCCAGTGAAAACAGCTGAGTCCTGCGGCTATTACAACTAGCCTTTGTGTTTTTTCTTAAGTTCACAGAAGCTGTCCTTTTATCAGCTTTTAACTGTTGTCAGCCTTATTCCCCTGCCTGTGGCAACATATTTTCAATACACAGGGTTTGGTCTCTTGATTTAAGTTGGGTGCAAAGCAGAATTCCCTACTTGTATGGGGGATTCATCCTGGAAGATGGTGGACTTCCCTGTTCAGGAAGTCTTTAAAAATAAGATTGCTGCTTACCAGCGTCTTTGTTAGAAATCATGGAGCAGAGCCTTCCTGCCTCTCCTCTTGCTGCCTAACTACAAGATTTGTCTTCTGATGGAGTTGTTACTTTCCCTGGTTTTTCATAATGGATTCTAACAGAGGAGCAGGGGCTGACAAGAGGGCTTGGTGACTGGTGGAGGCCCCCTTCTCCCCAGCTGAGTCCTGCCCCCAGTGTTGCCACGCCTACTGCTTTTCCCAGACCAACTCTGTTTTCTCCTCTTCATCCCTCTTCTCAGCTTGCCTCCTGCCTCACTGGATGTAGGGAAATGACAGTCAGATCCATCACTGGGCTGGAGGCCAAGCGCAGCAATCCGCTGGGTTGGGGCTGGCCCAGTGCCCAGTTTACAGACAAAGACAGGTTGGGAACCTCCCTGCAAAGAAGGCTCCCTGTCCCTCCTCCCAGAGTCCTGTCTCTAGTCATGGACCGGCCAGCTATGACCTTATAGGGACCTTAAAACCACTTCTTTCTTGGGCCTTTCTGGAACCTCATTTCCATCCCAGTAAACAATGTTTGTATGTATATGCGCACGAGCATATGTGTGTGTGTGTGTGTGTGTGTGTGTGTGTGTGTGTGTGTGTGTGTGTGGAGAGGGAGAAGAAAGAGAGGATAAAAGGGAGAGAAAAGGCTGGAGAAATTTGATACATGTAAAGGAACCAAGAATTACTAATATACACCCCTTGGAATTTTTAGGGGTAAAAATAAAGCAGCAGAAAGTAGAGGAAGCCCAAGTAAATGGTAGCTTCAGATTTCAAACTTTTAAGTGTGTCACCTTTATCATAAAGAATGCTGAAAGCTAAATGGTCTTAGATTTGACCACCTCCGTAATGCTTCCTGCCCATATCAGAAAATCATTGAGAAATCACAAAACACTAGAGAAAATGGATTATTTTCAGAATGCTTGTAACCACAAAATGTTTTAACAGTTTACATTTTCAAGAGTAAACTGCCTGGAGTGCTTTTCACCCTTGCTTATTAATGAATCCTATTTAACCAAGTCAGAAATTTTGCTGTGGGGAAAGCTGGAATGGGGGGGGGGGGAAGGGGGAAGGGATTGTTGGTTGTTGGTTTAATTTTAATTTTTTTTGCCTGAAGGCACCATTACAAAACTCCAGATGCAAAGCTTTCTAATAGAATTCCTCATCTGACACAGCCCTCTGGAATATGTGGGCTAACCTTTACGATCTGGCGGGCCAGGCCTCTATTTGGAAATCTTATGAGGGGGGCTGATCCATTAATGATAATGTGCAATAATAACTTGGAGCCCGAGAACAGCTGAAGGCCTGGGGCAGCAAAGAATTAGGACTCTGCATATAGGAAAAGTGGTGGCAAGGGGATCCCCCAAGGAAGTGGGGGTGGAGAAAGGGATGGCCTAATAGTGGAGAGTAAGGGAATGCCCAAGACTACATTTTTCTTTCCATCACATTAGAAAGCTGAGGTTTAAAGAACGTGTTGGCAGGAGGAAGAGCAGTTAGCATTCTAGATTTATGGCCGCGAGGGTTCTAACCAATCACCGTGGAGCTACTTTTCCTAAAGAAGTTTAAGCATAAACTGCTGGGGGTCCTGGGGCTGATAGCCTTGCACAAATAATTTAATCTCGCCACACTTAGTTTTTCTTTGTAAAAAGGGGACAGTATTATCAAATTTATAGGGTGGTGGTAAGGAGTAAATAAACATGCAATGCATTTTAAAAAGTACCCAGTATGCAGTAAGTGCTTAATAATTATTAGCTATATTTTGGTCAAACTAGACATGGAAGTGAGCTGCTGGGAGCCTCAGGCCAGGATGAGGAAGTGCCAGAAGAACAGACATATGCCAGGACCCACAGGTGGCCTGTTGTTTACTGACTGGGCTCTGTTTGTGACGATAAGTGGCATCAAGGCCAAGTGACTAGCTAGATGCCAGAGGGAAGAATGCCTCAGGGTCTGGACAGGTGGCTCCAACCCCAGAGAGAGGGATGTGACTGAGGCACATGGTAAGACCAAGGAAAGAGGCAGAAACACAGCACAAGAATCAAGAAGGCCTCGGAAGCAGAGGTAGCTTGCCCCAGTTTCAGGCTGTCATGTTTTCCCTTCTGCTCTAAAGGAGCCAACACTGGAGCCAATTTGGTCACGAGGTACGCTGGGGTTAAAAGGAGAGCTTTGAGCTGGGAGTTGGAGGAAGGAGGGATGGGTAAGACCCATGGGAGCCCAGAGGGATTCCTCAAAGCCCTTCTGTACAGTACGATCAAGGCACTTGTCTCACTGCTTTGGCCTTCTCTTTGTCTAGATCTTGGTCTTAAAGTGGCGATGACAAGTTTGCTCTTAAAGTTCCTGAGCTCTCATTTGTACTATGAGGTACCTGGCCCGCGTTGGGGTGGGGCTGGGGAAATCCATGAGCACAGCTCTCTGCAAAGGAGTGGACTCTTTCTTTTATCTTTCTATCTCCCACACACTTAACCTTAGTACCTAGTGCAGAGTATGGGCTGACCAGATTAAAACATTATACTGGACTTGCTGTGGATTAGAACGCCAAAGCTTGGTTTTACTTTAGACTTGCAGAAGAAGCTGCAAATATTTAAGAGCTCTTAAATAGGCCTCTTTTTCTTATCTTTAGGTGTTTTGCTATTTATGAGTTTAATCTTGCCTTTCCTAAAATAAATGTCACAAATACACTTATGTTGGATTGCACAGACTCCTTGTCGAATTCTGACTCCTTTGTGAACGTCAGTAATTGTTGAGGCCATCATCTCTCCTGATTGAAGTGAGGCTGTAAAATGCACAAGCACATCATAGTTCAGGAAGGGACTGCTATCCAACGGATCAGATCTCAATAATATGGAAATTAGAAATATGTGAAAATACTATTAGCATCCCCTGATCTCAGTTCTTCTGTCACTTGAGAGACAGAGAGAGAGAGAACCCAGGGAACTAGATAGTTCGACAGAATGAACGCTGTATCACCTGTTCACGCTTTGTTCTGCTTTATTCATGATGAAGTTTACAATCTGGGAACATTTATTTAACTTCCTTTGCCTCATTGACTTTAAAAGGAATAAGATATCTTCTCCTTGTCTGCTACACAAAAGTATTAAGAGAAAAATGTGAAATACTCAGAATGGTTTGAAAGGGGCTGCATAGAATATATCAGTGCAATTATTCTTACTATTATTATCATTATGATGGCCACTACTGATGTGAAAGATAGATATTAAGTTGACAAGATGAAGCCAGGTTTCTACCCTAGGTAACCTTAGAACTGTAAAGATATCTTGGATGAAAAACCTGACCCCGTGACAGCTTTCCCTTAATTATCACCATTTCTTTCAGTGAGCTGAAGAGAAGGAGAGGGAGAGAGAAGGAGGGAGGGAGGGAGGGAGGGAGGGAGGGAGGGAGGGAGGGAGGGAGGGAGAGAGAGAGAGAGAGAGAGAGAGAGAGAGAGAGAGAGAGAGAGAGACCAGCTTAATTGAATGTAAGATAAACTATTCATTATCAAGCTAAATAGCTACAACATTTAATAACCTATAGTGCCTCATGGAAAATCAAGACATTGCCAAAAGTAATTGAAGTTTGTGATTCTCCAAACTGTTATTTAAAGCAGGGTTTGGCAAGACTCAGTGGGTCTGCACCAATTTTAATTGCATTTTTAAAATTCAGGATGGCGACTGTGTTCCTTTACTCGTTATTTGTGTAGTGTAATCCCTTTATAGAGAACTTGCTTGTAATGAAAACTTATGCAGTGAATTTTAAAGTACAAAGCTTGTGGAATTCATCTATACAAAAACCCTATTTTCCGAGCTTTTAACGGATTAATTCCCACTTGCATACAACCTCCATTTTTTTTCTGGTTGACATCTAATGAGATGGCCTGAATCCCTATTACTACCCCAAAGAGCTTCTTGAGGGGTTAAGATGGGCTTGATTTAGGGAGACCTCCCCCAGTGATGACTGAATGGGTCTTGGAGCAGAATTACCACGCAGCCACGTCTGCCTGTGAAACAGACAACAGTTGCCATGCACCTCCCACACCTAGACACCAGAGGTCATTAAATATACACAACACATTTAATACAGACCTTTTGCCCAGTACATTTATGAGAGGCACTAGGATTGTATGACATTCATAATTACTGAAGGGCTTCTCCACGCCCCTGTAATTTCCCATGAACAATTATTTTAAAATAGCTACTATTTATTGAGCACATATTAACGCAGCAGGCATTGTGCTAAACATTTCACAAGAATTAGCTCATTTAATCCTCACGAGAGCCTGAGGTATTACTTAGGTATTATTTTCTCCATCATACTAAGGTGCCGAGTTATTTCAGAAACTTGCTTAGGACCACATAGCCTGAGCCACCAGAGCTGGGATTCGCATGCACGAGACTGACTCTGGATCCTATCTACTTCACCAACACGCTCTCCTACAATACCATTTATGCAGTGCTGTTGCCCATGGGTGAAGTTTCCTGACTTTGTCCCCATGCAAATTCCTGTGTCCTGTGTCTTATCACACAGAAACCTGGATCTCTGATAGTTTCAGTTTCCTACCCTGAGAAAGGGATCACTGATTAATGCCTTCCACACAGGAGGTTGTGAGGATTAAATGAGAATGACCACAAAATGCATTTGATAAAACGTCAAATAATACACAACCATGTATTAGTTTGCTTGGGTTACTACAACAAAGTACTCCCAACTGGGTGGTTTAAACAACAGAAATATATTGTCTCACAGTTCTGGAGGCTAGAAGGTGCCAGCAGGGTTGGTTCCTTCTGAGGACTGAGAGGGATAATCTATTCCATGACTCTCCTCAAGCTATTGGCGGTCTTTCGCCTTCCTTGGTTTGTAGATGAAACGCCCCAATCTCTCCAATCATTTTCACATGGCATTTTCCCTGTGTGCATGTTTATCCCTGTCTCCAAATTTCCCTTTTTAAAGGACACCAGTCATATTGGATTAGAGCCTCTTCCAATGACCTCATGTTAACTTGATTATCTCTATGAAAACACTATCTTCAAATAAGATCATATTCTGAGGTACTGAGGGTTATGAACCCAACCTTTTTTTTTTTTTTGGGGGGGGGACGACACAATTCAAACCATAACAAACCATGAGCTATTTTTACCAGTAATAATGGTATTAATAATGTTTATAACTACACACGTGTTACTTTTGTCAGGTATAGTGTTTGCAATCTGCCAGGAAGTGCTGCATGCAACGCTTTATCCCTAGGCCATGCTTATGACTCAATCAATCTCAGGTGGCAGGCAAACCTACCATTCCATGACTCACATGTGGTGTTGGCTTTCTCCTTCCCAGAATACATAATGGAGGCAGACTCACAAAAATTTGGGATAGCGAGATCAAGGCTACGTAGCTAGTTATCGCAATACTGGAACTAATTGATTTTTCTGATGTGATTTTTTTCTTGCATGCAGTATGAATTATTGCTTTCTCATTCCTCCTTGGAATGTTACCTGCCACCTCATGCTACCCGCCACCACCCACCATGCTCAACTATTACTTCTATATAGGTGGAGTCCCAAACCGAGGCCTCCATCTTGAGCTTCTCTCCTAAAACACAACCCCGTGTTTTTAATCAGCCTCCTTTCTGAAAGTCCCGCAGACATCTCAGCTGTCCAAGCTGAAGTCAGGTGCCTTCCACCCATCCACCTGTCCTCTCCTTCTACATCACTTACCTCAGGGAAAGGCACTGCCATCCCCCAATCTCTCAAGCCAGAAGAAAACTTTGGTGGCATCCTCAGTCCCTTTCTCTTCCATACAATTTGGTTCTAACCTGACCCCAATGTCAATACATTCTACCTCCTAACATTCTCAAGAACCCCTCTTTGCCTGACTCTGTCTTGTATATATATGTATCCTGAGCAAAATGATGAGTACATAATAGGTCCTCACTTATCACTTATTGTATAAGTGAACAGAAAATAAAAACTCCTGTGACTTCCCATTGTCCACAAAGTCCAAACTCTTAAGCAAAACATCAAAGGTTCTTCAGCATATGTCCCCAAACTATTTTTCTAGTTATTTTTTCTGCATCTCTGCCCAGTCTCCTACACTAAAAGCAGCAAAACAAAACTGTTTGTTATTTTCTAAGTATGCTTTTGATTTTCATGCCTCTAGTGATGCAAAATTGCATCAGTGTGCTGGTTTGAGATGCCAATGAATGAGCCAAATTGAGATACATAGTAGGAAACTGGATATGTGAACCTGGAACGCATAAGAGAGACTTAGGGTTGGAATAAGACATTTGGGACGTGAAGCATACAGATGAAATCCAAGGCAATGAATTAACTCACCTACAGAAAGAATGTGGGTTAAGAAGCGTATTCACAAACTCCACGTATGTCATCAAACCAGACCTGTAGTTTAAGTGACAGTAGGCCATTCAAGTGACAATGTCTAGAAGGCAGTATCTAGAAGAAATTGACACATGGGTGACAAGAAGTAATGGAAATTGAGTTTTGGAAGTCACGCGCATAATGATAATTGTTGAAGCTCTGACCAAATAAGAGTGAATTATCCCTGAAGGTATTATCCAGCTCACGCCAGAAAGTAAGATTTGTTTTTATGATCAGATGTTGGAAAACTCAGACATGTAACCAGAAAAAAAACCTAGATAATATGATAGCTACCATTTTCTTATGCAGCCATTTCAAATTTACATAATTCTGTCCTTATCCCCATTTACTCTGACTTTTTAAAAATTATGAAATGTGTCAAAAGAATATAAAAATGTAACTGCAGTATTAATAATTAAAACTTGGAAATAAACTCAACCAAGCTAAGAAGAGACCATTGCTAGAACCATCTAAGCCCTTACTGTGCACTCTCTACCTTCTTCCCAGAGAGAATCAACAGCCTCACTACTGTGAGAATCGTTCCCTTGTTTTTCTTTGTTACTTTACCCCCTCTGTGTGCATTCCTTAACCCTAAATTGTTTACTTGTGCTTGTTTTTCAACTTTAGATAAATGAAACAATACAATATACATTACTTTGCAGCTCGTTTCTTGTATTCATCATTATGTTTGTGAGCTTTGCCCACGTTGCTGTATGTGGCTGTAGACTGATCATTTGTAGCACTGTCTAGTGCTTTTTTTGCCTCAACTATTTGTTCCTGGTATTTAGGAATCTAGTTAATTTTTCTATATTGGTTTTTATCTGGTAGCCTTGCCAAACCGTCTCATCCATTCTAATATTTGACCTGTATATCTTTGGGTTTTCTATGTTCATAAATATATAACATCTGCAAATAGTGACAGTTTTGATCATTTCTATTCTTTTCTATTTCATTCCTTTGTTTTATTGTACTGGTCAGGATGTACAGTACAAGTTTTAATTAAAGGAGGTGACAGTAGATATTCTAGTCTTTTTCCTGATCATAAAGGAAATGTTAACAACTTAATCTATCATTACATATGATATTTACTGTATGTTTTTGTAGATATCTTTTATAGGGTTAAAGAAGTTTCCTTCTATTGCCAATTTCCATTAGAAAATTAGAAAATTTTATCTTTTGTAGAATTTAGATCATGAAATATTCAATTTTAGCAAATATTATACTTTATATCTATTGAGATGATCATACAATTTTTCTCTTTTAATATGTCAGTGTGTACATTAATTTTCAAAATTAAAACCAACCTTGCATTCCTGAACTAAACCCAGCTTGGTCATGATTTATTTTCCTTTTGGGGTACTACTGGTTTGGTTTCCTAAGATTTTCTGTAGGATTTATGGTATGTTCTTTAGTGAGATTGGCCTGATTATATTTATTGTTTTCTACTGTCAATATTTATTTCTATTTTCTTACACATTTACTGTTTTTCTGCTCTTCTTTCCTATTTGTATCTCAGATGTTTTATTTTAGGAGCATTTCTTCCTTTTGGTTTTGGCTTTGTTTGCCATGTTTTCTTTCTGTTTCTGGTTTCACAATGATGTGTTCACATATGGACTTTTTTGAAATTAAATTGCTTGGGATTAGTTGAGCTTCTTGAATCTGTGGGATGGTTTCATCAGTTCTGGAAACTCCTTAGCCATTATCGCTTCAAATATTGTTTCTACTTAATTCTCATTCTCCTATCCTTCTAGGATTCCAGTCAAGTCTACATTACATTCCCTATGTAATTTTTGTCTCTATTTGTATTTTCTATTCTTTTTTATTCTGTATGCTTTCTGGATAATCTCTATAGATCACTATTTTAATTTCTGCAGTTCATGAACTTTCTTCTCAGCTTTCATTAATTTACTGTCAAACCCACCAATTTTATTTTTTTCTCTATAAAACATTTATTTATAGTTTGTATCAGCCTGTGAAAATTTATACGTATATCATACCTATAGTAACATGATTTGATATTACTTAGGATAATCATACATTTAAAAAAAATCATACTTTTAAAAACTAATTTAATGGACACAATAAAAATATCTGGGCCAAATAGCTAAGTAAATACATTTCCTACCTCTTAAACAAACATGCTTATTATTATGTAAGTTTTCCGACATACAGAAGAGTAAAGGGAATGGTATTAAAAAAAAAAACTCCACATGTCCATTACTCAGATTCAATAATTATCAACATTTTAACAATCTAATTTAGTATTTCTCCATGTATAAACTTTAAACAAAAAATTCTTAGAGCATTTTAAAGCAAACCCCAAACATCATGTAATTTCATCTGAAATGACATTTGACCTGAAAACACCTTGGCACTCATCTCTAATTCATAAGAATATTTATTTTTTGGTAGAGAATCACCTTGCTATTATCACACCTTAAAACCAGTAGTAATTCCTTATTTCATCGAGTTTTTCTGTGAATTTTTATATTTCACTTATAGAAATTCAATTTACTTCTTTTAAAACCTGCTTCATTGTATTAGTTTCTTGTTTCTTGCACATATTTCCAAGTTTGTCATTTATTTCTTTAAAGATATTAGATACAGTGTTCTATAATCCCTGTCCGAAACTTCCATGATCTGAAGTCCTTATAAATTGGTGTTTGTTCTATATATGTAGGGTTCTTAGTTTTAATTTTTTCTCATGGTGCTTTATTTCCCTGTGCATTTAGTTATTAATTGTTGGTCTGCTTATTATTCTTGGAATTGTGTTTATGAGAATTTGGGGGGTGGGGCTTGGAAAGAAGATGTGTTCATCAGAGAGGATCTACATTTCTTTCTACCATGCACTTCACAATATGACTCATTTGGGGTCACTCTCAATTCAGTTCTTGCCCTGAGGTTTTCCAGACCACTCAGGGAACGTGAATTCAGGATGTAAACCTGAGATGAGCTGTAGTTATAAGTTCTCAGTAGTGACTTCTTTTTCTCACCTTCGTTCAGCATTGAGGTTAAAAACCATATATTTTCTTAGCAGTTCTCTGATTGAGGGTGGGGGTTAAGAGAAGTGGCAGAGTTGTTTCTAGTTCATTTTCACTTTGAGGGTATAGCTCTTTGCGATATAGGTTTGTGGTCTTTCCATCTTTATGGGCTCTGGGATTTATCTCCCATTTCCTATACCTTGGAAGTTGTAAAAACAGGAGTTCAAGTTCATCTGGTTCGACAAATGACCTCAATTCATAGGCTGAAAGTTCTTTCCTTCCTTGAGAGTTCATTGATGGATTTAAAATGGTTTTTCATATATTTTAGACAAGAACTATAATTGTCTATAGAAGGAAGGTTGACTAAGGTACCCACCCTGGAAATGGAAGTTCTCTATTCATTTTTTAAGCCATACTGATCTGGCCTTCTGACCAGTGAAGTTAGAGAAAACTTGACCAAGAGTCAAAAAAGTATACAACTTGTGATTTTACCCTACATAGTATTATAAATGGAACTGAGAATAAGCCTGGTCCTTTGCAAACATGTAATATTTGAGAATATGGATCTCAGAAAGGTGAATGCAAATGAACTGATATAAATTCTTGGAAATTGAGTTCATTAAACATATAAAACTAGTCTCTTGTATTATAATGTAACTATATCTTACTAGCCTGTCTTATGTCTTCAACAAAACTGATTCTTCCTGGAAGATTTGTCATTCATTTAGTTTACCTATCTCCTAGCACCTACCACGGTAGGCATAATTACTAGCTGAATTAAGGAACTGAATTATTAGCAGAAAATTTTATTTAAAATCTAAACTGATTCAACTGTTTATATATTCTAAGAGGTGGGGAAGGGACTGCCATAATTCCCACAAAAGGGGTAGCAACATTTCTCTAGCACTTTCTTTTCCTTAAAGGATCTAGTAGGAATGGAGAAGGTACTACCTGGAATAGATGCTTCATTGTTTATCAGACAACACTAATGAGTCTTTGGATATGCAAAGAGGATTACAAAGCTGAGGATGGGGATGAGGCAAGAAGCAACTAGAATGATCTGCATAAAACAATGGCAGGAATTTTTATTTTCTCTTGAGAGAAGGGCAAAGAAAAAGAGAGTGGGAGAAAAAGGTGAGTGAGGGTGGTAACTGTACAGCATGCAAATTGGCCAAAGAACTTTTTAGGCGACAGGTAATCTGATACCTAATATTCTACATGGAGGTTTTCATGTTTCTACAGTGTAAAACCTCTTCTACCTTCCCAACCTCCAGCAAAATCAGCTACACATATGAGTATATGTACGAGAATGTTGGGGGAGGAGATGCAAGCAGGGTGGGGTATGTGTGCAAATCAAAGAATGGAGTGGTTCCAAGTTTGGGTCAATGTCAGAGTGGAATGAATAAAGGAACAACACTATAAGAAGGTAGTGAAATAAAGGATATTGGTGGAATGGGTAACCAAAGATAAAGATTGCCATTAAAAATTAAGTCCTTAAAGAAATTAGATGCAATTTGAATCCAGACCTTAAAGGACAAGATGTTTGTACGTAACCCTCGTATCATTATTAAAATTCATACTCAAGCTTAATGGCATCAGAAAGTTGCTCCAACTTTCATCAATCAGTAGTCAGAGTCTAACGAGGTCTTATAATTCCATAGTCTAGCTTCTATTTCTGCAGCAAGGCATTAAACAGTTGTTCTCAACCTTGTATCACATTGGAATCACTGGGATAGTTTAAACTTACTGTTACCCAGGCCCCACTCCAGGTAGCCTGATTTAATTGGCCTGACCAGGGACCTGGGCTTCTGGATTTTCAAAATCTCCCCAAATGATTCTTTTTATTTTTAAATTAAAATTTATTGGGATGATAATGGTTAGTAAAGTTACATAGGCTTCGAGTATACAATTCTGTACTACGTCATCTATATATCATGTTGTGTGTTCACCACCCAGAGTCAGTTCTTCTTCTATCACCATATATTTGGGGCCTGGTTAGTAGTTGGATGAGAGTCCCCAAATGATTCTAATGTGCAGGCAAGGCTGAGGACGACTGGCATAAAACTATAATAATATTCTAAGGACAGTCTGAAACATTCAAATGAAGTGACAAAAAGCAATAGAGAAGGTGTGAGATGCCAAGTGTGATCATAAAGGAAGATAATTTTGTTAAAATGCACTCATATCACTCATATAATCCCTGTACATGTTGGGGCCTAAACAAAAAAAAAAAAGAAGAAAAACTATAACAACAACAGAAAAAGACAAAAATATTTCTTAGAGCCCCTGTATAAACGAGAACAAAAATCATCTATATATACCATTCAGTTTACTGTTTACTTTAGCACAATTTTACTATTCAACTGCATTAACCTAACTTTACTTTTCCAGGAATCTCTTGCCCAGGAAGCTGAAGTTGCAGGTAATATTTTATGTTTCAAGAATGTTCCCCAAATCCATTTATCCTTTCTCCATTGACCCTTTTGTCAGGACAATAAATAGCTTCAAAAGACGATTTACTTTTCAAGTTTCCTTTTGAAATACTCTCAACCCTGTGTCCACCAATCTTTAACTATCATATAATAAAATTTACCCAATTCTAATTAAGCGCCCCCTTATACTGAAAGATCTACCTCAAATCAGATCCCCCCCAATCTCATAAATGTCCTAACTTTGTCCTCCCTACTCCTGGATGCTACTAAAACTTTTTCAAGGTGATGCTCTCCCTTCCTTTGATAAGCAGCAAATTGGATTTTATCATCTATCCATAAAGTATTTATTTACTGCTTGCTCAGAGGTGCTCAGACATTTCAGTTGGGAAATGTCCAAATGTCTTCTTTTTAAAAACATCAAATAAAATAGCTACTATTTTACTAGTGCCAACTACAGACAATGTTTGCAGTCCTTCAAGGTTGGGATTAGTAAACATATTTTTCATATACGAGGTAAGGGACTCAGAGAAGTTTGGAGCTTCACTGTAGGTCACACAACAGTAGTTAGAGCAGGGGTTTTGATCTAGGTGTTTTGTGTGTTGGTTGGTTTCTTCTATTCTCAAGCCTGAGTTAGCTCCACAGCAAGCACCACACTGTCTCATTGAAGCCTGAATCCAGATGTACTCTAGCCAGCTAGAGTAAATATTTGAAGTGTTACCAATTTTAATGAGTCAACACCAGGCACTATTCTCCCAATGGGACACCACCAAGTTAGGCAGATAACTGAAGTAAAAGAATTGCTTTATAATTTTTTTCAATCACATTTCTGTTTTAATTCATCAGGTGGAGAGTGGATAGATCAGTGTTCACCATATTAATTCTTTATTACATTGTTGTATATCAACCATGTTTTATAATAATTTTTCCTTTATTTCAAAATTGTATTATGGAGCATTTTTTACACAAACTAGTCAGAATAGTACACTGAACCTTTCCTTGCCCCTCATTCAGCCTCAACATTGATCAACTCTTGGTCGATCTTGTTTTATCTAATATCTCCATGTACTTGTCCTCCCAACGTCATTATTAAGAAAATTAAAGATGAAATACTATTTTTCATAATATTTTATTATGTAGCTCTAAAATATTAGGACCTCTTCAGGTATGTATCTCTAAAAGATAAGCATTTTTTTTTAAACAAAACCACAATACGATTTCAGGCCTAAAACATGTCCAAACATCCAATGGTCATATAAGTATCATAATATTTTAGAGTCTGTTTAAGTTGATTAACTTCCAGTGACTCAAGATTTCTTTAATCTTCCATTTAAGTTAGAATATCAAAACTCACCCTAGTGGGGACACGTCCCTTGTAAGGCAGCTTCTATTACCCACCCCAGTTCCCACCATGGTCTTACTTCTCAATTCGAATTTTCATGAAAACTTTTATTTTCATGAAGCCCAATTTTTTCAAGCATGGCCTTATTTCTTTCAAGTTCTGAACCTATCGTCCTGTTTTAATTTGCATGTCTGGACCAGATAATATTTTTATGGTACTCAAAGCTCCTTGTGGGTGGGAAAGAATACAGTTAAGAGGCATTATCAATACAAGTTAATCTGGGAGGTGTGCTCTTCTTTTTCATGGTTAAGTCAATACGTACTTTGACATGTATATCTGACTTCTTTCCTGCAGCAATTTACATTCCTAGTCTTATAAGCATTCCTTTCTTAATCTTTCCTGGTTATCTGTGTTTTTAATGAGCAGTAAAAGAGTTGTCAACAATTGAGATTAATCAAGAGGGAAAACTGAGGAATTATGGAGTTAGGGTTATGAGCTACTAATTCCCCAAGCAGTTTTAATCAAAGCCCACCTTTACTGGTTCACCGTATCCATGGTATTTTTTTTTTTATATATATAAAAGTAAAAGAAGAAAGAAAGGGAGAAGGAGAGACGGACAGAGGGAAGAAGGGAGAAAGTAGCCTGCACCTTTGAAGTTAGAGAATAAGTTCATCTTGTCTTTCTTCAGGAGTGGTATAGTTATGAGCCTTACATGTTACCTGACAGAACATAATTAGGAAAGTGCAATCCTGGAACTTTATGTTCTGCCCTGTTCCCTAGTAGAAATGTCCATTCCTGATGAGGGGTCCCAATTTGGTAGTAGCTCTGTAAGCTAAACACATTTCTGCCAAAGCATTAGGCAGATGGTTATCAAATGATTTTCCCATTGCCTGCATGGAGATCACTACGCCCTGCTGATGACAGGATTACACAGGGACGAAAGCAAATTAACAGGAAGAGAGGGAGAATCCTATTAGTTTGGACCACACATGTGGTTAAATAAAAACAGGAACAATCATAGGTTTCTTTAGTTTTTATTTAGATCAGTATGTGCTTTCTCAAAGGGACTGAAAGTATTCGAGATGTGATTTGTCCTCTACTCACAACAATTGCTTTGTAGCATGGTGCTGGCTAAGAAAACTCATGGGTACATAATCCCACCACAGTGGCATTCGCTTTAGAAGCGCTTCCTGGTAAGGGGGGTTCCTGCTCTGAGCCTGGAATCTCGTTCAGAGTGTTTTTTGCATGAAAAAAATACTCGGTCCTCTCTATCTCTGCTCTTCTGAGTTTCAGAGGTAGGATCTCTGAAACTACTACTAGCAGGGGGTAAAAACAGACACCATCCCGTCTGTGTATCGTATAACAAACACTTGGCAGATTTCTCATTCCGTGCTTAACTTTGACATGAAACTAGTCAGTCATGTTTGAAGATCAAATGAGATTTTTGCCAACCCACTATTAGATAGGGAGGATTTATCTACAACCACACTGTGATGTTCCCTTAATACCTTTCAAAAACACAAGTGCTTACATCCTAATAGGTTTTTAGCTTAAGATCTAATCATCCACTCTTGAATTAAGATGCTTGAATGAAGCCAACTCATTTGGAACTAAGCACTTTAATGTCAACAGAGACATATGGTTGGAGACGGAATTACAAAAGCTCTCTTTGGAGGCATCCATTAGGAAAGCAAGACTAAGACCTCAGCATCATTATTCGTTTACTCATTTATTTCTCAGTAAATAATTGAGAGTAATATCCTCTTATGAAAGTGGGAATGGTCTAATAATTACATGTTAGGGATAGGGTACATTCCCATCCGAAATGATTAAACCATTGCCTTGCTCTATAATTACTACCAACTTCTTTCGGGAATGGCATCACATTTTTAGACAAAAGAAAATATAACATAAATTACACATATTGTGCAAATATATAAGTAGTGTAAATATCAAGACTCATATGCTGTTATTTGTAGAAAGGTACATGCCAGTCTCATTACAAGTTGTCAGTTAGGGTCCCTCAAAATCAATAAAAATGTCAACACGATAATGCAATAAGTTTTCTCTGACTTGTTATATGGGGAAAAAACCTATTAATAAGGAATCATGGAACATTGAGACTTTGAGAAGATCATTTTATTGAATTTAGATGCAGAAAATCTGCCAAGTAGAAGTATGCTAATTCTGCTCATCTTGGTCAAATGAGTTTATTCAAGAGTTTTGAATGAACTCAAGTTATTTGAAGCTTTCTCCCAGGAGAAAACCCTCTCTCTTGTCTAATTATCTTCTGTTAAACCTGAAATATTTCTTGGTGGTGGTAGGAAGGGAGCCTTTTAAAACATCCAGACTACGTTGGCTTGCCCATTTTATGTTTTCTTAATATCCTCTTCTTTGTCTTCGGAGCCTTTGTCACCATTGTGTTATTATTTAACTAGTTTTGCTCTTATTTCCTGCTCGTTTGTGAGCTCTGTGAGATCAGTACTATATCTGTCTTTCTCACCACTGTGTTGCTTGGTTGTACTATTTTGTAGATATTTTGTACTATGTGTTGATTGCACTATTTGTTAAAAATATTCAATGCCTTCCACAAAAGGGCCCCCCTCCCTACCAGAACAATATATTTCCAGTCCCATTGATCACAAGCTTAGTCATGTGTCTTGCTTTGGCCAACAAAATATGAGTGGAATTGATATGTACCACTTCTAAGTAGACTCTTTAAAAGTTTCCACATGGTTTCATCACTGCTCTTTCCCTTTGCCACGAGACTAGCATATCCCAGATAGGGCAGGTGCTTTAACCTGAGTCCTGAAATGAAGATTTGGAATGGAGCCAAAGCTGAGTGGGATGGACATGTAACATGAACAAAAAAATAAACCTTTATGAATATAAATCACTGTGATTAGGGGTTATTTGTTAGTGTTGCTTAACTTAGCTTAATTTAATTGATACAAACGTCCAGTGATATCAGAGTGCCTGGCACAGAGTAGGCATGCAATACATATTTGTTGACAGACTGAATGAATGGCTAGAGATGTATGATCTAGACATATAAGAAGTTAAGACATATACAGGTCCCAAGACATAAAAACATTGAGTATGTACAACCACAGAGATTTGGGTTTAATGCAAATGTAATTAAATGTTTTATTGTCTGCTTTTGAAACCTAAGCTACTCAGGTTAAATATACATGTGTTTAAAAAACAAAAAAAGTCATGAATTATTTAGGGCCAACTGGTGACACAGAGCAGTGATTTCATGGAAGGGAAGAAGCAGTGGAGTGTCACACTCGTCAAGCAAGATTTCACTTGAAGATGTCAACTGGAAAGACAAGTGGACTTATCAAGGCTTTTAGTGGAGGGGTAAGAGGACAACATGGCAGATTTCTGATGGGAAAAATGAATGGAAACAAGAAAAGGTGTGGATTACAGAAACTCAGGGATGTGATTTAATGAAGATGAGACTTGAAGCAGATTTGTCAGGTGGCAGAGTACAGAAGGAGGGGAGCAGAGAACCAAGAGATCGGGAGCAGTTAAGAAGCTAGTTCAGAAAACGTAACATCATAAAAATGGCAATCCACTCTCAATCAATCAATTCAAAGTCATCTTAATAAAAATACAAACAAGATTATTACCAGTTTTTTGTTTGTTTGTTTGTATGTTTGTTTTAGTAACTATACTAGAGAATTCTAAACTCCCCTGGAGAAACATAAGACTGAAAATTTCTGAAAAAAGAATAAGGATAAAATTTAAACATAAAATTTAAATAATTAAAACAGGAATCTGTATGAGCAGGCAGATCACTGGAAGAGTTTGGAAAATAAAAAAATATTTATACTTCATTTGCAAAATGAGAGGTGGCATTAAAAATCAGAGGGGAAAATGGTGTACTTAGTTGAGTTGGCATTTGCAAAAACATTAAGTTGTACTTGACCTCACAATCTTGCACTAGAATAAATTCCAAAGGATCAAAGAATTGAATGCACTAGATTGGACCTTATAATCATTTCTGTAGGTCATAATTGTCAAATACTGGTAATTTCATATGGTTCACCTAATAAAAACTGAAGTCACAGAAGTACTCAAAGAAACCATAATTATTATCTTATTTTTTATTTTTTGTAGTGTTGAGATGAAAAAGACTTGTTAAACTGTTAAACAGAAGTCGCAGGCCTATAAAATTGTAGATGGCTAAATTCAATTACTTAATAATACGCTTTTCCTGCATCGCAAAGATTACCATAAACAGAGTCAAATGACAAATGACAAACTTGGAAAAATATTTTTAACTCATACCACAGATATAGGATTAATTTCTCTTTAGATAAATAACTTCTATAAATTAATATTGAAAAAATCAATAACCCACTAGGAAAATGAGAATAGGATATGAACAGATAGTGCAAAGGACGATGAAATCAGCTGGCTCTTATTCATTCATAAGAAAGGAGGCATAATCTCACTCATTAGATGCAAATGCAAATTTAAAAAATTAAAGTAAGATAACATTTTTTTTCACCTCAGATTCTAGAGATCTAGGAGTTTGATAACATACTGTATAGGCAAACTCAAGCATTTTTAGTGGGACTCTAAATTGGTAGAACTTTTTTGGAGGGAAATTTGATCTCATCGGTCACAATTACTGAAGTATTATACATACTCTGACCCAGCCACCCCATTTTGGAGAATTTATACTACAAATGCACCTGCAATGACAATGGCAATATTATTTAATTGTAGCATTGTTTGCAAAATCAAAATATTGAAAACAATCTGAATATCCATTACTGGAGCTTGACTAAATAAGTTGTAGTACAGGTGAATGAAGGAACACCATGCAGTTGAAACAATGAATGAGAAAACTCTAAATACTGACATAAGACAATGTCCAAATCAAATTGTTACATGAGAAAGGAAGGCCAAGAAAAATGTGTATTGTATGCTACCGTAGATCTTAAAAAGAATAAAGTATATATGAATAAACATAAAGAATATATGAACATAGTTTTTATAAGCATAGAAGTTCTATGAAAGAACCTTCAAGAAACTACCAACACTGGTTGTTGCAGGAAGGGGAACTGGACAGCCAGGGAATGGGATGAAGTTATACTTTTCATGTACATCCTTTGCACCTTTTGAATTTTGAACGAACCATTTTCACATATCACCTATTGACAAAATTAAATAAAATGTGCCAGTTCAATTAAAACGAATCAATGTCAACATCCTTTGAGAGTTATTTACTGAAGATAAAATTATATCTGACTTGGAAAAAGCAAAATAAAACAAAAAGCAAAACCCAAACCCAACATAATAAATGAGCATTCTATGTCTGGACCTATATGCTATTATAATAATTAAATGGTAAAGTAAATGAGTATGCAGATTATTCATTTCCCACATGGCAGTTTGAGTAAACTTTCTAAAACATAAATTTGATAATGTCACTCCCTTGCTTAAAATCTTTCCATGGCTCCCCATTCACCTGAGGATAATAAAATCCAAAGTCCTTAGTATAACATGCAGGCCTTCCATCAGCCTGGCCTGTATTTTAGTATTCCAGCTTCATTTCTCACTCCTCTCCTTACTTTGTTCCACTTATCCACTTATTTGCTATTGTCTTTAAGAAGAAAGCTCCACACTAGACCTTTATATATGTGTATATATATATCATATATATATTATATATATCTGCTCATCTTTCACTTTTTTTTTGCCTTAGAAGATTCCCACCTCTCTTTTCTCCTCCTCCACTCACCCCCCAACTTATCCTTCATTAATATCAAGTCTCCCTGATCCCCAACACTGGATGAACCCAATCTTCTCCATGGTCCCATAACACCCTCCCCCATCATTCTCTGTGGTTGCCCTTACCCCACTCTTTGGTAATCGATACTTTGTCTCTTTCAGCAGATTGAGAGTTCCTGGAGGGAGCCCCGTGCTTGGCCCAACAATCAGCAGGATTGACTCACAGTAAATGTTTATTGAATGAGAATACGAATGAACCAATCTGTTGAAGAAATCCAACTATGAGATAGCGATGGGTATGGAGTAACACAGGCGATAGGGAGAAATAATCCAAAAGAAAAGCAAACAAGGCTTGACGACAGATATGTTATAGCCAACTAATCAACTTTTAAAAATTCAACCAGAGTTGATATTCTCTGCCAGTCCTGATTTTACAGATACGCAGCAAGCAAAAATCCTTCTGGCTCAATAGTCTTTCTTCCACTATAGAAGTACTTGCCAAAATGTGTTTCTTCCCCTCCACATTTCATCCATTGGTTTTCCCTGGTCTGTATATGGTACTAACACATCACACAGGATGCCAAATGACATGCTCTCCCGGTGAGTCGTCGAAGCTTTGGCTTTGGAAGTTACTCTTTCAGGTCTTAAGTGGGTGCTCTTAAGGGTCACTGGACCCAAGTGGTACAAAGGTATATTAAAAAACTGGGTTCAAATATCATGCATGTATACCCTTGCTGATATGTACTCCCAGGGCACCGCAGGCATTTCCCCCAAAGAACACAAAAGTAGAGGAGATTGACTGGGAACCTCTGAGAAACCTAGGCAGTGTGCCCTGGCCATTAAAATATATATATATGTGTGTGTAGACACACACACACACACACACATGCAAATTTTGCATTCTAGCTCATAATTTATCTCTGGTTATCTTACCAATCACAATGCAAAACCAGTGAATGACAGAGATAAGTTGTTGTTTTTTCCTTCTCTTGGGCAATGCAGTCTGTGGAAAGAGCCAGAACTTCAAATTCTGGCAGGCTTGCATCCAAACCTAGATAGTGTGCATGCTCAAAATGGAACAGATAAGGAAAGGCTTCGTGGTGGTGATGGAAACTGGGCTTTGAAGCAAAAACAGAATTTGAAGTGTTGGGAAGAAAAGGGAGGGCATATCTGATGAGGGAAAGGAGCGTACAGACCTGGAGTTGAGAAAGAACATAACTGATGTGGGCCCAGCTTGGAAACGAGCTCAGAAGTGGAGAGCTTTTGAAGAGAGGATCACAAGGATGAAAGCTGGACAGAATGCTTGGCAGAGACCCCGAAGGCCAGCTTGGAAAACTATCCTGATGACCAGAGCCATGAAAACTTCAGGGGGAGAGTTAGCATGCTTTGGCATCTGACAGACTTTGATTCTCGTCGTGATCGTTTACTTGCTGGCTCTGTGATCTTATGAAGTTACCTATTTTCTGAGGTCTCCAGTTCCTCATCTGTAAAATGTAGTAATATTACCTCATATGATTGTTATGAGGATTGGGTGAGTTAATGAATGTGACACAGTACCTGTCATGTGGAATTTACTCAATAAACTATTGTTGTTATTATTATTATTATTATTAACATGGAAGTGACATGATGACAGGCTACTAGATAAATGAGAAAGGTCAATTGGACTTTAAATCATCCATTGAAAGGTATTGCTTGGTTGGGAAACCGAACAATCTGACATATATAAGACACGTTTTGAAAATTCTTCATTGTAGATACATTTGAGTGGACTGTGCAAGGTCTACACTATTTAGGGTTATTTTAGTCAGAACTGGAATCTTAAAATTATCTTCCACCCTCTAACCTCATTCGTTTAAAAATGTAAGTGGACGTATTATCTATGATCTGTGCATTCTGGCTGCTTCTAATGTTCTCTTTCCAAAAGGAGGACTAGGAAACATGATGGAAGCTCTTGGAGATTCTATTGAGAAAGAAAACAAGCAAAAAGAAAGCACACGAATTCACACTCAAGTGCTACTCTAAATGAGAACATATTTCAAAAAATAAACACTCTGACTAATCAGAAGGAAATCTGCTCTCAACTCAAAGCCCTCTGCGTAGATATTAATAACACGGAGAGAAGAAAATGGCTCATTAATGATTCATGAGCATTGCTGTTATCATCAACCAAAGCATAAAGTGACTTGTTACACACACACACACACACACACACACACACACACACACACACACACACCCCTCTGTCATCCAAACTTCCTGCAGCTTTGGGCTTTTCTTCTCAGCTGTCATAGTGTGAGTCACCACTCGAGGGAGCCCAAGTTTCTTTGGTCCTGGGCTCACTCCAGGCACCAGCGCACTGAAATAGGGGGCACGTTATTCTGTTACTCTACAGCAGGGTGGACATCTTGGGTGAGAAAGCACTGTGTTGTGGGAGGCTGTCCTGTGCACTATAGGATGTTTTAGCAGCATCCTGGCCTCGACCCTCTAGATGCCAGGAGCAAGAACAACCTCTCTCCCAGTTACGACAGTCAAAATGTCTTCAGACAGTGCCAAATGTCCCTGGGTGGAGGGCACAGTTGTTCCCCCACCCTCAGTTCAACCACTGCTCTAGTGGAGCTCACAGAACTCTTGGGTCCCCGTCACTTAGGTCTCTGAGAGAAAAGTGTGGCAGAACAAAGAGCAAGTCAAGATGCCAACTCTATTTATCTCACTCTCCTGCAAGCAGCCCAGTGAGACGCAGAAAGCAGGAAGGAGTAATCTGGTCCCCTGCTGGCCTCAAGGGTGTTATCAGAGACCTGGCATCTTGGCCAGCCTTTATTAAGAGAGGAAACACCGTCAAAGCCTGTCTGGGGTGGCGTGAGCGGAGGCACTGCTGTTCTCTCAGGCTGTGGGTAGCAGCTCAAATGATTTGTTAATTATTCATTACTAGTTGTCATAAAATCTGGAAGGGCTGCCAAGCGGTAGCAGGCGGGCAATACCAAAGCAGGGGGCATGTCTTTTCTTATTTTCCAGTGAATGTCAGAGCTAGAGGGACTGGGCCGCTTTGCAGACACATACAGCACTCTGAGCCCCTGCCCTGGAGTATGCACATGGACAGTCTAGGAACACGGCACCATCCCAGGGCCTGTGATACCTTCTCCATTCAGCTTCCCTGCTCCATGTGCTGAGGAGCTCATAAGGCCAGAGGAATAAGAGCTGCAGTGGGGTCTTCACCATAAAAACAAAATCTGAGGCGCAGTGGGCACTGAGACCCTCCCACTTCAGGCCTTCCCTCCTCTTCCCCACAGGGGTGGACACAGTCTTACCAGCGAGGGGCCCTCTCTTTCCATCCCTCCCTCCCTCCTCTGCCCCCCAAGGCGCCTTTTGTGATGTCTCCTCCCTCTTTATTCTCCTTTATGGCTGCCTTTGATGTTCATTTTAACCAGATAAAAATATGTGGGTGATGGCAGGGGAGCTGAGGCTGAGGTGACAGCAGACACAGTGTGATTTGCCCCAGATCTTAAAAACACCCGAGGGAGGATGGCCTTGCTTTCAGTCGCACCGAATGAAAACCAGCGAGGCTGAACTCCACCTTGTCTGAACACAAGCCAAGGCTCTGCAGTGCAGTGAATTTTAGTGAAATTGGAAAGTTGAATTCCAGAGCCAAAAAGATTCCCCAACCCTGGAGCTAGCACTGAGGCCTTGAATCTCTGATGTGTAGGAAGGGGCCGTGAGATCCCAGCATGCCAGGCCACAGGGGCAGGAGAAACAGCAAAGCCCATCCTTACACTAATGACAGAATTCTTTTGGGTTTGCCCTCAAGGACTTGGGGGGAAGCAGTGCCTTTTTCTTGACAAGTACTGCTTAGAGTCTAAACAGAGTTTATCACTTGGCAAGTTTGCCCCAGCACTGGGTCAGCAAGGACATCACAGGCCCTGCTGATTGGAGGAAAATGCTATTTCTGTACCAACGGGAGCCAGCCTCACTGTTCTTTGTGACCTGCATCCCACCTGGGCCACTAGAAAATGGTCCTTGCTCCTGACACAGCCAGCACACAGCAGTTGCCCAATTCACAGGTGGATCCAAACACATTGCCAAGGTGTTAAGAAGACTATAAAATTTGGGGATGCGTGCCTAAGAGAAATACCATGTAGAGAAGCCAGAGAGAGGATGGGAGAAGACGGAAACAGCCTCGGGCTGCCAAATGAGCCTGTGGTTACTGGTTCCCATTAACAACACTTAGTGAGTGTCTAGGGCTCATGTCTCTGTTCTGACGCTGTCGAGTTTTATAAACTATTCATTCATTCAATACTAATTATTCATTCTAGTGTTTCATTTGATATAGTCATTCAATAATATTTATTCAGTAAATATTTATTGATTCAATATTCGTTCATAAATACTTACTGAGCACCTACCATGAGCCCAGGCACTGTTTTCAGTTCTTGGGACACATCAGTGAAGAAAACAAAGATCTGTGCCCTTGCAGGGTGCCATGTCTTTTACACTTACAATAAATGTGTATGGGAGGCATTCCTGTCCCCATTTTGCAGAATAAGAAACTGAGGCTTAGCAAGATCAAATAACAATGTAAATATTAAATGGTAGAAACGATCATCAAACCCAGGTCTGTGAGACTCCAAGTCTGTGTTCTTTTCAACATGACAGTCATCCTGTTGGACATATCACTTTACTTGAGGAAGAGTAATTAGCTTTGTAGGAGGAATTAGTTTCCCCAGAATTTATGTATGGAAATTATTCTCAGAGGGGAACGCACCAACTTACACTCAAAGTACCAAATGCAGAAAACCAACCAATTCAGCTGACCCACTCAAACTGAGTGTCCAAGGATGAATGTTCACTCCAAAGCATGATGTTATCAGACCTTAGTTGCATAACACAGTATTTGAATGAATGAGGAGCTTTCAAGAAGGATTTGTTAAATTTACAATAAAGGTAACCAATGCAGATAAAATGCTTGTACTTGTACTTCCTATGAGGGGGGGAAATAGCTAATTAAAAGAAACCTCTTTGCCAGTAAGATGAGAAGATATGGGTCTAAGGCACTCAAGGGCAGTGACGG
Organism: Rhinolophus sinicus; assembly: GCF_057876585.1. NCBI lineage: Eukaryota > Metazoa > Chordata > Mammalia > Chiroptera > Rhinolophidae > Rhinolophus > Rhinolophus sinicus. The sequence continues at coordinate 59,891,129 of NC_142516.1, forward strand.
TGGCTATTTTCAACATCTAGCATAATATAGATACATACTTCCCTATGAACAAAGGTTCTTTGTTAACTGGGGCCCAGGTGGAGCAGAGGGGTGGGAGTGGGTATGCCATTTGCTTTAGGGAGCTTAACATTTGTTGCACTGTTCCTGAGTGTGAAGATCACGGTCCATAGTGACTCTCACTTTGTTCCTTTTCTTTGCATTTCTCTCAGGAAAGATTTGGAACATGAGATATAACCAATTTTAGCTGTCATGGACTGGTCAGAAGATGGAGTCAAGACAGAGAGAGTATATATGAAGAAGGATCTAAGATTTGTGAGAGATTTTTGCACGCTAGGTGTTTTACATACATATTTCATTAAATTTCAGGATAATTTCCAAAGGTAGATATGATCACACTCATTTACAGACCAGGGAGTTAAGACTCTAACAAGTAAATTGCCCAAGCTCGCAAACTGGGAAGATACAGAACCAAATCCACCTTCTTTATTATTTTCCCAAAGAAATCACAGGTCCTCTTCATTTTAAGGATTTTATTGTGAATCACCATGATGAAATAGGCAGGGGGTAACACCTAAAACAAGTGTAAGGAGTTACAAAGCCTAGCTTCATATAAAATCTCTCTCTGAAACCGGAAGTGAAGGAGGAGCTACCATTTGGAATGAAAATAATTTCAGAGACCCTGGTGGCTCCTCACTGTCACGGCTACAATCTCTGCCACCCCCACCATACCCTCCTTCCTCCCTCACCATAAGCCTGACACCCCATTCTTACATGGTCCACCCTCACATACCCAGGGAACACTTGTAAGTGGGACCAGACATGGAAACAGACACAACAATGCCCACTTCTCATGTTCTGCACGCTCCAGGCCGAACCTGTGGTGCCTCTGTCTCCTTTCCTTGGGCTGCCTCTTTCCCCTTCAAGACTGCTTTTTGATGTCCATTTTTTTTCTTTTTCGAAGTTGGTTAGGTATGCCAACATTGGAATGTGGAGCGGTAAAATGAACCTGGCAGGGCCCTGAATTCCTTTAGGTGGGTTGACTCAGAGCCCTCCTATCAGTGGGTCCCGCCTAGACCCTTCCCCCTCAGTGGGCACCACACACGTTTGGCAAAACACAGTGTCAGCCACACAGAGTACCAGGGACTGTGGAGCCATCTGGACTCCATCACCTCCCAGTTGTGCAACCTGAGGTGAATTTCTGGAACTCAATTTTATCATCTGTCAACCTGAGAGAGTCAGTGTGAGGATGACACGGAACAAGGATCACCAGTGTGGTCTTCCACAAACTTCCTGGATTCTGAAAGTCACACTGGTTGCTGTACAGATTTCCAGGGCTCTTCCCCGGAAGCGCGGATTTGGTGAAATTAGATTGGAACCTGGGGAAGGCTGGCTGGTTTTCTTTCTGACTTTCCTTCCTTCCTTTCCTTCTCTTCTCTTCCTTCTCTCTCGCTTCCTGAGCAGATCATAAACTGTATTATAATACGTAGCATAACGCAGGCTTGGGACACACTATTTTTAGTAACTGACAATTATTAGTTTATTGATCTTGTTATTCTCTCTCCTCCTGACCTTTTGACCAGCTGCCCAAATACGAGGTACTTAAAATTCTGTAGCCCTTTCAGTTTGCTACATTTCCAAACTCTTGCAAGGGCGGTTTCCTCAAGATTACAGCTTTGGCTCTCTTGAGATTCCTCTCACTGATGGGATTTAGGCCCTGAGATCGCCTCTGCCCACATTCATGCTCTAAAATGACTCCTCGCTTCCAAGTTTGAATGTGACTTACTCTTGTGCATTTCACTGGTTTCTTCCCTTAACATGCCTGCTCCCAAATCATTCAGTAGGTGCCCGCAACTAACTGGTTAGAAGCTGGGCATGTGGGCTCTTTCGTGTTTAACTCATTAGGTTTCCACTTACCGTCCTCTTTCTACCCCAGTCTTATATTCCCTTTCAGACATTAGATCACAAGAACCTAATTTTTAGCCAATACTCCATAAGAAGGCCTCCCCCATACCTTTGCCACTAGCTGCCCATCTTGGATCTACCTGGGGAAGGTTTCCAACTCTAAATCAAGTAAAGGATTGAGAGATGAAGACTATTGGACTGAAATATATAAACGATGACTCTTTTCCTATGTGAGTTTTTATCCTATGCTTGAACATTTCAAGTCAAGTCTTTCTCAAACATTCTATTTTTTCATGTGGTTAAATAGAAAAAAAAGAAGGAAAAAAAAAAAGAGAAGAACTACATCAGAGATCTCCACACGGGACACACACAGACTGGCAGGTACTACGGACTACAGCAGTGAAGTCAGCTTTACTTGTATGACCGTCAGCAGGTTCAAAACCTTTATTTCAGTTTGTTTATCTAAAACTATGGATAACATTAATATTGACCTCATGGGTTGTTGAGGGTTGACATGAGTTCATATAGGTAAGATGTTATATAGGTTAGAACAGCGCCTGGAGCAGAGTTAGCCGTGACTGTTGCTGCCTTTGCAGGAGGCCATACTGCCGAGTTTGTGTGCAACTCTCTGTATCTGCTCCATGCTCTTCTCTCTTTACTCACTGGCTTTCCCTGCTTGCTCATAACTTTGAATTTTGTACAGTTTGTTTGCCACAGTCATGCTCTTTCAACTTATTCCTATTTTGACTTTATGATTCCACTTCCAAAAGGTAACCTTTCTCTCTTCCTTGGTTCACCCTCCTGAAAGCGGAATCTGAGTGTCTTATTTGCCTTTTTACAACTTCTATGGATGAACTCCATAGGGCCGGGTGGTTGTCTCCAGACTAATTAACAATAGTGGGATTGGAGGAGTCGCACGGTACAAAATCTGGCTGCTTAGGAGGCAGGGGTTAGGGGTCGTGCATTTCCTTTAGAGAGGGAATGAGCAGGCAGACAGTGATTAGTATCGTGGGGTATATATACATTCAAGACCATGTGTGCACAGCAACTGTATTCAGTTTCTTTCATGAACTCTTTTCTGCAAAAGCTAGGCGTTAAGGCCTATAAGAACACTGGACAAGGAGCCAGGGGAATGGGACACGGACTCTACCCATAATTTGTTGTAAGACCTTCAGTAACTCATTTCATCCCCCCATGGCCTTCAGTGTCCTCATCTGTGAAGAGAATGGAATGGAGTGCATGAACTCGAAATTTCTTTCCACTTCCAAGATGAAAAAGGAATGGAAATGGAGAGGCATAGTATCTAAAATCTGACCATGAACCAGAAACGATTAGATAATTGAGCTTGATTCATAGTTTAAAGCATTAATTATCTGAAAAATTCCATATGTATTGATATTCTTGGATACCATTATCAATACAGTGAGCATATGTTGAATTAGCATAAGGTTGCTATTTAAAATTACTGTGGAAATGAAACATAAACGTCTATAATCCTAGGAAGCAGCAAACTCAAAATCACTGATCTAGTTTTTCACTTAAACAGGTTTGATGACTAAAGCTCCAACTTCCTTCCTCACAGCACTGACATTGCACATTTAGGATGAGAAGTCTGCATGAAAGCTGAACTGCTTCTAAGTAAATCTGCCTCCTCCTTGAGGTCAGGTGTCAGCTAGTCTTAAATCACTGTTGTCTTGTGCTGGGCTTATTTATACAAATTCCATAGTAAAACGTAAATGACATATGGAATGTACCTGAGAAGTGTTGTCCAAGCTTGGGCCAAATATTGGTTTTATAGGAATATAAATGTATAGTCAGACATGGGGAAAATGAAAACTAAGTCTTGTATTTTTATAACCAAGTTAGTAGAACACTGTAAAGCTACTAAAATGATAGCCAGTATTTAGGAAGAATACTAAATTTGCTCATCTTTGGACATTGGATGCCTTGGCCAGACTTTATCTATAATCATATATATATAATTTTATTTATTTATTTATTTATTTATTTGCTAGTTGGAAGTAGAATTTAAAGTATTTCTGATTCCACGTTTTGCTGCTTAAAAAGTAGCAAATACCTACTGTCTTCCTTGTTTCGCCTGTCAGAGTCCCTTGGAACTCATGCAGGAAATTTAGTCCGCTACGTTCCCAAATCAATTAGTGACCTGCAGTCTCTGAGAGGCTTAACAGACACGTGGTTATGTCCAGTCTGAGCTGTCTCCCGGCTATGGAAATAGTTTAATCGCCTAAGGCCCCTGAAGTGACTGGTCCACCCATATTAGTCAGAAATAGTTGTCAGGGTCTTACTGCCCCTGATTACTTGGCAAACCTCATTCTCTGTCTTTATCTCAGACCCTTAGGTTCCATTTTTTTCTTTCAGTATGTTGCCCTGCTCTTTAGACTACCTTTGAAACTCCTGTGATAGGCATTTTCACACGTAAAAATAGTAGTGATAGAGGATCATGAAGAACAATTTGCCTTCATCAATGAATTACTTATGGATCACTGGGTTGACTTTAATTTTGAGGAGGATTTGTGGTCCCTAACAATAGATAGAACACTATCCAACGCAGCAGAAAATCAATGGTCATCTGGCACATGGCCAAGATTTTAAGTCTAGAATTAAAAGTATTCTTTTGGATTCTGTCATTTAATAATTTTCAAAGAAAGCTTTGAAGAGGTTCCCAGTTCAGTAGAGAAGTCAATCCAAGCTTACTAAAAATGGGCTGTTTGTAGATCTTGGTGCTGTTCATCAACTAACTCATAAGCTGAAAGAAGTGAGTTTTTCACCAGTTCTGTGCTCTGTTTGTATAGCTTCCTCTTCCAGCACCAAAGTCCTGCAATACTGGCTCCGTACCCGGCTCCCATTTCCCTCATGCCCTACTGCCTGCGCTCCAATCTCTGCATCAGTCATCGAGTTCCACATGTGTATTGTATGGCATGTGCCATACTTGCTCTCAAATAGTATTCCACAAAAAGAATTCACATGCTTTTCATTTTATCTAGGCCCCTGATGATTTTTTTTTATGTCACCAGTTTTCTGAAAAATTCATAGGTTTGTTTTCCATTTATGAAAAAGAAAGATTTCCGACATGCAACACAAAGCTTTTCTTTAGTAACTCTTCTTGTTCTTCACTGTCACCTCGTAAGTTCTTGTCCTGGAGCTGGCTCCACTCCATGTATGGGTCACTGAGCAAAGTTGCCAGGAGGCTGCTGGACATGCAGTGAGGAGGGAATGAGGCCACACAACTCTGACATCAGCTGCAAACTATAGGAACATAACATATACACTGAGCACATGTGCTCTGCTTTCAAGTATTTGTTTCCCTAACATTTACATAGCCCTTAATATGTGCTCAACAACTAATTTAACCTTCATAAAAGCTCATGAAGGAGGTACTATTATTATCATCCTAATTTTGCAATTGAGGAAACAAAGCACAGAGTGGGTAAGTTACTTGTCCAAGATCACTCAACAGGAAGTGGTAGAGCTGGGACTTGAACTCATGCAGTCTGGCTTCAAAGCTTTGACTCTCAGGTTTCTCAGAAGACACATATACAGAACAGAGATAACAGCTTTTTGACCAAGAGAATGTGGAGCCAGTATTCTTTGCATCAAAAAGTGAGGGGAAAATTTTCCATCCTGAATATATCAGTCCAGGAACTGAAAACCTGTAGCAGTCGTGTGCCAAAGGCAGTATGAGAAAACAGAAAACAGACCAACAAGCCTTGACTGCCCACTGCTTCTTTTCCTTCATTGCTCTCCACCTCAGAGCTCTGATGCTGCCTACTGGAGGAACCAGTTCTCCACTCCACATAAGCTTCCACTGCTCCCTACCCTTTCACTCAATCACGTCCCATCTCTCTGACCTATCCCAACCTTTCACAATGGCATATGTTTCACTGTCTACTCACCCCCAAAAAAACAAATTGCCAAAGGAGTATGAATCTGAGACTTCCAAAGACCTCTTCTTATTCTACTTTAGCAAAGGGTCGAATTTCTCAGAAAATTTTGTAATTTTTACAGCACTCTCAGCTCCACCGTCTCCATGCCTAGATAATATAATTAGCATGCCCCTTTTTCTTCAACTAGTATACCATTGGAGAAAGGAATTCAAATCAATACATTTGTCCCATATCAATCAAACTGATTCACTGAATTCCGAAGTATCTGGACCCCTAAATCAGCAATGATATCAGGACTATTCACACTGAAAAATGACTTAGTAAATCCAACTCAGAAAACGCATTTCTTGACTTGTCAGTACAAATTGGAGTCAGAAACACACGTCAATAGGAAATTTGAAAAAAAAAGTAAAATAAATTCTATACCTAAACCAAATATAAAGAGTCAAAAAAGAAACATAATATTTTTTTTCTGATTGATTTGCAAGTGATAACGATAAGGTCAATTTCCTCGAGTTTTTCTCAGTGTTCTTCTTCTTCTTCTTTTTTTTTTTTTCACTCAGGAAGATCACTTGGGGGAAAAATCCCTCAAATGTAGTTGGTAAAGAAAAATAATAAAAAAATTTAACCAAAGAAGTGAATGACCTATATATTGAAAACTATAAGACATTAATGAAATAAATTAAAGAAAAGACAGATAAATAGAAAAATATTCTATGCTCATGGATTGGGAAAATTATTTTGTTTAAAGTGTCCGTACTAACCAAAATAATATAGAGAGTCAATGTAATCTCTATCAATATTCCAGTGGCATTTTTCACAGAACTAGAACAAACAATTCTAAAATTTATATGAAACCACAAAAGACTGCAAATAACCAAAGCAATCTTGAGCAAGAACAAAGATGAAGGCATCCCTCTTCCCAATTTCAAATTATATTACATAGCTATAGTAATTAAAACAGTATGATATTGGCACAAAAACAGTCACATAGATCAATAAACCCACACATATATGGTCAATTAATTTACAACAAAGGAGCCAAGAATATACAATGGGGAAACGAGAGTCTCTTCAATAAATGGTTTTGGAAAAACTGGACCTCTATCTTACACTATACACAAAAATGAACTAAAAATGGATTGAAGACTTGAAAAAAAGACCTGAAACAATAAAATTCCTAGAAAAAAACATAGGCAGTAATCTTCTTGACATAGGTCTTGGTGATGATTCTTTTAATCTGACATCAAAAGCAAAGGCAACAAAAGAAAATATAAACAAGTGGAACTACGTCAAGCTAAAAAGCTTCTGTACAGCAAAGGAAACTATCAACAAAACAAAAAGGTAAATTATTGAATGAGAGAAAATATTTGCAAATCATGTATCTGATAAGGGGTTAATATTGAATATATAAAGAACTCATATAACTCAAGAGCAAAAAACAATCTGATTAAAAATGGGCAGATCTGAACAGACATACTTCTGAAGAAGACATACAGATGGCCAACAGGTACATGAAAAGAGAGACATGCAAATCAAAGCCAAAATGAGTTATTAGCTCACACAGAATGGCTATTATAAAAAAGACAAGAAATAACAAGTGTTGGCCAGGATATAGAGAAAAGGGAACCCTTGTGCACTGTTCGTAGGAATGTAAATTGGTGCAGCCAATATGGAAAGCAGTACGGAACTTCGTTGAAAAACTAAAAATAGAACTATCATACAATCTAGCAATTCCACTTCTGAGTATATATGTGAAGAAAACAAAAACACTAACTCAAAAAGATGTACGCACCTCCATGTTCATTGAAGAATTATTTGCAATAGCCAAGACGTGGAAGCAACCTCAGTGTCTATCCATGGATGAATGGATAATAAAATTGTGAAGGAGACTATATATACATAATGAAATATTATTCAGCCATAAAAAGAATTCATCTTGCCATTTGTGACAACATAGACCTTGTGGGCATTATTCTAAGTGAAATAAGTCAGACAGAAAAAGACAAATATCGTATAAATCTCTTATATGTGAAATCTTAAAAAAACAAAACAAAAAACCCAAGTGCATAGATACAGAGAGAACAGATTGGTGGTTGCCCTAGATGGGGAGTGGGGGGATGGGAGAAATGAGTAAACTGTTTCTTTTGTTTTTTTAGTTTAAATAAATCGCAAATTAAGAAAAATAACAGAGCAGGAGAAATGGGTAAAGGTGGTTAAAGGGTACAAACTTCCAGGTAGAAGATGAGTATGCTCTGGAGGAAACATACAGCATGGAGACTATATGCAACAATACTGTATTATATACTGGAAACTTGTTAAGAGATTTAAAAAGTTCTCACCACATACAAAAAGTGGCAATTATGTGAGGTGATGGATGTGTTAAGTAAGCTTATTTTGGTCATTTCACAATACATATGTATATAAAATCATTATGTTGTGAACTTTAAACTCACACAATGTTATATGTCAATTATGTCTCAGTAAAGCAAGAAAAAAGGAAAAAATAATAGAACAATTTAGTATTGTCTTCATTTGTGTCCATTAAATACCAAGGAATATTGATGGTATACATCTGAAGCACCTTGACTCACCTCCTCAAACATGGCTAGAGATGTAAGCCAGACTGATTTTTATGATCAGATATTGTCTTTTCAGCCTCTCACGATTTCCATTAATAAGCTGAATAGGTTAGGTAACAGGATTCAAAATCTTCGCATGCTATTAGGTATAGTCCTCTGGCTAACTTCTGAAAGTTTTTCGTTGCTTCAGGATTCTTTCTTTTTGTAAGCCCATCATGTAAAATTCTTGACTGCTTTCTTACCATTAGTGTTACAAATAGATTTAGGTATCTATGCAAACGTTGGGATCTTAAGCTTTTGAATAAAAAACCAACAATCTACCAAAAGACAACAAGGAAACCCAACAATGCCCGAGAACGAAACATGGGGGTGATATAGTTCTCATGATCTACTCAATAAAGACCAAGGCCATTTCTCAGATTAAAACTCTGAGAAGAAATGAAAATGTTCCAATGCAAAATGACAAGAAGAATTAACATGATCTAAATATATATATATATATATATATATCTTTTCCTTCCAATTTTTCATTACGATAATGATGCAGTAAACATTCTTGCACATGATATTTTCACATTTGTATGAGTGGACTGTTGTAGGAAAAGCCCTAGAAGTAGAATTATAGGTTTAGAGATAAGTATGTTTGAAATTTTGATAGATTCTCTCAAACTGTTCACAAAATAGCACGTGTATTTCTTTCCATCAACAGGATGCACGTTCACAGGGATATTTTTAAACCCTCTTATAACAATTTTAAAAAGTCACTGGCATATTACATCATCCTTGAAGATGCTAAATGCTTAAGATTAGACCAAGAAGTGATTTCTAAACATTGCCACCTTAAACCCACCGCAAATCTACATAACAGGGGGAAAAATGATAGGCAATAAAACTGAATAGGGATTCAAAATCCTTGACCTAATGAATGAAGAGGGAATCTAGATCTGGTTAGAGCTTGTGTAGGTTGCTAATCTTAGAGACACTGACCTTGAATCTTGGAGGAAAGGTGCAGACACGACTCTGCCATGATTACAGGAGGCCTGAGGCTGTGGGTCAGGGATCCAGCAAGTAGTGGTGGAACAGCCCTCTTCTCTTTTTTATGGGGAACACTCTCATGGTACTGAAACCTGTACTAGCAGATTTCAGAAATGAGGCCCCTACTGAGAAAGAGCTATGGGAGTAACAGACAGCCCCTCTGAAATCTGCAGGTGTGAGTTTGCTGAGCCTTTGGCCACATTTCTGACAACCTGTCCAAACTACTGAGACTTTACCCTGGGAGCCTCAACCTGCTTCAGCCACAGGACAGCATCTTGCATGTGTTGGCCAAGTTTCTGGGGTAAAATGTTACCACTGAGTACTGCATTGGGAATGGAAACAGAGAATCCCATGTTTGCCCCTTTACAGATGTTTTGTCCTTAGCTCATCTCTCAATGTCTCACTTTCTTCACCTGCAAAACGGACTCTGTAATGCCTCACTTACCTCCTAAAGACCACATGAGATCATAGATATGCATGCAGATTGTAGCACAAATTGGATTTCAAATGTAAGGCTTTGTTAGGGAAGGGAATTTTCCTACAGCTCTTGGTAAATACCATGGCAAAACAAACAAACAAAACCCACTGTCAACAAATCAAAAGGAAAAGAAATCTGGAATTAGATAATGGTGGTGGTTGCACAATCTTGTGAATATACTGGAAACCACTGCTTGAGAGAAAGTGGGGAAGGGAGGGAGGGAGGAAGGAAGGAAGAAAGGAAGGAAGAAGAAAGAGATCTTTATAAACTGGAAAGACAACAAAAGTTGAGGGGCAATCACTTATTTGGATTACATTTTTATATGTCAGGCCCTCTTCAGATATGGTATCTTAATTTCATCTTCCCCATAATGAGAGATTTAAATCTATGCCTCCTTGACTCCTATACCTAAGCCCTTTCCACTGTACGATGCTGCTTCTGGACCTAGTCAGAAGCTCAAAGCCAAGTATAAGACTCATTGATGACATCAGACCGATTCAGTCTCCTCTCAAGAGACCGTAGAGGAACTTGAGGACTCTCCTTGATGTCAACCCTCAAAAGTTAAGTGTCCCTGCCTGAGAAGGACAGTCCGTTAATTTTCTCTCTCTCTCTCTATATATAGATAGATAGATAGATAGATAGATAGATAGATAGATAGATAGATAGATAGATGATAGATAGATATATTCTATATATATAGATATATAGCTATATATATAGAATATCTATATCTATATCTATATCTATATCTATCTATCTATATATATATATATTCATTGTAACCTTCCTGCATCTATTTGCAATTTCAGTCTAAAACCCTGTTTTGAGTTAATGAGCCCCACAAGCTCCCTAGCCAAACATTTATTGGCTTCCCATTTAAAATAAGCTTGTATCTAATCAGTGTAGACATTGAAACAAGTTCTATACTGGCAAATTCCCAAAGCAAAAGGAGGTAAATGAGAACAACATGAATGAGACAAACAAGGGAACCACCATGGGGAAACAGTTTAATCAACACTTAGAGAAACATGGCTATCTCCTGCTGAGATGAAAATACAGCTGTTTTGTAGATGTCCTGGTACCTTTAACCATACCATCTTCCTCAAGTACAAAGCATTTCTGCCTTTCATACCTCTTCTGTTAGAGATGATTTTACAAGAGTTAATAAATCTTGGGTCCAGCTTTTAAATTTAATTAAAAAACAGAATTGCAGACATTATTGGTACCTTACCCATGACCCCTTGGATGTTCACTGTGAATCTGTGATAGTAAGGGAAATCCCTGAGGATTCTGTCATATTGGGGAGTATGATAGGCCTGGTTGCAAGGCAAGTAGGGAGTTCTAGAGAGCGAATCCAATGACTGCTCTCATTCAGAAGCTGGTCTCATCCAACAACTGACTGGATAACTACTTTGATGGACAAATAGCCAAAGACTGGGTTGATGTATATATAGATATAGATACAGATATAGATATATATAGATATACAGAGATACAGATATCGATACCTAGATATAAATGCAGATATATATATATAGGTCTATAGGTCTATAGATCTATGTCTCTATCTCAATAAGTAGCTAAGCATCCTAACTCCATGGGGGGAATCACAGAGGCATGATATACACTGTCCCCCAGAGTTCTCAAGCTCTAGGCAGCCTTTATTGGCACCCTTCTTTTCCCTGTCTCACTTCCCCATTGCTCTCCTGCTGTTTTCTGGGATTATCTTCCAAGAGTCTACTTGTATTAGAATCTTTGTCTCAGATTCTTCTTCAAGAAAAAACCAAACCAGACAAGGGTGACTCAGACACTCTGGATAAAAAAGGAAATGGTCATTAAGAAAATAAGCTTTTGACCTTTCTCTTTATTCCCCCTGTTGATTTTGGATTTCTTTCATCCCTTCAGAACTTTCTCTCTATTGACTAATCTCCTAAGGTTCCAAGGTTTCACTGACCCTCTGTAAATTACGTGGTCCTCCCCTCCATGGCCACTCCTACAGATAGATGGTAGCATTCATTAGGTCCCTTGTTACCTGAAAAGTTAAACATGGCAACACACAGACTGTTAGAATTGGGCAGGCAGGAAGCTGTGACCCACAGGGTCTCAGTGTCTGCCAACAAGACTCACCCAAAATAGGTTTCATGCTCTTTAGTCCCCGACACCTGGTATTGTGCAGGGTTCTTTCCTCTGCCTTACTGGTTCTTACACAGTCTTTCCCCTCAACCCATTCCATACATGAGTGCCATTTTCACCTTTGGTTCTCCTTCAGGTACCAGTCCGGCTACATTACTCCCCATACCCTCCATAGTCCTCTATCCTAATGACTTCACTCCGATCTTTTATGAGTTTGAATACTGGGACAACTGGAAAGAAAATGACCACCAGACTCTTCCGGAAATGCCATCAATCTTTTTTCCCCCACAAACAAGACTTGTTTTTTGTCACTGAGATGAATAAATTCTTCTTAGTTCATGCATGTCACTTCTGCTAAATTTCTTTGCCCGTGTTAGAAACAGCTCCTCTGTTTCTCTCCTTTCAAACAAAGCCCTACCAAATACAGGGCCACAGCCAAGGGCATAGTTAGCCATGAAATCACCATATTTCTACCCAACCCCATTCTGGTGGTGCGGGGGGGCAGGAGGGCCTATGTTGCTCATCCCCTTCTCCCTCAGTTTCGTGTCCCCTTTCTGGGGCACCGTTAGCTTCCTTCACTAATTCACATTTGCAGGAAGCCTCCAACAGGCAACGCACTGTTCTGGGGAAGATGAATTGTCAGTGGACAGCTTGGACATTATTTAGGTTCTCTTTTGATTATATAGAAGAACACAAAGCAGAGAACATTTGGGAAGATTGATACAATCGATGCATTACTCAAGTGTCTCAATCTGTGCAAACCCTTTAAAGGCCTGCATTGTTTGCCTAAACTGTTACGACCCCCTTCGAGTTATTACAGGGAATGCTGTTTATATCAATATTTAAATACGCTATTTCCCCCAAATGAACAACAACCGCCTCATTTAAAGTTATTTTATTATGATGAACAGATATTTGGACAATTTAAAACTCCACTTGCTATACAAACAACTCCAACGATGCCTTGGTTGAGCATGTAAATACATATTTAAACAATTTAAAAACACATTGACTACACACTTTGTATTTCTTACTGCTCAAAAGAAAGGACTTTTTATTTAGTGTGCCAAATAATGCGAATTTGGAAGCCTTCTGAAAGGATGCATTATTCATGTGGAAGAGAAACAAAATCAATAAATGAAAAAATGAAAATTCAAATAAAAAGAAAACCCATTATGATACTGCACTCAGACAATGATCATCTTGTGCATTATTTACTCAAGGAAAAGACACAGGAAAATGGCCCTTTTGGAACTGGGTTATGGATTGATTCATAAACTACTGCTTAGGCTGTTTGAAATTAAACAGAAGTATACATTTTTAAAATTCTATTCTGTGTTTTTTTTTTTGGTTTGTAACTGCATAATTATTTAAAAATTCAACAACAATTTATGATTTAGATTAAATTATTATTATTATTATTATTATTATTGCTATTATATTGTTATCACCTTATTTATTTCATTGTTACAGGGTGTGTAGACTACACTAAGATCCTGGATAGGGTTTTGAATAGAGTTCTGAGGAAAATCATACCTCTGCTTATAGAGAGCACTGGTCTAGTGTGTTTATGTTGTGGGGGAGAGAAAGAGTGCTGTCAATTCTGACACATCTTGGAAGCTTCCCTCGTTTTCACATAGGCATCAATATTGGTCAAGAGTTCAGATGTCCTGGCTCAAATTTTGCATCTAACACCACTACTAGTTCTGTAATTTTCATCATTAACCTCTCAAAGCCTTGGTTTGTCACCTGTAAAATGGGGGTTTTATGATAGGACCTACCTCACAATCTTGTTGGGAAGATTAAAGGAAACTCTTGGTACAGAGAAGTTGCCCAATCGATGTTAGCAATAAGAATATCTGAGAATAGCACTGCCTTTCCTCATAGGCAGTTAATGGGCAAAGCATCTGGCTATCCATCAGCAATACTGAGTACGTGCACTTCAGTTTCTTGCTGAAGAATATTATTTCAGGCTCATTTCTTGTCAAATGTTAGGAGAAATAACCTTCATGGAATATTGTCTGAAAATAGCCTGCATTTTATCTTTAGCTCAAGACAGAGCATCAAAAAGCTACAACTGATAGAACTTAGAGAACTGATATTGTCAAACACATTTTATTGAATTACATTTTATGCCATCAGTTTACATTGAAGTATAAAAAGGAAACAACTCTATGGAATTAAATATTTATTCATCATAAGGATGGCTTGAGGATGCTATGTACTTTATTATATGGTTCCCCCTTCGTGAAGCTCCTTGAGGGCTTAAGACTAGGAAAATACTTCACTTTTTAATTCATTCAAAAATTGTATCTTGCTCAATCAGTTTTGCTTGGGCACTGTTCTGGGTACTGAAAATAGAATAGTGAACAAAAAGGACAAAAATCCCTATCCTGTGAAATGCTGTTTATATTCTACCTCTTTGGCAACTAGTTTATTTTTATCTTAGAGATACTGCAACTCTTATAAATGACTTGGTGCAACTCTTTGTTTTGGCTTTTAGCAAGTTCAGAGCCAAATGATGCAGGTCCTTATGGCAGGCAATGCTGTGTGCTAACTTGACTCGACTCTCCTCATCTATGTCTTTCTCATTCTGCTGCAAAATGTGTGTTTCCATAAGCAATCTCAACACCTTTCGGGAGAAAAAAATTAAGAATTTATAAATTGGTCAAGGAAATGACTAACAGTACAAACAAATAAACCTTACAGTACAAATAGATGTCTGTGTATATTCCAATAACTGTAAATAAAATTCACCTACATCTTGAATGGCCACCTAATCTTCCCCTTACCTCCCACCAGAGCAATAATGCACTGAACTTCATTCATTAACAGAATAATCATTGACCATCTGCAATATGCCTGACCCATAAGATGGATTAAGTCAAAGCTCTCTGGAAGCCTGTATCCATATGGAGGCCTCACAGAGATGTGCCCAATATTCAAAGACCTCTCGGCAAGGGATATTACATGTTCATTCCATGTCTGAGTCTCGGGTTGAAAGCCCCTCACTATTTAGTACTTTGATCTAAACCCTCAGGTTGCAGGTAAAGGCAAATTTATTTTCTCCTTAGAGGAGATTCAATTTTTAAAAATCATGTGTCTACAATATTGCTATGGACTAAATATTTGTGTCCCTCCAAAGTTTATATGCTGAAACACTAACCTCCAATTTGATGGTATTTAGATGGGGGTTTGGGGAAGGTAATTAGGGTTAGGTAAGGTCACGAGGGTGAGTATCTCATAATCGGATTAATCCCCTTATAAAAAGTGGAAGAAACACAAGATTGATACTCCGCCCACTTAGGGTTTCTGGGCGGGAATTCCCACCCATCCTCAGGAATTTTTTTCCCCTTCCCTGTGCCCGAATCCCGAGATATAAACTTTTTCTATTCTCCACAATGAATCGTTTCCACAAAGTGATGGCCGGTACTGCTAACCACCTAATCGGGTTCAAGGAGCCGATTTTCCCGATTTCCTGACCAACTTTTCTCAGGATTCGAGAATGAGAAAGTGAAAAAAATTCATGCGAACGGGCGGGAATTCCCGCCCAGAAACCCTCTCCCCACACCATGCACTAAGTTACACCATGTGAGCACAAAACCAGGAAGAGAGCCCTCACCAAGAACCGACCACGTTGATACCCTGATCTCAGACTTCCAGTCTCTTCAACTGTGAGCAATCCATTTGTGTTGTTTAAACCACGTAACCTGTGGCAGTTTTGTTATAGCAGCCCGCATGGACCAAGACACATATGATAAAGGAATTCAGATGACATGAGTTGTACCAATCTTCACCCATTAGTGTACCACAAAAAATGGTATTAATAGTATTAATAGTTGTGTTGGCATCTCTTAATTCAATAAATATTGTGAGACTGCTAAATCCCAGACACTGTCAGTAGCTGGGGAATTAGCAGTGACTAACAAGATGCTCTAAGTGCTAGAGGAAGGAAAAAGAAGGTCCAGGGGCACGCATCGGAACCACACCTACTTTGGGTGTCAGCAAAGACTTTCCAAATGCAATAACGTCTAAAGTGAAATCTGAAACGTAAGTAAGAGTAATCCAGGTAAACCGTGCATATGATCATGGAGAAAAAGGAGAATGTGTCCCAGAAATAGGGAGAAACAAATGGAAAGGAAGACTTGGAGGTACAGAGGATATAGCTCCTTGGGAAAACCAAAAATAATACCATATATATGGAGAGTGCGGAGGGAGAAAACCCTGGACAACTCTCTGGGAGCAGCAACATGTAACAAATAGGGAAGAATAGTCAATCGACTATTGAATAGGCATCAACAGTGAGTCACCCAGAGGCAGGAGAGTGTCCAGGAGAGTTCATTGTCATGGAAGTCCCAGGCATGAGTGGTGGCCTGAGTCAAAAGCTAAAAGTGAGGAGGGAAAATTGCCCAGGGACTAAGCAAAAAGGAAAAGGAAGTGACTGACAAACATGAGGAGAACAATTTTAATGAAGTGGTGGGAAGAGATGTGATTACTCCTGCTCCCATCTACCTTGTTGGCCCGGATGAGAGGGAATTTGATTAGAGATCAGGCCTTCCCTGAGTGAGACTTCCTATGTTCAAAACTGTAACAGCTATGTAGTATGTATGCATACATGTACACACACACACACACACACACACACACACTTATATATGTGCAGGGTAGACCAAAACAATATTAACAATATTTTCTCTGCTTCATGGGGTATATGCAATTTTTATTTCTTTATCCTTTCCATATTTTATGTTTTCTACATTTCACATCTATTATTTTTATAGTCATAAGGACAATGAAATTAATATTTGAAATAGATTTAAACAGGGGATGTATGGCAGGTACAAAAACTGCAAAGTTGGGTTGATTTACTTTCCACTGTAGGATAATTATTACATTAAAAATTTGCCCTGGATTCAGATAAACTTTGAGCACATAAAAAAAAAAATGTCTTTTCAATGTCTTTCTTCTCTTTATGCAGAGCAAGAATTTTAAAGAGTAAATTGTGAAGGTAACATTTGCCTTGCTGAGTTCCAGCCCAAACTGGTCTAAGGCTTGCAGAAAACGCAAAATGATCAGTTTGCGTTATACGTACCCTTTTTCAATTAGAATATTTAAAGAAAGTAAATATCTGGCAGGGAAGCACTTTTCACACCTAATGTAAAGTAATAGGCTGTTAAAATTGAAGACCTTTTGGGAGATAAACAGGTAACACACTCATTACAGAAGACAGGCACTTGGGATCCTGCTGACTTACGCAGCCTCAATGCCCGATGCCCAACACGGTCCCTCCCCTTCCCCCAGCTCCTTAGAAAACTCTCAGAGGAACCACTGAGTGATTCCAACTAGAAAACCAGAAAAACCAAACAACTTAAGTTCCTCCTGGAACTTATCAGACATGTGATTAAAAGGGAAACCAGAATTCTTTCTTCTTTCCTTCTCAACACTCCACACACCGCCCACAGCTAACTCAGCAGCCAGCATCATGGCTTTGCAAGCTAATCATTAGTTCCCGCAAACCTTCCTGCAAGTATTCTTAGATTGTATTAAGAAATACATTCGGCTCTTTTATTTGCTTATTTTGTCTTCGTCAACGACAGGATAAATGTTGTTTGTGAAGATTTTTAAAACCACACACACAAAAAAGCAGATACCTATTTATACATGCCCTGTGATAACGGTTATAAAAACTGATGGATGCGCCATGGTAGCCTCTGACTGTTATTGCATCAGTGGAACACTATCCAGATGCAGAAAAGAATTGAAAACAATTATAGTCTTTATAGGTATTTCAGAAAGAATATTAAAGGGTTTGTGTACAGACTATGTATGTGCAACCTAGACTGCCCCCCTCCTGGAGCCACAAACACTCATTCCTCCAGCTTCCAGGAATGTTGACCTTGGAAACAGGGACTGTCCCTCCCCACCCCAGGTCATGCCCCCATTCCCTAAGACAGTTTCTTTCACTGGCTGGTCTGTGCTGCCATACAAACATCCAGCCTGCTTGCCTCGATGTGGGACAATCTGAAGGGCCATGTCAGTTTCAGACTGCCCCTGGAGATCAGCTGAAGGCTTTGCTGAAGCTGCATCACAGTTCATCTTCTCCATCTGCGCCATCCTGTTTCTCATACTCCCTGATACGTGCTGTTCCAAGAGGACCCCAGTAAAATCCTTCAAGCAAATCTCCATCGAAGAGCCTGTTCCCTAAAGGATTCACTTTACGATCACATGGTAGATTATTATTATTATTTGCAAATATATGGCTTTCGCTGTCTGTGGGATTATTACCTCTCCACACCTATTGACGTCAGGCTGGGCCATGCCACTTACTTTAGCACAGAAAGGTGAGCAAAAGTGATAAATGCCATTTAAGCTTTTAGAACTATTAAGTTGTTCTAACATCTTTATTTTCCTTCTGTGTGTCATGATAGGAGTATATACAACTGGTCCTTCAGTCTGGGCTCAACAATTAAAAATATATGGAGCTGAGTCAGAGGTGGCCTACATTTGACATGTAACGTAAATGAAAATTAATGTTGCTATAAGCCACTAAAATTGAGGGAATTATCTGACGGTACAGCATAGTAGTCTAAGTGGGGTGATACAAAGGGTTCTGAATTATACTTGAAACATTCCTTTTCTTCATTCTTTTTACTCTCAGTATCTCTGACATTTATCACCTGTTCTTGAAACTCCTCTTTCCATAGCTGAAATTCACTTGCCTACTAAAATGTAACCTCATCTTTCTTGACCCACCCTGAGTAAAACAACATTAAGAAGTGAGGAAGAAATTTTGAATTTCTTTAGATGTTAGGATAGAAGGGGAAGTGGAGGGACAAAGAAAGGGATAGACCCAGTAACAAAAGATAGGATTCCCTTAGCAGACTATTGTAGAAGGGAGGAAGGAGTGGAAAAGAATGCACTTAAAATTTAATATCTTTCCATTCATCCTCGTTACATACATATGTAAGAAAATAGGACCAGAATGACCAAGAGCCAAAAGTTAGCAATATTTGCAGTATTTGAGTGGAGGAATTATGGGAAGATTCTTCTATTTAGTTTTCTTTAATTGCAAAAATATTCTTAATGGATACATATCCTTCTGTGACTATAAGGGATCAAGCACTTTTTTTCTTTCATTTTATTTACTTTTTTTTTTTTAATTAAAGTTTATGGGGTTGACAATTGTTAGTAAAGGTACATAGGCTTCAGGTGTACAATTCTGTAATATATCATCTACATATCACACTGTGTGTTCACCACCCAGAGTCAGTTCTCCTTCCATCACCATATATTTGATCTCTTTTACCCTCATCCTTCACTCCCCTCCTGCCTTACCCTCTGGTAACCACTAAATTATTTTCTGTGTCTATGCGTTTTTGCTTCTTCATTTGTTTGTCTTGTTCCTTTGTTGTTTTCAGTTTTGTACACCGTATATCAGTAAAATCACACGGTTCTTGACTTTTTCTGCCTGACTTATTTTGCTTTGCATAATAATCTGAAGATCCATCCATGTTGTCACAAATGGCACTATTTCATCTTTTCTTATGGCAGAATAGTATTCCATTGTGCATATGTACCACATATTCTTTATCCAATCATCTATTGAAGGACACTTCATTTGTTTCCATGTCTTGGCCACCATAAATAAAACTGCAATGAATATCTGAACACATGTATTGCGACAGGGCTGTCCCCTATCACCTCTGCTTTTCAGCATAGTATTGGAAGTCCTAGCCAAAGCATTCAGGCAAGAGAAAGAAATAAAAGGCATCCTAATTGGGAATGAAGAAGTTAAATTGCCACTGTTTGAAGATGACATGATGCTATATATAGAAAACCCTAAAAACTCCACCAAAAAGCTAAGAAACAATAAACAAATACAGTAAAGTTGCTGACTACAAAATCAATGTACAAAAGTCCATTGCATTCCTAATACTAACAATGAAATCTCAGAAAAAGAAATTAAAAAACCCCGCAATTCCTTTTCCAGTTACAACAAAAAGAATAAAATACCTTGGAATAAACTTAACCAAGGATGTGAAAGACCTATACACTGAAAACTATAAGACATTTTTGAAAGAAATTGAAGAAGACACAAAGAAACGGAAAGACATTCCATGCTCATGGATTGGAAGAATCAACATAGTTAAAATGGCCATACTACCCAAAGCAATATACAGATTTAATTCAATACCCATCAAAATCCCAATGGCATTTTTTAAAGAAATAGAACAAAAAAATCATCAGATTTGTTTGGAACCACAAAAGACCCTGAATAGCCAAAGCAATCCTAAGAAAAAAGAACAATGCTGGAAGTATCACACTCCCTGACTTTAGCTTGTATTCAGGGCACCAATAATCAAAACAGTATCTTATTGGCAGAAAAACAGATACATAGATCAATGGAATAGAATCGAGAACCCAGAAATAAACCATATAAATATGGACAGAAAATTTTTGACAAAGAAGCCAAAAACCTACAATGGAGAAAAGACAGCCTCTTCAATAAATGTTGCTGGGAAAACTGGAAAGCCATGTGTAAAAGAATGAAACTGGACTGCTATCTGTCACCATGTACCAAAATTAGCTCAAAATGGATCAAAGACCTAAATATAAGACCTGAAACAATAAACTGCATAGAAGAAAACACAGGTACTAAACTTATAGACCTTGGGTTTAAAGAGGATTTTATGAATTTGACTTCAAAGGGAAGGGAAGTAAAAGCTAAAATAAATGAATGGGACTATATCAAACTAAAAAGCTTCTGCACAGCAAAATAAACCATCAACAAAACAAAGAGGCAACAAACAGAATGGGAAAAGAATTTTTGTAAACAACGCCTCTGATAAGTGGCTAATATCCAAAATATACAAGGAACTCATACAACTCAACAAAAAAACAAACAAACACTCCAATTAGCAAATGGGCAGAGGACCTGAAGAGACATTTCTCCAAAGAGGACATACAAATGGCCAATAGATATATGAAATGATGCTCAACATTACTAATCATCAGAGAAATGCAAGTAAAAACCACTATGAGATATCACCTCACCCCAGTTAGAATGGCTATCATCAACAAGACAAATAGTAACAAGTGTTGGAGAGGCTGTGGAGAAAAAGGAACCCTCATACACTGTTGGTGGGAATGCAGACTGGTGCAGCTGCTGTGGAAGGCAGGGTGGAGGTTCCTCAAAAAATTAAGGATAAAATTACCATATGACCCAGCAATCCCTCTCCTGGGTATCTACCCAAAAAAATCTGAAAACTTTTATCTGTGAAATACCTTTCCAAGGGAAAAATATCCCTGAGCCAGGCAACTGCTGCTGACTATCCCAACCTATCTCCCCAAACTACCTGAAAGGTCTGGAGGCAATTTCAAGTGATAGAGAACAGAGCTGTAGGGAGAGTATCTTAACCTGTCAATAAAAGCATGTATCAAAACCAGGAAGAGGGATCAAAATGTAGTATCAGGCAGTGTGGAAGAGCATGATATGTCAGGACACTGATAACCGTTCTGGAGCAGAGAATGTGGGCGAGAGGAGGAACGGGAGAAGACAACTCTGAGAGAAAGTCAGGAGCCTGGCACGAAGACGTAAACGTGATGCGCAGGAGGCTTTGCAAGGATCTACAGCTAGTCAACTGCACTGTGGCATTCTCAAGGCACAGCTTTCTGTATTTGAAAGAGATAAAATCCTGGTGGGATAATCTAGACATTTCGTTTTATCTTGTGGATGTTACTCCCTATCTTGAGTTTCTGTCCTCCTGACACTGGCCAGAAGTTTAATTACCTACTCAAAGGCCCATTTTTTTAAAATTCAAAGATAGTAATGAGATGTGACTTCTATTTGCCCTATAAAATCTGCATCCATTTTTCCATGAAGGCGATCCAAAACATCAAACTCATGATGATGCAGAGATAAATTAATGACAATTTTGTTTCTGAATCCATGTTCTATGAATTGTTCATCCCATTGAATAGTGTCGCACAATCTCATGCATTGCTAAGGCCTTTTCAAGTTCATGACCGCATTTAAATTATTCCTATCAACAATGTTGTGAGAGAGACTTTGCCAAATCCATTTTATAGGTAAAGGGACTGAGGGCCTTGATACGAAAGGGGGTGCGTCCACTGTAGAAATACTTAGAACCTGGTCAGTTCTGAATTGAAATTGTGACTCTACCACTTATCAGCTGGGTAAACTATTTAATCTCTTTGAACCTCATATGCCTCATGTTTGACAAGAGATGATGAATAAGTCTCACAGGGTTTTGTAAACATTTCAATGAGGTTTTAGTCCATTATAGCAGTGTTATGCTAGCAGTGATTATTCTTACTGTTCAAAGAGCAAAGCTCAGGTTTGAACACAGTTCTTCTTACACTAAGTGCTCTCTCTCCTTTGTTACGACACAAATGTTTCCACAAAGATGGCGTGGAGGGCCATTCAGGAACTCATTTGTTAAAGAGTCTAAGAGATTTGGCCTGGCTCCTATTCTTAGGGCTTGTATTTTGCCCTATGTCTCAGGAGATGATGTTTCCATATACATTAGTTCAGTAGAAATTGTCATACCACAGTACATGAGTGGATAGGGTTATAGATTTTGTTTCAGTTTTTGGGTTCTGAGAAATAAGCTCTGATACTTGAGGCAGAAGCAGTTTTTGCTTGCGAAATGTTTTAAAAAGGCAAAAGCATTTTTCTATGTAATTCTATCATTAGATCTTTCAAAAGGGGAAAAACCCTGAATGTACTCCATTGTTAAATTCTCCCATAACAGCATTACCTTTATGCTCAAATCATTTATTTCAAGGTTGTATTAGATTTTGAAATAAACACCCTGGGGGCAAGGATGTTATAACTCCTCTATCTGTTCAGCACTGAGAACAGAACACTTCATACTCTCATTCAACGTAAAGTCAGTGTCTGTGTTTCTTGGATGAATATTGAATCTCGAATGAAGATATGGCTGAACGGACCCTTCATGGACCCGGATGTGCTTTAGTGTGGTAAAGCTCCGTGCTTTTTAATTGGGCACAAATTAAAAAATATGAAAGACTTTCTTTAATCTTCAGGTGAGGCTATTTTCCTTCTCCTTCCCTCCTTACTTTCCCCCTTGTTTCACAATATGGGGAAGGTCTTCTGAGGCAAAAAGATTGCTATTTATTTCTCATTAATTAAAGTGGCAGAATCAGAGAGGACAAGCTTTTCCTTTGAAGTAGATCAGTTCTTTTAAGTTAGATCAGATTTCACATCAATTAGAGGAACCATCACTGAGCATACCAGTGGAAATATACCTTTTCTTTAAAACTGTTTAAGGGTGTGACTAATACGTGAGAGATTTCCACAGTGGAGGAAGCTTTCTGGTTTGTCTTTTATTTTAAGAGTTCCTGGTGGGATGTCGGAGTGGAATTCACATTTTCAGTCCTCCACTCATTAGGCAAATAATATTTTCCTGTTTAAATTCAGCAAAACCCCCAAACAATAAAAACAACAATAATCCCTTCCCTCATGGAAGGAGTTTGTATTAGGATAATAAATGGTATTCTCATATATAAGACTCAACATCTTCAAAGTTCATATTAGGAAACATGGAATGTTCTTGGGTTAATTGTCAGATTTCTTGTTTTCATTTTTGGCTCTTTTGTCATACCACATGTCCAAGACAAACATTACATTTTAATTTTCCACCACCATGATGGAACTACGAAAGGGTTATTTAATTGCTGCTGTGTACAGAGGTCCTTCTGAGCTTGAACTGGCTTCTTTGGGGCCCTTTTCTCTGGACAGGCCAGGGGCTCAAGCTCTTTCACATCAAGAATGTTATCAACATGGATTGCTACGAAGCTGGCAAAATAGTGGTTCCTAGAGTATAGGTCCATGGTTCTGCCTCCTTGTTCTGGCTATCAAGATTTCTGCTTAACTTTTATTTCTAAAAGAGGCATTCAACACATCTACTTCCTTCCTACCTAATGATTTTACCTTCGCAAACACTGTATGGGTCCAAGTTCTACCTGGGTCCTCTACTACAGGTATAAACCCTTATTGTAGGACAAGTTTTCCTTGCTTCTCCTGAGTGTTTGTACTTCAGAGGCCCTTCAGACTGACCACTTCCAGTTGTCCAGTCTCTACCCTACCCAGGAAGTGATCCCTGCAGGCCTTTCCCATTCATTGCACTTTTCAAAGCATGGAACCATCATCAAAGTCCTCGTAATAGCAGTATGTATCACGGTGCTGAATTTCCCCTTTGCAAACAGTGACTGTGGCTCTTAAATTTTTGAAAAGCCATTTACTCTACTGATCCCAAACACATTCTTCTTAAATCTCCAATGGCAAAAAATGTGAAAACTCTTCAGACTGCATTGATGCAGTGCCTTTTAGTGTTGTTTGTGACACAGACAAAATGATCTGCTACCAGGTCTTCCTTTCCCTCTATTCACAACAGTCCTTTTGACATCCTTCTTCTTTTTTCCTGTGAAACGAAATGCTGGGGAGAAAGCTGTGGTCCAAGGAAGGTTACTATTCCAAGTTGACTGCACCCACAGCTTGCAGGATGCCAATCACAGGGCAAACAATGCCATACTCACGGTTCTGAGAGATTCCAGGGGAGGCATGCTGAGGTCAAGATGAAGGAAAAGTTAAACTGATGTCCTTCATCCCAAATGTATCTACAGGGGTTCCAGGAGCAGGAGAGCTACCCCATGGTTTTGCCAATATCATAGCAGCAGTAGATTGAGGAGAAGAGAAATGAACTTTGTGTCTGAGAAAGAGAGCTAAAGCCCAATTTTAAGTGTGGACTATGTGAATGCGTTCAATGCCCAATTTCCTGAATTTTTCACTAAAGAACACACACTTGTCATTTGAGGGCAAGGTAAACCATTGCAAGCACTGGCTGGGAGCTAAGATGAATCTGTACATTCTTTCAGGTTTCCAGGTGCAGTATAATTATAAATAAGAAGGTCTGGTTGAACCAAGATGACCCTAATTATCTTTATTAAAAACACAGATGGGGAGGTAATAGAAGCTAGTGTACAAGAAAAGCCTGTTCTTAGACCAGAACTATGTTTAAAGCTAAGAGCTTGGAAAATTCCACTATTGGTATATTCCCCTGTATCCAATTTTTTTCACAAATTGAGTATCTTAAATCTTCCCTGCTCTACTCCGGAAATTACTATGGTGTACTGGTTAAGGCTCTAGTAGCAAATAGAGTTTATGTTCCATGTCCTCCACTTATTAACTGTGGAACATTGGACAAGTTAAACTTTGTAAGCCTCGACCTCTTTGTCTGTACAATGGGAATAACACAAGCTATCTGGTAACACTGCTATGAGATTTTAAAAAGACAATACATCTAAAGTGCTTAGTTCAGGGCTAGCCAGACAGTAAGTACTGAATGAGCACTATGTATAGTGGATATTATGTAACTTGGTGATTTCTGTGGACTTCAGCAGAAGTGAACCTATATGACTTCATCTTCAGAATCTGTGAGTTCCCCATCTCTTCTCACCATCTCAGTGTCTTCCTGTAGTGACATTGGAAACCTCGGCACCTTACATTTCACAGCCCATCCAAACCATTTCCATATTTCCTAACAAATAAGGTACCAACACAATCCCTATGGCATTTATTGCTCCCTAGCAAAATACACACACACACACACACACACACACACGTGCAGTCTGACGATTAAGTTCACGAACTCATCCTAGAAAAAGTGCTACATACCTCATTGCTGAATATCACTACTGTAACCTTCCAAATACTCCCCTTGGGAAGCTATGTACTAATGCCAGCACCTAGTCCACCCTTCAGAGCAATTTTGGAACTCTTTCTGGAATGGTCATCTGAGGTGTTGTCATATTACCCTTGATGTCCTGAATGTCATCAAAATGTCTTCCTTTCAATATTTCCTTTATCTTCAGGTAAAGAAAGAAGTCATTGGGGGCCAGATCAGATGAGTGGAGAGGATGTTGCAATACAGTTATTTGTTTACTGGCTAAAAACTCCCTCACAGATAGCACCGTGTGAGCTGGTGCATTGTCGTGATGCAAGAGCCATGAATTGGTGAAAAGTTCAGGTTGTCTAGCATTTTCATGCAACCTTTCCAGCACTTCCAAATAGTAAACTTGGTTAACTGTTTGTCCAGTTGGTACAAATTCATAATGAATAATCCCTCTGATATCTAAAAAGGTTAGCAACATCGTTGCAATGAGTTCATGAACATAATTGCCAGACCTCATATATTTTATATATAATTAGAAACTCTTAAGACTTCCACTCCCAAAGCCAGATTCCATCCCAAAGACTGTCCCCTTACCTAGGCCAATAATCGCTGGTAGGGAATTTATTAGGCACCCTGGGAAATAAAATAACAACTATTGCATTTTACTTGGTTTTCTATGAAATGGTCTAGCTTGTGACACACCTATAATGAGCCCTATGTATTTCCATTTGTACAAATTGAGGTAGCAACCAGGTTAACAAAGCTTAGTACACTGTAGTCTTTCAAGACCAAACTCCACAATGTTCCACAGTCATAGGTACTATATAATAAATCCATAAAGCACAAGAGGCCCCCAAAGTTATGAGAATCTACATATGGGTTGACCTGGCCCAATCTGAACTACCATATTGTACAAAATGTACACATTTTAAGAGATGTTATCTATGTATTTTTGAAGTTATATTGAATTACGGTACCAGTGTGTAATAGGGCATTTGCTCAAAAGATGACATTAATCAAATGAATGCTAGTGTCATTCATTTTATTACAATTTTAATACAGTTTTTCTTTCCTTTCTTAACATATGCATACATTTTTTGACACCCTCTGTATTTGAATGGAATGCTAAATTTTATTGAAAAATATTTTGGGAAATGGAGTCTTAAGTTATATCCTAAGTATCTAGGTTTCTGTTTTTATCTTATTAGTAGGAAGCAACCTTGGCAAATGTCACTTTGTTTTAGATTATTTCATACTATATTCTATCAGTATCACCCAACTGAATTTTTGGGAACCCCCTATAAGCTGAGCATGGGATGTGTGCCAAGGGGTACACATGCATAAATAAAGGTTCCTACAAGCCGTGTCACAATGTTAGGGTTATTTTGGCTAAGGCAGTCCTTGTGACTCTGACTAAATGGTGTTCACCAGTTTCTGGGAGGTTGTGTCCTAGAGAATTACTCATGATATGGATTTCGGGATCTGTAACTGAGAATCCCTCATCTTAAAAAGAAGGTGGGAAAAGGGAGAAAAAGAACCTAAAGTCTACCGAACCCCACTGCGTGTCTGACATGGTTTTAAGAGACTTTTTAAATACCATCACATGAGGCACTTTACATATGCTCCATAAGAACCCCAGTGAGGGACTTCTGTAATGAACTTGAATTCATCTTCCAGCATCCCTTCCACAGAGTAACCATTTCTCACATGTGCCTTTTGCCTGGTAAGCTGTCAATTACCAATCTTTAGCCCTTGGACACAGAGGTGGCTATCTGGTCCAGCCTGGACTAAGCAGATTTCTTCTCTGAGTTATGCTTGCTAGAAGAACAAGGATCTCTCTCTCTCTCTCTCTCTCTCTCTCTCTCTCTCTCTCTCTCTCTCTCTCTCTTTTTGACTGGCTAAATAAAGAACATTTCTCCTGTCACCTGTTAACAAGCATCCTCAGGATAAAATAACATACAGAGAGAAGTAGAACTGAGAGATAGAGAAAGGACCAGAACTTGGAAAGATTATTTGATCTGGTTCTAACCTTGTCTGAAACTGAACAGACTGCTATGGATTTCCCAAATTTTGTTTTTCCTGAATCAAATTTGTTTGTGTCACTTCTAACTAAAAGAGTCCTAGACAAATAAAAGAGCTATTATGCTCATTTTATGAGTGAACAAACCAAGGCTCAGAAAAGAAAATTTTCTTGCCCCCAAAGTGGCATGGCTGAGATTCAATCCAGGTCTTTTTGTCTGCAAAGTTTGTGGAGTTTTTTCTATCCTGATGCCTCCCTAGAAGGTCAGGAGAAGCTGTCAATCTCTTTCCAGATTTCTGAATTCTCTAGAAGTTGAATTATGACTGCAAAACAGACAAAAGGGCTGCTGTGGATTTCACATTTGGTTTGAGCCAATGTGAGCCTGATCAGAAAAGCTTA
Source organism: Rhinolophus sinicus (assembly GCF_057876585.1). Classification (NCBI taxonomy): domain Eukaryota; kingdom Metazoa; phylum Chordata; class Mammalia; order Chiroptera; family Rhinolophidae; genus Rhinolophus; species Rhinolophus sinicus. Next base: position 59,919,301 of record NC_142516.1, read on the forward strand.
CTAACAAAAGGCTCCAGAATGGAGCCAACCTTCCTGCTCTGAGTGACTCCAATTTCCCACTGGGGAGTTTGGGTGAACAGGGAGGATAAGGACCAGCAGAACACTAAATCCCAGCTGAAAGACAAGTGCATACGCTCCCTTTAGAAGGAGATGGACAAAACGCCTTAAGGATACACCCAAGAACGACGTCAAATAATGAGGCAATCCCAGGATGAAGACCAAAGACATACACAGGCGTGGGGGATGACTTCAGAGGAAATCAGGGTTTCTGGTTATTCTAGATCAGAAAAAGTATGATGAGGTTCTTAGGGGTGGAGGGGAGAGATACTGGAAAACGCTAGCTACAGCAGCTAGCATAGGAATTATCTGTAACCATGGACAACACTGGAAACACTCACTGTCATACTGGTCATTTCACTCACTCACTCACTCACTCACTCACTCACTCACTCACTCACTCACTCATTAACTCATTCATTCACTTCCTCAGCAAACATTTATTAGGCACCTGTTATGTGTCAGGCTTTGAGCTGAGCACTGGGAATTCAGGAATTTAGCTGGGGTTCCTGCTTTCAGGGTTTTATAGCTGGAGGCCATGGGTGGCAGTCATTGACAATTGTGGGTGTGCATGTGTGTGTCTCTGTGTCTCTGTGTGTTTGCATGCATGTGAGAGAGATAGAGTAAGGCTAAGAGAGACTGAGAGATCTGGAGTGTTGGTGTAGAGGATTTCAGAACCACCATTTATGCCACTAGAGATTTATGTTTTTCTGGGGAGTTGTCTACATGACAAATACCCCTTGGAGGAGTAAAGCCTTAGTTAACTACACCTGTATAAGTAGACCTTCTGCCAGATGGTTGGCAGAAAGCCTTGGGAATGAGGACCAGGATGGTGGAAGTGGAAGGTGGAGGACCCAGTCGAAGGAGTAAAACATCTTCTGAAATGTTTGCTGGGGAAAGTTGTCAAAAACAGTTGTGCACCTCCACTTCCGAATTCCCGACTTGAATGAAATGTTCAGCTTGGGCTCAGGGGGACAGGGAATCAGCCCTCCATGGGTAATGGACTGGACAATAACATTGTATAGTGCTTTTGGGATTGTAAAAATGGTTTTCATGCACATTTCATGCTATTTTTACAGCAACTTAGAGAGGCAGCTCTGATTAATGTATATTTTTCAGATGTGGAAAATGAGTCTCATGGAAGGGAATTGACTTGCCTAAGCTCACACAGCCTGAAACATGGCAGGTATGGGATCTGAACCCCAATATTTTGGGTGCAAAGCTCATGTCTTCCAACTAACTTGCACGTGTTACTTCTGCTTCAACCCAGGAGGCCCTGCCATTGGCACAAAGCAAAGAGGCTAATTAACAATCAGAGCTATTCAGGTGGCACAGTTCCTTTTTGAAGATGAATCTTAGCCTGAGGCAGTGTATACCATCAGCCTTAAAAAGAGTATGACGGCTTTTTACTCACCCAATAATTTGGTTAATAAGCATTTCCTTGAAGAGAAGCAACTCAAGTGAGATAATTTGGAAAGCTCCCAGCACAGAGCCAGTCACTTAGTAGGCACTTCAGTCATTGCCAAATTCAAGATCTGCACCCTGCCTGCCTCTGCAGCCATATTGCACCCCACTCTTCCACCAGTCGCAGTGGTCTGCTTTAAATCCCTGCAGCACACGTAAGCACTATTATGATTCTAGTATAACAGATGGGAATAGAGGCATAGAGAGCTTAAGTCACTTGCCTAAAGTCACACAGCAGGTCAGTGGAGCAGTGAGGATTCAAACCCAGGACATTTTGCTTCATAAACTACCTTCCACCGCACTGACTTCTCCAAGGTATTAAGGAGGCGAATAGAACATTATAGCGATAGGCAAGAACATGTGTTTACCTCACAGTGTTGTGAGGCTTGCATGACTTTGCATATAAAGAGCAATTAGAACATGGCTGGCTCAATTAACATTAGCCATCATTATTAATCACACAGCGTTCACATCAAGAACCAGTTCCTCAGGGAAACTTCTTGGTTCCCACTGTCTGGATCAATTCCCATTATTACATCCTTTTATAAAAAGTAATATTATCCTTTAAAGCACTTATCTCAATTTGTTATTACATACCTATTTGTGATTTATTGTTTTAACATTTTATTTTCTTCTGTATTCCAGTGCCCAGCCCTGGTAAAACAAACAAATAACAAACAAACAAACAAAACAAAACTCCAATTTAGTAAGTATTTCTTGAATGAATGGATGAGTGAATGAAACATTCCTTGCGCGCCCTAGACAGCCTACATTTTTCTCCTCTTAGTGGGAGGAGAACATTCTTCTTTGTTTCTCTTCATGCCATCTTGGGACTCTCACGCGTTTCCCACAGCTAATCTACATGGTGTTTACAGGTGCCTTCTGAAAACCGCCTACTCCCTGGTTTCTAAACTCAGCTAAGCTATGTCTTTGAAATGTCAGCCTCTCCTGTTAAGTCTCCTTCTCAAAAAGAAGCGAGAAATTCAGACAAGGAAAGTTTTCAGTTCCTCTTCTCTTCGTGCCAATTGTATAATGAATCTGTGGGACTGAGTTTATTTCCAAATTTAGACCAACTCTGAGCACAATGGAGGCTTCTAAACTCATCCCAGTGGATCTCAAACCCACTTTTGACTTTTAAAGAATACAGATTGGGGGAGAGGGGGTTGATGAGTGGTGAGTGGGAACAGAAAGTTCCAGAAAACATAGTGGTGTAGTATCTATTCATCATGTCCCTTTTTACCTCTTGTCTCGATGTGGTTCTTTAGAAACTGCATTCTCTTTCTACTCCTATGATTATACTCTTTAGAGACGAATATTTCTCTTGCCTTTCAAAGAAGCTATTTTATTTGTGGCTGCTCATAAAACGAAAAGTCACAAATTCCTTCAAACTCACTTTTTTGGCTTCCTTGATATAAAGATTTTCTGAATAGCCTCCTTGTGCCGTTTCTTCCCTTAATCTTAGCATTTTTATTTTCTTTCTTTTGAAATCACCGTACTCACCAGCATGAGTAGACATGAGTATCAATCCCTACTTTTCTCTGTTACCTTGACCTTTACATCTGTAAAACTGGCTCTGTCTACTTCACAGGTTACTTCACAGGTTAATTGTGAGCATTAAAAATGAGACAATGGATGTGTAACAGAGAGCTTTAAATGGGGCATATCTTTGTTTCTGTTGAAGTTCTAAAGACAAGAACAAAGATGACAGCAAGGACTCCCTCATCCTAAGCAGAGATGTTGGACCATCTAGGCAGGATTTTCCCAGACTCCTCTGTGCCCTCGAGTCCATTTCCCACTGCAGGGGTGTCTTAGGAGGCATCTCTGACTGTCTCATCTCTGGAGAATCACAGAGGAAAGAGCTCAGAGGGCACCAAGCCCAGATTACAATGCCACCGCGGTTATTTCCGCCCTTGCCACCCCAGAAGAGGCAAAGTCTGCCAGGTGAGGAGGTGAAGATGAGAGGAAAAACAAGACAGAAGGATCATTATGAAATAGCAGGGCCGCCTCACCTTTTTCACAGTGCTGCTCTACATGGTTCATGATTCAGTCCTATGCTGCACAGGGAGAAAAATTTTGAATTGGAAGAGAAATTGACATTTTGATATTGGAACAGACTGACAATTCAAATACAGGTCTCTGTACTAATCTCTTATGAACAACCCTTGGGGCCAAATAGATATCAGAATTCAGAACTTTCATGATTTTTACAAAGGGCATATCCTGTTATCAGTGGGTAGAGGACAGCACCCCACAATCAAACAGGTTAATATTTCTGCAGCAAACTATACTGTTATCCACACAAGGTAGCCCTATGTAATGACAATAATCACCCTAACATCAGTTTCTGTCAGGTTTTTTCACCAAATGAATTTGTAGCAAACTTCAAAAATTGTTTTGATTTTTAGAGATTTAGGAATTTCAGAATTGCAGATAAGGAATTGAGGAAAGGTTCCTGAAAACAAGAATGTTTACTGATGCCTGAAAGTGACCTGAGGATCTAAAGAAGAATCTGCCCCAAATCGCCTCCTGGGGCAGGAATCTAACAGAGTGAGTTGGAAAGAGAGTGGTGTAAAAACTCTTATGCTGGAACCCCACTGAATTCCACCCGTTCAAGAAATCAAATGATGTATTATAAAATTGTACACTGAAAACCTATGGAGTTTTGTTGACCAGTCACCCCAATAAATTTTAATAATAAAAATCTGTTCCTTAGGTAAATGTGTATGAATGTTGCCTGTGCAATTTTCACACAGCAGGTGATTCATAAATGTTAACTGTCCTCCATGTTCCTCTACTTCCTCATAAATACTGGTAGATGGTCCATATCCTTTCCCAATAGGAAGCATAATGAAGCTGAGAGCTGAGAGCTACAGCATCTCACGTCACTGGAACCTTTTCCAAGGATGCAGGGCAGAAGCAGTAACTAGAGAAAGAGCATGAAGCACTGCCCCAGTCACGGGGTCACTACCTGAGACCTGGGCCTGCTGTTGGGTCAGGTGGATGACCAATAAAACCCCATGTACACTACCCCCATGTCCCAGAACTACCTTGCCCCTGGTTGGGTCTTCAATAATTTGGACTCTGTAATTGGCTCCCAAAAAATCAGTGGGATTGGTTAATCTGCTCCCTCTTTGGCAGTCCCTTTACCTTACCTCTAGGGCTTGGTGGGGAGAAGGGTGGGGCTGGGGAGAGGGCACTGAGAGCAAGGACAGAAGCAACGGAGCTGGACTAGCGGCAGCAGCCACCATGGAGGGTCCTGCCTGAAGATCAAAGGGCTGAAATTCCTCAAGGCTCTGGCCCCTGACATCACCAAGAAATACTACCTGAGGAAGAAACTACAGAGGAAGGTATAAATTTATCATTAGTGAAAACAAGTTGTGAACCCAAAACTTCTAAGGGAAATAATTTTTTCAGCCACTCTGCTAGTAGTCTGGATTATTTATTATCTCCATAGAAAACTATCTGAAAATTGCTATCATACAAAGAGGCAATACAAAACATGCCACCAGTTACGAAGAAAACGTATTATTGAAGCATGCCAGGCCAAACCAAGACAATATGTTATTTTTCTGGATTTTGTGAGGTTTATGATATATATCAGCAAAAGTGTGTAATTTGGTATGGTTTCTTTTCCTATTCAAAACAACAATTTGTACTCATACCTAATTTTGCCCTTGTGATATTTTCTTCCATTATCTACATTTTATTATATTTTTACAGAGGGCCCCCAAACTGTGTGTTTCAGACCCTACAAACTAAATGTACCCTACTTCCCATTTTATATTCCTGCTAACATAAATTTTGTACTTGTAGTTTGATCATTTCCTATTCTGGTTAGGGCAGGGGAGATGGCCCGAAGGGAGGCTGTTGTAGTTGAAGTTTCACCCTCTGAAATGAATGGACCCACCACTCACAAGGAAGACCTGGCATGACCAGCCATGCAACATGCTCAGAAGGATGGAAAGATTTGTCAAAGTTCACACCTTGACAGAGAAGCAACTTGTCTCTTGAAGAAAGAGAGGAAGGAGGACAGGTTGCAGCAAGACATTTAATGCTCACGTCTCCTAACTCTTTCTTCAGAGGGAATAGGTAATAATTCCACACTTGATCAAAATGAGGGCTTCATAAGGATAATATCATATGAAACAATTAGAGGGGATTATTTTTGGAGAAACTGTGAAGCAAAATAAATATGGAGAGATGCTGGAAGTACATGTTTTTGAAATTTTGAATACATAGATTTGGTTTCTTCTAAATATCCTCACCTTTGCTTCCTATTTTCCCTCCTCACTCTTTACCCCTAACATAATAAAGGTTTCAAAGTAAAACACAAATTTTTCATTGAATTTTGCTGTAACTTGGGAGAAAGTAGGTGAGGCTGCTTAGATGAAAGGGGAGAAGGGAAATGTTTTCTGGAAAGGTGGGTTAGGGGGTGGGTAGCTGCTGACAGGCAAAAATGCACATGGGTTTGTTAGGTTTTTGAGGAGAGACAGACAAGAAAGAGGATAGAGTTCCAAAACTCACTCTTTGATTGGATGGCAAGGGGGGGGGGGTGTGGAGAGAGAGAGAAAAGGGGAGGGAGGGAAAGGGAAGGAGAGGGAGAGGGAGAGCGAGAGGGAGAGACAGAGAGAGAGAGAGAGACAGAGAGAGAGAGAGAGAGAGAGAGAGAGAGAGAGAGAGAGAGAGAGAGAGAGACAAAGAGAGAGACAGAGAGAGACAGAGAGAGAGACAGAGAGAGAAAGGAGCCATCAAAACAAGCTAAGGCACTGCATCTCAACAGACATGATCCAAAAGACTTGCTACCCACACGTGATTCCTGGGAATGTCAGCCTTTATCTCACAAACTACTTGCATGAGTGGACAGGTGACAGAATTTTCTTTCGTTTGTGACACAGGTTAGGCACAGGAATCCAAACAGTTTGGCATACGCATATAATGCTTATATAGGAAACTAGGGGTCAATCCCGTGGTGGGGGCAGAGGTGAGCACAGGGGGACATGGATGGGATTGTCTGCTCAGACACCCCTCTCTTATTTCTCCTGGAAACTGCCTATTCCTCATCCATAAGTCTCCCTTGGGAAATGTTATTGTCTTATGTCACTTCATCCTTTCGGAAATTCTTGATTGGTCTAGGGGTGAGGGTCTAATGCAAGCCGATCTAATCAGAATCCTTCCCAGCAGCTTAAATGAAATCTAGAACCAAAAATAACAGTTTCTCTTGGACGTTGAGAGTTGCATGACATGAACTCTAGGAAGCACTGGGCACTGTACCCCATCTCGCAGAGACAGTCTCTCTGCAGCCACTGGGAATTAATTAAACACCCAGTAGCGAGTATGTGAGCCCGAATGAGAGCTGGCTTTGGCCTCTGGTTCCAGCGGGGCCCAGCTGTGTGCCTCTTCTTCCTATACTGTTAGCTCTTTCACATTTCTTTGGACTCCATGAACCAATAAGCCCCCTTTGTCTCGGCTACTTTAAGCTGCTTAGGTCACTTAGAACCAAAAGGGTCCTGTCTAACATGACAATTAAAATATATTTGATTAAGAATTAAAACCTCTTTATTACAACCCTGTTCACAAACTAAAACACAGTAGTTTGGTTTCCCCCCTTTAAAAATGGAAGATAACCAAATATAGCGACTCTTTTTAGGATGATTTTGTATGTCCTCAGGGTCAGTATTCAGCACGTCAGTTATTTAGAGCAGTGAGGATGATGGTGTAAGAAACACAGACATGCTGACCCCAGGAAATAGAATAGATATTGCTTAAAATAAGGTTTGAAAGGACTTGTTTTCTTGAAGTGAGTTGATTCATTCAGCAAGCAGTTCTCAAGGGCTTACTCTGTGCTGGGCCCAGAGCACTGGGGATATTATAAATCAGCAAAAAGACTAAAATCTGTACCCTTGTAGCTTATATTCTACTCTCCTTTTCCTATGGGAGTAAATCCGAAACTTTCTGGCTAACTGAAAATGCCAGCTCATTGTGTGCTGATTAATTTGGAAGGGTAGGCACCTTTGTCAGTGGCCAACCACATATGTTCTGCAGGTGAATGATGACAGTCCTGCTCCACCCACTTTTCCCACCCTAGATAATATGGCAAAAATTAGCTCCTTTCCTGCTATCAATGAAGAACATACCATTGTACCATTTCTTACCTCTGCTAAACTCAGCTCAAGTTCATCAAAAATTTAATGGTAAAAAAATGTCCCCCACCTCCTTTTCCTCTGGTACCTCCTGAAGTATATACACACCTATTTGTCATTATTCAAAATCAGAGACTTACATATACATAGTCAGAGCAAGACCAGTTACAAACAGAACAGTAGAAAGAATGTTGCTGCTTTGCAGCAAGGACAAGGGGCAAAACCACAAAGCCATGTAGAAAAAAAGGGTGAAAAATGAGGTTCCTTTTGAGAGTTCTGGGAAAGTAATTCCCTCTTCTTCCCCTTCCATGTAGACTGTACCTACTCCCCCATCCTGACTGGACATCTGAGGCATATTTTTATCCATGTCACTGACATCACTATCATAGGCCAGTAAAAGTCTTCCTGGCAAATTCCAAACATTACCTGCACTCCGTAGGGGGCAAACACATCAACAGTACTCCCCACTCCCCTTCTTTCGCAATGTATTTCCTTCTGTCCAATCTGGAAGTCATTCTGTTTGTCAAAAGGCCAAGGGATGATGAAACAACCCTCCCTCCAGTAAAGCAAAATGTAGAGATAGAAGAGTCGGAAGAGACAATGCTGTAGGACCCAACCCACGTTGAAAATGGCTCTTCATGGTTAAAAACTAGCAGGTACAGTCAGATTTTAGAGGAAAAGCAGCTTTTCCTCACAATGCAGTTTATAAAAACTCATTTTAAATCTGAAATGTGAAAGGGATCAAATATATGGTGATGGAAGGAGAACTGACTCTGGGTGGTGAATACATGATGTAATATATAGATGATGTAATACAGAATTGTACACCTGAAGCCTATGTAACTTTACTAACAATTGTCACTCCAATAAACTTTAATAAAAAATAAAAAAATCTGAGATGTGATTGGTTGGAGTCTAAGGTCCTGACTTATCTTCAATTAGCAATAAAAGCCCCGATAAAAGAAAGCAAGACTGTATCTTAGTGAGGACAGGTAGCTGGGACAAAAACCACAGAGAAAACATGGAAAAAGCCAGGAAGAAGGTATCCAATTAGAGACGAGAAATTCACCTGAGCCAGAACAGACATGGTTTTCTTTGATGCTGTTGACTAAAGTGTGAGTTTGTGTTGGTAACAAAAGTTCTGTTTATTTCAAACCAGTGTCTTGGAGAAGAAATTCGATATTAGTATCAGAACCACAAGTAGTATTTGTAGCTCTTTTGCATATAATGTGTATCATAACTGCAGAGGGAACTGTGTATAGATTTCATTCCATAGAGTGAAATCATATCTCTGTCTTCATACCCATTTTAAAGTCCAGTTAAAAGACAAATACATTTTGTTTTCTCATTGTATAAAACTGCAGAATTCAGAAAGGCACTGTGAAACAAAAATCGTATTTTAAGAAACGAGTCATCTTTACCCAATTGTTGAGAAATAGCCACTATTAAATATTTGGTGTGCACCTTTTCAGCCTTTGTTTCTGTGTTTTTGTTTCTTAATGGTACTACTTACTACAGCACTGAATTTTAACCTATTCATTTCCCTCATTGGTAGTATACAATGAAGATTACCCCCCAACATTAATATTTCAGATGATTATTCCAACTTTAACAAAGCTGTTTCAGTTTCTTGTAACTAAATTTGTGGTCCACATCCGGAATAATTTCCTCAATGAACGGCTAAGTCAAACAATGTGCTAATTTTAAAGATTTTTGATACATAATTTGCCTATCTGTCCTCCAAAGAGTGTTGTGTCTACCAATTTACGCTCCCAGCAGCAATATTTGAAAGTGCCCCCTTCTCCTTCCAATACTAGGAATCACCCAATTTTCACCAGTTATCCATGAGAAACAGAGTTGCTTACTGGCTAAATTTGCATTTCTTCCATTGTTAGTAAAGATCTTCTTACTGTGTTTCCCTGAAAATAAAACCTAGCCGGATCATCATCTCTAATGTGTCTTTTGGAGCAAAAACTAATACAAGACCCGGTCTTATTTTAATATAAAATATTTAATATTTTTAATATAAGACCCGGTCTTATTTTAATATAAAGTATTAAATATTTTATATAACATATATAGTCTTCTATAACTATAATATAACATTACATAATAGAATAGAATACCGGGTATAATATACTATAAGACTGGGTCTTATATTAATTTTTTTCTCCAAAAGACCCATTAGAGTTGATGGTCTGGCTAGGTCTTATTTTCAGGGACAACACGGTATGTACTCATCATCATTTTGTATTTCTTTTTTTGTGTATTATATTACATCTTTACAGTTTTTCATAATATTTGAGTATTTTAAAATTACCTTGTAATTTTTATAATCCTTTCTATTACACAAAATTTTCATTCACTTTTTAATTCATGTACTTAAACTATATATTTATATATAATATACTTATATTATATATTTATTACATAAATATAATTACAATTGTGTAATGTATTTATATATAATATAAAGGTATTATTTATAACATTATATATTTAAAATATATTTATATTATATAAATATTTTTATATAATCAAATTTACTGACTTGCAATTATGGATTCTGCATTTATGAAATACTTAGACAACTATTCACTTTTTCGTTAGTTTTGTAATTTTTCATTTTGCTTTAATTCTTGGTTTTTACTTTTTAGTCATTAATGTTTCATTTTAGTATGATTTAAATAATTGGATGCAACTAATGATTTTTTTCCAATAGTTTGCCAGTTGCCCATTTCCATCTATCTATTATATAGTCTATCTTTCCCTCTCAATTTAAAAGGCAAATTTAACCAGTAAGCAAGCCTTTTGTCACATAATATTTATGGAATAATTATTATATAATTATAGCAAACACTTATCGAGTGCTTATTATGTACCAATTTCTAGGTATTTTATAAAAGTTACTTTATCACTTTATGTTAATGCTGTGAAGTACTAGGATTATTTCTATTTTGTACAAGTAGAAGTAGGTTATTCTTACTTTTACACATAAGGAGACAGATACTCAGAAATGTTAAATGATTTGCCCAAGATCACACCACCAATAAGGGGCAGAGTTAAAATTGTAATTCATGAAGTACGACTGCTGAACCTATACCCTTAGCCATTATGCAATACTACTTCAAATGCATTCTAAATATTATACCGGGGATGCCAAAAAAATGTATACAAGTGGCCATTTTGGCCAACGTTGCTCAAGCAGTAGTTCACTGTCATCAGAAGTATCTGGACACTGATGGTAACCACTTTGAGCAGCTCTTGGAATTGCAGAAGTCAAACATGATTTATTTTCACCTTTCATTATCAATATATATATTGAGTGTCACAATTTTAACACAGTTTTCCTTCCTCAAAATGTGTATACAATTTTTTGGCACCTTCTGTATATACTTTGATTCTGATTTTGAGATTTTTATTTATTAATTGATCTGTCTGATTTCTTACTCCAGAGACATACATATTGTTTTAATTTTACACATTTATAATACGCTTTAACAAGTGAGAATATTTTCCCATTTTTTGTTGGACCTTCTTCAGTATTTCTTATACCATTTAAAAAACTTCAAAATTATTTTCTCAAGTCAGAAGAAAGCTCTTTTGGGTTGAATATATTTATAAATTAATTTTTCAGAACTGATATTTTTATAAAATTAAACTATTTTATGTAGGAATAAACAATGAAATGCTCTATAAACAACTCTGTAAAGAGTTTCTGAGTAAAACTTATACTTATCTTCATATAAACTCTAAGCATTGCTTGTTTAGCTTAGTTCTAATTTTTCATGTGTTTTACACGACTGTGAATGGAATTTCTTCCCACAATGTTTTCTAACTCAGTATTCCAAAGGTGTCTTCTGAGGCTAATCCTAAACGATCTGTGAAAGGTTCCATGGTTCAACAAGAAACACTTTTCAAACTCTATGTATATGTGAATGGTGAAACTACTCGAGGTCATATAGGAAAGGTTCCCAAATTTATTTGGCATAGAAACTTAATTTAGGCTAGCTTTGTAAAATGAAATGAATAGCCTTCCATATTGTTTTATGCTCTTGATATAGAAATTCTTTGGAACTTTGAAAAAATTTTCCCATAAAGTCAAGTGTTGCAAAGGTTGTGTGTTTTTTTTAATAGAGAAAATTCTATTTTAACTTCTAAAAGTGGTTTCATGATGATACAATCCTTAGGTTTTATACTTCTAGAGCCAATGTTTGATACTTACATATTCTTTACAAAACATCTATTCATTGAGATTTTCAAATATGCCCACACAGAGACACATTCTTTTTATGTTTAAAAATACCTTTTACTTATATATATATAAAATATATATACATTTAATTATTTAAGTGAAAGGTATTTTTTAAAATATTAAATACTAAATATGTATTTAAGTAAAAGGTATTTTAACATATATATACATATATATGTGTATATATATATATGTGTATGTATGTGTGTGTGTGTATATATACACACACACACACACACACACACACACACACATATATATTTGTTTTCTCTTTTTCCCCCCAAAGGACGAATATTTATTTCTCTGTTCTATTATTTTTCTTTTTTTAATCATTAATTTCTTCTTTTTAAAAAACAAACTCATGTTCCCACTCTTCTTAGGTTTTTGTTATTTCACCCCCATCTTCTTATGTAAATATTTAATTCCCTTGTTATCATTTTAAATGAAAATAGACTTGAAAAATAATGAAAAGCCATTTTCTTTTTTTCTTCTGGTCAAGAGAGCAGAGTAAATAAATGCTGTGCTTGCCTCCTTCATGACCATATCAAAATTACAACTAAACTACAGAACAACCATCACTGAGAATCACCTAAAGTCTAGCTAACAGAAGTCCTACAACTAAGGACATACAGAAGAAGCTACCTTGAGACTGGTAGGAGGGGCAGAAATGCAGAATGGGCTGGTTCCTCACCCATTAACACCCATGTGATGTTAAAAATTGGGAGGGATATCTCAGCTGTGGAGGCCCCCCACTCCAGGAGCCAGAGGTACCAACCCCACAGCAGGCTCCCCAGCCTGGGTACCAGTGTCAAAAAGAGCAGTCCTCATAACTTCTGGCTGTGAAAACCAGCAGAGATTGTGGCTGAGTGAGACAGAGCACCTGGCTAGAGTTCCAGGTGAGTGAGACAGAGCACCTGGCTAGAGTTCCAGGTGCGCCTCTTAAAGGGCCCACACATGGACTTACTCACTACAGACTCACTCACATTGAGCTCCAGCTCTGGAGCAGCAGCTCAAAAGGTGCCAGGGACATATAGGGAGGAACTGAGTTGTCAGGCTTCAGGGCAAAAGCTGGAGAGGCATCTTTCTCCCAGAAAGAAGTGCTGGAAGAACCCATTATTTCTTTGTTTGAGCTCTTCTCCTCCCAGTGTGCAGACACAGGTGGCCAATATACATGAGTTCCCATCAACATGGCTAATACCATTCACCCTGCCTTGGTGATTTCCTGAAATATCACCCCACCCAACTTGTGGGCCCTCTAAGCTTCTTCCAGTGGTTTTTCATAGAAATGACCTGTCCTGGTTCATGCTATGGACTTTTGCAAAATCTCTCAAAGGTTCACAAAACCCCAAACAAGCAGCATCTGGTCTCAGCATGCCCTGTACCTCCTGCTGAGCCGCCCCACGTCTGGCATTGGTAGCAGCCAGCTTTAGTTCAAGGCTTGGCCTATAGAGGCACCTCAAAGACCAGGGAGTGGTGACCATCTGCAAATTGCTTTGTGGCTCATGCCAGGTGGCCCTGAGCAGGGCAAAAGCTGTGGCTAAACTTGGCCTGTGGCAAGGCCTCTCTGAGTAGGCTCTGGGGCTAGCATGCCTAGTGACCAGCTATCAATCAAGCCAGGAGCACCACCTGGATATCTCTGAAGATTATACACCTAAAGGGCAAACTGGGCAGGCACTAGAGCCCTGCTAAAGTGAATCCTGCTGTGTAGGGTTAGCCCCTACATAACAGCTCCTCCACTGTAGTCAAGGCCAGTGGTCACAAACAATCAGCCCTAGGGTCAATCCCTCCCATTGATGTGCAAACAGAAACCAAGGCTCAACTACAACTGGAGGGCATACACAACCCACACAGAAACACACCTGGAGGAGCTCGCTCAGGTGGCCAAGGAGACTGCACCACTGGGCCCTGCAAAACCCCTACTACATAAAGCCACTCTACCAAGAAAGGAGACTTAGCAGATCTACCTAATACATAGAAACAAAAACAGGGAGGCAGCCAAAATGGGGAGACAGAGAAATATGTCCCAAATGAAAGAACAGAACAAAGCTCCAGAAAAAGAACTAAACAAAATGAAGACAAGCAATCCACCAGGTGCAGAGTTCAAAACACTGGTTATAAGGGTACTCAATGATCTCAGAGAGAACTTCAACAAAGAGATAGGAAACAAAAAAAAGAGATAGAAAACATAAAAAAGAACCAGTCAGAAATGGAGAATACAGTAACTGAAAGGAAGACTACCTTAGAAGGAATCAACAAATTAAATGAAGCAGAGGATCAAATCAGCAATTTGGAAGATAAGGTAGCATAAGGTAGCAGAAAACATTGAATCAGAAGAGCAAAAAGAGAAAATAATCAAAAAAAAAAAAAAAAAAAAAAAAAAGAGGCGAGTTTAAGAGGCCTCCGGGACAATATCAAACATACCAATATACCTGAGTTCCCAACATTCACATTATAGGAGTACCAGAAGAAGAAAAGAGAGAGCAAGGGACTGAAAACCTATTTGAAGAAATAATAATGGAAAACTTCTCTATCCTGGTGAAGGAAATAGACATACAAGTCCAGGAAGTGCAAAGAACCCAAACAGATGAACCCAAAGAGGACCACATCAAGACACATCATAATTAAAATGACAAAGGTTAAAGCAAAGAGAAAAATTTAAAAGCAGCAAGAGAAAAACAGTGTTATCTACAAGGAGCTCCCATAAGACAGTCAGCTCAGCTGATTTCTCAGCAGAAGCTTTGCAGGCTAGAAGGGATTGGCAGTAAATATTCAAAGTGATGAAAAGCAAGGAATTTCAACCAAGATTACTCTACCCAGCAAAGCTGTCATTTAGAATTGAAAGATAAAGATCTTCCCAGACAAGAAAAAGCTAAAGGACTTCATTACCACCAAACCAATATTACAAGAAATGTTAGAGGGACTTCTTTAAGAAGGGTACAAAAAGATAAAAAATATGAATATCAAAATGGCAATAACTACACATCTATCAACAATTACTTAATATTTTTTAACTATCCTATATATAAGAAGTTTTTATTTATTAAGATTCGACTTTTGTTATACATTTCCCCTCCAAGACTAATTCTTTCAATTGCACTCTTAATTCCATCCTTTCTGTTGCCTCTAGGATAGGGAATGTGTCCATTGATATATTTACTATTCTCTTTCCTTTATTTTTATTTATTTATTTTTAAAAACTTTTTATTTTTAAGTGTGTTTTTCCAGGATCCACAAGCTCCAAGTCAAGTAGTTGTTTCAATCTAGTTGTGGAGGGCACAGCTCACAAGGGCCCATGTGGGGATCAAACCGGCAACCTTGTTGTTAAGAGCACTGCACTCTAATCAACTGAGCTAACCAGCCACCCCCAACAATTACTTTAAATGTAAATGGATTAAATACTCCAAAAGACATAATGGATAAGAAAACAAGACCTTTACATATGCTGTCCACAAGAGATTCACTTCAGATTGAAAGACACACACAAATGGAAAGTAAAAGGATGGAAAAAATATTTCATGAAAATGGAAACAAATAAAAAAAAATCTGGGGTAGCAATACTTATACCAGGCAAAATAGAATATAAAACAAAGGCTATAACAAGAGACACAGAAGGACCCAGTAATCCCACTTCTGGGTATTTATCTGAAGAAACCCAAAAGTCTACTTTGAAAGGAACACGTGCAAACCATATGTTCACTGCAGCATTATTTACAACAGCCAAGATATGGAGGCAACCTGAGTGTACACCAATGGATGAATGGATCGAGAGTTTTACATATATACAATGGAATATTACTCAGTCATTAAACAAAAAAATAAAATCTTGCCATCTGTAGCAACATGTACGAAACTAGATGGTATTGTGCTGAGTTGAGTAAGTCAGCCAGAGAAAGAATAATGTCATATGGTTTCACTAACATGTAGAATCTAAAGAACAAAATAAACGAACAAACAATACAGAAACAAATTCATAGATACAGAGAACATTTTGATGGTTGCTAGATGGGAGAGGGGTTGGGGGTAGTGAAAAAGAAAAACGGAACAATTGGTAGTTATAAAATAGTCAGGGGATGTGAGGTATAGCATAAGGTTTATAGTCAATAATATTGTAATAACTATGTATGGTGTCAGATGTGTACTAGATTTATTGGGGTGATCACTTTGTAGGTTATATAAATGTCTAATTATTATGCTGTACACCTGAAACTAATATAATATTGTATGTTAATTATAATTAAAAAGTAAAAAAAAATAGTGAAAAGTTATAGGCTTTCTTTGGTTATAATTTTGACCAAATCCCATAAGTTTTGATACTAAATACTGCACACTTGTGAAAAATGTAAACTCTGCAGACAGATTGTTTTATCTCAAATACAGCTCCATTATTTATTCTCTGTGTGGCCTTAAGAAAGTTACTTGAATTCTCTGTGCCTCAGTTTGTTTAAGTGTAAAAGGAAGATGATAACACTATACTCTCTTCAGGATTTTTGAGAGGATTAAATGAGATACATATATGCAAAGTATTTATAATCGACACATAATAAGTTCTGAATAAATGCGTATTCTTTTTATTTTCCAAAAAATCTGTATTTTTAGTTTGAATCCTCTTTACCTCACTTACTTGGTTTTTAATGACATTATTAGTTTTATTGTACTATAGCTAGAGAATTTGGCCTATAAAATTTATGGCAGTGTACCTCTTACAGTAGATAGATGAATGATGCAGGGAATTACATTTATTGAACATTACTAGACATTGTGTTACTGTGGTTGGTTGTTTTCAGAGCTCTAATATGGGAATGCAGGAATTTAATACATGTTGTTCTGTTAGCCAATCCTGCTATTCCTCTACTAAGATGCTATATTAAAATTTCTTATTATATATTTTATCTTTCAAGAGTACATGGCTCTCCTCCAAAAGCAGTTTACAGAAAACAGGAGAAAGACATTGTGGAAATACTTAGGTACTAAACAGATATTCCTAATATTCCTAGGTTCATTTTCGAAAGAAGAAATGGCTTTCCCACAGGCTTGTTAAGTGACTTTACAAAAAAGGGGACCTGGCCTCTAACGTTAATCTCAGGATGCATTTCTTGAGAAAAACCTCCCCAATACTTACTATTTCAGCAATCCTTCTCCTGGGTGTCTACCTCCAAAAATCTGAGAACATTTATCTGTAAAGATATATGTGTTCCAGTGTTTACTGCAGCTTTATTTACGGTGGCCAAGACATGGAAACAACCAAAGTGTCCTTTGATAGATGAGTGTATAAAGAAGATGTGGTATTTATACACAATGGAATACTACTCTGCCATAAGAAAAGATGAAATAGTGCCATTTGTGACAACATGGATGGATCTTCAGATTATTATGCTAAGCGAACTAAGACAGAAAAAGTTGAGAACCATATGATTTCACTGATATATGGGATATAAAACTGAAAACAACAAAGGAACAAGACAAACAAATGAAGAAACAAAAACTCATAGACACAGACAATAGTTTAGTGGTTACCAGAGAGTAAGAGGGAAAGGGAGTGGAAGGTGATGACAAAAGTTATCAAATATATGGTGATGGAAGTGGAACTGACTCTGGGGGGTGAACACACAATGTGATATATAGATGAGTAATACAGAATTGTACACCTGAAACCTATGTAACTTTATTAACAACTGTCACCCCAAACAAAGCTTAATTTAAAAAAAAACATTTAAAAAATGGTATGGAGTATAAATGAATGAGATGTGGGTCTATATTTAGCACCCATTTCATTAAGAGATGGCTGAAGTGGTCTAATCTGATGTGTGCTGAAAGGCCTTTCTGAGCTAAAATGTCCTTTTTATTGGTTTCCTTGATTCCTTTCCTAAAAGCACTAGTTCTCCATCTTGGCCCTCTTTTTTAACTGCCTGGGGAATTTTTAAAAAACATATGGGTGCCTGGGGTCTAACCCCAGCCAAATAAATCAATTTCAGTGGAGGGAGGGCCTTGGACACGTTTTTTAATGATCATCAGACAATACTAGCGTGTAGCCATGAAGGAGAAATACGGGGTTATTTTTAAGACACTGCACACAATCTTAGCTATTAGCTTTGACTCATCTTCCAGTTTGGGAGAGAAAGGAGGCATAAGCTATGAGATGGATACATTTGGGGGTTTAGGAAAAGCTTGGAGTCTGGACACTTAGCCAAAGGGAAGAACTGCACAAGTGAAAGTGTAGGAGCCATTCAGCAGTGCCGGTAAGGGGGCCCTTGGGTGGCACGGAGAAGCCCCTAAGGGCGGGCAAACATAAAGGGGTCGGTGAAGGAAGTGGGTTGCAAACAGAGAAGAGGGGAAGGAAGCTATCTCTGCAGGGCCTAAACTGCACAGGCTACTGTGCTAAACTTTTTGCAGACGTGAATTCACTCAATTCTTGCAATCAACCTCTAAAACAGGAGCTATTTTCCCCATGTGAAAAATGAGGAAATTGAGACTTACAGTCATTAAGCAAATTTCTACGAACTCAGTAGGCGAGGTGAACTTGAATGCATTCTCGTGCTTCCACCCAGGTGTTTCTCTAGTGTGGTGCCATGGACCCTACCTTCCACAGACCTCCTGAAATTGAAACTAGGGCCCAGGAATGTGAGTTGTAACAAACTCTTGGTGTGAGATGTATGCCCCTGAATGTTTCAGACCTGGTATCTTACACATTAGCTCTTCTCAAACTGTAATGAGTCTATGCCTCTCCCAGGGATCATGTACAGAGTCAGATTCTGACTCAGTGGGTCCAGGGTGGGGCCTGAGATTCTGTATTTCCCACAAGCATCCAGATGATGGCAAAGCTGTGGATCCCCAGAGCACTCTGCGTAGCAAGCTCCTATGCCATCCTGAGGCCAAAGCCTTTAGCATGCAGCTCGGCTAGCCTGGACACTGAAAGTCATGTCTGCTAATGGCTGCTCAGCTGGCTTCCCACCAGGGGAGCAGGCTCAGCTTGCTCATCTGTCAGAGGGAGAAGCCAAAGCCATTGGCCAGCACCTGCTCTGAGCCCTCAGAAGGCAGCGCTGAATTTAGCCCCACAGCAGCCGAGCTGTGGAGAGACAGGATTTACAGACAATTGCATGCAACGACAGTCCAGTGCAGGCCCCAGCACATAGCCTGTAAACAATTCTTTTTATGCCAAATGGCTGGACCTGGGAAATTGCAAGGAAAATAGCTAACCACCAGGAGGTGAGGGTTGGGATCTTCTTATTTTTTTAAGCAGTACATCATTTGGGATCTATGACCATGACTTTTAGGTGTTCCCAGCTTGTGGGCTTTCTGGGAGTATATTAGATTTAGGAGTTTAATTCTGTTTTCATCTCTCCTCGATCATAAAAACAAAGGCACTGACCAATCACTCGTTTCTCTACGAGGGAAAGAAATGGTGTGTCTCCTTTATCTCAAAAAAAGGCTTGTCCCTTTCTAAAACATTAATCACCCTATCCTTTACACATTTAAGCTCCCTGGCATTGCGCGGGAAATTATCTGTTCCACCCTTGAATCAAGCAAAAGCAAGTCCATATGCCTGGTCCTTAATCTCTCTTAGTTTTCTTCTAATTAGATGCAATCTTTTTCCAATACTCTAATTAATACTTGCACATTAAATATTAGGCCTTGTAAGAAAAAAAAAATCATCTGTAATATAGTTGCATTGAGCCAAACAGGATTTTCAAGCCCTTGCCCTTAATCTTTCTTTCAATTTTCTGCCATTTAGAAACAATTTTTTCCCCAACACTCTAATGAATGCAAATGATATTCGTGATTAGTTAGTATTATGCTAATCCGAGCCTGGAATTTACCTAAATCTGCATGGTGTTGTCTGAGCACCAGATTGCCTTGGGTTTCTGAGGAAAATTACATTAGCCTGCCAGATGTACAAAACATGATAGAGTAGAAATCTGAGCAAATAATCAAGATTACATTAGTTTTGTTTCTTAATGAACAACTGTTGGCATTAGGGATTACAGACAAATTACAGTTTTCCTCTCTGAGCTCAAGCAGCTAAGCAGCTGTTGTGAAGGTCCCCTTTTCCTGACTACCCCTAAATAGATTGGGAGACACTAGGGCAGGGGGAAAGCATCTAAAATTTCACATAATTTAATTTGTTCCATTACAAAGTAATCATCACTCCGAGACCCACAGCTAACCTCCAAATTTCCCCCCACCCACCTCTCTCTGGAATGCGTGAGCAACTCAAGTGAGTATCTGGGGCAGAAATTCAATGTGTTTTTCTTCTCTCCTGGCTTGGAGGGTGGTGGGTTACATGTCTCCAAGGCGTACCTGCGTTCTGTACCCTTTGGGCCACTTGCCAAAAGGGTGCCTGCCTAATTCCTGCTACTTGGGTGACACAGATGGAATGCTGCTGATAAGGATTATGTAGGTAACACAGTACATCTGGCTGCAGTCTAATAGGCTGGGTAAACCAGAAACTTGCAGGACAGCAGCCATCTGAGCTTAGAGCCTTGTCCTGTGTTATTTGATCTATGTCTGTGAAGTTTCATTATAATGAAATCCTTGTCTTGCAGTGGATATGTGGAGTGTGGCATGGTGATGATGGTGGTGGAGGCAGTAGTGGTGTGTAGACTGGGGTGTTTTAATAGCCCATGGCCCTGTTCCTGGATAGTTTTCCTTTACATTAGTCAGCAAACTAGCAGGGCTTTCGTGAGGATTTTTCTGCTTAATTTAAGTGCCCTCGCTTACGGTATGATACCTTTTTCTATGCTCTCTCTTGCCACTGGGCCTTTGCACATACGGACCCATGGTAGATATTAATCTTCTCCCCTCTTACTTGCATCTAGAAAAACTACACAACCTCCAAGATAGATTAGGTGACTCTTTTATACAGCTTCACAATGGCCAATATCTCACCAACAAAGGACTTGTCACATTGCAGTCTGCACTAGATGTAAACTCCATGAAGAAGGGAATGAAGGCCTCGTTCACACAGCATTTTTTGTAAATGCTCTATGAAAATTTGTTGACAGAATGAGTAGATTTATGCAGTTGCAAATGTAGTGTTAATAGGAAGGAAAAGGTCATATATCATTGTAAAGATGGATGTTCTAAATGATAAGACATTAATAACAAAGTCATCACCAGAATGTTTATGTTTTGTATAAAGGCTAAGGACCTGTCAATCCATGGCCCTGTGTTTTGGGGCAAATAATGAAGGACAGGTGTTTATGTTTCAGACATGCAGTTCTAGCTGGCTGAGCACAGACGCCTTGAGAAGAGAACTCTTCTCCCTGCCTCCCGTATCCTCCTCTATGATCATTCCCCACCAATTTAGAGGCCTATTGCTGGTAAGCTCAGCACCACCCATTATGCAATCTATAGCTCGCTCCCCCGGCTCTCACCATGACCCAGTATACAGTGGTGGGATCAGGGGTGAATAGGTGGGATAAAAGGAATAGAGTAGATATGAGAAAGGGGAAAAGGAAGGAGGTGTCTATTAGAAGTTCACCTTCAATCCTAACCCTCAACCACCACTACTTCTGTCTTGCAGTTTCTGGGCTTAGGCGAGCCATGATAAGAAACCCAAGAGGGAAAGATCAAGAGAAGGAAAGACCAAGTCATAGATGAAGGAAAGCTGCAGGAGTACTCCCCCTCTTCCTTGCCAATAATAGGAAAACAAAAGACCAAAGGGGTGAGGAAGAGGGAGAAGTAAATGTTATCTAATGGCCCGCTTCTACCCTCTTTGTGTGCTCCAGGGACCTCAGGCTGTATGGACAATTTTGAACTCCCCTGTGTGTATTAGAGCAATGGGGTCTAATCTCAGTCCCTTGGAGATGGGGAGCCCTTCTCCCTGCTGAGAAAGGGGCTGTTGGAAGGAGGAAGGGCCCTTCTTCTGGAATAGGAAGGTACTATGCTCCTGTCCCTGGTTGCCTGGAGCCATTATTGCACCTGGCACACCCTGGGTGAAGTCATCTTTGATGGGTTCTTTAATGACCTACTGCCCATGTTACAGAGTTTCTAATGGCTGGCTTGAGTGACCTTTTAGAGCACAACTCATTTGTCAGTTGTGTTTGTGTGTGCATATGTGTGTGTGCTTGAGATGCTTCTGTGAAAAGCAGGATTGACTTTATAAATTTATATATTTATTATTTCACATATCACTATTACATATTTATATAATTTATACACTTTGGCTACAAAATACTAACGATGGGCTGAGAAACTGGAACTTAAGGAAAGCTCAATCTCATTCAACAAGTCTTACATAATGACCCCCTGAACAAGGGTGCTGGCGGTTGGGAGGAGACGTGGAGACAGGAAATGGAACGCTAAGTCAGATCTGATCTGTTCTTCAGAAATTTGCCATGGAGTTCAGGGAAAGAATTAAGAGACATTAGTAGTACATTGACGAAAATGGACAGCGGCTCAGAATCTAGGAGAGACCACTTTGTCAGAACAAACCATAAGTGAAGTTTTTCTGGATCTCGATTGGGCTAATTATTCAGCTGACCCTAAAGTCCCTGACCTGACCACTAAGAATCATTTCCCTAACATGTAGCTTCTGATTTTTTTTCTTTTTTTTTTTTTTAGCAGGGGTAGGGAGGAGCTGTTTTTGTTTTTTAACCTTATTTTTTGTTTTTCCTTATTTGTAGACCTTATTTATTTTAAAACGTTTTATTGTAAAGCATCGTGATTACATTTTATTTGCAGTTAACAGTTAATATTAACACAAGAACTTGCTATATCCTGGGTAAAGTGCTTCTCATGTATATTAATTCATTTAAGCCTCACAAAGCAGATCCCACTACTATCCCCATATATAACATTTGAGGAAACTGAGCACAGAGAGGTTAAGTCATTTGTCTAACTTTATCCAGCTGATTGAAAGCTTATTTGGTATTTGAACCCAGGAAGTCTGGACTTACAAGCCCAGACTGTAAACCATGATGCTATTCTGGCTCTCAACACAATCTAAAACACCCTCCAAAAGCTATTTTTTATATCCTATACTCACTTCCATTTTAATTTTAGCTGCCCTTTAGTTCTCTATTTTATAAACATTATAAAATGCAGATTGGTGAGAATATGAAGTTTCCATATTCTAAAGAAAATAGTTATAATTTTTAATTTTTCTCTGCTCCACATGAGGATACATAAAGTGCAATTGGATATGACTTTACATAGTACCTAAGCTTTAATTTGACTAAAAATTTCAGGGGGAAAAACTTTTTGGGAAAATACCAATTCTATTCACCTTATTTGATTTTTACCAAAAGACCATTTCTTTATGTTTCCAGTGGGCAATTAAATACTAAGGGCTCTACATATTATTTTTTACCACTCAAATTCTTCAATCTCATTCTATCATCTTCTTTGCAAACTAAGGGCATGTCCTAGTAGGTGCCATTTCTCTGATGAAGATAAAAATTCAACATATGCTGTAAACACGGACCCAGCCCAATGAACACTGCCCACTTTGCATTCTTCCTGTTCTTTGTCCAAGGGCAGACTGGACCAATGCTTTTATCCTTAGAGTAGCTCAGAGGAAAAAACACCTCAATGGAATGTTCTAGAATGGGGCCACTGACCAAGACCACAGTCCCCCAAATAATCACTCTTTTCCAATGAGTGAAATTCCTTTAAAAGGTGGGGCTCAATTAATAAAAGACCCCTAAACACAAGAACCTGAAGCACTTCTATTTAGACACTGAATTCAACTTCAACAGAGAACTTTCACATTCACTCAGTATTTTTCAAACCACTAGTGGATCAAGATATCAATTTAGACAGCACCTTCATTTAAAAGGGTGAAATAGAATAAAAGAAAAACTATTAAAATAACATTTAAGAGTATAAATTGTTTTATGAATATTTAATTTTCAGTCTATGTTTTTATGTGCGCATGTGCTATGTTGATGGTAGGCCTCAATAAGTTAAAAACCACTGCATTTTATTTGCTTCTCACAGCAATTCAAAGAAGTATGCAGGACTCAGAGGTTAAATGGCTTGCTTACACTTACAGAACAGTTTAGAGACATCCATCTAAGTTCTTTTGATTCTCAATGTAATTGTCATTCCACAGCCCCCATTGATTCAGGACAAGAAAATGAAGCAAAACAAAAGAAAGCAATAACACCCTGTCAACCCAGCAGTGGATGATGCCTCTGAGATAACACGGCAAAGAAAGATTCAGAGGTCTCCCATCCTTTTTGAAACTCACAGAAGTAGATTCAAGAAAGGTATCCAAGAACTTCCAGTTATGAGACAAATAAGTTCTGGGGATCTAATGTACAGCATGGTGACTACAGTTAACCATACTGTACTATATACTATATGCTTGAAATTTGTTAGAAGAATAAATCTTAAATGTTCTTGCCACATGCACATACACACAAAAGGTAATTACATGTGTGTGAGGTGATGGAATATTAAATAACCTTATTGTGGTAATCATTTCATAATCAAATCATCACATCACACCTTAAACATAATGTTATCAATATATCTCAATAAAAGTGGAAGACTAATTAATACATGCATAAACAGGTATCCAAACACTATTTTTCAATATTTCTCAAAGCTTCTCAAAAATGGTAGGTTTAAACAGAATCAGTCTTTTAATTAAAATGTCAGGTTTCTTTGCTTTCACTAGAATTACATCAACTCCATTTGGTAACATGGATTGTAATGTGCTGTTCAGAAGTTCTTTGATGATTTTGGTTAATCGTGGAGTAGTGGAGGTGCAGACCACCTGACTCTTAATCATGGCACTGCCCGTCATTAGCTGTGCAAATTTGGACAAACTAGGTAAGCCCTCAGAGCCTCAGTTTCTTTTGCTATAAATGAGAGTTAAATCTACTTTTCAGTGTTGTTGCAAGAATTACACAAGGTAATATATACGAAGTCCCTAGCAGAGAACCTGGCATATAGGAATGCTTATTATATGGTTGTGTCTGAAAAATGCAATACCTCACAGTTCTATCAATGCAACTTGTTCAGTTAATGATATCTTTCAAAATACAGGATGAGGTGGAAACATCACCAAGGAAATACTTTTCTGGACAATGCTGGGAACTGTTACCTTAGCAATCTCTAAATGCTGCCTATTTGCTTACAGATTAGGACGCTACTTTCCTATTCCTTGCCTGTGGAGACGGCATTGGCCAAAAACTTTTGAATGCTCAATAATTATTTGCTTTACCCATTGACAGTCCTATGGCCAAGAGTTTAGAGAATATTAATCAACATCTGAGCCATATTTCCTACACCCATGCTATTGTTTGGAATACCTTATTAGAGTCTAGGACAAAGCTAATCTGCCACAAGCAAATGTTTCCAAAGCATCTGATAAGAAAAGCACATGTGAGGGAGATAAAGTGAAGGAAAACATCCCAAACCGACAAATGTGGCGGGGCTGCTGGTTCTGAACTGATTGATTGATTTGTTAATTAATTTATGATGGCACAACAATAATTACAAGCTACTGTTTGTCAGCCAAATAACTTGTGATGAAGTCAAAGGTTCACATCTGTGTGCATGTCCCAAGGATCAATGCATCAAATTAGCTGTTGGCTTTTTTCCCACTAAAAGCTAACATGTGTCATCAATATTCCAACATTTGTGTGTGTAAACTAATTGATTGAACATTCATGCTACATAAACATGTGGTTTGTATTATATGTGGTACCATTTATAAACATCTTTGATGCCAGAAAAATGAATAGACTCACATAAGATAATTAATATCTTATTGGAAAAATAAAATGGCAATTTAGTGTTATTCCTTCTACTTACGGATAAAAAAGCATTGCTGTCTCTTTAAAAGCCTTGGTCATTCTTGCATTGCACAGTATAGTAAGTCCTTACTTAATATCCTCCATAGGTTCTTGGAAACTGAATTTCAGCAAAACGACTTATAAAGAAACCAGTTTTACCATAGGCTAATTGATATAAACAAGAGTTACGTACTTGTGGTATATTTCTAGTCACAAAAACATCACCAAATTTCTAAATAAAGTCCCTCAAACACTTCTAATATTCAACATTGAACTAAATGTGAGCTGTACATACACTGAAGAAAATTAATAAAAACAAATAAGATCATTCTTGTTCAATGTGCTTATTTCAGCTCAGGGTCATGGGTGGCCAGATCCTGTCCCAAAAGCTTAGCGTGCTAGGTGGGAACCCACACTGGAAAGGACACCTTTCCATCACAGGTCACATCACACACACCCACACTCTCTCAGAATGGGATAATTAGACACACCACTTCACCTCACATGCACATCTTTGGGATGTGGGGGGAAACCACAATACCCTGAGAAAACTCATTCAGACATGGGAAGAACATGCAAACTCCATATATAGTAGCCCAGCCAGGAATCAATTTCCTTTTTCCTCATCAACATTATAACAAAGCAATGTTTAACAAAATACCATTCAAGGACCTGCTGTATTCTACAATTCCACCCAAGACCAAACCTGAGAAAATTTTACAGAGAAGGTGGAAGAAGTTTGTGTGATGTTGTTAAGGTTTGTCAATAACTGCAAACTACCTGCAGTTCTAGAAAATCACAATGGTTATTTTCCTCTGCAATGAATGCTATAACATATATGGTGTTCTTAGTCCCATATCCTCCCACCTATATCTGCCCAATGTCCAAATTTGAGAAATCTTAAAGTTTATTTCCCTCTGCATAATTTCCACCAGATGAGCTCTCAATGTCAGCATTAAACCTTGAATCTTGGTAAGAACAGTTAAAGACCCCAGAAAGGTTAAGTGAAGACTGCTTATCTTGTCGTCACAGCTCACCCACTGCTCCTTCAAGCTAGAAGCTCTGTTTTGGAAGGGAGAACAGTGCTCCTGGTTGTAAAGGTGACTGGAGCATTGGGAGCAAAAGTAATGGTCCATAATCAAGTTTTTCTCCCACATCTCTCTACTATCATTTCACATTAAAATATCCAAAAAGAAGCATGGAAGTAAAGCGAAGTAAACAAAAGCAGTTGCTATATCACTAGTTTCTGCTAGATGTGAAATAAACATCTTAGAAAGAAGGGTAGTATCTTGCTGAAAGGTCTCTACCAGTTAGTAGGGGACTCAAGAATACTCTCTCAAATTCACTTTACGACAGCATCAGGGACAAGGGGACAGGAATAGCAGTGGGTGACCTTCCAGGCTCTGAAGAGTTTGTAATACTGAAGCACTCCTAGTGCTGGCATGTACAAGCAAGGTTCTCAGTTTTCATTCTGACACTGACTTAGACAGGCTGAAACAGGGCCTAGTCCAAATAGATGATTTTTGTCACTTGATCTCCTTCTCAAGATCATTTAGAAGCAGTTACTTCTTAACAAGTGCTTGGGTACTTCTTTCTCACTTTTCCGAAGAATCGTGTCCCTCCATAGTCTACCCATTTTATTTTAGGTTTTTGTTATTCTCAGCATGTTCCCCTGGGCCCTCATCCAAACAACGAATGTTAAAATGCAGTCCACAACCAAGGGCTTTCCCAACATTGCAATAAAAGGTAACACACATGGAAAAATAACTGAAACCTTAGAGTGGAAAAAGCATCAGACCTCTTCAATGAAACATTTCATTAAAAATGAGAAATTAAACAAAAACCTCACTTATTCCAAAGTCACCTTGCTTTGGTCATTTATCCCCCAAAATACATTAGCCTTTTTCAAATTCTCTAACTTATTAGACGCCTGCAAGATCTTAGTCCCTATAATGAAGACAGAACTGAAAAAGTAGGAGATGGTGGTTGCTGACCAAGATGGCTTATTCGTCTGCTACCTTACCCTAAGGTAATAACCCTGGGCCATCTGCTTGAAAGGAAATACAAATTTGCTGCTTTTGCTTCTGGTCCTTCCCATTCTCGCCCTCAGCTTTAAAACTTTGCTGCTAATTTCACTCTAACTCCGGCATGCTTCTAGCTCATTTAAGTTTTATCTTGAAAAGGGCAACGTGATGATTCATAACTTGGGCCACACATCAGGAGTCCCTCATCGTTAATCAACTCAGAACTTGAGCACCCATTGTAATCACTGTCTTCATTCGTATGGTGGGATTGCAACAGTCTTGATATAATTGAACAATTAATTATGAAGGACCTTTGATGTGCAAAATACTGTTTAGGGTTGGTAAGTAAGACCTGTTCCCCATCCTCTTGAGGCTTATAATTTTGGTTGCACACCTTAGCAACTAAATAACATAAGACAAATCTTATATCTATACATAGTAAATGTCATATAATAAAGTAAGTTCATTTCTACTGGAACATTTATACAGCCTACATGCCACATAAAAACATCAAAAATGCTAGGGTGTTTCAGTTCAAACAGTTACTGATGATACTGTTACCTCTAACAATCCTGAAAATAGGAGGGGAAAACTTTACTTACAGCATAATGTGCTGCCCATTATATTATGTGACAGCTAAATCTTTCCCATTATAATACAAGCTAAGTGTGAGTTAAAATAATCACTGAAGAATTTTTATGAGTCTTTTGAGGTACAAGTGAAAGAGGAAACTTATATCAACGAAAAATCATTGAGATGAACTGCAAGATGGTACAGATGACATTTCAGAATTTTTCCTCATTTCATGCCTTCCCAGTAAATGCACAAAAGGGGGTGGTGGGTTTATTATCACAGCTATTGCATGGGATGTTGGTGAACTAGTAGTGCATTGTTATCTAAAGGATTAATCCCTCTGAGTTTAGCAGAATGCGCAAGGAGCATCATATAACATTTTAGACAGCCAGCATTTTCTCTGTGCCTGGTGGAAATTTACCATTATCTCACGTTCCAGAACACTGGCAAAATTCTGGGAAGCTTTTCTGCACCCACGCATGTTTAACACCACCAGATAATAATATGGGTACCTTCGATTCGTTTTGCATTTTATAGTTTTCAAGTCCTTTATTATGTATTATCTCATTGGAGCCTCACAAGAGCCCCACGAGGTAAACAGATATCATCAAAACCTGAAAATGGAAACGCTTTGCTTGCCAATTTCTTTCCAAAAAATTTCCCCCAGATGGCTTATGACTATAGCGAGTCTAATTGTCTTGAGGAAAGATGAATGGAATCACATTTCCAAAGAATCCAGCCACCTCCAATCCCAGAGCTGTACAATTCTCAGATGCAGCTCGAGGGTGAGTGAACTGGCACATTGAACACACAGGGAGAGCTGGGCCCAGGGAAAGAGGTCACGCTTGAAGCTGGAGGGGGAGGCAGGTGCAGAACAGGCAGGAGCAAAACACCTGACCGCGGCCACAAATCATGTCGTAACCCAGGTTATTGGACGAAATACTCTGTCACTGGGCTCTAGGGGAGGAGCAGACAAACTTCAGACTTTGCAGGTTTTGGTGTTGCTGTATCAGTGGAGTTCACTTTAGCAAGTTGCTTATCCTGAGTCCATTGGTCTTGCCTGTAAAGTGGGGCTGGCTATTCCTAATTTACTGATACAAATGCCTCCTGAAGTACCTGGCAAACACCTGGCAAATAGGAAGCCCTCAATAATCATTGGTTTCTTTTACCCTTATAATCATAGTATTTAAAGTTTAAATTAAGCTAATGTATAAGAATAGACATTGACTCTCGCTAAACACAAAGAAATACTTCAGGAGGCTCTGCTTTAAAAAAAATTGCTATCATTTGAAATAGGAAATACTGAATTTTTAGGACTCATTTAATGTATGCAGTACACACACACAGACACAAAGTATATGAATTCAAAACATCAATGTGGTTATGAAAGCCTCAGAGAAAAAGCGACAGTTACATTCACTTCATCCACCCTGTATGTTTCTGGAGCACCTACTAAGTGCTCAGACTCGAACCTGTATAAATAGTCACAGCTTGTCTTAGCCCCCTTGGGTATATGTCGTGAACTTGGTATTTACACTGCATTCACCAGGTGCCTCACCAACTCCATCTCATTCATCCTCACGACAGGTTGGAGCGACGAGTAATGAGTATGATTATCTTTACTTTACAGCTGGTTCTCCCAGCCGTGAGAGGAGCAAATTCATTTGCCAGAGGTCACCAAATCTACATTTCCCAGGATTCAGCCCTGTGCTCATAAACATATCCATTATGTTATAACCTCAGAAAATGAACACAGTAGCGAGAAGTTAAAAGATAATTGCTTTGTGAATAAAGTCATTTTTAAGAGAGGTGCTGGGTTAAAATTTACGTTAGAAAGTGAGAAATGAAAATTGTTATTAAAGCTGTCCAATACATGATTTGCTAAATGTGCCCCATTATAAAACATGCTAAGTGTAAGTTGAAATAATAATAATTATTACAACTAACATTTATCAAGCACTTTTTATTCTCCTGGCTCTTTGCTGGCACTCAAAATGTGACAAAAATTTAAATGCTTAAAGTTAGTGAAATATATAGTTATCATATAGCTGCATATATTCCTTAACAGAACTTCTGCAAAGAATTTTTGCACTGAATGTGCATTACCCTGATTATTTTGCACATCGAAATGTAACCGAGGAATATAATTCTCTTTCACCGGCCTGGTATATTTTCACTGGTATATTTTCCTATATTGAAGTTTGTTTTCTCAGCCCCTCAGAATATATATTACAAATCACAGTACACAAAATGTCACAAAACAATCTCAGGAAATTATTTTTAAATGCCTAACGGTAGTGACTGACATCATTTAGCTATGTTCCAGAAATATGCTGTAGTTTCAATGACGTTGTGAGCATCAGATATCTCTCTTTGTTGACTAGTCTCTAAACTGGAAAATCAACACCAGCTTTCCCATAGATTGAAGAGATAACACTCCTTGAGAACATGACCCTTTGTGTCCAAAAAAGAACCGGAAAAGAGGATAGACAGGCACTTGTGTTTCCTTACTCTCTGGTTAAATTAATAACCATCTAATCACTATTTATTAAGATAGGATCCAAAGGACATTTGCCTTATCCAAAGCTTGTGTTGCATTTGTTATGCAAACACTTAAGTGAAAATAATGGAAAATGAAATAAAAATTATTCACAAACCAGAAGGTAGGAGAACATTAATGTATTGAACCATATACTCCATAAAGTTCATCTTTATTTAAATATGCTAAACTGGTATTACAAAGGAAAATACATCCCTAAAGTGTATAGGTATGGAAGATGTGTAACTAAAAAAAGTGCAATCTGACTATGACTAAATTTGAAATATTAAAAAAGTGTTAACATTATTTACAAAGGTTGAAATTATTTTTCCCTTAGACATCATCATCATCATGATTACTGTTGTTGTTTTATTACTCAGAACTGGTATTTAATAAATTATTAATCTTTATCCATATTATTCCTTGCACAGGAGATGGCTTAGGTAAGGGTAATGTTAACATTCACCTATGAGACTAAGAGAGTATTGAAAAGATGTACTAACTAACTTTGACAATGAGTTACAAATCTGCAAATGGAATACCTATGTATTTACTGACATTATAGAGAACACAGAAATCACTCAGAAGCCTTCGTTAGTATGACGAGTATCCCCCGCCTACAAACACTAGGAACTGAGTTTGACCCAGGATGGAGAGATAGCCTTGGTTGTCCCTGCACTTAGAACACTGCCTGGCATATAGTATTCTTGAAAAATATTTGTTGAATAAAACACAAATTTTATAGCTTCTAATTCTGGAAATAGATGCAATGTATAGACATAATATCTTCAGGAAACTAGTTGATGTGGTTATTATCTGTATAGTGTCTATCAGTTTCAATTACATTTCTACATTCAATTACACTTCTAAAAGAAATAAAATTTGAAATTAAATATAGAATTTTGATTTTTAGACATATCTTTGCATGGCTGGTAGATTACCATAGGAGTCTAAAGGTGTTCATTAGTATAGGCAGACTCATGTATATATTTTAATATATTAATTACACTGTTTAGCACTCATTTGCTTGTAGTAATGTAAAATACAGATAATAACATATACTAGTTCTAGCATTTCTAAGCAAATACATTAATTTTAGGATTTTCAGTTAAAAACAGTTCATTGTAAACCTAAGTTCACCTCAACTTCTCAAGGACTAGAGAACTACTTCCGTGAAAACAGTCTCTTCAATGTTGTTTTATCTATATTGTCATTTGTTGTCAAATCATTTAATTAAAATTTGTATTATTTGATTTTTAAAACAGTAAAATAGTGATGACTTCATCACCCTGCAAATATTGTCTTAAACCAAATGGTAAAATTATGTAAAGGTACCTGTTCAATATTTTAACACACCAACTTCTCAAAAAGTTATTTTCTTTTCAGAAAAATAAAAAGTACATTAAAATTGAGATTAATTCCTGTTCAACCAAGAATCACCTTTGTGCCTTAGATAATATATCTAGTTCAATTCTTATGTTTATATGCCTGTTTGCTTTGATTAGTATTTACAACACTATGAGAATTTCAAGTCTCTTAGACTGAAAATTTGTTTTTCAAATTAATTTTATAGATTAATACTTAAATAATTATGCTTCATGATTAAGGTAAATTTATAAATGTTCTGGTCTGGTTCTGATGGGATCAAAGGATTAGAGTTATGAAACTTAGAGGGAAAAAAAATGTCTGGTGCATACTTGCTACCCTGATGTTCCAAATAGCTAACAAAGAAATTCTAATAAGCCTCATGGAGAGCTTTAAAAAGCAATACAAAATAGAATGGAAAGTCCAAAAACTGTTTTTGTTAGTTTTATTTTCCAGTGGTTCAAAAGCAGACTATAGCATCATCAATATCCGTTAATGAAATACTGCTATTTACCAGAGACATCTTCAATACTTCCAAGTGGTATTTTTAAATAATGTGAAAGGACATCAAAGAACGCTAAATATAGCCAACCAACTGTAATTTAAACTGCTTACATGATCACGATTTTTCCCTAAAAGAAGTTACATGCAAAATAATCTAAAGAAGAAAAACACATGCATCATTCAAAAAAAACCTGCATGTATGTAGATGATATTTAACATACACACACATACACACACAGAGTTTACTCTTCTTGTACTTGTTTATTTTTAGCTGTCTCAATAAAATGTTTTTCCTCCCTCTGTTTTACTAAAACATGCCTATCTAGGAAGGAAAACAGATGTAGAATTGGACAACTACGTCTTGTTTGGGTTTTTTCCCTGTCAAGTAGAATTTATGATCATTGTCACACAATAAGAGAATCTAAGTGAAACAGACAATAAGTCAGGAAGCAATTGCCGGATACTTTAACACTGCAGCTTTGGAATTCAGGATTTGGTTACTAAAATTTCATTTGATTAAGCCAAATAAGGATACGATATCCTTTCTTACACAAAACCCCAGAGTAATTGTAAAAATAAAAGAAGCAGTGTCATGGTGAGAGAAGAATCACAATAAACTAGTTTGTAAGAACCTTAAAACACCTTTAAAAAATATTCCTTAAATCCAAAATAGGGAACTCATGGTAAAGCAGCCTCCATGCACTTTCCTCTCTCTTCTAATACATTACTGGTGATAAGCAATAATTCAGTTTATGTTTTCCACAAAGCATCTGTCCTTTCAAGTTTTCAATGATGCATTAAATATCAATCTCGTAGACACTTTCCCCAAATTAACAAAGTTTATTTAAACTGAATTGTCCTTAATAAGAAACTTACATACCATTCATGTAACCTAATGAAGATTAAATATAGACAATAATTTACACAATTTTTTTACTTAATATTTTACCTCTGAACCTCTCCTTGTACATACTCTGCATCCTCTCTGGCAGTAAAAGAACACAATTTTTAAAAATAAATAATCAGCTTATACAAATCTTTAACAATCGTATCCACGACACACTTCTCTTAGGAAGCTACGATTTCTGTACAGAACTAGAATGATGAAATTTAATGGTGAAATATTTACAGTGATGATTGCACTATACCCATGATAATCCCAATGTTTAAGTAAAAAAAAATTAGAGTAATACCTGTGAATTTTCCGACAGTAAAATGTTTCATTTAGTAAAAGGGCTGATTTTAAAACTCACTTCTAGCAACATGCTAAAATGACAGTTAAGATGCACAGTAACTATAAGAATATCCCTTCCAAGTCTTGGTACAGTCACATGAAGCAAATCTTTTACATAAACATTTCCCAATATCTTTCTCTAAATAGTGTCAGTTATTTTAAGAGTTCATTGCACCCATATACACACACAGTGCTAACGTCTAATGGGAGATACAACCATTAAATGAAAATCTGCCACTGTAGAGAGTTTTTTTATCACTTGTAAAATGTACTCCAACTGGAATAAAAAGATTGAGAGAGAGAAAGGAAGGGAAGCAGGCTTCTGTCTCTTTTTGAGGACCTGGCCTTTCTTTCTGAGACAGAGTACTTCAAACAGCAACAAGTAGCAGCAGCAGAGACATTTGCCTGCAGTTCACACATCGCACATTAATGAGAAAGTGCACGCAAAGAACTGCCGTGTACAGTGCCGCCTCTCTGTACACTGGGCTCTCAGCAAGAGCCTAGAAACAACAGCATAACATCCTTTCGTGAAACTCAAACACATTAATAAGAAACCCTCTTGCCTAGCAGTGCCAAAAGCCAGGACTAATCGGAAGGAGCTCCCTTCTGTCAAGGACAGTGGGGATGGGGTTGACCACCAGGGCTGGCCATACCCTTCCCCACCTAGAATAAAGTGCCCATTGTTTCCTACTGTACTAATTGTGAGAAAATAGCCCTTTGCAGTAACCATAATAATTATCAAAGCAAGCAAGCAAAAGCAAGGCGTAAATGAAAAGGGGCATAAGGAAAGAGAGAGAAAGAAAAAGGAAGAAAAGGAGGAATGCAAAAAGAAAATAAACACTCAGATGAATTAACTCAAGAATGAATTTAATATTCATACTGGAATGGTTGCCTGCAGACGATTTCCCCATTCATGTCACGACTATTGTGTACAAGAGACCATTGTCCACACAACAGAAATCAGTACATTGACATTTTTCATGTAGCATTTTTTTATATGAAAGGTTTTCTTTCCAAAACTACGGCCTCTAATCCCAACGTTCTGATTTAAAAAGTTATGACTTCTCTCCTCCCAATATTACGTCTAAAATTGAATCACAGGATTCATCAATGTTCTGAATTTTTATGCTCTTTTTCCTCTTCCCCAAATTTGCAGCTGAACAAATATGGGGGGTAAAACAACAACAACAACAAAAAACCAGCAACAACAAACCCACACACATTTGCCCGAGCAAAGAAAAATAATGAACTGAATATGCATATCCTCATTAACTAAATTTAATTACACTGAGTGGCATAGTAATCAGTGGTTGCTCCAGTTACAGTATTCATTGAAAGGGAGGTGGATTCCAAATTAAGGCGAAGCGTGGGGGACAGTCGCATACTGATGAGGGAACCGCACACAACATGATACAATACACTATCAAAAACATTATTCAGAGAAGCCGAAGAAAGAAGTACATTACTCTGTTTTAAGACTAATGCAAGAACAATTAGCCAAGAAGTCTCCATTCCCCCACTGACGGCCCCACCTCCATACATTTCACACCAGCCAGCCTGCGGCCGACTGTACCATTTGCATTTTTCTTTTTCTTTCCTTTTCTTTTTTTTTTTTTTTTTTAAATGTGAACAAAAACTCGCACTGCCTTTTTAAAAAAGAAGGCCTATGTCCCTGGCCACAATAGCAGGGAAATCCTATCTAGCACACTGGTGTGCGGAGGCACGGCAGGCTCCCACAACTTGAGCTTGAACTTTCCGCAGGCAGCAAACTTTATAACACGTGCGTGGAACAATACAGGAGGAGCTCAAAAGAAAGAAGGGGGGGGGAAGTTTTGGGGGTGGGTGAAAAAAAATGTTATCACGCCAAACTTACCATCCACCAGGTCCTGGCTGACATGTCATAACATAGCTGCCATTTTATGGAGCTGTCCGATGTTTTCCCAGCCATTATGCTGTCAGCAATCTTCATCAGATGCAGCTCAATGGAAGATAAGACACCTAATCAAGGAAACATCGGCGGTTGCTTTCTGGACTACATGTAGGCCAATCCTTATCACACTGCATCATGGGAAAAGCTCCTTTATTAGCAGGAGGAACTGCAACCTCACAGATAGAAAGACAAGGATCAGTTCTTTTGCCTTTTTTTTTTTTTTTTTTTGGTCTAAAGGGATTGGTGAAAGTAGCTAGCGTTCTTTGTGTATCATGTGTACAAGAGTTAAGTATCTCGCAAGTGGGCGGCTAACTGCTTTGCTGGGCTATGCAGACTAAAGTTTATTTGCATTCTTCTCTGTTGTATATTGTTTGACATGGTCCATGGTCCTTGCTGAGCAGATGAAGGGAGGGGAGGGGGTGGGAGGGAGTGAAAGGAGAGGGAGCTGTAATTGCTCAGAATTAATATCTCCCCCAACAAAGACATAACAGTTTCATTGACACAGTCGGAACATGGTTCAGATGTCACTGCACACACGGGCGTGCGGGTGTGTGTGTGCGCGCACACTCACACACAGAGTGGAACACACAGGTAGCAGCTGCAGCTGGATTCAGCCGAGGTTGCCAAAGGCTACAAACTCCATTCTCATGCTGGACATATGGAAGCAGTTTAACTCTTTGAAATCACTGTTCAAGAACAGCCCTGCAGTCTGCAAGGGTAAATCAGCCTTGAGAACAGTTTCTCATTCGGAAGACATCGGGCCTGGTGCTCACTCCCTTCTGAAGATGGCCTAGAAACGTTATTCCTTCATCTAGGGAAGACCTGATAAAAATGAGGAGGAAGGGCGAGATTTGCCCATAATCCCAACTCTAGATTTAATTCCTCATTTAGTCCTTCTCTTGGAAGGGGCTACATTTTCTCTTTAGCACTGATCATTTTTGCTTCATCCTGGGCTGTGAACTAGTTCTTCCAATCAGCATACGCAGAAAGCAGGAGCTAACATTTACTAATAAAACAACTTGCTCTGAATAGCCTTTCTTCTGTTCTAAAGAGTGAAAACCTTCAGGGAGAACCTGAGAGATCCATGCCACTACAATCAGAAATCCAGACTAGGACAAGCAGATGAATTCCTGACCTTACATTTGCTAAAATACAAAAAGCTACGGACATCTCTCTGAGTGGCAATATTGATTTTCACATCCCTTACAGCACACCCCCAAAACCGAGCAATGCCTCTTATGGCATTTTGTCCTGTTTTCTTCACTGTGCCTTGCTAGTAGTCTCTGAATGACTTTTAAGGTTAGAATTTACAACTTGCTGCGGATAATTTAAAAGGACAGATGCCTATTTGATTTTGTCAAAGTGAAGGGGAAAAAAAAATTGCTGTATTACCGGCATTCTCTTTTCTCTGCATGTGGTTGGTGTGAAGCTGCAAAGGCAACTTGTTTCGGCCTGTGAACTCCAAACTTGAAAAGCAACTGCTGGGAAGAGGTGCGTCCTTTGGGTATTTTTATGTCCACAGGGGAGACAAGTCAGCCACAGTCTCAGACAGGACAGGAGCTTACAGTGGCCTGACTCTGTGCTGGCAGCAAAACAGCCTGCCCTTTACACTACCCGCTGATCCTCTCATGGCCCGGATTCTGGTTTCTTCCTCCTCACTTTTATTTTGTTTATTCTCAGGCGGGTGGGCGGGGGAGACTTAAATGCCCCACCCAGGCCTCTGCCTTTGAAGTACCCCAGGATCCTAGTGCCTTCTTTTTTTTTCTTTTCTTTCTCTCCACACCCCATTCTTCAAACCTTATTTGAATTTTTTTTTTTTTGAGCAATGATTGGATAATAAGCCCATTAATGATAATCATCGTCTTCTGTTTTCATTTTCTCAGATAATAGCACTGCCAAATGCCTACTATGTGCTAGGGGTCCCACTGTAGACATTGGGGCTGCATAGATTAATGAGACACAGCCTGTGTCTCATTCATCTCACAACCGTCTTCACCCAAAGTCATGACTGGCAGGAGGGAGTCTGGCTGCTGTGGCAGGGCCAAGGGAAAGGGATGGGCCCAGGCAGGTGTCCTTAGGGCTTCTCAGGGCCAGCAGCTCCCTGGAGCCCAGGGCCTCACTGCATAGGCATTTCCAGAACACTCTTTTGGGGCAGCGTGTGGGCCTGAAGATGAGGTGGGTATGGTTTCCACACTTTCCACGTTTCCCCCTCTCCCCTGCAATCATTCCTTGCCATAGCCCGCCTCTCTCAGGTGCTCTAAGTGGAAGGAGGACCCCCTCCCCCTCTACCTTACTGGGCTGCAAAGGGCTCTTTCAGGCAGCGCATGATTTTGGGGTGCTGGTTTGAGAACACACTCAACCCACCGACACTCTGCCTCCTGCCTCAGAATCCTGTAATAATCTTGGCACACTGCATGGCTAATACACAGGTGTATGTGCTGAGGTGTCCATTGTCATTGTCACTATGGGGACACCTCCTTTGACTAGTTGATGACACAAGTGGGAAATAATGAAAGGTGACAAAAGAAGCAAGGGGAAGGCAAAGCCAGTGGGAGGGAGGCAATGGCATTATGTACAAGTGTGCGAACCCTGGGGAACAAAGAGACAAGGATAGAAATGACAAATCTGTGTACTTCACTTGCGTGGATAGGGAAAGCCAGAGAACAGGTGACTGGGGATCCCTGGCAGAGCTAGAAAGGAAACTAATTCAGAATTGGGGTAGTATTCACAAGACGCATGCCCAGGGGCTGGCCACTCACCATTTGGAGTCCTGGGGCATGGCATTCATGAGAGTGAAACTTCGGAGCCTGCCAATGTATACAGGCATACCTCAGAGATATTGCAGGTTCAGCTCCCCGCCGCAATGGCAGCAAAGCAAGTTGTAATCTTTTTGCTGGTGGAAGGTCTTGCCTTCAATTTGTAAAGAAATGCAACACCTGTGAAGTGCAATAAAGCGAAGTGCAATAAAACAAGGTATGCCTGTCGTCTATAAACTGGCTAGATCAGGAAACCTGGGCTCACAGGTGGAAGCCAGTATGACTGTATTCATTAGCTGAACAAATCTCACCGGACAAAGGTCTAAATGGTAACTAGATTTTAAAAACACGAATTAAAAATGCCAAAAGCACTAAAGACTAATGAGGAAGCATTGCAGGAAAATTAGTAGAGTGTTACAATCTCAGTTTTCCCCCCAAATTCCTTTTTACAGTCTGCCTCTGCCCACCCAGTGTTCTCTCCCTGACTCTCAGTCTCCCCTCCTATGTTTTTGGCCCTGCTGCCTTGAGCGTTTCCCCCGGTTTCCACACCTCACTCAACAGAACAAAAAGCTTGGGAAAAGCCAGATCTTCAGCCCA
The DNA here is from genome assembly GCF_057876585.1 of Rhinolophus sinicus. NCBI lineage: Eukaryota > Metazoa > Chordata > Mammalia > Chiroptera > Rhinolophidae > Rhinolophus > Rhinolophus sinicus. The sequence continues at coordinate 59,958,484 of NC_142516.1, forward strand.
AAGCAATCACTAATTGTTGCTTAATTATGCCCTAGGAGTGCTTTGATTTTTTTTTTCTTCTGGCAAATAAACTAGGGATCAGTCTAGAGCAAAGGCAAAAGACACTAACATTTGCAGACAGGCTACCATGTGCCCCCCACTGCTTTCAACTGCTCCTTTTTGAGAAGCAGCATGGGGCATGGTCAACTGCTCTGACTCAGAAGCCACTGGCCAGGATTCACACCACAGTGCTGTTCCCTACTAGTCATGTGACCCGAGGCAGGTCACTTAACCTCTGTGCCTTAGTTTTCTCATCTGTAAAATGGAATTAGTAATAATGAAGTACCTTATACTTGACACGAGGATTATGGCAGTTCCTATAAGTGCTTAACATGGCACCTGGAGAATGAGAGCTATGTGTGTGGTTCCATACAGATAAGGAAATAGAGGCCCCCAATTTGATCCAAATCATATTAATATTTAAGGGAGAACGAGAGTGGGGAAAGAAGAAACCCCTTCCACCCCCAAAAAAAGAGATAAAAAACTTATAAAAAAGAAAAATATAAAGATAATCAGAGATATAAAGAGAGAGAAAAGACAGAAAGAAACAGAAAGATGAAGAGATATGGAGAGAAAAAGAGAAAGGGAAAGGCAGAGAAGGAGAAAGTAAAAACGAAGCCCTTCTGGTGTATCCGTAGCTCTTGCTAGGGGCCCCAAGCCTACTTTGCTCAAACTAACCCTGCAGAGCACTCTGCGGGCTTCTGTCCCCATGTCCACCCGCAGGCTGTGGGGTTCGCCTAACTCCTCTTGGGATCTGTGGATGGGAGCGGTCCTACTCAGGGCTCGTGACCTGCGGAAGTTTACACATTTAGATGCTATTTGGAGAATCATTTTATTAAATGATTTCATTGTGATTTATGCTATCTTTAGCTTTCTGGCCCTGACGTCCAATTCTAATATAATCTAATGTTGTGCTGAGTGCGAAAGCCCTGCATGCATGAGTGTACTGAGAGATTGAAGTGCAGCACGCAGACAAAACAGTTCCTTTGGGGATGTTAGTCCCGCATCTTGTCTACTACTTGTTAACTGCATGATGGGCAACTCGTTACTTCAACTTTCTGAGCTTCAGTTTCTTTACCCACAAAAGGGGACTGAAAATAGCATCCCTCATAGGGCATTATGAGACTTAACTAAGACCATGTACAACTCATCCCAAGCTGCAGTTATTACCAAAATGGGTAAAATTTAGTCTTGGTATTATCTGCTCCAACTCCTTTCCCAACGTTAGGGAACTGAGACTTCCCAAGAGCCACACAGATAATCAATGGAGGAGCTAAAATTCAGCCTTTGCTCACTCACCTCTTCATCTACTGCTTCTTCTGCCACCAGGAAGAGAGATGGGATTAACATTCCGTTTGGGTGTTTATTTTATTTTTTGTTTTGTTTTATTATTATAATTTTTTTAGTGTGCTGGAGACTCCATGGGGAATAAACTGGGTTAGCAAAGCTGAGAACAGAGAAGCTCATTGAGAAGACAGGAAAAACTGATGAAGATTAACTTAACTAAATCGTATGCTCTAGAAGGGCAGGGATGGGGAGGTCTGCCTTTGTTCCCCATGCATGCCCCGACGCTGACACACAAACACTCCAATGTTTGTCAAATGAATGACTGAACTCAGACAGTGGTGATGGGGGTAGAGAGCCATTGGGGAGAACAGAGGAGCAGGCCTTGGGTGTGTGGGCTGATGGAGAGGGTTGTCTATAATGACTCCTGGGTTCTAAGTGTGTGGGAGCCTGGTGGATCCAAAATGGAAACAAACAAAAAACTGGGCAATGAAAAAGAATGAAATCTTACCATTTGCCACAGTATGGATAGTCCTAGAGTGTATGATGCCAAGTGAAATATGTCAGACTGAGAAAGACAAATTCCATATGCTCTCACTTATATGTGGAATCTAAAGAACAAAATAAATGAACACACAAAACAGAAACAGACTCATCGATGCAGAGAACAAACTGATGGCTGCCCGAGGGGCGGGCGTTTGGGAGCTGGGTAAAAAGGTGAAGGGATTAAGAAATACAAATTGGTAGTTACAAAATAGTAACAGGGATGTAACCTGCAGCATAGAGAATATAGTCAATAATATGGTAATAACTATGTACAGTGCCAGGTGGGTACTAGACTAGTCAAGGGAATCACTTTGATGGTTATATAAATGTCTAACCACTATGCTGTACACCTGAAACTAATATAACATTGAACGTCAACTGTAACTGAAAAAAATATTTTTTAAAAAAATGGAAAAAAAGGGAGAATGGCAAGTCCAGCTAATAGTGGGAAGTGAATATTTTCCATTAAGAACCTATTTGGAACAGGCAGATAGTATCCAGTCCTTTACCCAGACCTGTCAGAAAAAGATCAGGCTCAGGTCAGAAAAGTTTGGTGTGTCCTCCACTGGACCAGGGTCAGCATGAGGGTAACTGAGAAGAGAATGAGTGGCATGTGAAGCAGCGTAGGGCAAAGAAGTATTAAATCATTCTGATTTTCCTCCGTGAGAAGCAGTCCCAGCTTTCCACCCTGAGGATTCAGGGAGAGACCTGTCGCCATTTTATGAGCCATTTCCCCTCACCCTCGGGTGCCGTCATCATACACTGCAATCCCCCCAAGTCAGAGCCTGATCTGAGCTCAGAGGGGAAGAGCTGGATCGGAAGTGTGGACTGAAGGTTTCCTGCCCCTAGGGTGGCATCTCCAATACCTGCGCCCGTCAAAAGAGCTGGCAACAATCCGCGGTGCTGTACCTTCACCGTCTCCTCTTGGTGGCGCTGTCCGAAGGGGGTCTGCCTCCCTGTGGCATCTCCTTTGGGAGGAAGTCTGGACTGCGTGGATCCTGTTCCAGGCTGATGCCCTCGCACGAGGGAGCCCCGCATCCTCACCACCTGCTGCAGCAGCTTCCAGTCGCCTTCCCATCGCGCCCTCCTGGCCTGATCTTAACTGACCTGATCTTAACTGACCTCGTCCATCCCTAATGGCTCCCAAAGGAACACCCTGAGCCATGGAGTGCTGGACAAAAGGCCATTTTTGAAATAAGTAGCAGACTTCTTACCTTCCCAAACAAGGAGATTGATCTCTTCAAAGAATGAAAACAACTGTTTATTAAAGTTGGAGACATACCCGTAATGATCCACCTGTAGTTTGTCCAGAAAGCAGGTGTTTCTTCCAGAGAAGGATAATTTGAGTGAAACCAGGAACAGAGTCTGAGCATCCCTCAGAAAAATGAGTTTTTTAAAAAAATTTAAGATAAGTGAGTCTAGAATTGAAGTGTGCTCATTCTTAAATGATACTAACTTTCCTTAAGTTTCAAAAAAATGCCACATTTTCTGAACATAAATGAAATATTGTCTCTTTTACATAGCTGTTTACAAGACTGTGCGGCAGCTATAGCCACTGATGGGGGAAGATTTTTTTCACTTAGATTCTGGGTTAAAAAAAAAGGAGGACTTCCCAATTTCTGGAAGGGTAGGCGCCAACCTTTGGCAGGTTCCATGCCTCCCTCTAAGGTGCAAAACTAGCTCCTGTCCTAAAAGTAAAAAAAAAAAAAAAAAAAAAAAAAAAAAGGAGGTTGCTGGATAGCGAGATCCCATTTCTGATAAATAACTCAACCGTATCCATATTCATGCATAGAAAAAATGTTAGAAGGATATTCACTCAATTATTAATGAGGAGGAACTTGCACTTTATATGCTTTTGTACTCTTTGACATTTTATAATGCTCGTACATTACATTTATAAATAAAAACAAAATTAAGGTGAAGGAGGCATGGGACCTCCCTGTACATTTTTATTTTTATTTTATTTATTATTATTTTTTGCAATTTCTTGTGAATGTACAATTATTTCAAAATAAGAAATGGAAAAATAAATTAAGTAAATACATTTTCATGTCTGAACTTCTGAACACTAAAGCCAAGGATGGATGTTTTTAGAGGAGCCTGGTGCCATAAGTGTACCCAGCCCATGGGATCATAATAGGACCCTCTCCTTGAGCTTTCAGAAGGCAGAGAGTTAAAAAAAAAAAAAAAAAAGTAGAAGAAAAAAAGCGGTAGTGAAGGCAGAGTAACAATATATTGCCATGTTGCCCCTTTGTAACAAGGCAAATCTTGCCAAAAGATAGGCAGGTTTCACAACTCAGGCTCCTAAGAACACTCAGGGAGGCAGTGCAAGATCAACATATGAGTAACACAGATAAACATGAAACCCCCAAGCCTTGATGGAAAGCAGTGATAGGCGGCCTGGAGTGCCCTCCAATGTAAAAGTTCTTAGGGAGGAATAAAGACGGCTGCAGATTTCTTAATCACTGTGTCAAAGTCTACAGCTGGGCTCCTTAGGGCAGGGTTATCTCTCTGCCTTTAAAGGGGAGGCTGCCATTAAGAGACAAATCTGCCCCATGTGCCCCAAACACCTTTCCCTTCCACTCCCTTTCTCTATTTTTTTTTTTTTTTTTTTTAAGATTTTATTGGGGAAGGGGAACAGGACTTTATTGGGGAACAGTGTGTACTTTCAGGACTTTTTTTTTCCCAAGTCAAGTTGTTGTCCTTTCAATCTTAGTTGAGGGGCGCAGCCCACCCATCCCTTGCGGGAGTCAAACTGGCAACCTTATGGTAGAGAGGACGAGCTCCAATCAACTGAGCCATCTGGGAGCTCAGCGGCAGCTCAGCGGCAGCTCAGCGGCAGCTCAGCGGCAGCTCAGCTCAAGGTGCCATGTTCAATTTTAGTTGCAGGGGGCGCTGCCCACCATCCCTTGTGGGACTTGAGGAATTGAACTGGCAACTTTGTGGTTGAGAGCCCACTGGCCCATGTGGGAATCGAATCGACAGCCTTCGGAGTTAGAAGCATGGAGCTCTAACTGCCTGAGCCACCGGGCCAGCCCCTACCCTTCTCTATTTTTTTTCCCCACATACACATTGTAAGACAAGTAAAAGGTGGTAGTAACGAACTCAGGGAAATGGCAAAGGGAAATAAAAGGCCCCCCAAAAGGCAGTCTCGGGGTCAGTGATATGTATTTGGATCTAGAGGAGGTTTCACTTGCTTTTGCCAATCATTATTTCTCCAGGAAATATTTCTTACTTACCTGCCATGTGCCAGGCACTGTACATAGGTGCTGATGGGCAAACATACACATACTCCTTACCCTGGAGCTGCTTGCAGCCTATGGGGAGTGGGGAGGGTGGGGGAGGAATAACGTCAATCACATTCACACAAGTAAATACCAAATTACATCTATGAGGTGTGCTTTGAAGGAAAATACACTATGATGAACAAGTGGAAGTGGAAAGGCAAAAGGCAGGGAAATGGGGAAAGATTTCACAGAAGTAACCAAAGGAGAGAGCTGGGCGCTATTCCTCACATTAACATTCAAGGCAAGGATAAATCTCTTCATTTTGCAAAATTGGAAGTCAAAACTCAGGATGAATTCAATCATTTTGTCCCAGAATAAAGTGCTGGAACTTGACATCAAAACTAGCCTCTCATACTCTGAAAAGTGTTCCTGTGGGTCAGCGTGTTTTTTATCTTAGAGGCTGGTATCATACATATCTCAGGTTCGGGTCTTCCTTAGAACCAGCTGATGGGGTGATCACATTCTCCAACTGGAAGGGGGTGGGAAAAGCACCCTCAATTCACCATGTGCTACGGACAGTTCTGTCTTTAAAAAATGAAGATTAGTACCGAAAAGGTTTGCTACGGGCCCTCCCAAACTACTCCTTTGACAATGCACTCAGGAGGACTGCATAAGACAGGACCTCTGCTACTATTTATTATTTTAATAAACTTTCACTGAGGTATAATTTACATACAGTGTCCTGTTCAAATCTTAAGTAATGAGAGTTTACAAAGGTATCCACCTGTATAATCCACACTCCTATTAAGATATAGAACATTTTCAAGGCTCTGAAAAGTTCTCTGTCACTCTCTCAAAGGTACACCCACTTCCTCCCAGGCCATATACCTAAATTTTTCTGATTTCTATCACCCTTATGTGTACTTCTTCCAGAAATTCATATGCATGGAATCATACAGTATCTATTCTTTTGTATCTGGCTTCTCTCACCCAACATGTTTTTGAGCTTTACCCATGCTATGTACAGAAGTACAATAGTAGTGTGTTACTTTTTACTGCTGAACCATATTCTATTGTATGATTATACCACAATTTGTTTATCCATTCTCTTGTTGATGGACATTTGGGTAGCTTCCAGGTTTCGGCTATTATGAGAAAAGCTGTGAGCATTCATGGACCAATCTTTTTGTGGGCATGTTTTTATTTCTCTTGAATAAATAAGCAATGGAATTGCTTGGCTCTAAGATAGATGTATAATTAATAACAAACTGCCTTATAGTTTTCCAGAAGCATAGTACCATTTTACACACTTACAAGTGATATGTGAAAGTTCTGGTTGTTCCATATTCTTGCCATTTCTTAGAGGCAGACTTTTTAGCTTTAGCTTTTTTGGTCAGTGTGTAAATGTATCTTATTACGTATGGTTCAGTATGCAGCTACTAATGACTAATAATTCTGAGGACTTTTCCAGGTGGCTATTTGTATATTTTCCTTTGTGAAGTGTCTATTTAAGTATAATGTCTATATTTAAGTTAATTTCTCCTTTTTTTGGCTTTGATTTTTTAAAAAAATATTTTCATTAAAATACAAAAAAATATAACGCACATACAATATTATATTAGTTTCAAGTGTATAGCATAGTTATTCAACATTTATATATCTAAAGAAGTGATCACCATGATAAGTCCCACAACCATCTGACACTGTGCCACGCTATCAAGATATCATTGATTATATTCCCCATGCTGTATATTACATCCCATGACTTATTTGTTTTATACCTGGAAATTTGAACCTCTTATTCCTTTTTACCTCCCCTCCCCCCTTTTTAAATTTTCAATTACAGTTGACACTCAATATTAGTTGATATTAGTTTCAGGTATACAACATAGTGGTTAGACATTTACATAATTTAAGAAGTGATCCCCCTGACTAGTCTAGTACCCATCTGGCACTATACATAGTTATTACCATATTATTGACTATATTCCCTATGCTTTACTTTATATCCCATGACTATTTTGTAACTACTGTGTTTACCACAAAATAAGACCTAGCTGGACCATCAGCTCTAATGCATCTTTTGGAGCAAAAATTAATATAAGACCCAGTCTTATTTTGCTATAAGACCCGGTCTTATTTTGCTATAATATAAGACTGGGTCTTATATAAACCGGGTCTTATATAATGTAATATAAGACCCAGTCTTATATTAATTTTTGCTCCAAAAGACGCATTAGAGCTGATGGCCCGGTTAGGTCTTATTTTCGGGAAAACATGGTACCAATTTGTACTTTTTAATCCCTTTACCTTTTTCACCCTGCCCCCCATCTCCTCTCCCATCTATCACCCCAACAAATCTAGAACCCACCTGATACCATACAGTTATTACAATATTAATGACTATATTTTTATGCTATATCCTACATTCCCATGACTTCCTTGTAACAACCGATTTGTACTTCTTAATCCTTCCTCTATTTCACCCAGCCTCCCTCCCATCTGGCAACCATCAAAATATTTTCTGTATCTATGAGTTTGTTTCTGTTTGTCTATTTGTTTATTTTGAACTTTAGATTCCACTTGTAAGTGAAATCACACTGCATCTGTCTTTCTCTGTCTGACATACTCCACTTAGCACAATACCCTCCAGGTCCATCCATGATGCCACAGATGGCAAGAACCCATTCCCTTTCCTGGCCGAGCAATATTCCATTGTATATATGTACCACCTCATCTTTATCCGTTCATCCATCAAGAGGACACCCAGGCTGCCTACACATCTTGGCTGTTGTAAACAGTGCTGCAATGAACATATGGATGCACAGGTCCCCTCGAAGTAGTGTTTGGGTTTCTTTGGATAAATACCCAGAGGTGGGATTACTGGGTCCTTCTTTAACTGTTGTAATAGCCTTTAAACATCTATTTTATCTAGTATAAGTATTGCTACACCAGCTTTTTTGTTTTTTATTTCCATTTTCATGAAATATCTTTTTCCATTCCTTTACTTACAGTCTGTGTGTATCTTTAAATCTGAAGTGAGTCTCTTGTAGGCAGCATAAATAAGGGTTTTGTTTTCTTATCCATTCAGCCACGCTGTCTTTTGATCAGAGCATTTAATCCATTTACATTTAAAGTAATTGTGGATAGATATTTAGTTATTGCCATTTATTATTCATAATTCTTTTTTCTTCTTCTTCTTAAAGAAGTCCCTTTAATGTTTCTTGTAATACTGGTTGAGTGGTGATTAGCTTCCTTTAGCGTTTTCTTGTTTGGGAAACTATTCTTTGATTGTAAATGACAGCTTTACTTGGTAGGGTAATCTTGGTTGTATATTCTTGCTTTTCATCACTTTGAATATTTCCTGCCAACCCCTTTTGGCCTGCTAAGTTTCTGTGGAGAAACCAGCTGACAGTCTTATGAAAGCTTCCTTGTAGGTAGCTAACTGCTTTTCTCTTGCTGCGTTTAAGAGTCTCTCTTTGTCTTTAACCTTAGACATTTTAATTTTTGATGTGTCTTGCTGTGGGTCTCTTTGGGTTCATCTTGTTTGGGACTCTGCACTTCCATGGCATATATGTCTACTTCCTTCACCAGGTTAGGGAAGTTTTCCATCATTTCTTCAAATAGGTTTTCAATTCCTTGTTCTCTTCTCCTTCTGGTACCCCTATAATGCAAATGTTGGTACGCTTAATGTTGTTCCAGAGGCTCCTTAAACTAGCCTAATTTTTCTGGATTTTTTCTTTCCTATTCTGATTTGATGTTTTCTGCTACCTTATCTTCCAAATTGCTGATTCAATCCTCTGCTTCATCTAATCTACTGTTGATTTCCTCTAATGTATCCTTCATTTCAATCATTGTATTCTTCATTTCTGACTGGTTCTTTTTTTATGTTTCTGTCTTCATTTTTATGTTTCCTATCTCTTTGCTGAAGTTCTTACTGAGATTGCTGAGCTTTTTTATGACCAGTGTTTTGAATTCTGCATGTGGTAGATTGCTTGTCTCCATTTTGTTTAGTTATTTTTCTGGAGCTTTGTTCTGTTCTTTCATTTGGGACATGTCACTTTGTATCCCCATTTTTGCTGACTGTCTGTGTTTGTTTCTATGTATTAGGTAGGGCTGCTATGTCTCCCGGTGTTAGTAGAGTGGCCTTATGTAGTAGGTGTCCTGTGGGGCCCAGTAGTGCTGTCTCCGTGGTCACCTGTGCCAGGTGCTCCAGGTATGTTTCTTATGTGGGATGTATATGTCCTCCTGTTGTAGTTGAGCCTTGATTGCTATCTGCACATCAATAGGAGGGATTGACCCTTGGGCTGATTTGTTGTGAGGACTGGCCAGGACTACAGTGGAGGAGCTGTGGTGCAGGGGCTGACCCTACAGAGCAGGATTCACTTTAGCAGGGCTCTGGTGCCTGCCCAGTCAGCCCTTTGGGTGTGTGGTCCATGGTGATGGTCAGGTGATGCTCTGGCTAGTTCCAAAGCTGGCCACTGGTTGTGCCAGCCCAAGGGCTTCCTGGGAGGGACCACAGGCCAAGTTCAGCCACGTCCTGTGCTCTGCCCCGGGCCACCTGGAATGAGCCACAGAGCAATCCGCAGATGGTTACCACCCATGCTGGGCTCGGAGTTGCTGAAGGGGTCAAGCTTGGAGCCAAGTTTGGCTGTCAGTAGTGCCAGGCATGGGGCTACTCAGCAAGAGGTGTGAGACATGTCAAAGTCAGATGCTGCTTGTTTGGGGGTTTGCGAACCTTTGAGAGATTTGTATGGAACAGCCACTGGAAGCCACTTGGGTGTGCCCCAAAATTGGGTGGGGCAGGGTCTCAGGGAATCAGGGTTGGGTGAACGGTGTTAGCCAGGTTGATGGAGACTCAGATATGGTGATCCCCTATGACTGCACACTGTTAGGGAGAAGAGCTCAACAAAGAAATAATGGATTCTACCAGCACTTCTGTCTGTGAGAAAGCTGCCCCTAGCCCTCACCCTGCACCTAGACAATGCAGAATGCAGTTCCTCCCTGTATGTTCCAGGTTCCTTTGGAGCTGCTGGCTAGAGCTCAGAGTGAGTGAGTCTGTCAGCGAGTAAGTCCATGCACAGGCCCTTTAAGAGGAACTCCTAGGACCCTAGATGACCTTTGTCTCACGCAGCCACAATTTCCGCTGGTTTTCACAGGCAGAAGTTATGGAGACTTCCCTTCCTGGCATGGGAACCCTGGGCTGGGGATGCTGGTGTGTGGCTCTGACCCTCACTCTTCAGGGGTTACCTCCGCAGCCAAGATACCCACCCACACATGGGTGTGGGACCAGCCCGTTTCATGACTTTGCCCCTCCTACCAGTCTCAACATGGCTTGTTCTGTATATCTTAGTTGTAGGACTTCAGTTCAGTTAGACTTCAGGAGATTCTCAGTGATGGTTGTTCTGTAGTTTAGTTGTAATTTTGATGTGGTCATGAGAGGAGGCAAGCACAGTGTTTACTCTGCCATCTTGACTGAAAAATGTTGACTTCTTTTTTTATTATTGAGATGTAAAAGTCCATTGTAAATTCTGGATACAAGCTCTTCATTAAATATCTGTATTGTGAATAGTTCTTACAGTCCATAGCTTCTTTATTTACTTTCATGGTAATGTTTTTAATTTTGATGAAATCCAATTTATCATTTTTTTCTTTTATGCTTATTGCTTTCTATTTCCTATCTAAGAAATCTTTGCTTACCGAAAGTCACAAAGATATTATACTTTCTTCTAGAATCATTATAAGATTAATTTTTATGTTTAGGTCTATGATCCATCACCACCATGTGGTATTTTTGTTTTTGTTTTTCATATAAATTGTCTATTGTTCCAGAACCATTTGTTAAAAAGACTTTGCCGAGCAATACTCCATTGTATAAAGGTACCACAGTTTCTTTATCCAATCGTCTTACCAATAGTCATTTCAGGTGTTTCTATGTCTTGGCCATTGTGGAAGTGCTGCAATAAACATAGGGGTGCATGTATTTTTTCAAATTAGTGTTTTGGATTTCTCTGGATACATACCGAAGTGTGGAATTGCTGGGTCACAAGGTAGTTCCATTTTCAATTTTTTGAGGTACCTCCATACTGTTTTCGATAGTGGCTTGCATCAATCTGCAGTTCCACCAACAATGCACGAGGGTTTCCTTTTCTCCAAATCATCGCTAGCAATAGTTTGTTGATTTATTGATGATAGCCATTCTGATTGGAGTGAGGTGGTATCTCACTGTAGTTTTTATTGGCATTTCTTTAATGATTAGTGACGTTGAACATTTTTTCAGATGTCTGTTGTCCATCTGTTTGTCCTTTTTGGAGAAAAGGCTTTCTAAAAAAAAAAAGAGTTTGCTTTCTCCATTGCATTGCTTTTGTACCTTTGGCAACAATTATTTAGATTTTTATAAGTAGATCAGTGTCTGGATTCTCTATTTGTCTGTTTGTTCCATTGCTAGAATTATCTATCCTTTTACAAATTCCACACTGTCTTGATTACTATCACTTTTAGAAAGTATAAGTCTATCAACGTTGTTATTCTTTTTCAAGAATGTTTTGGCCATTGCAGGTCTTTCGCATTTCAATATGAACTTTATAACTGGATTGTCAATTTCTGCTTAGATTTTCATTGGGATTGCACTGACTCTTCAGATCACTTTGGGGAAAATTGACATCTTAACAATTTTGAGTCTTCCTATCATGAATATGTTATACATTTTAATTTATTTAGATTTTCTTTAATTTTTCTCAGCAATGTTTGGTATTTTTTCTGTGTAGAGGTCTTGCATCTTTCTTTAAATTTATCTCATTACCTTATGGTTTTTGATGCTGTTGCAAATGGAATTTTGTATTTTATTTTCTAATTGTTCATTGCTAGACTGTAGAAGTGCAATTGATTTTTATATATTGACTTCCAATTTCCAGCAACCTTGCTAAATTTGCTCATAAGTTCTTGTAATTGTTTTTCGTTTGTGCTGTTTTTGTTTCTGGTATATTACTTAGGATTTTCTTTGTACCTAATCATATCATCTGTGAAGAGTTATAATTCTTCCTTTCCAACAACTTTTATTGCTTTTTCTTCTATTATTTCAGTGGCCATAGAATCCATATACAATGTTGAATGATAGTGTTGAGAAAATACATTCTTGCATTGTTCCCATTCTTAGATGAAAAGGCACAATATTTCATCATCAGTTTGATGTTAGTTCTAGGTTTTACATATTGACCTAGATTGAGGAAATTCACTTCTATTCCTAGTTTACTGAGAGGTTTTTTGTTTGTTTGTTTTTTGAATCATATATATGAGTTGAATTTTGTCAAATGCTTTTTCTGCATCTATTGAAATTATCATAGAATTCTTCTTTAATCTTCTTATGTTGTGAATAATTAATTTTGGAATGTTAAACCAATCTTGCATTCTTGTGATAAACCCCTTGGTGAAATATTACTCTTTTTATAGATTGTTAAATTTGATTTGCTGATTTTTTAAAGGATTTTTGTGTCTGTATCATTAGGAGTATTTACTGTAGTTTTTTTCTTCTTCTTGTAATCACCTTGTCTATTTTTGATATCAATGTAATGCTAGACTCATTAAATAAGCTGGGAAGTAGTCTGTTCCTCTCTATTTTCTGGAAGAAATTTTGTGAGAATGGTAGTATTTCTTCCTTAAAGAATTTATAGAATTCACCAGTGAAGCCATCTAAGGCTGGAGTTTTCTTTCTGGAAAAGTTTTAAATTAAATTCAATGTCTTTCATAACCACAGGCTATTTAGATATCCTATTTCTTATTATGCTAACATATCTTATATCTGATATATCCTATATCAGTTTTGATAAAATATGTTTTAAAGAAATTTATCCATTTCATCTACGTTTTCATATTAGTATAAAATAATTTATATCCTCTCATTGTTTTAATGTCTGTGGGATCTGCCATGATAACTCTTTAACTTCTGAATCAGTAATTCTTTTTCTCTCAATTTTCCTTGATCAGTCTAGGTTAGGTTTTATCAATTTTATTAATCTTTACAACAAACCAACTTTAATGTCGTTGATTTCCACTATTGTTTATATGTTTTCTATTTCATTTATTTCCACTCTTATTTTTACAATTTCAGTTTTAAAAATTAACTTTGGGTTTAATTTTCTCTTTTCCACACTGCTTAAGGTTGACCATAGATCATTGATTTTATACATTTATTCTTATACACTCAAACCTACAAATTTTCCTCTAAGCACTGCTTTAGCTGCATAGATCAACCTTTGATATACTGTTTTTATTATCACTTTTTGCAAAATATTTTCAATTTTTCTAGTGATTTTTTTGTTGTTGTTCATAGATTATGTACTAGTGTATTTTAATTTTTCAGATATTTTCTAGTTATATTATTATTTTTGTTGATTCCTAATTTAATATGGTGTGGTCATAGAACATCCATTATATAATTTCATGTTCTTAAATTTGTTAAGACTTGTTTTATGGCCAAAACTAAGATACTGTTATTCCTCGATTTTAGAGAGGAGCTTTAGAGAAGTGGTACCCTAAACCTCTTGCCCATCCCTTCATGTTCCCCACCCTTCTCCCCACTCTGGTCTCTAAGATTCTCACCTTGTTGAGACACCTGTCAAGTGCAAGACTCAAATACTTATCTTCCTTACAAGCTTCTCTTTCTTTTATGTAAACTAGACTTTAGAGTTCCTCATAAACTTGTAATCAGCCTGATTCTATGAAACATAGTTTCTAAGAATATATTCCAAACCATTAAAGAAATGGGCATCTGGGGATAAGTTTATGTTTCTAAAATATCATAGAAAAATACAAGGACTAAGAAACATAACGGTTAAACTCTTTAATGTTTTCTCCAATGATTTGCATCTTCAGTGGCCTCTGAAAGAGATCATCACAAGAGACTAAAAGCCTTGTAATAATTCCTTGAGAGTATAGGTTTTGTTCACCATTTCAAATATCAGTTTACAATATAGTTTAGTGGGATGTAAGGGGAAAATACTACCATTCCATTTCTCAAATGGAAACTCAAGTATGCTCCTATTCCCACTCAGCACTATTGCTGGATAGCAGTGAAATGTCTGAAAGGGTGAAATTGGAATGAAGTGTAGTAAACATTACTAGCTCTCACTGATATCCAGGTATCCTCTCATTTTGGGGCAAAAGCAACACTACACTTCCTAGATTTCCTACAGCTGGGCAAGCCTATATGACTAGTCTTGGATATAAACAGACGTTATGTGCATCACTTCAGACTGAGGTAATGAATAGTTCATGGGCAGCCTTTCAACACCTTTGTTCCCTGACTTGGTAAAAAAAAGGCATTCCAGGTAATGGAGCCATCGCCATTTTAAATTCCTGAATGGCTATGTGGATGCCCTCACCCAAGCCCACCCACATTAGCTATACAGCAAGAAGTAAACTTTATTTTAAGCCATTGTGCTTTCAGGGTAAAACTGTTGCTTCAATGTAACCTAGCTCCTTGCTACTCAGAATGTCATCCCTGGACCAGAAGTATCAGTATCATCTGAAATCTTATTGGAAACGTAAACTCAGACTCTACCCCAGACCTACTGAATCAGAATTTGCATTTTAAGAAGATCCCCAGGTAATTCATGTATTAGTTTACTAGGACTGCCATAACAAAATACTACAGAGTAAGTGGCTTAAAGCACAGAAAGCTTTCTGTTTTGAAGGCTGGAAGTCCAACCTCAAGATGTCGGCATAATTGATTTCTCCCGAGGCCTCTCTTCTTGGATTGCACATGGCTGCCTTCTTATTGTGTCCTCACATGATCTTTTCTCTCTGTGTGTACATCCCCGATGTCTCTTGTTTATCTTAATTTCCCCTTCTTATAAGGATACTAGTCAGATTAAATTAGGGCCCCTGCTGAAAGGGCCCCATTTTAACTTAATTACCCTTTTAAAGGCTCTGTTTCCAAATACAAAAAACATTCTGAGCTACTGGGGTTTAGGGCTTCAACATATGGATTTTGGAGTGACACAACTCAGTCTATAACTGTTCATATGCATATCAAAGTTTGAGGAACACTGACCTAACCCAATTAAAAGGTATAACAAGTCATCCTGGAACTATAAAATGACTACTGTGGTCTGATTTGTACTTAACATTAATATAACAAGGCACCTCCTGACTTTGGGTCTTTTATCAACTTGTAGAATCATCTTCTATCATTGTTTTGGGGAGAAGGAGTCCTCAGATTGCCATCGTACTCTGCTTCCAAGGCTTGGTAACAAATCAAGGACACATCTGAAATGCAGATTTCGTTTTGGTAGTATGGTTTTGACATCACAACAGCAATTCAAAGGCTAAATAATCCTCATTGGATGTTTCCAAAATAAACCAAGAAGGCATATGCTATATTCTTTTGCAGAGATTCAAGCTCCACTCAATGGTAGGCATCACAAAGGTAGCTTATTGTCTGAATGCTGGACATCTAGACTAGACAGACATCTTCACTCTGGTGCCAAAATCGACAGACTGAAGTCTAAATTAAGATTTAAAAGGCGATCCTGCAAAGTTTAAAATCATACTTTGTCATTCCAAGCTCACAGACTCTTGGGTTGTAAAAATGTAGGCCCACTATGTCCCAGTGCATGGGTTGGCTTTACAACATGCCGAGGAGTGGCTGACTAGACTGCGTGGACAGCTCTCATGCTAGCAGCCCACTGCCTTCCAAGCCAGCCTCCTCTCTCTTCCCTTCATCCATTGTTATCCATGTGGTCATCTCCACTATTACCAGTTCTTCCTCTTTGGTCAGAAAGAAATTTAGTCCTTTCTCATAAAATTGCTTTTCAGATAGTTGTACTTTGCTATTATAAAATCTCCTGGTTTCCTCTTTTCAGGTTAACCACATCAACGTGGCCTTGGGAGAAAACACAGGGAGGAAGTCAAATACTATTTTAAATCCTAACACTGTAGTTCATGAAAATGTGAACAGAACAAGAGGTCCCTTATAAAACCACCTCTCCATGACACTTAGCATTGATTCTACATTTCCAACTGGCAGGTTGTTTGGCATTATTTTAAAATCTCACAAATTGTAAGTCCAGAACATCATCCGACTATGAGAACTGACAGAGGGTGGAGAGCACACTGGACAGCACTGTCCAATATGGTGGCCAGTAGCCACACATCTGAGTCGAGTCGGGCCAGACATTGGCTTTCTCTCGAATTCTGCTGCTTGGAAATGTTACTTAACCTCTCAAGAGTCTCAGTTTTCGCCTCTGTAAAACAGGAGCAATAATAGAACTAAATAACAGAACTCACCTTATATTACGTTTTTTGTGGTGAAATCGTGTGATAATTTATATAAAGTGTTTACTATAGTGAATACATAGTTCTTATCAAAAGCCAAGAGATCAAGTAAAAGGAAGAATGTGAAACATAAGGTTGGGGCAGACCATCCTAAACTTCTATAAGAGCAGCAACAAAAGCAGTAATCACTAAAGGCTGGAGAGATAACTTGGACTTCCCAGTACACAGCTCAGCATGGCTAGAAGCTGTCATCTAAGACGTTAAAAACGCACAAAAATAATAGAATGGAAATGCTGGGAAATAAAGCAAAACTGAGAAGAGATGAAATAATGCCATTAGAAGTAGAGCTGTGAGCCAGTGGGGGGCTTCCATGAATTAGTACGTGGGCCTTGGATTAGTACAAACCTGCCATGGGATGGGGGCCATGCGGTGAGGTGGGAACCATGAGGTGGGAATCCAGGAGTCAGTTTCTATTTTGAATGTTTAAAAATACAGCTGACAGGGCTCCTGCTGGCAGTGCAGCAGCAAACTAAGGGTTTTTCTCTCATGTGCTGAAGATTGTAATTCTGCTCTCATTATTCCAGGTCCCTTGGATAAATTGTGTGTGAACCAACACAATCTCCTCACTATACCACCATCATTTCCCTTTGCCCACTGTGGCTGAGCTAACCCACATTTACAGAAACATGCCTCATAGCAGTGCAGACCACAGGGGACAAGGAACCGGGTATAGAAACAGAAGAACAGTCACTTAACTAGCTTTGTCAGCTGCGTATATCATTCAGTGTGTCTGAATGGCCAGGCCCTCACCTGTAGAATGATACTATTCCACAACTGCTAGTTGCCTGGAGTGTTAGGAGGTCCAGATAAGGAAGTTGTAGAGTGCTGCACCTATGGAAATTTCCTGGGCGGTTAGAGTTTGAATGAGGTCAGTTTGGCTCGTCTCTGACAGGGAGACATGGGTGTTACCAGCTGCAGTTCAGCTCTCAGTATTCCAACATGATTTAGGAGACACAAGAGTCCTTCTTTGCTCCCCTTCTCCTTGTATCACCAAGAAACTCAAATCCAACACCCCCCCCACCCCCATTGTTGCTGCCTCCCCCAGAGAATTCTGGAAACTTGGACAGGTGCAAGGATCTCTTATCAAAGAACTCCAAAGATAGTTGGGCCAGCAGAGGTCCACATTATTTTTGATGTATGCATTTTACCATAATTTCTGCAAATGAAGCAACACTTGGGGAAAAAATCTCCTTCCCTCCTGCTCTTTATTGTCCCCCCCCCGCCCCCCACTGACCAGGCCAAAGCCATTCAGAAGGCTCATCTGGGCCCTGACTCTAGACAGAATCCCTCCCCCATTGATTGTTAAGGTCAGTGTTTCAGAAGGGGCTCATTTCCTTTGCCTAGTCTCATCTTAATGCAAAGATATGGTGGAGACGGAAAATGACTCAATACTGCTTTAACTACTTTGGAGACTACAGGCCGGCTTTGCACCAGGCTTTTAATGTTCATGGCTTGAGATAAAGAGCATTTTCTCTGGTATCACTGACCTTCTGCATTCCATCCTTCTTTCTTCTCCATTTCATCCTCTAATTTCCCCACTTGGCTCATCTTAGACCAAATTGACAGAGAAAGAATAGCAACCTCCTGCCCTACCAGGGAAATGTCATTTCCACAAGTACAAAGGGAATGTGGCCATTAGTTTGTTGTCACACAGAGGAGGAAAGCTTGGACAAAGCCTGAAAAATGCCAGAACAAGGCTGGCTTCTCAGTTATCTTGGCTTTCCAGGTGTCAGTGTATAACAGAAGAAACGTGGACTGAGAGCTTGGAAATCTTGCTTCTGCTCCTAGAACTTCTACTAACAGTTGTGTGAACTGGGATCACAGACTTCTTCATAGGCCTTAGTTTAATCTCTTCACCTATAAAGCGAGGGTGGTGATTAATAATGATAATGATAACTATCATTTAATGAGAACTTACAAAGTACCAGGGATTGTGCTGTGCTTTTTACATATATTTCATCACTACTATTTATCACATTTCTACTGATAATGAAACTAAAGCTGCAACCTCTGTGTCTACAATCATTATTTCTTCTCTGAAGACGTCTTTGGCCTTCTCCAACCAAATGTGACCAAATAATTGTAATTAATTGTAACTCATACTTTACTGGATGGTTTTCACTTACCACACTGTAATGCAGATATGTTTGCTGGCCTGTGTGTCTCCAATGATACCTCAGTTATATCTTCCTAGGGACGGAGTCTCAGCAAAATGTATCTCCAGAGAACCTAGCATAGTTCTTAGTAAATAATAGGTAATAGAGTTGATAAATAAGATAATAGTTTCTGCACATATTTGAACATACTAATTTGACTTGGTAAACTGGCACACCATTCTTTCTTTGAGTTTAAGTACTGCCACTCCCCATGCCTCCACAATGGTAATTCAGCCTCCAGCCTTCTCTCATAAAGAGGGATGGGCAATAAGTGGAATTCAGCAGAGCTATGTGATTAAGAAGAGAATGTTTAGTTCAAACCACATTATTTTAGTATCACTGCTGTCACTCCTTGAATATAGTTGGACTTAAAGGTGATAAATTATAAAGAAAAACATCCAGAAAAATGCGTAGCTCAATAAGATATGGATCTCCAATAAAGGATAGAGTTAGACACAGATTTCAGAGAGCACATTTAAGAAAAAATGTGCTTTAGTCTGATTTTATATAGCTTGAGGAATTTATGTCCCTATTTACTGCATGGCATTAAAGCATCCCAAATAGATAAATCATTGGTTATGCAAAGAAAGTGGTTCAATGGTAATTATGGATTAACACACGCCCACAGTTAATAGTGGCTGCGGTTCAGCATCAGTTTCAGCATCAGTGCAACCATTTACACTTATAACATGAAATACTCCTTTCTCCTCCCTCATCCCCAGGCACAGTGAATGACTACCAGGGCAGGATTACCTTCCACTAAGCACATTTCATAGCTCCAAGCCTCAAATCATTTGTAACCATTAGGGAAAACATGGGGCTGAACCAATTAAAAAATAAAATCTATCCTCAAGCACACAAAACCACATAGCTAATGGCAGCACAGCACTGTGATTGAGTATTTGAAAAATCTGATATAAAGGCTCAGAATCTGCCCCCAAATGCATTGAAAAAGTTTGTTTCCATAATGTGTACATAGGGAAAGATGGATACAGGGAGAAGGAGACAGACCTATAGGGACAAATGCTGTTGTTATTTTCCCAATCTAAATCCATTAATGGTTACTTTTGCATTCATTGGTTTTTTAAATTTTTAATGGCAATTTGTCATTTTACTTGTAGAAAAACCCAGCAGTGTTACCACACTATTTCTTTCAGACTGTCTACCTGTGGAAGCTTAAAGTACATAAAACACTGGTAGTAATCAGATGACCAAATTTAACACTAGATTTTCCTCTGCCCTAAGACATATCACTTAGTCATTTTGGTGCTCAATATTTCCATCAGTAAAAAGGGGCTGTCTGCCTATGTCAAGATTAGTCAGAATTAAAACACATACACACACACAGAAAAGCATATTTAGCTCCTTAGTCAAAGCCATAATATAATTACTAATAGGTACTGGGGAGAGCGGGCAGTGCAATGTGTTATCCTTGCATTCTTTTTTGACACTGAGTCTGAAAGCATTTTCCCCATCCACTAATTTTGCTATGTCCCACCTCCCATATCAGGGCCACCCCTGTGCACTTGGTAGCATTTGTTCCATCCCGTCTCCTCACATTACTTTACTTACTGAGAAGACAAAAGTATGTCTGTAGCCAAGTGCGCTCAGGTTTCATCCACAAACACAGATCCTGAATGGGAACCTGAGTAGAGCCAGGAAGATGCTGTGACAGAAGCAAAGAATAAAATTATAATGAATGTTTCATGGAGGCCAACAACCACAGGGAGGAAAGCAGAAAAGGAGAGACTCGGAAAAGGAACCCAGGAGCAGAGATGCTAAGGACGTTTCACAAAGCAGAGGTGAGGAGAGAAAAGGAAAGCACACAGTACTGGCGACCACGGCATATATGTGGACAATGGCTTTTTAAAAAGTTAATTATAACATTACCTATAGAAATCAGGCTGCATTCAGTATCTCTGCCTCATAAAAAGCAAACAAACAAAAAACCTTCTTTATTATTTCTTTTAATCCAAGTAGGTTAATGAGACAATAGGGATAAGCAAAGACTATAAAAAATATTTAAAAAACCATCAGAAATAGCCGTTAGAGTACAATCTGCCAAACATATTCATCGTTTGTTTCAGTTTTTGCTTTTTACACTAAAGAGATCATATATTACATACTGTCTTATCATTTTTTTTTTTCACTTAACAACACATCAAGAATATATCAAGGCTATCATTCTTAATGGTAGTCTCATTTTTCATTGCATGAATGAATGAGATTTCATTTAACCAGTCTCCTGTTGGACATGTAAATGGATTGATTTTTGGCAATTAGAAATAAGACCTTATTGGTTTGTTTTCACTGTGTAACAAACCACCCCAAGATTTCATAGCTTGAAATAAAAAAACATGTTTTTAAGCTCACTTTGAGAGCTGGCACGGCTAAAATGACTGAGGCCCTGTCCCCCTGGTCTCTCAGCCTACTGGGCGAGGCTGGGCTTTGTCACACTGTGGACTCGGGTCTCAGACAACAAGCCCCAACATGCAAGGGCTTTTCAAACTTCTGCTTCTAGCACACTTAGTAATGTCTTGTTGGCCAGTCCCCGTCACACATCCAGCCCCGTTTCAAGGGGTGAAGTGATAAACCCTACAACTTGTGGTGGGAGAATCGGCAATGCCACATTACGGGAGACGTACGGCTAAGCAGGGAGAGATTTGGGGCCATTTTGCAATCCTCCATAGATGCTCTACAAAATATCCTTTCCACTCCTTCTGTGCGCACTTACCTGATCATTGACATGGGGTTAAGTTCCTAAAAGATGAATTGGTCAGGAAAAGGGAGGAATATTTTAAGCTGTAAATTCATACTGCCACTATTGCAGTATATACTCTCATCAACTAGCCTTGCAGCAATAACAGCTCAGTGCCAGGCATAATGTATAATATATTACACAGTAAATATTAATTAAATGACTGAGTGAATGAATGAACAAACAAAACTAAATAAATAAATCAACAAATGATGAATAAACCAACGGTCCGACAATACTGATACTACCATCCTTTAAATATTAAATTTAAATATCTGATTGGGGAGGAGGAGGCCCAAGACATCGTGTCTTGATTTTGATACACAGTAGATGAACTCAGTGATTATAGCCTGTGGATAATGGACTGCACAGTGTGAGCAATAGTTCTACTTGTGTAGTTTTACCTGATTGAACACATATCCCCGGGCTATGGATTAATAATTCAAGGTACATGTCATAGGGCTCTGTCCTTGGTTTCCTCTGGCTTAATATTTTCAATAACGACTTGAAATTGTATTTCAAATAGTTATATTCCAATGTAATAGTTATATTCCAATGTAATAGTTATATTCCAATGTAATTCCTTTTTGAAAAAAGTTGTGACAGACTCTCAGTGATTGACCTAAATTATTTTTATTATAATATTACTTAAATACGGGCACAAACACGATGAAATGTTGCCTAAGGCTTTTACATAACTACGAAGCTAAAAGTTAAAAACCAAATGCAAACCCTGTGAAAAGTCAAATGAACACATTAACGTGACAGGTGATGGTCTTTGGCTGACATGCGGTTATGGGTCTACCTCACGTGGTCCTGATGGCAACAAGCCAGTGCTTTTGAGCTCCACGCGGTGATATTGGAAGGGCCTGGTGATGTCTGTGCAGTCATCCTTCTACAGCCTGATAAGTGTTGTTGGCCTTAGCTCAGCACAAGCACATCATTACACATTCAGTTACCTGATTTTCTTTTCTCATGAACTGTGTATCACAAGGACATTCTTATACACTAATGCAAACACATGCATCAAAACACTACGTCGGTCTCAAGACTGCTAGAATGTTTCACTTTTTATATGGTCATTAAAGGAAAACAGAAATTTTAAGATTCTTGTCGAGAACTCATTTCACCAATGACAGAGGAGTCACAGGCCCCGGGCCGTTGCTAGGTGCTGTAGGTACCGCCTGTTCCCACCCACAGCTGGAACTGAAGGATTGCTACTCCAATGCAGACGACACCGGACTGGGAGGGTGAAACAACACATGAAAATAGGACCTGGATTATAAAGGATCTTTATATATTTTTCCCCATGATAATACTTTCAAATTCCTAAATCAACTACATATTGTTAAAAAAAATTACAAGTGATACAAAAGCCTATATTTTAACTGAAAGCTGCTCCTCTGGCAATATCCTCTAGTCCCAATTACCGTGGTTACAACTGTATTAACTTGAACCTTCCAGACTTTTCCATGAGACTGGAAAACTCTGAAAAAGTTCATTCTGTGAGCGCAATTCCTTAGTTAGCCCCTGGCCTTCTTCTCCATACAGTAGCATTTTCTAAAAGGTGTCCTTCTTATGTTAGAGAATCCTCCTGTATTGAAGTGAAAAGGGGTCATAGCAACAGGACAGGGCAAAACTCTCCAATTTTGTAGAATCATTACCTTTTTCTAAATTTTTTAGAAAGGATTAAAGATACTGCCTGCAAAACACCTGGCACACAGTAGGCACTTAATAAATAGTGATTGCTATTATTATGATTTAAAATAATGCATGTTCTTAAACCCTTACTGGTTTTTCCAGGTGTAGTATACTATGTCTTGATTATGAAGTGATGGCAGTTCTTTTTCCGACAATCCTGAAAAAAAAAAAAAAATGTCCTTTACTGTGGCTGCCATTGGGGATTATAGCTTTTCATAATCTTTGGAACGCCACTTCTCAGTCATCATTCCATTTAATATAATGTCCCCTTGTCCTCATAGAGGAGATGTTGGAAGGGAGGTGGAGGTTTGGTCATTTGAACTGAGACAGGGTGTTGGTGTCAGGACCGTATTTCTTTTCCAACTCTAAAATCTAATTTCCTCAGAACTGTATTTAACAGTTCTACGTTTACAGCTCGAGTTCCTGGCATCCCATCTACTCACATACACTACATCACTTAGGTAATGCTTGGAAAGTACATGGAAGGAAATGGGCCCAGAAGTGCTAAGTAGAATTACATGATACGAGTCGACAGTGGGGAGCCACACGGATAGATAAAATCTCCTGTCTGCACTACGTTTCATTTTTTCTGGTAGATTTTATGGAACCTTCATGTGTTACCCTGGAAATAAAGCAGGAAGTCACATTTTATGAGTAATATGTATGTTGAATAGTGAAAAAAATAATAAAGTCATGGAATGGAATATTTGCACTCAGTTGGGTATAATAAAAATAGTCAGAAATTAAGGGTCAGTCACTGTACATTATGCAATATTTCTAATAAGTAACAACAACAAAAAACGAAGATAGGAGAAGACAGCCATGGAAAACCACAGTTTTGGAAAACTCTTATACCAGGAAAGTGGTTTTAGAGAATTTGGAAGCTTCTTGGTTCGTGAAGGAAGTTTACTTAAGACTATCCCTCCATTTCTTCATTAATTGAATACACTTTTACTAAGTACCTTCAGAGACCAAAGCTGTGCTGGTTACTGGTGTAGATAGAGAGCAGAGGGACACACTCTACTGGAAGCAAGATAAGGTGTGTCCTTGCAGAACCCGGAGAACAGAATCCTCTGGGAAGGTCACAGGATGTGTCCCTCAAGGAGGTGATATCTCAACTATCATACGTGTGAATCAGTGTTTTCTAGATGGAATGGGAAGAAAGCGATTTCATGGCGGCAGAACAGCATTAACAAAAGCACAGAGGCGCCAAAGACATGGGAGGGTGAGGGAATGGAAGGTTTAATAACCTGGAACACAAATTGTTAAGTCTAGAGATGAGACTTGAGAACAAAGCTAGCTCTGATTTTGCAGAAACTTACAGGTATGGCTAAACACGAGTCCTTTCCCCCTTCTTCACAGAAAGAACATATGCTGACATATTTGTGGACCTGGTTCGTTCTATTCAATTAAATTCAGCAAATATACCCAAGGCAATCCTGAGGACACCGAACTGAATATAAAAATACCCCAGTGCTCGCAGTGTAGTTGGCACACTGTTCTTGCACATCACGCACCTTGGTATTCATGCCAATCATGTGTCACAATGTTGGTTGGTCCCACCCCCTGCAAACCACTTCTAAGATCAGGAGCAATACAGCACTGTGGGGGTCTGACGTCAGAATTCCTGAGGTCAACTCCAAGTCCCATAAATACCAGTCACGTGACCTTGGCTAAGCTGACAGGGTTTCCTCTTCTGTGAAATGGGAGTCCTAACAGTTCAGTCTCATCGGGCTGCTGCGTAGATGAAGGGCGACAATGCAGGCTCAGCACTCAGCACAGTGCTGGCAAGTTGTAAGCTCGGCAGAAATACATGCTGTTACTCCAGGCACACCAAACATGCATCTGTGTGCCACTGACTATGCAGGTGGCTCCTCAGAGCAGCATGCGGAGTGCCACAGAAAAGAAACTGTCACTGCCACGGCTTCTGTTCTGGGACTGCTCTCTGTGCTTTGCAAGATGAAAATGTATAGGTAATTTGGAGATGTTTGTTCATTGCCTTCTGTAGAGCCAATGTCATCGTCACCAGCATCCTCATCATCCCATCATATACTGATGGAGAAGGCTACAATGCAAAGGGGCCTTCCAGCTGTGTGTAAGTGGAAGTGAACCAGTTAGAGAGCAAACCCCAGGCCGGGCAGCCCAAGGGGACATGCAGCGCCCTGACATAGGAAATGAACTAAGGGTTTTTAAAATAAAATAAATGCGGAATACATTTGGGGAAAAGTGTTTGTCTTCCCTCCAAATGTCAAGGTAACGTATGTATTTTGCTTCTGAGTGCCTTCCCCTACCATCGTCACTAATTCCTCCAAATTGAAAAATCAGATGAGGAGGCAGAGGGGTTCAGGAAGACGGAGTCAAAGACGATAAATAAAACAGACCGATTATCTGAAATGTGTGAATATATCAAGAGAAAATTTTATCTTCTGTGCAACTTTCTGAGCTTAGGACTGAATCACTGATTGGTGTACAGAGAAGTAAATAACTTCATGGCAACTATTAACTCCAGGGAAAATAAAAAGTTGTTCAGGAAAGGAAATGTAGTCGTAACATAGGACATGGCTTTGTTGTGAGAAAATACTCACCTAGTTATATTAATGTAAAGTCTGAGTATGTTTCCATCAAACTTATGACATATCTACAGTGAGAGGATGTGAAAAAGGGAAGTGTATGTGTGTAATTCGGGAATGAAGGAGAGGGCAAAAATTAAAAAAAATCAAAACAGGAAACTTAGTTACTTGGAAATATGGAGGCAAACACAAAAGGAACAGCTAAAAAAAAGTTAAAAATGGCTGCTCTGGGAAGGAGCACAGACAGAGGTAACTGTTCTTCACAATAAACCTTGAAAGGGAGGATTTTTTTTCCACTACAAAAACTATGAACATGTATGAATTTAATGCAAATAAACGTTCAATATATCAAAAGGCATGAAGAGAATGCTGTTCAGTTTGAAGTGTTTGAATCAAGGGCTTGAAGGAAGGAAGGATTTTGGTTGAGCTCCTTGTACAAAGCATCAGAAGGCAAAGAAAAGATGCAAGTTTTTAAGCAAGGGAGTTGGCATGATCAGATTGCACTTTAGAAAACAAGTTTTAAAAACTATATATGGCCTTTGCTCTTGTAGTGTGGAAAACAGCCATAGACAACATGTAAATGAACGGGTGAGGGGATGTTCCAATAAAACTTCATTTCCACAAACAGGTCACTGGCATAACCTGATTAAAAATGAGCAAAGGACTTAAATAGACATTTCTACAAAAAAAGATACGCAAATGGCCAATAAGCATAGAAAAAGCTCAACAACATCATTAACTAGTGGGGAAATGTAAATCAAAACCACAATGAGATACCACCTCACACACAGATTAGGATAGCTACCATCAAAAATACAGAAAATAACAAGTGTTGGCAAGGATGTGGAGAAACTGGAAACCTTGTGCACTGTTGGTGGGCTTGTAAAATCGTACAGCCACTGTGGAAAACAGTATGGCGGTTCCTTAAAAATTAAACATAGAATTAACATGTCATCCAGCAATCCCACTTCTGGGCAAATACCCCAAAGAACTGAAAGCAGGGTCTGGAAGAGATATTTGTACATCCATGTTTAAAGCAGCACTATTCACAATAAAAGGTGGAAGCAACCCAAATGTCCACTAATGCAGGAATGGACAAACAAAATGTGGTACATGCATACAGTGGAATATTATTCAGTGGGAAAAAGAAAAGAAATTCTGACACATGCTGCAACATGGTTGAGTCTTTGAGGACATTATGCCAAGTGAAGTAAGCCAGTCACAAAGAGACAAATACTGCACTATTCCACTTATATGAGGTACCCAGGGTAGTCAAGTTCATAGAAACAAAGTAGAATGGTGGTTACCAGGGGCTGGGGGAGGGGAGGAGTGGAGAGTTGTTGTTCAATGGGTATAGAGTTTCAGTTTTACAAGACGAAAAGAGTTCTGGAGATTGCACAACAACGTAAATGTACTTAACACTACTGAACTGTACACTAAGAAATGAATAAGATGGCAGATTTTATGTTATATATATTTTAGCACATTTTAAAAAAAAATGTGAAAAACAAACCAACAAGTCAATGGCCAAACTAGTCCTTCAGGCAATAGTTTCCAAGCCCTGGTCAAGAGATTCAGGAGCTAACGATTACAGAAGTAAAACTTTTGCCTTACGAGCTGGTGAATGCTGTAAAGACAGGGCATTTCCTGGGTGTCCCTGCATCTCCAGCACTTAAGTCTTGTGGGTAGCAAGTCACAGATGCTCAATGCATGTTCACTGAGTTGAACTGCAATTTCTCCACAGCAAACACCTAGAGAGGGTTGTCTGGAGTGAATCAAATGGGAGGGACAGAAGGAAAGGAGTAACAAACATCATGCCCTTCAGAGGAAAAGTGGTTTCAGTAACACCAAGACTCTCCCCCAAAAATAAAAGTTCCAGTCGCGTACATTAAAAGTATCCTATGTCTAGGGACCCTGCAACAAGCCTCTGCAAAGCCGTGGTGTCTATATCCTCCACAGAGCTGCTTTGTTTTCAGTGTTTTTTGGGTTTTTTTAAGGTGTACCTAAGACGATGTCAGAAAATCTTTTGATAGGGTTTCCAGCTGCCCTGCTGGGCTGCAAATGGAAGGTTTCTAGGTTTAAAATAAGAGACAAAGTTACCAGTGACCTGAAGGCCCACATTATACACATCCCCTTGGGAGCAGGTTACCTGAGGTGGGGAGGGGCAGGTGAGGGGGATGGCTCGATTTTCTAATGCATAAACACGGGCAGCTATGACTCACAGGGATGGCATTTACATCCCTCCACTTATGCCCAGACTTCCCGATTCTCTTTGCACTACCTCGCTGCACAGTCATTTCATTAATCCCATTTCTTTAAGGGCCACCTCCCCGTGCAGTTTGGGAAAGATTTTCCTAAGAAGTAGAGGATGACACAGAATCACCAAATTATCAAGGGGCATCATAAAGGCATTTCTGGAGCCTTCAGAACGGATGCCCAGTTCTTCTCCTTCCTCTTGGAAAGCCAAACCCCAGGCAGGGAGTTGGGAAACTCTCAAATCCATTGCCAAAGTCGAAACCTGCTCATATTTTATAAGGTTAAATGTTGAAAGTGAAGGTTTGATTGTTGGCTCTGTAAAAATGGGAAAGGAAGAAAAGGGACAAAAATGTGGCTTTTCAGGGTAAAGACTTTTATCGAAAACAGGTACATTGTACAACGCCAAGACGAGAAACAAAGGAAGCCTTGTGTAGCTCCCTCCGCAGGTCATTCTAAGGCTGCAACGGGAGTAAAAGGAGTCAGGGAAATGGTTTTTGTGCGCCCTGGAAAAGAAAGAGCAATTCATGAGAGCTGCAAACAGGGGGCTTGCTCTGAGGTGTGCCTGCAGGCCTAGCTTGGCCAGCGGTCATGTTTCACAGTAAGGAGAGGAGGCCTGCTGGGAGCTGGAACCTGAGGGAGGCTAAGGTCTCCCTGTGGCCAATCAACCATCCACAGAAGAGACAATGCAGCTCCCTGAAAACAGAATCAGAGCGGGAGTCCAGGAGGCCTCTGTCCAGAACTACGTGGGGTGTGGTGCCCAGCAGAGAGATACAGGTGATGAGAGACCGGCTCCATTGCTTAACTGTCTGTTCTCTGATGCAAACCCAGTTGGAGCACACTCTCCAACATGGCATCCACTCGCCAGAGAAGGCTACTGAGGACTTGAAAAGTGACGGGT
This sequence comes from Rhinolophus sinicus, assembly GCF_057876585.1. Lineage (NCBI taxonomy): Eukaryota > Metazoa > Chordata > Mammalia > Chiroptera > Rhinolophidae > Rhinolophus > Rhinolophus sinicus. The sequence goes on from NC_142516.1 coordinate 59,987,253, forward strand.
CTGAAATGAGGTGTTGAAAACTTAATAAATACAGTGTAATCTGAAAAACAGTGTGTACAAGAAAAAAAGGATATAAAATGTCTCAATAATTTTTCATTTAATTTTGAAGTTTTGAATTGTGATAGGATAATATTTTGGAGATAGTGGGTTTAATCAAACATATTGGTACTTGCTTCATTTTACCTTTTAAAAATGTGACTGCTAGAAAATTTGAAATTACATATATGGTTCCCATTGCATTTCCTTTGGACTGAGCTACCTCAGAGATCACAGAATGGCCCAGACATTCTCAACTAATTTTCTTTTGGGTATGTGATGAAGGAGAGACTAAGAAGGAGGAGAAAATCCTAGTGAAGAATGTATTGATGGTCCTAAAGCCAGTGGCTCCTCATTTGAAAGAGCTAATTCCTAAGGCACCATCCATCCTCCCCACTGAGCCCCTTGTGTGTGGTTCACACTGTGGCCCCAGCACCCGGCCTGGCGTGGAGAGGGGCCTGCATTTGTCTGAGGAAGGGGTGTTTTTTCTTGTCTCAACTAAGCTTCCTTATGTGTGGTCCGTTGCAAGTCGGCCACATTCTAATGACCTACATGATCACAAGGGCAGCCTAGATTCCAGGGGTTGGGGAAGAGACTCTCCCTCTTGATGAAGGAAGCTGCAGAGTCACCATGGCAAGGGAGGGAAATACTTTGGGACATTTTTACAATCAGTCTATCACAGGGGCCTTATCTACTTCCCTTAGCTCTCCCCTATATTCCAGCCAAGCCGTAATCTCCATTTCCCAAACAGAATGCAAGATCCTTTCAGAAATCCATATTTTTGGACCTGCTATTATTTCCTTGACCTACAACACCTTTTTCATTCCCCCACACCTTCACCCTTAGATGATCCTTTAAAATATAACTTACAACTCCAAGTGAAAAGGGGCCAACTGAAAATGCATTCTCCTCTCCTCTCTCATGAAAACCTAGTCAAAGGATACAAAAAGGATTTTTTTAATATATAAAGGTGTATAAACTTATAAGTGCAAAAAAAAAAGGAAGAAAAAGATGATGACAGATAATAAAGTATTTCAACAAAACTTGGGGATGTGGAAAGCAGATGCATGGTGCCCAACTTATGAGCAAGCCATAAAAGGATGCGTGCCTGAAGGTGTGGGGGGACAAAGTGAATCTCAACACAGAGCCCAGAGGACACAGGAGCCAAGGGCTGAATGCCTGGCAGGTTGGGGTGCGCGGAGCTGAAAACAGGATTTGTTGAATGCACAAGCCATCGATCTCTGGGTTTTCTTACCCTTTCCACACAGCCAGGTGAATACCCTTCATCACCCAGAAGCCTGGATGCTTGATCCTGAAGAGGCTAAGCCTGAGAAACTCTGGAGTTGGAAAGAGCAGGCAAGCTCATGGCAGGGAAGCGATTCTGAACACAAGGATTAGGGGACAGCTACACACCAGAAGGTGACACTGCCAGCTGCGTGCCTGACTCAGCTCTGAGAAAGCTGGCAACCAGATTTATACATCCCAGGCAAGAGACTGTAGGATGCTTCTTTAGGGAAACTGACCAACTCAAAAGAAAAGATGCAAAAATACTGACATTTGTGAGCTGCCCAGTAAAATGTCAAGATACCTACCTGTCTGATTCCCCCATAAGGAAGCCTTCAGCCACAGGCCTAGTCCTTCCATACACATTGTTCTAGAGAGAAAAATCTGGAACAATCTTCCAAGGTCAAGAGCAAAGACTCCGCAGTGACAGACAGTGAAAAAAACCAACATCCAATCAAAGAGATGGGAGATGGGAGATGGGTGGTAGAGGTTGGGCAATAAGAAAGCCAAGTCCACATTTCCATAGACATGAGTTAATATACAATATTTAACTTTGAAAAAAATAAGAACTAGCATCATACGCATGTTATTTAGAAATATACTGGTAGCAAAACTAAATCTGAAAAGGGCTAGAAATCATTGCCTCGAAGGAGTGGGACTCTAGAGAGGAGATAGCAGGGCTTGGCTGATTTACATACTAAACTATTTATATGTATTACTTCATTAGAATAAAACAATGTATTATTTTTTAAATAAACAAAACCTACATAACTGTCCTCTCTTATTTAAAGACTTCTTCATTTCCCAGACAAGTCCACAGCTCTACTTTGCATTTTCACGCACTGCAGGTCCCGAGTCAACCACCATCACTGTTGAGAAATGGAAATACACACGTTGTCATTCTCAGCACACATCATGCAACCCATGGCATGATTCTAGGCTAATGCTGAAACGCATGATAATCCCAGTTCTAACCCTGTTTTTAGCAAGTGTAGGATATGGAATCTAGTAAGTAGGCATTAGATGGTATAGAAAAGTAAGAACACTTCTTTTTAGGTTTTCTGAAGATGAAAGAACTATCTCATGATTGAAGGAGAGGCAAGCAGACCTTCTGGATAATGATGTAGTCTCTTTGTCTTTAAGGAACTAGAAGAAATGTAAACAGGCTACAGCTAGATTAAGCTTCTAACCAACCAGTTTATTTCACTCAAGAGAGAAGAATTGGTAAATACCGATCTCCCAGCAGCTTTACTTGACAAGGTAGGAAATCTCTGTGTCCTTTCTTAGGATGAGGCGTGGTGAGTAAATGGTGCTTCAAATATAAAATTAAGTGAAAAAAATACAAAATTAGATTAGTCTGTGAGTACAAATATGTAATAAATATGCATAGCAAAAAAAGACTGGCTGGGAATACATCAAAATTAGAATGCAGTTATGGATAACTTTTCCTTAATGTTTTGGATCTTCTATAATGTTACTTTATTAAAAATAACATTAAACATTAATGAAGTGACTGTTTCTCATTCTACAATTTTCTAAATCAAAGGAACACTTAAGAAGAAGACAGACAGGCTCTCTCAAGTTATAAGGGCCTGAAGGAGGGAGACTGGGCAAGCGAACAATGAGTATTTTGTTGATTTCCCGATTCTTGGCTACGTATAGAGAAACAAACCCATCTAAAGGCAACCATATGTCAAAATCATAAAAAAACTGAGACTTTCATAACCCCCAGAAAGGACAGGTCTTGGTACTTCAATAAGAAAACCAGGAATTGATTCATGAAATGTAGTGTTTTAGCTCTGTGTGTGTGTGTGTGTGTTTGTACATATGTGTGTACGTGTATGTGTGTGTGTGTGTGTATGTATGTATGTGTATATGTGTGTGTGCGCGTGCAGTTTGAGGTCAAAGGAAAGTATGGATCATCTGGAATCCGAGTCTCTGCTAAACTTGGTTTTATTCCAGAAGCACATGACACAGTTACCACATCCATACAGCTTGTGAACTGGAAGTTTGTGTATCTTCTCCACATACTCCTATACTGACTGTTTTTGAAAGGGCCCATTTCAATGAGACCATCACTGTAATATGCTACAGAGACAGCAGATTGCAAAAAAGTAACACGGGAAAACAAAAGAATGTTGTCCTTTTCTGCAACCTGTTGGAAAAGAGGAGAATGCTTTGAAATGAAGCATTTAATAAGGAAACATTGAATACTGTGTCACTGTGAGGAAGTTGTCTCATTTATCTACAAGATAAGAACCACGTGTAGCCAGGTGCATGACTAGCCGTTTCCAGAAACTTGGTATCTGAGTTGAAAATGACTTGAGAATTTTTTCTCCCCGCGCCTGTAGTTTTCTCTTCTCTAATTATTAGTGGAATGTTGTATAAAAGCCAAAGTTGTAATCTTTTCATAAGTTGCGATTTGATTTCCATCCTGTGCTGATGTATCTTTCTTCCATCCTCTTTAGAATAACTGCCTTACAAGTCTAACACATCTCATGTTGATTCCTAACACTTTTTAATTTTTTTCTCCAAATTTCCTGAAAATTCAGATTCACACATATATTAAAATGACTTATACGCCCTTGGACTTGGATGCAGTGTGCCATTTGACACTGCCAAACAGGACTGAATTGATCTTGTGCCTTGACTTTTACTGATAGACTTCTTACGAGAGTTAGCAGCCCATTCATTCTACCTGGTCCAGCCAGTCACATCTTAACCTCTTTTTCCTTGGCTCCCCAACCATCAACCCCTCCCTACTCACCACCACTCTGGAATCAAACTTGTTTTTAAGATCTTTTCTCTGATTTCAACTTTTTTGATTGTCCCATTTCCTAAAGTTAGCCATTCATTTGTTCTAGAAACTCCTTTCTTTTGATTTCATGGCATTGTACTCGCTTGGTTCTCCATCTACCTTTTTGCTTACTTCCTGAGCAGCTAGCTCATCACCTGCCTGCCCTCTAAATGTAGGAATTTCCACAGATTATTCCTTCACTCTCTTTTCATGCCTGCTCTCCCGATGGCCCAACCCATGATCACCTTCATTTGACTGCCTCCTCAAACTATATATTTGGTTGCATCACTTTCCACTCAAGTTACTGTATTTCAGCTGTAATAACCTATTGCACCTCAAAGTTTCCCTATTCCAAACTGAGGTCATTATTGCCCCTCCTAAATGAACTCTTCTTTTTTAATTCCATATTTTCATTTATGGCAACACCATTACTGTAGGGATCCGGGATAAACACAGAACTCTATTTGATATCTCACTCTCTGTAACCCCCAACATCTAGAAGTTGTGAGGTTCTGCAAATTCTGTGTTGCAATGGTTGTCTGAATTCTCCCCTTCCACACTCTTGACACTGGTTCGGATCCTCCTTCTATCCTAAGAACCAGTGCAATATGCCTCACTGTTCCCTGCCACAAAGTTCCCTGCCTTAAAGTGTGGCTTGGATCATTACACATTCCTTCCTCGTAGACATTCAATGGCTCCCCATTCTCTAACAATTTAAGATCAAACCCTTCACACTTGCATTCAAGCACATGCAGCTTTCTAGCCCAGTCTCCCAATATACCCTGCGTGCATCTCATACTGTAGTGAATTTACACGAGTGTATCTGTTCTTTCTGAACTCTCGAGGTCTCATACTTTTGTTCATTCTCTTGCATTCATCTGAAATATCCGTCCTGGTTATTTCCATTTCTAGAAATCGTATTCATCCTACTAGTTCCAGTTCACTTCCTTCATAAGCCTCTACATTTCTATTTGCTTTCCGATTCTGTCTTTTAGCATAGTTGTTCATACACTTGTTTGCCACCCTGATCTTTACTAGACTGGTCAGAAATGTGTCACCAGCTGATTCTCAGTGCAGCTGTGATATCAAGGGCAAGTCCACAACCCCTTGGAGTCTTGGTTTCCCCATTCATAAAGTGCAGATAATGACACAGTGTGACAGTGAAGAAGCCTTTGGGCTGAGGAGAAAGGCAGACCTGGATGTGGGTTTTGACTCTAGCATTGCAATATAGGTGGCAGTGGTCTTATGTGTCAAAGATGAGTATGAATAGGGCCTATCAGCTATTTTAAAGATTGAGATAACATGGAAACCTCTCAGCCTAAGCCTGGCACATGATAGATGCTTACTAAATATTGCCTAAATGACTGTTATTCTTTCAGAAGATTGTTGAGATTAATACATGAGATAAGACAAAAGTACTCCCTTAGCATCAAGGTCCCCACAAAACATATTACTATAAGCTCTGTAAAAGTAACATGGGGGGTGGCTGGATGGCTCAGTTGGTTAGAGCACAAGCTCTCAACAAGCTTGCCGGTTCAATTCCCTCATGGGATGTTGGGCTGCGCCACCTGATACTAAAGACTGACAATGACAACTGGACTTGGAGCTGAGCTGCACCCTTCACAACTAGACTGAAGGACAACGACTTGGAGCTGATGGGCCCTGGAGAAACATACTATTCCCCAACATTCCCCAATAAAATTAAAAAAAAAAAAAAGTAACATGAACTAGAAGGCAGAGAGTGCTCTGGGATCTAAGTCCCCATGTAGGATGTAGATACACATGTAATGTAGCTACACATGTAATTATAAATCATAATATACTATTAATATATAAATAAGGTCAGATCCTCCCACCCTCATCTTGAACCTTCTGACGTGGTATGGCAAATGGAAAGAGTACAGCCTTGGATTTTATAAAATACTAAGACAATGAACTCTCTTAGTTTCTCTGTCTGTAAAATACAGCTAACTGTATCAATGCCAAATATTAAATGAGTTGATTATATAAAGTTTTATTTCAGTACTTGGCAATAAAGTAGCTGCTCAGTAAATGTCAGATTCCTTTCTCTTATTTCCTTCCTTTCCCAAAAATGACTCACACCTAAACTTACCAAATAATTGCTGAAGCTAATTAAACAAAATTTATATATATATATATACACACACACACACACACACACACACACACACACACACACACTAAGAGTAGGTGCCTAGAATGTGTATATTTGTCACAGGGAGATTGGTGCCTTGTCTGGCTAACAGCCTGACTCCCAGAGAAACCAGAAGTAATCCCTCCAGAGCGTTTTAAAAAATAAAATGAACTCTTATTAAAACTGGAGTCTACAAGAATGTTTTTAAGACAGATATAAGTGAAAGTGACAATTAAAGGAAGAATCTGTCACTGAGGGGCAGCTCCACAGCATCTTCCTATGCCTACATATCGTAATGGCTACCTCGATGCTGAGCAAGGCAATTTCCTGTTTTCCTACAGGATTCAAACAAAACCATCCTCAAAGCAAACATACGGTGATTTTTTCTTTCTCCTAAATACATTGAAATTTACAATAATTTATTGAGGGGTTGCTATAGTCTAAGTGTTTTATATGTGCTACCGTGTTTCCCCAAAAATAAGACCTAGCCAGATAATCAGCTCTAATGTGTCTTTTGGAGCAAAAATTAATATAAGACCTGCTCTTATATTATTATATTATATTAATTATATCATATTAATTATGCTATACCAGGTCTTATAGTAAAATAAGACCCAGTCTTATATCATATCATATAAGACCAGATCTTATATTAATTTTTGCTCCAAAAGATGCATTACAGCTGATTGTCCAGCTAGGTCTTATTTTGGGGGAAACAGGGTATTTCATCTAATCCTCACACCACCCCATAAGACAAGTACTATGATCATCCCCACATCAGAGATTATGTAAATAAGGCACAGAGAGGTGAAGTGTCCAAGATCACACAGCTAATAAGTGGCAGAGCCAGGGTTGGAATCTTCACTCTAGAGACCTTTCTTGCATCTGGGAGACACAAAGAATACATACACTTAGCGTCCCATTCCAGGAAGCACTAAGGCAGTGGTTTTCAACCCCACCACACATCAGAACCACTTTTGCATTGACACAGCGGTACAGAGTCCCAGGCCCCCACCAACAGCTGCTATATCAAACTCTGCAGCTGTGTGGTGGCATCACTGGAAATTCTTTAAGGGTGGAGCAGAACGGGAGGAAGGCTTGGCATGCTGCCTCTGGGGCACGAAGAATCTGGAGCTACAAGACATCACTGGAGGTGACTCTAGAGAGCCTCATTCTCCCTCATGGGCCTCACCTAGGACTAGTAATGTACTGAAACCTAGACCAATTACCACATACCATGTCCTCTAAGGTACAACTGTCAGAGGCTCTGTAGCACGTGGAAGAGACTGAAGTCACTGGGCACACAGTGAAAGGCCGTGCTGGGCACTCTTATTACACCCGTATCAACCTCCCATGAGTTTTTGTGCCAGACATAAGGCAACACCAGGTTCCTATGAAATTCCCACAATTCAGACACCGGCAACTGCAGATGCTCTAAGGTGTGCAGGTAGAGTGGGCTGTTGCCATGTGACCTTCCTTCTTCTGGGCTATCTTTTCAACTTGATAGTGGTGAGTGCTTTTTCTGTTGGTTGGGGTTTTTCTTAGGGGGTGGGGAACATGATGGGAAAGGGTACTCATTTCTATATTGCTGCTGCTGCTACAAAGAGTCAATTGCCAACAGCTTCCCCCTTTCTCTTCTTTTTGTTCACTCGATCTATCTGGACCAATGCACAAGGAAAAAAGACAGACAGAAAGGCCCTGCAAAGTTGCACTCTGTTTTAAAGCCGATAAAGGATGTGTTTCCCACAGCTTAGGAGAAAAATATATTACAAAGTGTCTGAGCAATTAAACAAATGGTATTTGCAAACATCTGCTGTCCAGTACCGTTGCCTGCGTTCAAACAAAGCCTCACAGTGTCTTTGGCAAACCAGGGTGAGAAAAGCTGGGTGCCATTTGCTAAATGAACGCTTCCAGATTACATTCTGTGGCCTGAGGGAATTAATTCAAATTCACATGGGGAAATTAATTCCCAAAGAGGTAGTTATTCCCTCAAAGAACCAAAGAAACTGGGACCTAGAATAAAGTTGGCAGTAAGTCAGTGAGTGTTCTATTAACCTCTACTAGACCATATTTATTATTGAGGTCTGAATCTCAGAATCCTGAAATTAAAAAGACCCAAGGGAAAAATGAAACTTTTGCTTGAGGATGGTTTCTCACAGCACCAGTGCTTCCCCTGCACTTTCTCCAACTGATACCCACAAAGATAGACCCGAAGATGGAAACTTTAAGTATCAATCCTGTACAAACCAGGAAACCGGGCTGCTATCCCTCTCCACCCAGTAGGAATTGCTCTATGAAAACAATGTTTCCTGCAGTAGTCCTCATCAGCATGTTGTTGTAACCAAGCAGGTTACGTGAATAAAAAATAAAAAAATAAAAATAAAAAATAAATAAAATTAAAAAAAAAAAACAAAGAAAAGAAAAAGGATAAAAAGCCTAGCTCAGAAATCAGAGGGCAAACTGTGGTGCTATCTGAAATCTGAACAGGAGTAAATGGAAAAAGCCTTGATGGCAATGTATTCTAGTCATTGTACTTCTCCACGCCTTCCTTCTCTTGGCTCAGAATGCCAGAGAAAACATATGGGAAAAGAAGAAGTAATTGCTGAGAGCAGAGGATCACTAGGCCAAAGTCTCCTAGAAATGAAGAAGTGGGATGGAAATGATACATACTGATTTGCCTTCTACCAACAGAAAGATGTGACCAGTTGACACAGAGATATATCTAAGGAATGAATTCTATTAAAATAGAAGATTTAAAAATGTTTGTAAAGTACTTTACTGAGGTACGATTGACATGTAAAAAGAGGTACATATTTAGTGTAGGCAACTCAATGAATTTGAGGATAAGTATACACCCATGAAACCATCACCACCATCAATGCTATACACGAGAAAGAAATCTTTCCATTTGTGATTTGTGAAAACATGGATGGACCTGGAGGATATTATGCCAAGTGAAATAGGCCATATAGAGAAAGACAAATGTTGTATGATCCCACTTATATGTGAAATCTAAAATAGTCAAAATCATATAAGCAGAGTACAGTGGTGGTTGCCAGAGACTTGCGGGGGGGGGGGGGGAGTGAAAAATGAGCAGGTGACGGTCAAACGGTACAAAGTTTCAGATATGCAAGATAAATAAGTTCCGGAGATGATCTAGACAGCACAGTACCTACAGCTAACAATACTGTATTGTATACTTAAAATTTGCTAACAGGGTAGATCTTAAGTGTTTTTACCACACACACACACACACACACACACACACACAAAGGGGGTGGGAGGAAACTTTGGGAAATGGTGGATATGTTCATGGCCTCACTGGTGAAGATTTCAAATGTTTTTAATGTTTAAAAAGTAATGTAGTCCCCTAAACAACTGTTCTCAGACACTGGCTGGCTGACTGGCAGTCCAGGACTATGACCCCTAAAAAAGGCAAAACACATGAGGTACGTCCTAAAAAGCTCCCTGTATTTCTGTTTGCAGTCCCTTCGTAGACTGCTCTGGAAGGCGGGCAACCTCAGGCAGAACATGGTTGTTTCGCTGAATGGAGTCAAGAGACTGGAATTCAGGGAGCAGAGGAGGCTGGAAATTGCAGGGCAGATTCATAGCGATCTCTGAGATGGTGGCTGAATATTGAGCTACACTTGTGCTGGGTGAGACCACGAGGCTGAGCAAAAAATGAATGGGAAATTGTGAGCTGAACAATTTCTAGAGTCCACACAGGATTGGAAATGTTCAAGTTGAAGACTCATGCCTTAGTACTAAGATCAAACTAGCCTTTTTAACAAAGGTTAAAACAAGCCTCAAAGAGATGAAGTAGATCTGCAAGTAATTTAACTGCCTGTTGTAACAAAATCCAACACTAAAGAAAGACTACAATATCATCACTCGAAAACATCAACTTCAAAAAGTTCAGTGTCCAAACAAATGTTACTAGACATAGGAAGAAGCAACCTCATTACAAGGAGAAAAGTTAGTCAATAAAAATAGTTGTAAAAAAAAAAAGACAGAAATGATGGAATTAACAGATAAGGCACTTAAAACACAGCTGCTATAATCATGAATAAGTATTTAAAGGAAAATGTGCACACAATAAGAGAAATGAATGCTATAAAGAACTAAATATAACTTGTAGAAATGAAAAATATGGTATCTGAAATGAAAAGATCATTGAATGGGATTAATAGATTACTGTTAATAACAATAGAGAACTACAGAAGAAAAGATAGTGAACTTGAAAGATCAAAATGGGAACTAGTCAAACAGAAGGAGAGAGGGAGAGAAAAAAAGACTGAAAAAATGGAGCCTCAGTAACCTATAGAACAAAACGAAGTGGCATATAGTATATGTTTAAAGGTCATGGGGTGAACCAAACATTTGAAGACATAAAAATAAACCCATAGATTTAAGGTACTCAATAATCCCAAGCAGAATAGATACAAAGAACATCACACCATTAAAATTAAACTGCTGAAAACCACAGATAAAGGGACCATTTTAAAAAACAGAGAAAAATGACACATTGAGTAGAGGGGAAGAAAATAAAGAATTATAAGAGACTTCTCACCAGAAAGTATTCAGAGAACAACAGAATCAAAGGTGCTAATGTGGGGAAAAGAAACCTCACCAAGTTAGAATTCTATATTCAATATATACTTCAAAAATTAAGGTGAAACTTTTCAAGACAAACAAAATTTGAGTGAATTCATTACCAGCAGGCCCGAACCACAAGAAATGTAAAAGGCAATTCTCAGGCAGAACAAAAAAGATATACATGGAAACAAAGATCTACAAAAGGAATAAAAAGCACAAGAAGTAGTAAACAGATGGACAAATTAAAAATATATTTTTCCTACTTTTAAATTTCTTTAAAAGACAATTGACCAGTAAAGGTAATGTAGTATGAGGTTTATAACATGTACCAGTAAAGTACATGACAATCAATCATCTCCAAAAGGAAAGAAAGGGGAAATGGAAACAAAACAGTTTATGATATTTATATTATACGTGAAGTGAAATAATATTTAAAGTAAACTGATAAATTAAACAGGCATACTGTAATTCTGAGACAAACCACAAAAAAAGAGGTACAGTTAATAAAATCAAGAGTGGAGATAAAGTGGAGTATTAAGGGAATACCAAAATAATACAAAAAAGGCAGGAAAACAGAACATAGAACAGATAGAACAAATAGTAAACAAATAACAAGAGGAGAAACTTAAACACAACTATAATGATAATTTCGTTAAGTGTAAATGTCCTAAATCAGCAGTTCTAAAACTTTGGTCAAATCAACACAGACCATCAAACTGTACTAGCAATCACTGTATTATCTATCATCATTAAATCTGTAAGAAGTCAGTCTCACTTAAGAAGATCCTTCATGAAGCAGTAAAAATTATCGGTTACTAAATTACGACCGTTCAGCACACCTCTTTTATAAAATATCCTTCTTTATATATCCCTCTAGTAATATTTCTTGGCATAAAATCTCTTTTGTCTGATATGATTATAGCTATTCTAGCCCTCTTATGATTACTGCTTACATAGTATATCTTTTGTAATCCTTTCATTTGCAATCTATTTATGTTTTGAACATAAATTTTGTCTCTCATAGACAGCGTATAGTTGGATCTTGCTTTTTTACCCCGTCAGACCATCTGTGCCTTTTGATTGGAGCTGTTATTACATTTACATTAAAGTAATATCGATACGGTTAGATTTACATGTACCAATTTACTATTTGTTTTTCTGTCTTACATCTTTTTTTCTCCTCTGTTCCTCACCTAATGCCTTTGTTGGTCTAAAATATATATTTTTAGTATACATTTTAATTCTTCTACTGATTTTTAAACTACGTTTTATTTAATTATTTTCTCAGTGATTACAACCATTGTAACTCAATCTACTATTAATTAATGCGAATTTAATTCAGAAATTCAGAAACTTTGTTCCATTATAGGTCCATTTCATCTCATCCACTGTGTTATTTTGTGTGTGTGTGTGTGTGTGTGTGTGTGTGTATATATATATATATACAAAAATATATATGTGTATATATATACATATATGTTTTGTATGTATTTACATATAAAATCTGTAATAAACCACAGTATGACATACAACCAGAAATATGTAACAATTATAAATCCATACTCATCTAACAACAAACCCCTAAAATAAATGAAATAAAAACTGAAATGATTAAAAGGAGAAATATACAATTCAACAATAATATTTGGAGATTTCAATACCCTAATCTCAATAATTGACAGAAGAACTGAAAAACACTAAGGATAGAGGAGACTTGAGCAAACGTATCAACCAACTTGCCATAACTGACATATTCATAGAACACTGTACCCCCTCAACAGCAGAAAACACATTATTTTCAAGCACATTTGGAACATTCTTCTAGACACATCAAATGCTAGGCCATAAAATAAATCCATAAAACAAAAGATTTGAAATCATACAAATTGAGCTTTCCAATCACAATTGAATTAAATTAGTAATTAGCAGTAGAGATAAATTTGGGAAATTTCTAAATTCTTGCAAATTAAACAACACACTTCTAAATAATCTATGTTCAGAAAAATAGATCTCAAGGGAAATTAAAATAATTTGAATTGAATGAAAACAAAAAATACAACACATCAAAAATATGGGATACAGCTAAGGCAGTAGTAAGAAGGCAATTTACAGCTTTGAAAATCTGTTTTAAAGAGTAAAGGCTTCAAATCAGTAATTAAAGCTTTCAACTTTAAGAAATTAGAAAAAGAAAACTGAACTCAAAGCAAGCCAAAGAGAGTGGAAATAAGAAATTATAGCACAGATCAATGAAATAGAAAACAAACAAAAAAAACAGAAAATCAACGACAATAAAAAATGTCTTTTAAAATGATCAAAAAAAAAAGTCAAACCTTTAAGTAGACTGACAAAACAAAACATAAAAGGAAGGCAGGTTGGGCAGTCAGTTAGCTCAGTTGGTTAGAGTGCGGCGCTCTTAACAAGAGGGTTGCTGGTTCGATCCCCACATGGGCCACTGTGAGCTGCGCCCTCCACAACTAGATTGAAACAACTACTTGACTTGGAGCTGATGGGACCTGGAAAAACACACTTAAAATAATTTTTTTTTAAAAAAAGGAAAGCAGGTTACCAAAATTATGAATGAAAGAGGAGACATCACTACTAACACTACAGAAATTAAAAGGCTTCTAAGGGAATACTTTTAACAACTTTGTGCTAACAAATTTGACAAATTGAATAAAATAGACAAATTCCTATTAAGACATAAATCCCCAAAACACTTAAGAAGAAATAGAAAAGCTGAATACACCTATAACAACAAATTGAGTAATTAAATATCTTCCAGCAAAGAAACACCCAGATCCAGTTAGCTTCACTGGTGAAATCTTAAAGAAATAATACCAAGCCTTAATAACTGTTTCAGGAAGTGCAACAGATAAAAAATTGAGGATAATTCACACAACAGAATATTACTCAGCAACAAAAAGAAACAAAGTGATATTTACAACATGGATGAATCTCAAAAATATATGCTGAGCAGAAGCCTGTCAAAAAAAAAAAAAAAAAAAAAAAAAGGACATACTGTGCAATTCCATTTAAATGAAGTTCTGGAAAAGGCAAGTCTAATCTATAGTGAGAGAAGCTGATCAGTGTCTCCTACAATAGGGAGTGAGCTGCTCCAGGGAACTTTTTGGGGTGATTGAATATTCTGTATCTTGATTGTGTTGCTAGTTACATAGGTGTATCTATTGGTAAAAACTAATTGAAATATACACTTAGAGTGGGTACATTTTGTTGTATGTAAATGATACCTCAATAAAGTTTATTTTTAAAGGGAAGATATAAAATAACAATCTGACTACATTTGAAATTATAGGCGTAAAAAATAAGTGGGAATGGGGAATAAAAACATGAAAAAAATTCTTATTTCAAATGGATAAATGTATTAAAAATACCGTTTCTTATAGGAAGGTTACAATTAGAAAAATATAGCTGAATGCTTCTGAAATTTTTACCAATAATTATCAGAAGAATTAAATGCAGTCTATATAACCTCAAGAACACAAGTGCCATTACAAATCAGATATGAAAAAATGAACTATGCTAAAAATTGTGTTGGTGGTATTTTGCACATCTAAAAAACCTTCAAGTTAGTCTCCCAGTATACAATTATTACAAAAACAACTTTACAGAAATACACAAAACATTGAAGTTTACAAAAACTAAAGTTACACTGGGGTTTATAAACTCCAAATCAATTCAGCAGCATAATACAAAAGAGCAAAACTATCAAGCTTTTTGAAAAATAAAGGAAAACATATAATGTTCATTTAGGAAAGGCCTTTTTAAACAAGACAAACTCCTGAAGTCTTAAAGAAAATGATTACATATCAAGATAATTTAATTCTTCCATAAAACATAATGATCATTGCAAATTGTATTTTCCGTAGATGACTTCAACAATACCTCCCTACCCACGTTTTTCTTGTGAAATGTGACCTTGACACTCTTCTCAAGAAGTGGAGTCTAGTTTCTCCTTCACAGGATCTGAGCAGGCTTGCAATGACAGAGACTTGTGACTGCTGAGGCCAGGTGACAGAAGGTGACATAGCTTGTCTTATTCTCTTGGGCCACCCTCTTCTGGAAACCAGCCATCATGCTGTGAAGCAGTCCCAAAAGACATATGGAAAGGCCCATGCAGGCGTTCTTGATGACAGTCCCAGTTAAGTTCCCAGCTGACAGCCAGTGTCAAAGAGGCTTTGAGGAAATGAGGCTTTAGCTGAGGGCAGTCTCTAACAACGGACTGCTTTAGTCTTCAAGTCTTTCTCGCTTAGATCTCAGACACCATGGCACAGAGAAAAACCGTTGTGCACTTTCTGAATTCCTGACCCATAGCATCCCTGACCATAAAAAAAAAGGCTGGTTGTCTTATGTCACTGTGTTTGGGGTAACTTGTTACATAGCAATAGTTATAGGAACGATCAGAAAGAAAAATAAGAAAGTGGGCTAAAATTTAGAAACATTGAAAAAATATATTATCCAGAAAATATAGAGTTAATAACATTGAACAAGGAGACATAAACAACCCAGTCAAACACCATAAACAAGAAATTTGGAGATGAAGAAAAAATGAATCTATGCTCACCTCTATTAGACTGACACAAATTTTAAAGATTAATAGTATCAACTGAGGTTGTGTGAAATTAAAGAATTTGGGAAGACAGTTTGGTATTTCCTATCAAAATTTAAAATGTTCACATCCTTTGACTTATCAAGTTCACTTCTAAGAATCTACCTACAGAAATACTGGCACGTGGGCACAAACATTTTTGTACAAACATGTTTAGTATAGCATTCTTACTAATAGCAAAAAAGGAATATTTTTGATGTTCATTAGAGGCATAAACAAATCATAGGATATTGATATGATGAAATCTACAGAAAAGTTTAAAAGAATGGGGTATATTTTTAAGTTAAAAATGCAAATCACAGAAAAGTCAGTAGGGTCTCCCTGGAAAACCAAACAAGCATGCACGTGGTATATAGCAGAATGGACACAAGTTACCGTCAGTAGCTACCTTTGGGGAGGACAGTGGGAGTGGGGATTTTTCACATTTTACTCTAGATGGTGATAAGTGCTATGTAAGGTAAGGACTACTGTGAGGTTTATGTAAATTTTTAAAATGAAAGTATTTTTCATGTTTACACACATAAAAGTATAAAAGTATGTACGGGATGATACATTCCAAATTTAGAATAGTGTTTAGCGCCAGTGTGGGAACAGGAGAAGATTCTATAAGGGTTTGAATACAAGGAGGTGGGGAATCACTGAAGGTGGCCTACCCCAGGGATCATCCAAATTGTTGAAATGACTTTAAAAAAAAATGGACATGGAAAATTAACAGCAAAAATTAGAGCGCTTTGGATGGATTGGTATTTCCCATATCGTGGGTACTCCTCCATGTTGAGAAATATTCGAAATGCTTTTAAACATTCAAGAACTCTCCAAATCAGATATCAAGTTGTGACAAGTGTAGACCACCCAAAAAATTATGATATCAGGTACTTCTATCTAGTCGCAATTAAAATCTGAACCTGTTCAATGGAACGAGGAGATTTGGCCTTGAGCTACACAGCTTATACAATTTATAGAACCAACTTCATTAACTTGATGGTCATTACTTATTCATCAAGGATTATTCATCCATAGTCCAATGTAGAACTCTAAAACCTCCAGTGCATATTGGAGCCTCAATCATTCACTTTTTGTCAAGGCCCATCACAAGTTACAGCTAGGAAACACTTCTAGTTACAAGAACAGTACATCTCAATATTAAGGATAAATATCCAGACTATGCCACAATTAAATTACTTCTATGACACACTTATGTGCATGTGTACACAATGTGCATCTGATTGTTTGGATTTGTATATTCCAAGTTCTCCATTTCCTGAATTATCCTGGCTTTTTTAAAAATGTGCTGAATGTATCATTATTTGGGTGTTTGATCCTTAAGCAGAGGCAGTTTTTTGAAGAGGGCTAATTGGAAAAATACTAGGTAACCAGAGGACATATAAAGAATGTGCTGTGACTGATACCAATATTTTTTTAAGTAAGCTTAAACGTATTTTTTTTTTCAAACTAACACACATCCTCTATCATTCCTCAGTCCTGTTTGCTCAGCTGAATGTCCACAGGGTCCAATTTTCCCTCCAATTGCCCTTGCACGCTAATATAATTGCTGCTCGTATGGGTAATTGGTCAGCCTAGACCAGCATTTGTGTGCATTTGCTCATCTACAGTATCTGGCAGCTTCTCAAATGATTTTGCAGCATTATAATGCTATCGTGTATTTTTAGTTTTTGTCTCTTTAGAAGAAGGCTAAATATTATAGATGTGCATCTTTAAGGATACTTCAAGTGCTTCAAAAGCAGGAATATACAAATACACATTCTCTTTTTAAGCAGCTGATGTTCCTTTTCATTTATCAAATACAGAGTAAATGAACTTAAGTGTCCAATGCATAATGTTCTGTCCTACCCTCCCCCATTGCTTTCCTCCCTAAACAGAGCTAAATTCAGTAGATTCAAACTTTAGCTTAAAAAAGATAATAAGCCAGTTTCATTTCATAATGCCCTTGATGAATCAGTAAAAATAATTAACTTTAGTAATCCTGATTTTTCAGTACATTTTTAATATTCTATTTGACAACATGGGAAGTACACACACATAGCATTTCACTTGCATTTCAAAGTATGATTGTTTATTCTCGAGGAAAAGCACTGCTACAACTGTTTGAGTTGCAAGCTGAACTAGCCACAGTTTTCATGGAACACCATTTTTTACTTGAAAGAATAATTGACAAACTATGGTTTTTCAGATGTGGTTGGTTATATGGCAAACGTTTTCTCAAAACTGAGTGAAGTGAGCCTGTCATTTTGAGGAAAACCACTGACAGTATAGTATGTGGTTACCAATGATAAAATTCAAGTTTTCAAGTTAAAATTAGAATTTTGAAAAATGCAATGTGTCATTACAAGCTTAACAGCCTTCTAGTACTTACTTTTCTGACAATATAAATTTATATACTTTTCTGATAATATAAATTTTTAAAATTTACTCTAATTTATTTTATGCAATGAAATATGTCAACCCTGGGAAGGTCTGTGTTACTCCAATATTTTCCAAATGACCAATGATGTCATGAAATCATGTATGAGTTAAAAGAACTTTCCAAAGTGAAAAAGAGACCAATAGATTTTAATGTACCAGAGTATTACAAGATTCTTGGTATTGTTTCTGGTCCAAAACTGCAACTAAACTTTAAAAAACAAACACTTGTTGAGTATTTGTGTTGTATCAAAGAAGAAGTGTGCAGTCACTTGAAGAGTCTATTAAAATATCACTCTGTTTTCCAATTACAGATGGTCCCCTACTTACCACCGTTCAACTTAATGATTTTTCAACTTTACAATGGTGGGAAAACAATACGCACTCAGTAGAAACCAACTAGGGTAAGCTATGATGTCAGGTAGTGTAGGTATATTAAATGCACAGTATTTGCAGTATTTTCAACATCTATGAGTTTATTGGGACATAACCTCATTGTTAAGTCAAGAAGCATCTGCACATTATTTGCATGAAATTAGATTTCTCTAGATAGTTCAACCAAAATAACAATGCAACGGATTGAATGCAGACGCAGTATGAGAATCCAAATTTCTTTTATAAAGGCAGATACTAGAGATTTGCAAACAATGTAAAATCACGGGTCTGTAAATAAAAATACACTATGTTAACATGCAATGGGTTTATTATTATGTTCAAATGAATTAATAAGTAAGCATTTAAAATACTTAGCTTTAATTTCTAATATGGTCAATATCGATAAAGACAAGTACATAAGCAAAAACTCTTTGAGGCTTGCAATAATTTTAATGAATGTAGAGGAGTCCTGAGACCAAAAATATTGAGAATCATAATTTATCTTTACTAAGAAAGCATCATTATCATAAATGCTGCTTATAATCAGAGCAAACAAAACTGGAAAAGGAATAAGGTTCAACTTTTATAATCCTTGAAAGTTTGCAACAATTTGCTTTTACTTACCAATGCAAGAAAGTTTATAGTTTTAAATGCAATTCTACCCAGTCATTTAATTTATGCATTAACCTAGAATACTTATCAACATTACTTTTCTGGCAATGAAAATGTAAGAAAGAATTTAAAAAATAAAGTCAAACCCCTATCTTTTATCCTCAGGGCAGTGTTTACTCCTTCATTGTTTTTAAGATATACTGATTTGTCTTTTCAGATGACATTTTTGACTATACTAATATACACTTCTCCTGTGTGACTTCTCCCAAATACAGGTAAAGCAATTAGTTGAGACTTTAGAAATTTGTCAATATAAAGTACCCAGAAACTCTTAGAATGTAACTCTATAAAAGCAAACGCTTTAAGCAATTCAATATCTGTAGATCTAAAATAATACCTAGATGTATATTCAAACTCTACACATGTTAAGTAAATTATTCCTTAAAGAAAAATATTTCCATAAAAGTGTCTGGCACAATAAATGCTAAATAAATTGCGTGACTTAATCCAGCCATCAGGGTCGTCTTTAAGACAATATGCCTAATTTGGAATAATGTGTTTGTCATTGTCAGTTTAAACCCTACTATGTATACCTGGTTCTTACTGAATATGTAACAGATTTTGAGATTATGGTAAAACAATATCCTAAGTCTACTAATTATGCATAATCATCCAAATAGTGTAAAACTAAAAAAAAAAGTGGCCTATCACACATTTTTTAGTGTTAAAAATCTAGAATTTGGGTTGATTTTAATAACAAAGTAGTGGAGACAGTCCTATGTTTTTAAAAAATATTTATTTAAAAATAAGATTTCTAAAAATACAGTACATAATACATTTCAAGAGAAAACTCCACAATTTAAATTAAAAATAATCAGCAAAGAAATATAGAAATATTACATGAATAAAACTAAATCACTAAAATAAATTTAAAAAAAATATTTTTCTTAAGGTAGATACATGGTTTGTTTTCCGTTTTAAGAACCAGTGTAGACTCTTCATTTAAACAAGTACATATATCTCAGACACATGACTTGCACCTGCAATTTTCCTCACTCTTGTCAACCTAGCCTCTTATCTCTCAGCTACTATTTTCCTTATTATTGTTAGCACTAGAAATGTTATTGAAGATTTTCTTTAAATGCTCTTGGGGAACAGACAAGATAAAATAAGCAGTGCAGCAAAATAGCACTCAAGAGGTAAACATATGCACTGAATGAAAAAATGCCTCACCAATTTAAAAATAGGATCGTTATATGGCACTCGGAACATACCATTAATAAATAATAAAAGTTCTTTATTTTAGGGATATAATATTAGACACAATTTGAGGTTGACGCAAAATTTTAGGAACCTTAAAATATCACAGATTTTGCCTATTCATTAAGCTTGCTAGTCAGACGTTTTCAAAAGACTAATTCCAGGGACACAAAGCTCACACAAGCACCATAAATCTGTGCTCAGTCCTCCCAACAACCTATCCTGCTCCTTCTTGGACTCGCGACTCACTTGTCTGAGTATCTCTGATTCTGGTAGAAATTTTCCCTATCATATCGTTTAGTTGCTTTATTCTACCTATGCTAAAGTAGAATTTTTTTTTCAATATTCATCTCTGGAGGACAGTGGATAGTGATGAACTCTCTACTACCCAATAATTTGAACAAATACCCACATTCAGCCACATTATTTTAAATAATACAAAATACAATAAACAAGCCGAATAACTCAGAACTGATACTGTGGCAACGAGATCTAGGAACGAAATTGTTGATAACTAGACAGACACATAAGGTTGCTTCTTCCCATTTTGCTTTCAAATTTTGCTTTTACCTCTAATGGCATGTATATTTGTACTTCTACATATCATTCAAATCGTCCTAAGTCACGTCTCATATAAGTTTCAGATTTCTTTTTTTCCATTCAGAATCCACTGCAAAACCATACACTGTATCTACATTCAATGAGAGAATTTTTGATTAAAAATAATGCAAAACATTCTCAAATGTGATTGTCTATTTTTCCAATACATACACACTGTTATCTTGCCAGAATTTTTAACCATTTCAGCCACAGTTTTAAGGACACTAAATTATTGTTTTGAAAATTTGTGGGAAAACATAGGGAACCAGAATAGTATACATAGCAGTATTATATTTGGACAGTTACAAGTACTTCTAAAGGGTGTTTTCTCCCATTTTGTGTAAAATGAATCACTAAGTAGAACTAGTTTTTAAAACAACTCTTACTCTAACTTTTTATGTAAAGTGAGTAACAAATACAGACTTTTTTTTTTGTAAAGTTCAATTTTCTATTACAGCTTTGTTTAAATCAGGTACATTTGCATTTCCTCTTGGGAAATGTTTACATATATATATATATACATATGTGTGTATATATATGTGTATATATATATATATATATATATACACACACACACACACACACACATATGTATATATGTATGTATATTTTTAAGTGTTCTTTAATTTTATCCTTATCTGCAAAATAGACAAATGCCGATACCATTTTTTAATGCCACTAAAGATTATATACACGCACATACACACAAATGCAGAATTCTTCATTTGTAATCAGATAGGGCCCTTACCTTTTCTTTTTAGCATTTTGTTTCAGCACTCATTAAAAGGGCCCAATAAGCTATACAGTTCATTTACAGAAATAAAAGTAGACTTCTTATTATTTCTCATGTATTCCTGCAGAAATAAAGCAAAACCAAAATATCTTGTGAAAAATGCTTCAATTATCTTTTGTAACTTCAACTTATTAAACTACCTTTTAAAGTAGCCACTCTATATCAAAATACAAAATGAAAAAAACATACTAATCCACCTAACTCAAAAAAAAGTTCAAATGAGAGACATTTAAAAACCAATTAAATTGAGGCAGCAGTGTGCAAAAACTAAGATTTGTTCATCAAAATGGTTCTTAGTTAACATTAAATGCTACTTCATAAATGCAAGGATGTGAGAAGAAAACTCTCAGTCAACCAAAAACTCTTTGGTACAAGAAATTAACATGTCACTCAATGCTAAAGTGAGTAGCACCGGGATGTCTTAGTTGTAAAGGTTGTAAAAAAAAAAAAAAAGCAAAACACTGACTTCAGGCACTAGTAGGTTAAAATGTCCCCAATGCACACTGGCAAGAACGTGGAGCTTGCAATATGCAGACAACCCTTCCCTGTAGTGAACAGCCTACGTAGTTAAACCCTGTATTTAGTCAAACAGGCAAGCCAGGCCACAAAAAGAAACACACCTGTTTTGTTGCCTTGTGTTCACATCATTGTTTATATATAAAGCTATCACTACCAAAAAGATCAGAGTGTTGAACAACTGTGGCAAGCACTACATTACGTGTTACAGGTATTCACAATACTAACAGATACAGAGACCTGCAGGGTATCAAGGACTCCAAAATACCCCAAATTTCAAAGTGAAAATCACCCTTTATATACAAATTGTTGATTTTTACCCTGGTGACAAAATTTACTAGAATACTTAGTATCTTTTCTTTGCAATAAGAAACTTGTGAAAAAGGTCCCAGTTATTTCAAGCAAACTTTGGGCAATCTACTAATTTCTCCTCAGCATTAAATAGCTGCACCTTTTAGTTTATTCTTAACGCTTTATGTTAGCACACACTACTCGATTATATTTAAAACAATTTCTCAAAGGCATTTGACCAGCTGAAGAAAATCAGCAATATAACTTCCTTAGATAAAACAGCTCAAACTAAATGCTTCCATGCATTAAACAACTCTTCCAGTAAAATGGTATCAATGAGATAAGGCTAAAATGACTGCAGCACGGGGGGTTCTGATGTCACAGACACTGAATACAGTCTCCCCTGTTGCAGAGATGCTGATTATCCATGCTCAGTCTAGCCTTCTCTCCATAGTAAGTTCCTCTATTGTCTTTCTCCAATTTTGGCTACTTACTACTCATTTGTACTCTGTGTCCTCTACGGTGGACTAGGGGACAAGGACATAATAGTGAAAAAGTATGTAATGATAGTGGAAAATACTGGCACTACCAATGACTTAAGATTTTTAAATACCATTGCTTCGGTTTCAAATTAGCACTAGCAGGCAGTATTACAACATCTGAAAAACAGACAAAAATACAGTAAATTTTGTTGTTAAAAATTGCACAATGATAATGAATGGAGATGTCTGAGGAAACAGTCACTTTCCTGAAGTGAAACCATCATCATCCCAAAGGTAGCAGAAACGCTAAATACGGATACACAGAATCACAACATGGGTTCAAAATACTTAAAGCAAGTAGGGTCTATTATTTTCTTACATTCTACTGTAGAATATTCTAAAATTCAATCGAGAATGGCTAAATTCAGAGCATAATGAAATTTGTGATTTACAGATAAATTTAGAGGATGAATCTTAGAACAGATGGTAACAAATGTGGACATTGAATAATACACTCACTCATTGGTTAATTATGTGGTTAATAATACTAGCAAGTAGAACATACTAAAGGTACATGACTCACTAACTACCTTTGCCAATACTCATGTTTTTGAGAGCAATAGTAGTAGAATTGGGTATAAAAATCTAATATTTATCTCTGTTAATAAATTACTTAACATTTGTTAAGTATACAAACTTTACCAAAGAAGTTCTAGATATAGCTACATATATGAGAGGTCATGTCAAAAGCTTATTTAATGAAGCAGCAATAGTTTAGTACATTTGAGCTAGGTGATGTATTCCTCCATGAAGCCTAAGGGAAGTAGAGACTAGAGACAAATCCAGGGTGAGACTCGCAGCTTTGTTCCTATTAATGCCATTGTAAACCAGGGCTGGACACATTGTGATTTTATAGCAATACATATTAGCACACCTGAACTGCCCTGTGACCTATCACACAGAAAACTATGTGGCCATAATCTAAATTATTTCACACTTCCTGATGGGGAGTAATGTCCTAACTTAAGTCTTCATGATTAGCATTCAGAATTAATATACCTTTTTGGGTGGAACATACATTCAACTAATTAGTTGTACGGAAGTGACTTGAAAAAGCCTGATGAAGAATAGTTATAATTAGCCACTATCCTTAGAGAAAAATATCTCTAGACATTAGCAAAAATTCACTGATGTTCATTCTGATGGAAGTTTTAACTTCGTTGTTAATACTGAACTTTATGTATTCATATGTTTACGCTCTCTACTTCTATTACTTTAAAAGTAAACTATGCCTTCTTCTGTTAAAAGAGATTAACGTATTAACTAAAAACTCAAATACAGCTATCTGTGATGTTAACCACAAACATTTTTAATACCACTCTTAAGCAAAATAGTATTTTTCTTATAATAGGACATCAGTTAACTTAGTATTTTTAAAATGTAAGTCTTGGTTACAAAGTACCAAAAGTTCTTTAACTGAATGCCTCCAGTTTGGGGGCTAGTGAACTCAGTCAATATTTGCTGACAATCTGGAGCCCATAAAGATTGTTTTAAGGAAAAGAACAACACCAAATATAATTGTTAAAGAGGTGTAACTTAAAATATCTAGGTAAAATTCTTGCACTTCCAGAAGCCCAATTAATGACTTTGCTGATATAAAACATCCTTTAAAACACATTTTGCTTAAAACGAAATGGAATGTTTATAAGGAACTACTTCATCCAACATATAGATTACATCAGTTACTTTATGGTTCATAATCATTTTCTAATGTTCAACATCATTAGTTATTTTCATAATATCCAGAATACATAATAAATCGGTTACTAAAGAAAGCTACAGCTATATAACTCTGAGTAGGAAAGTTAAAAAATGAAAAGTATAAAAAGAATTATTAATCGCTTATTTTAATGCAATAGAATCAATAAAAAAAAATTCCAAAAACATTAAAAAAACTAAATTTTTTTTTATATTCAGTAAAACACATTAGGTGCTTGCTGTTGTAACTGCAATGGATTTCGGTGTTCTGTAATAAATTGGTCATTTTAAAGTAATGGCTTTTCTAATTCTTAATTTGCCCAAATAAGGTTTAAAATAAAATAAAATTCATGAAATGGTTTACATTTGTTTATCCTGATCTGATGTAAATTTGTAATTGATAGTAAAAAATCCCCAATAATATACATAATTGAAGCAAACTGGTCATCATTTTGTATGAATTAGATGTGACATAAACAGGAACACATTCATTTTCACAAAATATTACATTTTTGTACATACACTCCCCCTAAGTTTGTACCTCTGAAATGCTCAGAACTCGGCTATACAATTTACTCGTGGGGCAGTAAATCTCTAGAGCCAGCAAATTACATCAATTAGCCAAAAGAGGGCGCAGAAAGAACACTAGAGTTTATACACTCCCTAGGAAACTGCCAGTTAGTTTTTCTCAAGTTGTCTTAACAAGAATTAACAAAATCCATAGTTAGGCGTGCTATTAGGTTGGTGCAAAAGTAATTGCGGTTTTTACAATTATTTTTAACCTTTTAAACCGCAATTACTTTTGCACCAACCTACTATTTGGTAATACTGAAAGCTACACCTGAAGTATATAGATATACTTTAATATAGATTCTTATATAAATATATTGACATGTTTCATTTCTGCCATTCAAACAAAATAAATATATGCCTTGCCTAGCGTATTAGTTTGTAGTCCAGTACCAAAGGAATCAGGTACAGCGGGATCAGGACCAGGGAGGGAGTACAGAAATGAGGGAAAGAGAATGCGCCCTAGAAGTGGTAAATCTAAGAAAAACAAAAAGCCTTAGACTGGGAAAGGGACCACCTCTGGTTCTCATTACTGAGGCAGAAGTTGGCACTGAGTACCTCCCAGCTGCCTTTCAAGGTAACTACTGCTACTATACGAAGCAAAACTAGGTCCATAGAGCTCATTAGTGGATCCTCACTTCATTTTGTTGTTTTCAAGGTCCTCGTTTGAAAGGAATGTATACAGCTGGGCATTCGACTGATGTCTATTTGCATTATCGATATATTACTTCCTTATAACAGTTGTGTCACCAGGCCAAATTTACTCCAAATGTTAGCTTGCACAAAACCCAACCCATGTGCCTGACATGAACATACTAACTTAGTGGTTCATTAAGCTCCACAAACATACGTCTCACATTGAATTGATGCTGCATCTTATCAGCACCAATACATCTTTTCATTTACCACTTCTAAATTTTCAAATAATAAAGCATTTTAATCAAAACATGAAAGACATGGTATTTATATCTCTGAGAACAGCTTATTCTATTATTTTAGAAGATATTTACAATTCCTGAAAGAACTAACTACAGTTGGCTGACAGTGGTAACCTTCTGTTTCATGATTTCTCAGGTATGATTCCCTACTATCAAAACCAATGAAAAGGAAACTATAGATATGTTCCAAGAACAGTAGACCCCCTTCAATCTTCTCTTCAAGGGAAAGACTTGGAGTACATAAAAATTTTTTAAAGATATATGGATTTTGCAGTATTCTAATGGAAAAAAATTTTAAAGCTGAATTTTTTTCAAAGCATGCTAAATGTCTTTTCACACAAATGTTCTATGCTTTCCAAAAGCCCACCACTGTTAGCAATTTAAATTTGTAGAAGACTAATGATAAATATAGATCATTAAATTTTCTTATTTTAAGATCATTTCCTAACATTAGGTACTAAAAAAGGTCTCTCAATCCAAATTATAGTTGACCAATTAAAATTTAATTTCAATTTGGGTGAAATAACAAAACTTATTTACTTGCTTTTACTGGTAATTTCCCATAGATAAAATTTCAGTATAAGTTGGCCAATATTTATTATATATAAACTATCAATGTTTAATTTTAGATCTACTGGTGAGTAAATAAAAGTTAAAAGTACATATATTCTTTTCAAAAGCACAATATTCTTCTTTATACTGTACATGACATATTATCTAGTCATACTAGCATTTTAAAAACATACACATTCTCGTATAACTGCACTAGAAAAGGTATTTATGGAATTATTGCAAATTCGCTGTTCTTTTTTTCTCATCAAAATCTGAGGGTAAAATAGAAATACATGCCCACTTAGTCTAAATTTTCTCCTTGGAGCAAATATGTTAACAACAACCAATAATTACAACAGTACAGGGTAAAGAAATGGGAAAGTTAACATGGAAAAAAAATAATCTTTCCTTTAAAATAAGGTAGGTAGTTGGTGCTTTATTTTAGTGGCGTTTTTATTTTGTTTTTGGTGAAGAAAACAAAACGTTAAAAAGCTACTTCTAAGAAAACACTGCCCTTTTTTTGTTTTTGTTTTTTTGTTGTTGTTCAATCCTATGCTGCATATAAAAAAAAATCCTGCAGCACATACAAAAGGAAATATTAACGTATTTTAAATTGTATTTGAAAAAGAAAATTTGCATATAACCTGCAAAATGTTTTGCAAAACCTGAAGAATTAAGATTTGGTTAGTACTGCTTCAGAGTGAAAAATTTAAATAAACATCTGAAATTTCCCATAAATTAAAATCAGTACCATTGTCACTACTCAAAGAAATTATGTACAATTATTTTATCCCAATCACTGCCTTTTGAGTTTAATAACAAAAGCGTTTACAGAAATCCCTGTGGAAAGCTAATTTGAAAGTAAACATGCTTTAAAACTTAAATATAGATCTTGTATTAGTCCCACAACAGGATCAAGATCACTATTAAAATTAAGCCTGGGGCACATTATGATGCCTAAGATTGGTGGGTGGATTTTAATTGACTTGAAGACTGTCATCCCTCTATTATCAGAAAACCTGTAACGCATTTCCAGCATGGAGGACCCATCTGTGCCCACCATCCATCTGTTTAGACGTGATTGGCAAAGTGGTAGGGAACTCGCAGTGGTTGCCTCTGCCTGAAAGGGATAAACCACAGGATCTTCCAACGAGTGCCAAAAACTTCTGAGAAGGTCTGCTGCCATGGCTTTCGGGGCCTCGATCTACAGAAGACAGCATTATTAGTGAAAGACAGCACTCCCATGGTGCACTTCAGTCAGCTAAAACAATACAGGTTGGCTGGGGATCCATTACTGGACTCTGATGAATTGTGTCCCAGCATCACAAATACAGCTTTTCTTTCATTATGGCATGCAGCTGAGTTTTAACTCTGGATAGCAGATATTGTATCTGTGTCGTCAATCAACCGAGGGTAACTTTTGAAGCAGAGGAGAATCTCAGGATTAACAAAATGTGTGTCCACAACACAGTAGCAAATCTCTTTTGATGTACTTTCAGGACAAATAATTTAACTTACTTTAGTTAGACAAGGAACAAGAATGATCGCTACTTATTTTGTTTGAAAACTATCATGTCTAGAAGACCCCGACTGTAAGACTGGGTTCTGCCTGTCTGGCTCTGGCTCTGGACAAGGCACCAGGAAAAAGCCATCACTATATTATTTTTCCACTACATATGCACATTTTTCAAATGTGGCCGGTTGTTTCCATTTTTAGTAAGAACACTACAGACATCACTTTTATACTTACATTTCTTCACAACAGTTTGACATCTTTTCAATAGATGTTGTATCCTATTAAAAATTTAAAAAAAAGTTATACTCAGATGTAACAAAGTTATCAAGGCTTTATTCTGTATTAATTTTACAATGTTTTTAATCATATTCAGAGAATATTCTGAAGATTGAAACCGTTTACATATGTGTCCTAAGAATTCTAAACTATCTACATACATTGCTGAAGTTCCCGTGAAAATAACAGACTCAACATTACATTGTATAAAAAAAAATTCAATTATAAAACCTCGCAAAAAATGTAGGCGTTTCATTTCATTAAAATATAACCTTTTATATACTTTCTTCCTTGATAATTCTTTTAAAAGTCTAGTATCTATTTTTAATTCAACTGTCAGTGAACATGCATTAAAAAACAAATACCAAAATGACAAAATAAAGACACTAATGAACACAAAACTGCCAAGAGCCAAAGAACACTACTGGTTTTGGATTTCTGTAAACAAATGCAAATTCAGCAAGGCAATCTATGCATTTGCCATACTACAACATCTAGTACTCTGAAAAGTAAAGTGAACTGATTAGTGTTCTTTGGCTAAAAACTATTTCCTTCTTTTCAATACAATAATCAGTCTCTTGATAATAATACAATTTATGTGTTTTTTATAAGGTTCTAACAAATATATAAGAAAAACAATTCAATAAACAAAAGGTAGTTTCTAGACATTCTGATTTAATTCATGTTAACAGAAGATCTATCATTAGATTGAGAAACTGTGATAATATATAAATAATCAAATTACATAAACTTATTTTAGATATATATTTAAATTTTAAATATACTTTAAAGTAGTACAAAAGAAAAGATATTCTTTTAAATATACTAAAAAGTTAGAGAAGTTTTTCTCCTCTTATCCTTTCCTAGCTTGCTCATATATGGCAGGTGGGCTGTACTGTTATTTAGCAGTAATATTTATGCAAATATTTGTGGCTTCAACTCCAATCCCAAGAACTTTGGTTGTAGAACTTCCCTCCAATGACACTAATTAAAAGAACCTTTACTTTAAAAGCCTCTTTATATAAGTTACATGAATAGCTCATAATATTAAATTCTTATACATGAGCAAAGTTGAGTAACTACAGTAGCCCACATATGGGAAAACAAATTTTTTTTTTTTTCAATTTTCAGATGACTAGTCCCCAGTAATAGAGTTTCATTTCCAAATTACCCAAGAATTTGGGAGAAGTTTATAGATTAGCTACGTATTCTATATAAACTAGCTTTCCTATCATGCTTTGAAATTCATAGTATCCAATGACAATTGCATTTATAATTAACCTTTCTTGATTCTGTTGCATAATTTCCTCAAAATAATGTTTTACTCTGTGAAAACACAATCTGTAAATACATGACAACATTGATTAGGGACTTAGAGGAAAGCTGACCGCCTGGTTTCACATCTGTATAGAAAGTGAATGAAATAATTTTAGTGATGTCTTAGAACTGGTGAGTGGCAGGTTGTTCCAAAACAATTAAGATAGACTGTGCAAACATACAAAGGGAAAAGACAGAACAGAAGTCAGGAAGTGCTATTAGCAAAGGTATATATAAATGGCCTAACGTTGCAGTTGTGAATATAATACTTAAAAACTAGAAACTATTATAGGATACAGAAGCAATTGCAAGGTCAACCTACTTTAACTAGCTAATATTACAGGAAATTTTTACTATGCAGAAATTTACAACTTGATTACAACTTTGAGGAAGTTATTTGTGGCAATAAAAGAATGAATTTTGAAAACTTCAGATTTAAACTTCCTAAGGGGAAAACTTTTATTTTCAAGTGCTTTTGACATCTTTCTAAATCTGGTTCAAGAAAAAAGTAGAATACTACGTATTAAGCAATCATAAACAGATGGTTATTCTATCAGAGGGTGTGATGTTTACCATGATTTAATGAACACGATTTGTGAGGGTAGCCAAAAATAGCTATTTTTCCCCCTCTAGAAATGGCAAATGCTTATCTCTCTGAAACTCTGCTATCCAAATATTATTATGATGCAAGAAAAAAGTACAATTTGTATTTGAACACCCAAATAGATCACGAAGTTTTTACACTGGCCATTATATGTCATACTCAGAGCAACACAAGTTATCATGCTATCATATTCATAAGCACAACGGAAACAACAAAACTAGAAGAAGAAACAGGTTACTACTGGCTGGAATACTGAAACTAAGTTATTTCCAAGTGCCTAGTTAGATTTAATATACTTTTTGTTTTGTTTCATAAAGCATGGAAATGTGGGATATTTTTGAAAAAAACAAAATAAAAATAATTAAAGTAGATTTTTGGGCAGATAGCTCCATTCAATATAAAAAATTCAATACCTTCATCACAAAAT
Organism: Rhinolophus sinicus; assembly: GCF_057876585.1. NCBI lineage: Eukaryota > Metazoa > Chordata > Mammalia > Chiroptera > Rhinolophidae > Rhinolophus > Rhinolophus sinicus. The sequence continues at coordinate 60,018,056 of NC_142516.1, forward strand.
GACCAATAAAATAGCTGCTATCTTTAAGGAATATAAATATAATTTATAAAATCTTTGTTATATACAAAATTCAGCTATCCAGAAAAATTCGTTCTCCAAAGGATGATAAGAAAGAAGTTTTCATTTTATGTTGTCTACAATCAGGGTACCTTACCTCAAGAGAAATATTTGTCTTGACTATGGTCTAACGATCAAAATATCTAAGATGTTCTTCAGTATGCATAACTAAGAGATGTATGAAAATGCTGTCCTATTTTAAAAACTGAAAGTTCATTTTCTAAAAAAAAGAATAAACTAGAAAAAGCACTTACAGAAATATAGGCCTTACTTATTTTATCAACCAATACTTTACTTCGGATGGTTAATTTTACCCTTAGAAATGATCTTTCAAATTCAGTCTAAGAAAATATATTTGATTATAAAATAAAGCTGTATCCTAACTTATAAGATTATATCTAAAATGGAAAAAAAAAGTTCCTAGATGAAAAAGAGCGGGAATATTTATTGCCAACTATAAAAATTGGGAGGGGTGAGGTGCAAATAGCAAGAATTTATCACCAGACCTTTCCTGGTTAACAGGCCTGAGAATCTAGTCCTCTTGGAACAGGCAGCTTGGTGATATAATCTATCCAACTAACTCATTCTGCTTTGAGTTCATTCTCACCAACCTATACTTTCTCATAAATGCTGTTACAGGGAGAAAGAGTGTGAAGACTCCTTTGGCACAGCTGACATCACACACAAGGGGATAAAGAGTCAATCTGGTTGATATGACTTCTATGGCTACACTTTTTAAGTCTGGAAGTAAGAGCCATTGTCTTTGAGTCTGAGTAACTCTGGAAAGATTTTCAAAATGGCGTTTTTGATCTGCCAAACTGAAGACCCAAGTAAGGACAGTCTATCAGAAGGACACCTTGAAGACATTCGGTCTAAAATCAGAGATAACCTGCACTCTTTATTCTTCTTAGAGGTCTTGCCAATATTTTTAACTCTGTTGCACATACCTAATTCAGTGATTCTGTTGATTAATTTGGAGTTAAAAAAAAAAAAAACTATTCAGGAAAGTTGTTCACCACTAGAGATTATGTACCTGTTTATTTATTACTATTTTCTACTAACTCTAAGATAGACTTTTGGTGGACTTCCTAGCACCTCTGATCAACCTACGGAGAGCAGCTCATTTACCTTCATCCCTTCCATAGCACCGAGCAGCCAGCATATATTGCTCAAGGTGGGTACTCACTATATGTTTGCAGCACTAAATTTTTTTTTCTGCAGTCCAACCAAAGAGAAAAAAGTTCCTGTTAACATGAGCTCTTTCTCCTCCTTTGAAGCCAGAACTCACTTTACTCCTCATTTGAAATAATGGTTCTTTAAGCATCCATCTTCAACACCGGACCAGCTATATCTTTTATTTGAGATGTGACATACACATTTAATCAATCATGGAACCAAAGTGAGAGGGAAGGAGATCTTATATTTCAGTCACTGAAAATCTCTTTCCAAAATCATTCCCATACTTCTCTTTAGCAAGCCACTTTCTGGCTATATAAAACCTTAAGAAAGTTACTAAAACTCTGGATCTCAATTTTCAAATAATAATAATACTTACTTCATAGGTTTTTGCAAGAATGAAGTGAATTAATGTGTCAGAGTCCTTAATTACTCCTCAATAAATGGCAGTCCTCGTTTTTATTGATATTGCCTACTAAACACTTTCTGAGAGGGCTTGGAGATATAATCTCTCAATTACATCAGAACTGAACTATAAAAAAAATTACATTTAAACAAAAAAGTGGTTTTTATAATAAAAGATAAAATGACCAGGGCTCTGGGAAACTACGCAAATAAAATCCAGTTTCCACAAGGGGCTTATAATCTAGCTGGAAAACCAAGTAGTACGTACATAAACCATGACTCATTTACTCATTTATCCATCTATCAAAAATTTACTAAGTACCTATTATGACACAGTCCTTAGCATCAGGGAACTTACAGTCTAGTGAAAGCAGCCAAGAAATAACTATACAGGAATATACAGAGGATGATTATCCAGTGACATATTCTATAAATAAGCCTTACACAAAATATTTGAAACAGCTGAAAAATTATGTTTATAATCAACACTCAAGGTCAACTACTCTTACCTTTTTAAAACAAGATTCTACTTTCAGTGAGAGTTTTGGTTATCAGTATAAGCAAGATGAGCTAATGTACCCCTTTAGCTGGAGTATAGGGAGTAACTAATATATGGATAGAATGTGACAGAAAGAAACTATGAATCATTGTGGAAAAAGATCTACAAGTTAACTATAAATGTAAGATTCACTGTTTTCTCCAATCCTATAATGTTTTAAAGTCAGATTAAAAATTGATGTGGATTCAGAATATGAAATAAAATGAATGTCTAGGGAAAATTAGAAGGGAAAACTCGTAAATGCTTAGCTTCCACACCAAAAAAAAAAAGCATCTATTTAATCACTCAAGCAATTAGTAATGCTTTAAGAAATTAAAATACACTGTCCCCGTGCACTATTACAAAAATAGATTTAAATTGTTTTTAATTACTTTTAATCTTATCAGAAATACTTCTAATACTTACAATGGGCAAAGAGATGAGACAATATACATTTTCCCACAGGAATATGCTTATGCTAAAGAGTGATCCAATTACACACATAATAATTTTGATGATAGCAGGCATTTTTTAAAAGAATGCTTTTATATTACTAGGCAATGTAACTTAGTATGTATTTAAACGAATTCCTTGGCGAGGGGGAATCTAGTTTCTATAAATTCTCTATTGTATCCAAAATTCAAAGAAATATTATAGCCAATATTAGTATAAGGCATTACAAGCATATAAGAAGTGACATTTTAAATTTTAATGAGTTTTCTAGGTTTTTAAAAGCTACTGAGAGATATTTCATTTAATATTATAATTTGAAATACTGTAGAAATACATTTTGTTTTAGTAAACAAATATATAATTCAGAACGGAAAACAAAACGCTGTACAGAATTCCCTTTATAGAAATATAAGTGAGCTATGTTCAGCATAATTAGCAATGAATTCCATATTTGCGATGCTGATTTGAAGTTGAGTAAACGAAACATAATTTGTACAGAGATTGTACTGAATGCTGCTAATTCACCACACTGATTCAGTGGGATATTTGGCAAAATTTAATTATAAGGATTAATAATCTCGGGACTACATTTCTGGGTATATATTAAAAGGCAGGTATGTCCACTACTTGACATTTTGAATAGAAGATACTTTCACTGTATAAGATTACCAAGTTAAAATTAAGTCACTGCTACATTTGTAATTCTTTCTGTATTTATTAGGTAACCAGGAGCCCATATTTATAGGGGTTGAAGGGGGGGGTGTCATTTTCCCTTTTAATTTGAAAACCTCTGCTTTAAGCTACCTTTAGTAATTCAAGGAGAGTCCAACAATAGTACCTGTGAGACCAAATGCAAAAGCTCAATTTCTTCTTTGAGAATTTAAAGCCTTTTATAAAACTGCAAGTAAATACATCTTCCCGACCTTACCCTCAACCTCACCACAACTGAGAAAAGCACTAAGCTCCAGAGACACCATCAAAAGCTTAAGCTATTACATAAACTCCATGGTGCCCAGAAAACAAAAATGCTTGTGTACAAAATTTAGACAGACTGTCAGAGCAGTGTCATGATGTACAATAGCTCACTGTCAGAGCCTCACCAGAAGGCGCTGTCCCAGCTGGTACAAAGCTTCTTGATTAACTTTCTCCAAGCCCAGTGACTGAAAACAGGGCTATCACAATCACCCAGCACTATTAGTACGGGTGGTTGTCAGAATGGACATTATCCTTGGCTGTGTGTGAACTACTGCTCAGGAAAAATTCAGACATCTTTTACTACTAACAACATCACTGTCCATTTCATTCAGACACAGAATAAAAGGCTAAACAGTCTAAGTAAGGAATCATTAGAATACTCTGTTCCCTAAATTAAGAACATTTTAAAGCCAATTACTTTGAACACTTTAACTTCAATATTAATTTTAGTAAAAATACAAACATTTATTAAATCCTGTTTAAAATTAAATCTAAAAATAATCAAAGGTAATCCTTGAAAATTGGGTTTAAGATTAGTTTGTTCCACAGAAACACGCAGTTGTGTTGATTTTTAACCTTGGAAATGACATTAGAAATCCATTGTTTTTAAATTTAAGTAATTTCTAATTATTTTCTCTGGGTCAGATAATCTACTCTTGCTAGCTCTAAAATGGTATCAGTTTATCATTATTCTGATTATCCTGTTACTTCTACTATCAATAAGAAGATGGCACTTTTCCTCTTACACAGGAGAGAAATTATTTATTTATTCCAAATAACAAATAATGGGGAAAACTGCTGAAAATTGATATGCTGCTTCCTCAAAATCTCAATCTAAACTTTAAAAAAGCTAGCATTTGTTGCTTATATGTTGTTTAATGGGCCTATATTCAAACTATGTAATTACATAGTTTATATAATGAAATGATATTCCTACCAGTGCTTTCCCAAAATGCTTCTTGGTCTCTCTTTCTTTCTATTAATACTTCCATTCTTCTTTGAATGTTTCACATTCTTTGAATGTATCTGTATAATTTCTACAGACATCAGACCTGTCTGGTACAGACTATTCTGAGAGGGTAACATATGTATACAGAAAGAGGTGATACTTTTGGAGAGAGCACTATTTAACAAGTGTGGTTTCTCCACAGTTTTAGAAATTGCACATCAGACCCAATCTCCCTCTCTTAAAACAATGAAATGTTGTTCAATATTACAGCAAAAGAGAAAATTGTGCAATTTGAAAATATTAACAGGTTGGCAGTATGGAATACAGTCAGCACATAACCTGATATTATACAGTAGCCCCCTTATTCAAATGGTATACGTCCCAAGACCCCCAGTGGATGCCTAAAACTTCAGATATTACCGAACTCTATATACTTGTGTACTATGTTTTTTCCAATATATACATACACACATACATACACTTTACAGCTTCTCTTTGGCATAACCAAATTGCCACCATCACTACGCTTGAATTTTGGGACCATTATTAAATAAGGGTTACTTGAACACAAGCACTGCAATACCATGACAGTAGATCTAATATAATCAGAGATGGCTACTGACTAACAGGTGGGTACAGTATAGAGAACGAATACGCTGGACAAAGGGATGATTCACGTCCCAGATGGGACTGAACAGAGTAGAAGGATGAGAGATTTCATCACGCTACTCAGGATGGCGCTCAATTTAAAACTTAAGAATTGTTTTAAAAACCAACAAATATGATAAATAACTTTATGTCTAACTCAGTAGTGAACACTAAAATTTTAAAGTAGAGATTTTTAAAAGATCTTGAAGCCTCTGCTGCTAAACCAGACTCTCTGAAGCTACCAGAGCTGCTAGATGAGAAGGAAATTGTCACCCTCAGGTATAACCCCTGATGGCCCTCATAAGCAACTTGTACTCTTAGCAGCAACGCTCCCAAATGTCATTTCTAGTCATTAATCAGAAGAAATTGGGGAAATATGAGAAATCCCATTCCAAGGGATATAAATATATACTAATGATTTTGGTAAATTCAAAAATGGAAATTCAAAAAACACAAGTACAATCTGGCAATTTTGACATGACTTATGAACAAACTAGAAAGTAATTACGAATTACTTTGATTAAATCACTACTTTACAATCACTTTATAATGAATCTCTAACTTTCATTACTGTCAGTTTATTTTTCATTTTTTATTTTTTTGAAATTTCTGACAGTCTGTTTATTTCACATCTACCTGTCCGGTTTTTTTATGTGTGTGTGGGTTTTTTTTTTAACTTTTATTTCCTTAAGTGTGTTTTTCCAGGACCCATCAGTTGCAAGTCAAGTAGTTGTTTCAATCTAGTTGTGGAGAGCACAGCTCACAGTGGCCCACGCGCGGACTGAACCAGCAACCCTGTTGTTAAAAGCACCGCGCTCTAACCAACTGAGCCAACCAGCCACCCAACTGTCAGTTTATTATTACATCTATCCTAGTGTGTGTGCACTCAAAAACTCATTATGGTTTTGGTTTCCATTTTTGTGATGAATAATGATGTTGAACATCTTTTCATGTATTTATTGTCCATTTGTATATCTTCTTTGAAGAAATGGCCATTCAGATCCTTTGTCCATGTTTTAATTAGGTCATCTTTTTATTGAGTTAGGAGATCTTCATAGATTCTAGATACAAGTCCCTTATCAGATATATGATTTGCAAATATCATCTCCCATTCTGTGAGCTGTCTTTTCACTTTCTTGATAGTGTCGTCTGAATCACAAAAGTTTATAATTTTGATTAGGTCCAATTTATCAATTTTATCTTTAGTTATCTGCACTTTTGGTGTCATATCTAAGATACTACTGCCTATGTTTAATTCTATGTTTTCTTATAAGAGTTTTATAATTTTAGATCTTACATTTAGGTCTATGATCCATTTTGAGTTAATATATGTACATGGTGTGAGGTAAGGGTCCAATTTCATTCTTTTACATGTGGATATCTAGTTGTCCCAGCAGAATTTGTTGAAAAGACTTTTCTTTCCCCCATTATATAGTCTTGGCACCCTCGTTGAAAATAATTGACCACAGATACATGTGTATATTTCTGGACTCTCAATTCTATTTCATTTAATAGTATGTCTATCCTTATGCCAGTACCACACTTTCTTGAATAGTATTGCTTTATAGTAAGTTTTGATACATATTTTCTTACTATACATTTCTTTCACTGAATATATTCTGGTAAATACTTAAGTTTTCATACATAATGCATATGTTATATATAATAATGAAGACCTTTTTAAACATACATGATTACTTACATAGACGTGAATAAATAGTTGCTACAAATTTGTAGTGGTTGGTCAAAAGAGCTGTGTATTTTAAATTTTGAAAGACACTGACAATCTGCCCTTTAAAAAGGTTACCCAAATTTATACCCCCACCAATAATTTATGAGAAAGTCTGTTCACCGTACATCTTCTGCAATGCAATGTATTATCAAACTTTTAAATCCTTACTCAATATGATTTTTTCTCACTTTTTGATCTTTTCTGTTGTGCTAAATCTCATTAACTAATAAGTACATGCAAAAAAAAAAATACCCAAAAGATTTAATTACTAATAAAATGTTTCTACTAGCAACTCCATTTCTTGGAATTGACCTGATATAATAGCTTAAAAAGGAAAAGGAGATGTTCAAAGTACTATTTTCTGTAAGAGAAAGTAACTACATACTAGATCCTGATCAACAGCAAAACGGTTAGTTAAATTATGGTAGATTCACTAACAGAGTACATCCAACTATTAAAAGCTATAAACATGAAGTCTATAGCTATATAAAAATACATCGTTAATGTTTAAAAGCAGGATAAAAATTGTATGTACATTCCGTACACTGATTATAACTAGTTTAAAATTATACAGGCATAGAGAAATGGGAATATAAGTGACAATGAGTAACTTTCTCTTTTAATTTCTAAACTTTCATAATATTTCATTTTAGAATTAAGTTTATAACTAGGGAATATGTTGATAAACACATTGCTTTACATTAAAAATATACTTACTGTGATGATGCCAATGAGCTGAGTATAAAAAAGTCCAGTTATTCCAACTAACATAGTAATGCCCATAAAGGCAGCTAGTCTCATTATGGCCAACTCATGTCTAACAACAAAGAGGTCCTGTAAGAAGAAAAAGAGTTTTTTATAGTTGCAATAATGATCAAGAATTGAGCCATAACATTTCTCTTTGTCTTAAAAGAAATACTCTGCCTTTGTTTTGAGTTTATTTCATTCAATCAATATATAAATATTTTAAAATTTTGAAAAAGAATTTTTAATTCATAGCAACAAGGTGAAAAATAAGATTTCACTACTCCATTGTGCCCCCCCAAAAAAAACCCTGAATCCTAAGGTTCCAAATCAGCCATGTTCATTTACTATTTGTAGCAAAAATACTCCAAAAAACAAAAAACAAAAGAAATTGTGTAGAATCTTTCATTCCACAAAAGGAAATTTTATTTTGGCACTGCTAAAAGGCTTGAATTCACAAGCCTGATTCATAATAATAAAGTCCAAGAGACCAAGATACCTAGAGATTACAAAACTTAAGTCAAAGTGAGGGAGGAAAGCAAATAATAGGATTAAGCCCTTTTATTCATCCATCCACCCTCTCACCCAACCACCACTGCCAAGCACTACACTATACAGTAGAAACATAACAATGATAAAGGTATGGTCCACGCCCTCAAGTATTGCAGTTTATTTAGAGAGAAAACCCAACTCTGCACAACTCCGCAACCATGTGATTTATGCCGTAACAGGGACGTATGCAAGGAGGACTGCAGAAACATAAAGGAACGCCTAGATGGGAAGGAGAAATGGCAATGCTGTGAGGGAAAGCTGATTTTCTGGTTCAGGGCATAAAAATGAGAGTCTTAAAAGAAACTGTGGTGGAAGGACAGGAAAACAAGGGGAAGCATTTTGTTTACCCTCATTGTTACCAACCAGACAGACCACAGGAGTGCGAGTGAAAGAACAAAGACTACTCCTGGAAACCTATTACTGCAAAACTTTGGTATAAAATTCCAGAGTGGATAAATACAACAAATGAATGGGAAGGACCCCACACATAACCACCCAAACTCTTTTTTAATATTGATTCAGGTTAAGGCTTAAAGATATCCTGGTAGCCATACCCAAAATAGGGAGGTGATTGAACAGAACTCCCTTGCTTGACACAAAAGAACTCATGCTTTTCTGTGTATCATCACAGTGATCACCCACCAGACTCAAGCAAACATCAGATTCCACACCTAAATCGCTCCATTCATTAGCCGAGGAGAAATTAAAATTCACCAAAACACTTAAGGTGTTAGGTGGCAGTCAAGTATTAAGCAGTCATGTCAAAACTTCAGTAAAAATAGCCTAATGCAGAATCCTTACAACACATGTAAAGATGAAAAGTTGGAGCTACGAATAATAGAAACAATTAGGTATAGTAAGTTCTGCTACAATACTGTTTGAAAACACAAATTTGTTCTAACAACATTGATACATTAAGCAATAATTTGAGCACAAGCATACTGTTTTCGCTTATACATGATTTATCTGTGAGAAGCCCTAAACACAAAAACCTGCAGGGAGCTAAATCAAGCCACATAGGAACACACCAAACACACTCACAACTTCAATCATCTACCCGCTACCTCAATTTATCTTGTGTGTTCTGAGTCATACTCATCTATCTACCTCTGGTATTACAACTTCCCTCCTTCCATCACTTCACAGTAACTCACACACCACAACCCGTCTCATGCCCACTTCCCCAAGGCAACTTCAGGTTTCTTTTACGGTACAGTGCCATGTTCATTACAGTATTTATGTATTTCTTAACTATTTAGCATGTGTAAAACTGTGCTGCTGTTTTTATGAGGTTCCTACCCTTTTAAGTGTCACTAAATTTTTGAGTGTTGTGCCTCCATTTTCCCATCAGTCTGTGGTTTTCACTGCGTGATTTTGCATAGTGGGGTGAGTTTTAGAAATGCACATATTGTGTTATAGTAGAGTTCACTGTAATAAAAATACAATACATGACCAAATAAAATGCATCCTCTTTTCACCTAGTGAAAAGACTTAAACAAATTTTTTTTGCAACCAGAATTTATAAATGTAAGGATGAGATGAAACTAAAAGAGCTAGTGATATTACATTTATTCACTCGGTTATGTTTACATTTAAGAGTATTTGTAAAAAATACACTGTAACTTAGAAATTATTTTTTATCACTCTTATACTTTAAAAAAAGGTGTATTCCAAGTTTACACATACATAGCCATAGTTTGAGTTATTTCACACAGTACTCCAGAGTGCAGCATCTTTACTTCTTTTTTTTTTTAGACATAGCACTTTTTAAATCCAAAAATTGGCTTGGGAAATTTTATTCAAAATCACAGAAACCCATTTGCTATTCAAGATCTTGACTACACAATCAGCGCTGGGGTTGAATTGTGTCTCCCCAAACTCCCCCAGAGAATGTGACTGTATTTGGAGATATGGCCTTTAAAGAGATGACTAATTTAAAATGAGGCCCTTAGGCATGCCCCATACCTCTTGGTAAGCAGCCGCAACCCTGGCACTAGTGGCAGCCAGCCGCAGTTGGCAGCTTAGCTTTTCCCAGGCACCTTCAAGCCCAGCACAAGTGGCAACCGTCCACAGATCACTTTGTAGCTCATACCAAGTGGCCTTGGGCAGGGCACAGGCATCGGCTGACCTTGGCCTGCAACAGAGCCCTTCCCAAGAGGCCCCAGAAACAACACACATGGTGGTCAGCTTCAAACCACACCACAGCACCCAACCACCTCCACAAACAACAAACCCAAAAAGCAGACTGGGCAGGCACCAGAGCCCTACTAAAGCAAATCCCGCTCCATAGGGTCAGCCCCTGTACAATAGCTCCTCTACTGTAGTCCGTCCTCACAGTCAATTAGCCTGAGGGTCAATCCCTCTCACTGATGTACAAACAGCAAACAAGGCTCAAATACACAAGACCCACACAAGGGACACACCTGGAATACCTGGCTCAGGTGACCAGAGAGATTGCCACTGAGCCCCACAGGACACCTACTACATAAGGCCACTCTTCCAGCACCAGGAGACATAGCAACTCTACCTACTACATAGAAATAAACACAGGGAAGCCGCAAAAATAGGGAGACAAAGAAACATGTACCAAGTGAAAGAACAGAACAAAGCTCCAGAAAAAGAACTAAACAAGCTAGAGAGAAGCAATCTACCAGATGCAGAGTTCAAAACACTGGTAATAAGGATGCCCAATGATCTCAGGGAGAACTTCAACAAAGAGGAAACATAAAAATGGAGATAGAAAACATAAAACACAAACAGAAGAAAAAAAGAATACAATAACTGAAATGTATACTTTAGAGGGAATCAACAGTAGATCAGATGAAAAGCAGAGGAACAAATCAGTGATTTGGAAGATTAGGTAGCAGAAAATACCCCATCAGAACAGCAAAAAAGAAAAAAAAATGAGGACAGTTTAACGGGCTTGTGGGACAACACCAATCATACCAATATGTGCATTATAGGGGTACCGGAAGGAGAAGAGAGAGAGCAAGGGATTGAAAACCCATCTGAAGAAATAATGACAGAAAACATCCCTAACCTGGAGAAGGAAATAGACATACAAGCCCAGGAAATGCATAAAGTCCCAAATAAGACTAACCTAAAGAGGCCCACACCAAGACACATCATAATTAAACGTCAAAGGTTAAAGACAGAAAGAATCTTAAAAGCAGCCAGAGAAAAGCAGTTACCTACAAAGAGGCTCACATAAGACCCTCAGCTGATTTCTCAACAGAAGATTTGCAAGCCAGAAGGGACTGGCATGAAATATTCAAAGTGATGAAAAGTAAGGACCTACAACTAAGATTACTCTCCCCAGCAAAGCTGTCATTTAGAATCAAGGGACAAAGAGCTTCCCAGACAAGAAAAAGCTAAAGGAGTTCATAAACACCAAACCAATATTACAAGAAATGTTAAAGGGACTTCTTTAAGAAGAAGAAAAAAAGATCAAAACTATGAATAATAACATGGCAATAATTACATATCTATCAACAATTACCTTCTATGTAAATGGATTAAGTGCTCCAATCAAAAGACATAGGGTGGGATGTGAATACAGTATGGGGAACATAATCAATAATATTGCAAAGATTACGTAGGGTGCCAGATGGGCACTGGACTTATCAGGGGGATCACTTCATAGACTGGGTAAGTGTCTGACCACTGTGCTGCACACCCGAAGCTGCAGTAGATTAATACTGAATGTCAACTACAATTAAATGTGTGTATACATATATATGTATATATATGCATTTTAAGTAGAGTACTGATATGTTGTAATTATGAGATTAAAATACTAAGATAATCAAAAGCTCAAGAGGGGTGCTCTGAACTTCTAAAAGATTTTGTAAATGTCATTAAAATTTTTACTGTATTTTAATTACATCATAGGAAGACTTATCATTTGTATGTTTCAGTTTACATCTAACTTTTCAACCTTTTGACATACATAAAATAAAAAAAATAAAACAAACAAACAAACAAAAGGCCATAATAAGAGACAAAGAAGGACCCAGTAATCCCACTTCTGGGTGTTTATCCAAAGAAACCCAAAACACCACTGCAATGGGACATGCGCATCCATATGCTCACTGCAGCATTCTTCACAGTAGCAAAGATATCGATGCAACCTGGATGTCCGTCAATGGATGAATGGATAAAGAACATATATACAATGGAGTATTACTCAGCCAGAAAAAAGAATGAAATCTTGCCATCTGCAACAACATGGATGGACCTAGAGGGTATTGTACTAGGGGAGTAAGTCAGACAGAGAAGACAAATGTCATACGAGTTCACTTATATGTAGAATGTAAAGAACAGGATAAATGGACAATCAAAACAGAAACAAACTCATAGATACAGAAAACATTTTGATGGTTGCTGAATGGGGAGGAGGTTTGAGGAGATGGGTGAAGCAGGGAGGGGTCAAGAGGGTCAAATTGCTTGTTTCAAAACAGTCATGGGGATGTAGAGCATAGCATGAGGAATATAGTCATTAACATTGTGGTAACTATGTATGGTGTCAAATGGGTACTGGATTTACTGGGGTGATCACTTCATAAGTTATATAAATGTCTAATCACTGTGTTGTAAACCTGAAACTAATATAATATTGGATGTCAACTGTAATTGAAAAACAAAAAAATATTAAAAATAAAATAAAATGAGACCCTTAGGGTCAGCACTAATGCAATCTGACTGGTATCCTTATTAAGCATAGGAAATTTAGAAACAGGAAAGACATCAGGGACACTCAAGCACAGAGGAAAGACTGTGAGCACAGAGCGACAAGGTCATCTACAAGCCAAGGAGAGGCCTCAGGAGAAAACAAACCTGCCTGACATCTTCATCTTGGACTTCTAGCCTCCAGAACTGTGAGAAAATGGATTTCTGTTGTTGAAGTCTCCCAGTCTCTGTTATTTTCTTATGCACCCCTAGCAAGCTAATATAATAGCTGTATTTCTTTGTTTTCATTTCTTCCCACTTTTGGTTAAACAATGTGCTTATATACAGATAAATGCATAAAATACAAGTTTAGAGAAAAGTGGCACCATTCTCTCAAGAACGAGAACATTTGAAACCATGCAGAGGCTTTCCTCTGTGCATTCCTTCCCTATCGCATTCACTTCCACATCCCTACGCAAGGTAAAGGTTACGACTCATTGCTCATGTATTTTGGATACTACTGTTTCATTTGCATATTGCAAATATCTTCTCCTACTCTGAGTGTACCTTTACATTGCTTTTATGGTATCTTTTGATAACCCTAAGTTGTTAATTTTAATGTAGTCCAATTTATCAATCTTTTCCTTTGGTGCTTTTTATTTCCTATTTAAGAAATCTTTCCTAATCCTAAGGTAGTAATGGCATTCTCCTATATTATCTTCTAAAGCCTTTAAAAGCCTTTGGCATTTAGATCACCAATCCATATGAAATTGGTGTTTACTCTGTTGAGTACAGTGAAAGATAGGGGTCTGAATTTACTTTTACTGTATGGATAACCCATTGTTCCAGGGTGGATTATTTAAAAAGCAGTCGTTTCCTCAGTGATCAGAGGTCAAGTGTCCATACATGCATGAATCTGATGTGGGCTCTCTCTTCTGTTCTCTCGGTTCGTTTATCACTGTACCAATGACACATGTCTTAGTTACTGCAGCTTTGTAATAATTCTCCATACCTAGCAGGCCAAGTCATCCCTTCTTGTTATTTTTCAGGAATGTCTTGGTTATTCCAGTTAATTTGTATTGCCATAAAAATATTTAAATTAGATTTTCAAGTTAAAACACACACTCAGACATACACACATATGTAACATACTTTCTCCATTAAGCTTCACAATTTCCCCCAGAGGTCTTGTACTTTTTTTTGTCAGATTTATTTCAGGAACTTCCTGTTTCTTGATTCTATTATAAATGGTTTTGCTATTAACTTCATTGTCTAACGGGTTGTTTGTTAGCATAGAGATAGAATTGATTTTTAAAATATTGTTTTGTAGTCATACTTCCTAAACTTTCTTAAAAACCCAAAAGAATGTACGGATAAATCATTTACACAGTCATATCATCTAAGAGTCATGACAGTTTTATTTCTTTAAGCTAAGCAGTTACACCACTTCTTTCTGCTCTTGCCTCACTAACTGACCTCCTAGCACTATGTTTAATAACAATGGTGACAGGAAATGTATTGGGCAATTGTGCCTTGTCCCCCAACTTGGAGGGAAAGAGATCAACATTTCATCATTACGCGTGAGATAGCTGTTGTGTGTTGTTTCGTGGTTTTTTGTTTTCTTTTCTTTTTTGGAGACCTGTTAGCTCTTTAACGAAGATTTCTAGTTCTAGTTTGCTAAGAATTCGTAACATGAATGAATGCTGAATTTTATCTTTGTCTTCATACATTGATACATAGTCTTCATATACCCAAATTTTTTTCCCTCATCTGCTGTTGTGATAAAATATACTGATTTTCTAATGTAAAAAACAACATTTCATTCCTAAGATACACTCAACTTCATCAGGCTGATTATACATAACCAGATTCAGTTTGTTAATATTTTGTTCAGGAGTTATTTACCTATGTTCATAATCAGACTAGTCTATAATCTTCTTTCTCTTATTAGCCTTGAGAAGTTATGCATCAAATATTTGCTATACACATAAAATGAGTTGGGACAAGTTCTCTTTTTATCTGTTCTTTTAAAGAGTTTGTATAAGACTGGAATTATTGTTTACTTTTCATATTTACTAGAGCTACAACTCACTAGTAAATCTATGAGTATTAATATTCGCTGCATGAAACGCTTTAACAACTCACTCATGATTGCAGGACTACCCATGTTTCCAATTTCTTCTTGAGGCAATTTTCTTCTTAAAGCTGTATTATGCTTGTGATCGGGAAACTCAGTAAAGATGTCAACTGTCCAAACTGACATACAGAACTAATACAATCACAATAAAAATCCCCCACCATTGGAGTATATACTCTACTGGGGGGAGTTTTTTGTTTTACTTGTTTTGCTTTGCAGAATTGCTAAGTAAGCTGTTTCTAAATTTCATAGGAACAAACAAACACAAAGACTAGCACACCACTTCTATATAAAAAGAACAAGGTGGGAGGGTTTGCTCTACTGCATGTATTCACAGTAGGGGTATATCGCCCCCAGGAAGGAGAACATTGGTTCCTGAATGGAATAAAAACAATCTTAGCTATTCAATGGTTTGTGGCCATACACAAATCAGTCCTGCCTGACAAAATCTTATTCCTTAGTATTTAACTTCATAGAAGGGAGGGGGAAAGATATTTTTAAAGACCCCTTAGTGGAGTCATGATAATGAAAAAAAAGTTGAGAAACACTCCTCTACTGGATAACAAGATTTATTATGAAACTATAGTTACAATAGTGTGGTATAACCACAAGGATAGATAAATACGCCAATGGCCTAGAAAAGAACCAGAAACAGATACACACATATGTGGTTCTTATGACAAAGATGGCATTGCAGAGTGGAAAAAATTATCTTCTCAATAAGTGGTGGTAAATCAATTGGATATCCATCTGTGAAAAAAATGAAACCCTGACTCCTACCTCATAAGGATCACAAAAATCAATTCCAGGTGGAAATATGAAAAATATAATACTTGTAAGACAATATAGGAGAATTATATTGATCATTTGGGGGCTAGAAATAGAATTATTAAATTAAACCCAAAAAAGCACTAAGCAGAAAAGAAAAGATTGGTAAATTGGAGTACATCAAAATTAAAAACTTCTGTTCATCAAAAAACACCATTAAGAGAGTGAAAAAGTAAGCCACAGAGTGAAAGTAAATTACAATACACATAGGCAAAAAAGGGTCCAAAGTTAAAACATCCTGCATTACAAGGAAAAAAAAAAAAAGTCAAATAACCCACCTACCAAATAGGCAAAATACATAATCAGGCATATTGCACCAAAATAGACTATTTATACAGTCAGTCAATATACAAAAAGGGGCTCAATACCATTAGTCATTGGAGAAATGCAAATTAAAACACAATTAAGCTCTGCTCACCCCCACCAAAATAATTAACTTTAGGAAGGCTTAAACAAGCATTAGTAAGGCTGTGAAGTAACTTGAATTTATATACTCAAGTAGCAGGACATTAAATCAGCAGACCATTTTGGAAAACTATTTTAACAGTATGTAAAGGAACATACACATAACCTTTGAACACTGCCCCCTCTAGCTATACATCTAAGTGAAACACACGCACATGTACAGCAAAAAACATGAACAAGGTTGCTTATGGTAGCGCTATTTGTAACAGCCCAAAACTGGAAACAATGGAAATGTCCATCAATAGAATGGCTAAATAAACTGTTTTATACTAAATGAAATTCTATGAACATTTATAGCAATATCCCTAGCAATGAAAACAAACTAACTATATCTAATGTAACAAAAAGAATAAAACTTAAAGAATGTTGCTCAAAAAGGCTTTGCAGTAATTCACTGAGCCAGGTTTTGATTTTTGTGCACTCCTCTGTATGTATATATTTTATAATATAAAAGGCCCCAAAAAATGAAATTATAGTAAAAAGAAAGCGGTGATCATGAAATATAAAATATGAAAATACTTTAATTTTAGAAATAAAAAATAAGTTTTTTAAAACACATATAACAAAATATAAAATAAAATTTAGTTACATATGGCCTGTGAAAGAAGAGACAAAAAAAAAAAAGTCAAACAAGTTATAGGAAAGGATATGAGAGACAGAGGGAAAAAAAGGAGAGAGGAAGCGTCAGACTGGCCCTCTAATATCATCTACCACTTCTGGCCCCCTCTGATCCAACCACACTGATCTCCTTCCGTTTGTCAGACATATCAAAGCAGCCTCGCACAGCAGGACTGCTCCATTTGTTCTTCCAGCAAACTCTTTCCCCAGATAACCACGTTTACTTCCTTCAGGTCTCTGCTTCAGTATCGCCTTATCAGAGACCCACTGGCTTATTTTCACCAGGGCCTATTTGCTTATTTTTCCAAAGTACAGAAAATCCCATCATTCCCTATCCCCTTGGCCTATTTTATTTTTCCATAGTACATACTTACTTCCATTTGATATATATTTATTTCTTTATGTACTGTCTGTCTTTCAATAGCATGTAAGTTTCTTAAAGACGGGGACTTTTGCCTGTTTTGTTCACTGATGAGACCCTGGAGCCTACAACTAGCTCTAGCTCACGGCAGGTGCTCACAATAAGTATTTATTGAATGAATGAATGAATGAATGAATGAATGAATGAATGAACGAACGAACATGAGATAGAAAGCTAGACAAACGAACACAGTCTCCTCCCCCAACACGTAAAGAGACAGAGAATAATACCTACAAAGACTGTTACACACTTGTAAGAGATAAACACAGAAAAAGAAACACATAAGCAACATGTACACAGACACACATGTCACACAAACCAACAGAGGAAGAGGAGGCACTTACATGAAATAATATTCCTATCTGGTAATCTTTTGGAATTATTATCATTTAAAATTTCAAAAGGTTATAAAACTAGGGAGTAGTAGGGGCATCACTTCCTAATGCAGCTAAATGAAAATAAACCAAGAGTCAGATTTGGCTACTTACGATCTGGCAAATAATCCTAATACGTGGTCTGTGAATTCCTCAAACTCATTTCTTCCAATAATCTTTGTCTTCTATCCTAACCTCAATCTAAGTTCTATGATTATATCCTATACTTCATCATTTCCCATAACTCTACCCATATCATAATT
The DNA here is from genome assembly GCF_057876585.1 of Rhinolophus sinicus. Taxonomy (NCBI): domain Eukaryota; kingdom Metazoa; phylum Chordata; class Mammalia; order Chiroptera; family Rhinolophidae; genus Rhinolophus; species Rhinolophus sinicus. The sequence continues at coordinate 60,036,059 of NC_142516.1, forward strand.
GCAAATTCAAGCACACCATCTTCTGAACACTACCTCCTATCTTCCAAGCTAACTGCCTGAGAGCCATCAATGCTAACACATCACATTGTCAACCTCAATGGGACCGCCAATCTCTTAATCCAACCATTTCACCATTCATCACTGCCTCCCCCCAATACTTTCATGCTACTTGTTTACATGCCATGGTACACTGTTATAATTTCTCCTTTGATACAGTATCAACTTCACTGACCCCCTCTTTCACCACTGTTCTCCTGTTTCACTGGCTGATCCTTCCCAGGCATCTTTTTGGTCACTCTCCATCTTTCTGACCACTAAAATTTAAGGGCACCCAGGGCTTGGTCTTCAGACCTCTTTTCTTCTCTATCTATGCTTACTTCCTAGAAAATCTACCAGGTCCCATGACTTTAAATACCATCTTTATGCTGTGTGGACTCTGAGAAGAAAATTATCTAATGTGAACCCTGAGGAGGAATTTATCTTGTCCGAAATGGACATGGATTCCCTCTGGTTAAGTGGGCTTAAATTCAAAATTCGAGTCCAGAGACGGTTTTCTGACAGGGACTTCTTACACATACTGTATGTTGAAGAACCACGAGCTGAACTCTGTTTCCTACACTATGCTCTATTTATGCTGCCTGAGTCAACCAACACAGAGAAGTTCTTTATTCTGTCGCTGCCGTGCTATCTACCAACCGACAGACTGTGACCTGCCCTGACCAATCAGAATGGTACAAAATGTCCCCTTATTTGCACTTACACCATCCCATCCAAACTACAATTTGAAAACCTCATTTACATGAAACTGACAGGTACCATGAAGAACAGTTGGGAAGTTCTCTATAAGAAATAGCCTCAATTTTGTCTTGGCTGAACACTCTCTGAGTTTCTACCAGAGGCTGCAACTCCTCGATTTGCAAACTGTTATCTGAATAAATTTTCCTTTTTCTCTCCAGTGCCTTTCCCCAGGTTTGTTCCCTACCAAAAGCTGCTAAATTTATATCGCAGACCACTCCTCTGAAATCCAGATTCTTATATCTGTCTAGTTAACATCTCCTCTTGGGTGTCGAATAGGCATCTTCAAGTAAACATGTACACAAGTAAAACCAAAATCTTTAACTTCTTCCTAAAACCTACTTTTCCTCCAGACTTCTCCATCTCAGTAAATGGTCTCTCTATTCTTCCAGTTGTTGGGGCAGTAAAATCTTGGCAACATCCTCAACTTGTCACTTTCGATCTCACACCCCACATCCAAATCCTGTTAGCTCTTCAAACTATAATGGAACACTTCTCAGTACTTCCACCACTCCCATAATCATCTAATGTTTGGACTTTAATTTAATAGTCTAGCAACTGGTCTTCCTACTGATATTCTTATCCCGCAACTTATTCTTCCCAGCAATCAGTTTTCTTTATAAAATGTAAATGAGTGTGTGTAACTACTCAAAACCCTCCAATAGCTTCCAAAGTCCCGACCACTGAACATCCTAGCAAAACAAAGTCTTCACATCCAATTAGCTCGTATTATCTCCTACTAGTCTCTTCCTAACTCACTCAAGACACACAAGCCTCCTTACTGTTGCTTAAAAATGACAAGCATGCTCCCAGCCCAGGGTGCTGGCATGGGTCCTTTCCTCTCCCTGGAATGCGCTTCCTCTCATATCAGTGACATGCTTGAGTTCCAGGTCTCTGCTCAGTGTCACTATGACAAAGGCCTTCCCTGACTGTATCATCAATCATTCCTCTCTATCACTTACCCAACTTTACTATACTTCATTATATTTACCTTCTATACCATGTATTTGTTTATTGCGTCTCTCCCAATTCGAATGTAAGCTCCTTAATGTAGGAACTGTTTTGTTCACCAATGCATCCTTAGAGCCTAGAACAGGGACCAGTGCACACCGTGGGGACTCAAATATTTGCTGAATGACTAGTGACTTTTCATAATTCAAAAAAACAAACTATGTTTTACAAATAAAATTTTACACATAAAATAGTTTTTATATTAACCAGTAAGGCAATTTTTGCTTATAAACTACTATTTATAGGTGGCTTTCTGTTTTTATGAGACTGCTCTGATAATTCACAATATGTGTCATGTTTGTGATCATCCTGCTACTGAAGGTGTTTCTCACTCTCAGCACATTGATACCTTGGACTGGATCAGCCTTTGTTGCGGGAGACTATCCTTTGCATTGGAGGGTATGTAGCAGCCTCCCTGGCCCCTACCCACCTGATGCCAGTGGCACTCCCTCAGTTGTGACAATCGGAAATGTATGCAGACATTATCACTGTCCCCTGGGGGGCAAAGTCTCCTCCCTCCCCCTACTGTACTACTAGCAGGGATTTGGTTTCCCCTGTTTTTCAAAAAATGGAAATAACTTCAATCACAACTGAGATTAATCTAAACTATACAGATTTGAATTTTCAAAATGCTTAAATAACCAACTTGACATCCTGAGGTTAGGGTCATGTGGCAATTAGTCTTGCATAAAATAAAATTCTATTATAGCTGCATGGTTACCAGCATTTTTTGGAATGGACCTTAGCTTAAGTGTTATCATTATATTTAAAAATACAGGTGAAGAGGTTATGGGACTATTCTGTATATCCATCCTTCTCTCACCTCCAGCCCCCAAGTAAAATGCACTTTTTCAGTCTTGTTAAATCCTAATAGAAATTGAATGAAATGAATTTGAATGAAAAAAAAAAATCACTATTCATACCTAACTAAAGGCTATCATTGAGTGTTCAGAATTATACATTAAATTTTGATACAGATATAAATACATTTTCTAAGGGAGCAAATTTCACTGGCACCTGACTGATACGTTCATAGCTGAGGGTACAATATTTCCAAAACATCATTTTGTATGATTTCCCATATTTTAGTAGTAAAAACTAGAAAACATGGAACACTTCAATAAGAAAACAAGATAACATTTTCTTGCTACATTTATCATTTAATACAGTGCTACAGTATCTGGTAAAAGATGAGTGAGAAAATAACCTGCTACCAGGGCTACACTATTTAAAGTCAAAGTGACTAAAACATTCTTATAGAGAAATAAAAACTGCTATATCTTTTATGCTAAATGCTATAATATTCATAACTAATTACGGTAGCTACATAAACAAATGTAATGAGGACATATATTCAGTAGACCAGGTATTGCAGGGCAAGGTCAAGATTTATTATAAGGCTTCTGTTCCATTTGTCACTAAAAGCACAGACATATATTGACACACAGAACTGACAATTGTTAGAATACTAGGGTATTCTTAAACTGATTTTCTCCCCTGCAAATGTAGACTAATTATGTCTATATCTGACACTATTCCTTTCAAGAAAATAAAAAAAAGAAGGTAGATAAACTTTACCAACGGGCAGTATCTCCACCAGCATTTCAGGATACGTGAACAAAAATGCCAAATTAATTACAGATGATGTATTACAGAATTGTACACCTGAAATCTATGTAACTTTACTAACAATTGTCAACCCAATAAACTTTAATTTTAAAAAAATGTCAAATTACCTTCATACTAGCATTAAAATAATTTTCATTTCATGTTTATCTTAATTCCACACTATTCTTGCCTATTCTTGACTACTCTTGCCAAAAATCCAAAAAGCTAAATACACATTTCGGCAATTTTATCCATTCTAACGTGACCATGATGAATAAATGACCATACAGATATCAAAAAAACAAAGGTTATTGGGTAAAGCCTAAAACATATTTTTAAATAACAGAAGTAGTCAGGAAATTTTAAGATTGATTATACAAAATAAATTAAAATAAATTACAAAGAGATTTATAATATTCAAGCTATCTGCAACGATGTCTTCTGGATATTTCTATTCTTTCTTAGCCAAAAAGCTAGGCAAATAATTCTGTGGCTTGGTTATATCTGATATCAAATGCTTAGCAACACTATTAGATATGAGCTAATTGGAATAACAATAATGTATCTTCCCAGCTGAAGGGCTGGATGGACTGCTAAACATTATTTATTGTCCTCTGTTGAATATTGGCAGCATGTCCTTTATTGAAATTCTCTCCCTTTCCTTCGCCCCTTCTGTCACTCTCCCCATAGTTTTAAATGCAGTTAGTATATTTTTTTGCCCTTCACATACAAACAGGCATAAAAAAATCAATTAGAAATTATCTGACTCTATTTCATCCAGAAACAATTTAAAAGATGTAACTTTAGAACTAAAGTGGTATGCCACAAAAGACTAGGTGCATAATCTCTACACTAATAGTCACAAATTATTTATTTAAAAAAGAAAACAACCTCTTATTTTCTCATGTAGAGAGACAATACCGCCTACAATATATGATTACTAGCAGCAGGTACATATTTTTAAAAATATTTTTAACCTACTAAAATGCCTTTATAAGATGTATTTTGACAGTTTATATTAGATAAACTACTAAAGATGGGTTGCCTCAATAAAAACATGAACACAGCCAAGTATGAATTTAGCAATCAGGAGATTCAATGAACTTTCTCTGAAGAGCAGATTTTGTGATGCTTGGGTATTTTTAAATCTGTTTTCTTTTAATGAACAATTCTATAGTAATATTGCTAAACATTTTTCTCAGGGGAAAATGAAATAGCAGCTTGGTACTACAGAAAGTACACTGACTTAGTTAGGGACAGGCAGAAAAGGGCTCAAATCACACCTCTGCCAACTGGCAATTTTCTGATTACCAAGTTATTGGACCACCCTGAATTTCATCACCTTATCTGTACAATGGGAACCTATTATACTATTTATACTCTCAGGGATATTTTAAATGAGTCAACATCTTTCACTAATCAAATGCTTACAAACTCAGAATAATACAAAGTAAAAATTATGAAATATGTGACTAATGAAATATTAATGGAACAACAAATAATCAATTTTAGAACGTATACTCTAAGTATAGTGATACCTTCTTTCATATTTAATTAGAAAACTAATTTTCTTATATTGATTTTGGTAAACAACTAGCATACAAAATGAAATATATTATAATTTAATAATATGCCAAATGACCAAGCACTTGCTTATAAACATTTAACATAACTATGTGAAAAATAATCAAATATGGACTTTGGTCACAGAAAATTAATTTCTTTAATGTCTTCTATTTTATTCATTTAAAATGCTAAGTCACTTTCCAAATTACAGGTTTTTGTAATCTTTAAAATGATTTTCATCCTAATAACTAAAGTAAGACATTAGTTTTAAGAGGGGTTTTAATTAAAATTTAACATAATACTGGTATGACAAATGCAAATGATGGTCAAACTAATCTGACATTTAACATTTGAAAAACTTCTCCAAATATCTCAAAGCGTATACTCTTTATTGATTCTGAAGTCTGTAATTCTAACTAAAAATATTTACTTTATCCCCATTTATTTAGAAATAATCTATTGCTTAAGTTTTTGAAATTTTTATAGATAAGAATTTTTGTCTTAATATTAATTGAGAGTTTTGAGATTCTTTTAGTTTCTATTTATAAAGAAGAAAGTAATACTAATTCTCTTAGGTTTGTAGGCCTTCTTTAGTGTAAGACAATGTAAATCAATATTTACAACTTAAAAACAAACTCTTATTTTGGGCATTAATTCATGATGAATAAATTCCTTACCTCCTACACCTTTTACTACTGCCTTCCATCACTGAAGGATATATTAAAGTATTTCCTCAAAACTCCACATAGTAAAAACATTTAAATTCTTGAAAATCCATATGTGGATATTTTAAAAGTAAAGATTAAGTAAGTAAAGATTAAGAAAAAAATCTGAAAAGTATTAAGGTACTCTACCTTATGATCTCACTTATATGTGGAATCTAAAGAATAGAATAAATGTACAAACTAATCAGAAACAGTCTCAGAAACAGAGAGGAAAAAATGAGCGTTGCTAGACAGGAGGGGGGGTGGGGATGAGGGACAAGGTGAGGGGATTAGAAAGCATAATCAGTAACCATAAAATTGCCATGGGGATACGAAAGACAATTTGGGGAATATAGACAATAATGTTGCAAAGATTTTGTAGGGTATTTGATGGACACTTCTTGTCTTATTAGGGAGACCACTTCATGGGCAGTGTAGTTGCCTGACCGCTGCTATACACCTGAAGCTGAAGCTGCATAATAATGAATGTCAACTATAATTATATATATACACATATACATATACACACACATACACATATATATATATATGTATAGTCACAGGATGTGAGGACAGCATAAGGAATAGTCAGTGGAACTGTAACACCTATATATGATGTCAGAGGGGCAGTAGATTGGGGGAGGGGAATTATCACTTTGTGAGGGGTATAAATGTCTAACTATTACATTGTTTTGTACACCTGAAACTAATAATAAAAAAAAAAAAAGAAAAAGTTTAAAAAGCATTAAGGTACTCTAAAAAACAATGAAGCAATTGCAAAGCAACTAAAACAATCCAGCACAGAAAGAACTCCCCAGAATAGAAAAAGCTGAGGAGAGAGACATAGAAATCAGAATCTCAAACCCTTTATCTCCCAGAATCTATAAATAGCCTTTCTTTCAACTCTCTTTCTCATAAGCCTAACCATAATGTACCAGTTTCCTATTGATACAGGTTAAGTTCCATTACAACAAAGTTGAAAGGGCAATTCACTTTTTCACTTGTTTAATAAATAAATACTTTCACCTTAAAACAAAACAAAAACTTAAGAGTTAACACTTTCTTTTCCCACCTAAAGAAGTACTTGGTTTAGAATTTAAAAATGGGCTAGAAAAGATACTATGCTGCCATCTATCTACCTGAAAGAGTATAAAGAAAAATTCAGACTAAAAAGCTTTCACTTACTTCCTCTGGCCAACAGAATATAGTGTCAAAGTCCTTGGCATACTTTAACTGTACTATTATCTCCACAAGATGCACGGTAGTCATTAAACAATCTTCAGAAATAATTATGGATATTTGGGGGATACTTATTATACATCCGAAATCATAAAAAAGAGTAACAAGGTGAATGAGTAAGATCTCTGACACTACGGCCAGTTTTACAAACAAAACAAAGAGGTGGATATATCTTGTTTCACCAAAAATAGGACCTAGCCGAACAATCAACTCTGATGCATCTTTTGGAGCAAAAATTAATATAAGACCCAGTATTACATTATATTATACCTGGTGTTATATTATATTATATTATACCTGGTGTTATATTATATAAAACCCGGTCTTATTTTATTATTTTATAATAAAATAAGATCGGGTCTTATATTAATTTTTGCTAAAAAAGACGCAGTAGAGCTGATTGTCTGGCTAGGTCTTATTTTTGGGGAAACAGTAGTTTTTTGTTTGTTTTAGAGAAAAATGAGAGACACAGGCAATTACTCAGAAAAAAAAAATGATGGGGATTGTTTAAAGAATATTCCACTACACAAACTTATTTTTACAAATTTTAATGGTGATTTTTGTACTGAATTTTTTCTACCTTGATAAAAAAAACAACAATAAATGTCATCCTCAAAAGAACTGCTATAGTGAGCACAATGTTCTGCTCTATTCTTTAGCCTCAGAAATATTTTCTATATAGTATATCACTACTTTAGAACAGATTTGACCTTAAAACCAATTGTTCTAATTATTGCCCCAAGCCTTTTGTTGTTCTCTTGTCCAGCAATGACTTCCTTCATCTCTCCATCCGGTTAATCTCTACCTGTATGTATTATAAAGTCCATCACAGTCTCATTCCCCACACGCCCCCCCAGTTCTCAAATCTTACGTCTACAGAAGTATTGCTCTGCACAACTCCACAGGATACCGTTTACATAGACTGAGTGTTCCCTGAGGAGTTATGAAGTTAGGCAGCATTTTTAAACAAAATTCTACTGCAAATGACACCTATGAGGGAAGAGATTATATGAGACTACCCTCTCAGTAAGAACACTACTAAAAACCAGATAAAATCCAATTAATTGATAAATAAACAGCTTGAATGAAGACACTGGAAAGTAGCCAAGGTAGCTAGGACTTGAAGGGCTAAAATCGCACAGAGAGTAGAAATGGATTAAGGTGATTCCTACATTCTGCACTGCTTTTTTACCTTAATAAGGTACTCGTCAATTCATAAGCAGTAGTTATGAAAGAGTGAGTAAAAGTGGAGATTCAGAGCTTTCTACTATTTCACAGAGCTGGGGAAACAATAAAGATAAGGCACAATCCACAGTAAATATCTAAGTTTTTCAGCTGAGAATCCTGAAGGGCTTCATTATAAGAAAAACGGCAAAGTAAAAGTAGTCCTTCACAAAGACAAAAACCCAGTAATCATAAATCCTTACAAAATCTCAATAAAATCAATAAACGTCATCTTCAAAAGAACTGCTATATTAAGATTAATGTTCTGTTATTTAGCTTAGAAATATTTGTTATACAAACCCTTGACTGGATCAAGATGACTGTCTAAAAAAAGGAGTATCGCATTTTGAAAAAGAAAACTTCTACAAGATCTTTTATAATTTGTCACACAAAATGCCCAGTATCCAACCAAACTTATCAGTTATGTCAGAAGAAAGGACCAAATATATGGAAACTAAGAGAAAAAGAAAAAGTCAACAGAAACAGACCAACAAGTGTATCTCAATACCGAAGTTATCAAACATAAGACATTAAAATAACTCACTGAAATGTTCAAAAATACAGATGACAAAGGAAAAATTTCACCAGAAACATGATCTATGAAAAAAAGTATCAAATGAAAATTCTGGAAGTGAAATACATAACTACTGAATTAGTAATTCAACAGAAGGGTTTGACAGATTAGATAGAGCAGAAGAGTTGATCAGTAAACCAGAAAATAGGTCAGTAGAAAATACCCAGTCTGAAAGCACAGAGGAAAATAAAAAGAAAAATGCAGAAAAAAGTGCAAAAGTTATACAGTACAGTGAGAGCTCACATACACATAATTAGACTCCAAGAAATGCAAAAGAAAAAGTTGGGCAGAAGTAATATTTGAAGACACTGGCCAAGATGTCCTTAAGCCACAGATTCCAGAAGTTATATAAATTCTCAAACAAAAACAATGCAAAGAAAACAACAATGAAGCACATCATAGAATAACTGCTAAAACACAAAGACCGAAAAAAATAGGAGTTCTGGTCCAAGATGGCAAAAAAGAAGGCTCCTGATCTCTACTCTTCCCACAGACACACTGCTACACATGGAGCAATTCCCTTTGATAGAAATTAGAAACTAGCTGGGAAAATTCTACATATCAGGCACATAACAACAGAAAATCATCAAATCACAAAGAGAGCAAGAAAAAAAGAAAGGAACAAATGAGTTAAAAAACAGCCAGAAAATAACTCATTGAAAATTATCAAATCACAAAGAGAGTAAGAAAAGAAGAAAGGAACAAATGAATTAAAAAACAGCCAGAAAATAATTCACAAAATGGAAACAGTAAGTCCATTATCTATCAATAATTACTTTAAATGTAAATGGACTTAATTCTCCAACCAAAGGATAGAGAAATGCTGAATGGATTTTTAAAACTAAGAACCAACTATATGCTGCCTACAAGAGATTCATTGCAGCTTTAAGGACTCACAGACTGAAAGTGAAGGGATGGAAAAGATATTCCATGCAAATGGGATCCAAAAGAGAACAGAAGTAGTTGTATCACACAAAATAGACTTTAAGTCAACACTGTAATAAGAGACAAAGAAGATCAATATATAATCATCTTTCCTCTTGAAGGTCAACCCAACAAGAGGATGTAACATGTGTAAATACATATGCTCAGAACATAGAAGGACCTAAATACAAAAGAAAATATTAATAGAACTGAAGGGAGAAACAGACAGCAATACAATAGTAGGGGGCTTCAATACCTCAGTTTCAACAATGGATAGATCATCCAGATAGAAAAATAATACGGAAGCATTGGACTTAAACTACATGTTAAACCAGGATTTAACAAACATTTACAGAACATTGCATTCAACAGCAGCAGAATACACATTCTTCTCAAGAGCAATTGGAACATCCTCCAGGATAGATCATGTTAGGCCATAAAATGTGTCTTAATACATTTAAGACTGAAATCCTATCAAGCATCTTTTCTAACCACAATAGCATGAAACTGGAAATTAATTACAAGAAGAAAAATGGAAAATTCACAAATATATGGAGACTAGACAACACACTACTGAACAGCCAATAGGTCAAAGAAGAAATTAAAACAGAAATCAAAAAATATCTTTAGGGAAATGAAAATGGAAATACAACATACCATAACTTATGGGATGCAGCAAAAGCAGTTCAGAGGGAAGTTCTTAGCAATAAACACTTATACTAAGGAAAAAAAAGGTCTCGAACAACCTAACTTTATACATCAAGGAACTAAGAAAAGAAGAACAAACCAAGCTGAAAGTTAGCAGAAATAAAGGAAATAAGAAAGGTAAGAGCAGAAATAAATGAAGAAGAAATTAAAAAGATGAAGGAAAAAAATTTCAAGGAAACTGAAAGCTGGGTTTTCTTTTTTTGTAAAGATAAACAAACTCGGCAAACCTTGAGCTATACTTACTAAAAAAAAAAAAAACTAGGTCTCAAATAAAATAAAAAATGAAAGAGACATCACAAATGATACCATTAAGTGCAAAGGATCATTAAAGACTACTATGAAAAAGTATTTACCAACAAATTGAACAACCTAAAAGAAATGGATAAATTCCTAGAAATATACAACTTATCAAGACTGAATCATGAAGGAACAGAAAATATGAACAGACCAATTACTAAGGAGACTGAATCAGCAATCAAAAACATCCCAACAAAGAAAAGTACAGGATCAGATGGTTTCATGAGTGAATTCTACCAAACATTTAAAGAAGAATTAACACAAATCCTTCTCAAAGTTTTCAAAAAAATTGAAGAGGGAACACCTCCACCTTCATATTACAAGGCCAGCACTAATGTGACACACTACATTGACAAAATGGAGCATAAAAATCATATGATCACCTCTATAGGTACAGAGAAAACACTTGACGAAAATTCAACATCCCCAAGATAAAAATTGTCAACAAATTGAGTATAGAGGGAATGTACTCAATATAATAAAGGCTCTATGTTATAAGCTCTCAGTAACATCACACTCAATTGTGAAAAGTGAAAGCTTTTCCTCTAAGATTAGGAACAAGACAAGCATGCCAACTCTCACCACTTCTATTCCGCATGGTACTGGAAGTCAGAGCAATTAGGCAAGGGGAAAAAAAAAAGGCAACCCAATTAGAAAGGAAGAAGTATAACTGTTTCTATGTGTAGATGGCATATAATATATAGAAAACCTAAAGATCCCACCAGAAAACTGTTAGAACTAATAAACAAATTCAGTAAAGTGGCAAGACATAAAATCAGTACACAAATATCAGTTGTATTTCTATACATTAATAATAATCAGAAAGAAATATTGAGAAAATAATCCCATTTTCAATTGAATCTAAGGGAATAAAATACCTAGGAATAAATTTACCAGAAGGTGAAAGATCTGTACCACAATAACTAAGACAATGATGAAAAAAATTGAAGAAGACATTGACAAATGAAAACCTAATCCGTGTTCATGGATTGGAAAAATCAAATATTCTTAAAATGTCCATGTTACCCAATTGATCTACAGATTCAACGTAATCCCTATAAAAATTCCAATGATATTTTTCACAGAAATAGAACAATCCTAAAATTTGTATGAAACTGCAAAAGACCCCAAGTAACCAAAGCAATCTTCAGAAAGAACAAAACTGGAGGCATCACATTTCTTGATTTCAAACTATATTACAGAGGTATAGCAATCAAAACAGTATGATTCTGGCATAAAAAGACACATAGATCAATGGAATAGAATAGAAAGCCAAGAAATAAATCCATGAATACCTGGTCAAATAATTTTCGACATGGGAGCCAAGAATGGGGAAAGGATAGTCTCTTCAATGAATGGTGCTGGGAAAACTGAACAGCTGCACACAAAAGTATGGAACTGGACCCTTACCTTACACCATACACAAAAATCAACTCAAAATGGATTAACAACTTGAAAATAAAACATAAAAGAATAAAACTCAGGGGAGAAAACATATTGGGTAAGCTCTTTGATGTTGGTCTTGAAACATACCTTTTGAATTTGACACCAAAAGCAAAAGCAACAAATAAACAAAAATAAATGTACTAGTGGGTGTACATCAAACCAAAAAGCTTCTGTCCAGCAAAGGAAACCATGAACGAAATTAAAAGACAACCTATGGAATGGGAAAACTATTTTCAAATCATGTATCTGATAATGGGTTAATATCCAAAACATATAAAGAACTTATACAGCAAAACAAAAAACAAAAAATTCAATTAAAAAATGGGCAAAGGAACTGAACAGTCACTTTTATAAATAAGTGATACAGATGGCCAACAGGTACATGCAAAGGCACTCAACATCACTAATATCACGGAAATGCAAATCAAAACCACAAGATATCATCTCACATCTGTTAAAATGACTATAGCAAAAAGACAAGAGATAAGTGTAGGCAAGGATGTGGAGAAAAAGGGACCCTTGTGCGTTGTTGGTGCAACCACTATGGAAGACAGTATGGAGGCTCCTCAAAAAGTTAAAAATAAAACCACCACATGATCCAGCAATTCCACTTCTGGGTATATATGCAAATGAAATGAAAACTACAACATTAATCACAATAGCCAAGGTATGGAAGCAACCTAAGTATCCACCAATGGATGAACAGATGAGGAAGATGTCATATATGTGTGTGTGTGTGTGTGTGTGTGTGCGCGTGTGTATATACATATATATATATATATATATATATATAAAATGCATATATGTGTGTATATATATAGTATATATATACTATATATATATATATATGCATATACAATGTATATATGTTTATGTACATACCCACAATGGAATATATGTACATACCCACGATGGAATATATGTACATACCCACAATGGAATATATGTACATACCTACAATGGAATATTATTCAGAGAAAGAACACTTACAACAATATAAATGCACTTTGATGGCATTATAATAAATGAAATATTCCAGAAAAAGACATATACTGCATGGTATCACTTATGCATAGAATAAAGCAAATTTTTTTGTTAAAAAAGGTAAAACTCATAGAAACAGAGAGTAAAGTGGTTGCCGGGGGCTGGGGTTGGGGGAAATAGGGAGAGGTTGGTAAAAGCATAGTAGAAACTTCAGCTCTAAGATGAATAAGATCTGAGGATTTAATGGTGACTATAGGTAAGAACAGTATTGTATAATTGAAATTTGCTAAGAGAGTAGAACTTAAATGTTCTCTCCAGAAAAAATAAAACAAAAAACAAAAAACAGAAACAGATAAATACGTGAGGTGATGGATGCGTTAATCAACTAGATGGGGGAATCCTTTCATGGTGCATATGTATATCAAATCACAATGATGTGGAATTCAAATAACTCGCATTTTGATGTCAGTTATACCTCACTGAAGCTGAAATAAATAATTAACTACATTAACTAAATCATAAAAGCAGCCAAAGAAAGATACTTTATTTCAATGGAGTGACAGTAAGACTAAAAATTGACTTCACAGAAATGATGGAAACCATGAAACAATGCAATAACACCTTTTGAAACTGAAAGTAACTCCTCCCTGTAGTTCTATGCCAAGGAAATAAATCCTTCAAAAATGAAACAGAAATGAGGAAATTCTCAAGTGAACCACAACTAGGAGAATTCGTTCCAGTAGACTTCCAACAACAGCCAGAAAAAAATACTAGAAAGAAGTTGAGAAATGTATGAAGACAGCAAGGACTAGAAAAAGCATCGATATTTGGATAACTCTAAATGAACACTTACTTCATATAACATATGCATTGTAACACACAAAATATAAACAACAGCAACAACATCTCATCATATGATTTAGTTCTACATTTATTTTATACCCTACAATACTAAAAATGATGACAGGTGGTGTTCTAAAGCCAATGCATTCGCTATCAGGGCAATGGTCAAAGTACAAACTTCGATTAAATTTCAAAAAATCAAGCAAGAATGTTTACATCTCTGGAAAAATCTTTAAAAGCAGAGTAGAGAAATTATGGTCATCAGAAAGGATAAATTAGTTTTTCTTGAAAATTCCAAAGCAGGCTGAAAAAGGAGAACAACGGAAACAAAGAACACATGAGTCAAATGGAAAATAGGAAGATGAAAGACTACCAGTTACACTAAATAAAAATGAATTAAATACCCCAATTAGATCTAAATACTTAGAACTTTAAGACCTTCTCTTGCTCTCTCCGTTATCCCAAAATTTAATTATATGCACTACCACTGAACTTATTTTTATTATAAAAGATTTAAGCAATATAAAAATCACATAAATAGGAAAGAAAAATTCCTTCTCTATCAGGAATTGTATTCTTTCTTCCCTCTCTCCTCCCCTATCTTGCTACCTCACATGCACATTTGCATGCCTGTGAATGCTCTCTTTCTCTGTCACACACAGACGGTATTTTAAAAACACAATCGAAGTCCAAATGACATAAATATCAGGCTCAAATACCAGCTCTACACACAAAACACACAAGGTAAGATTCAGAAAACACAAGATCATGTTCAAATCCCAGCTCTACTACTAAAACCAGTTGAATAATCATTTCCTAGCTTTGTGCCTTCAGTAAGTACTTATTTAAAGCCTACTACCGTGCGTCCCTGAAAATAAGACCGAGCCGGACCATCGGCTCTAATGCATCTTTTGGAGCAAAAATTAATATAAGTCCCAGTCTTACATTATATTGCATGACATTACATTATATATTATATTATATTATATTATATTATATTATATTATATTATATTATATTATATTATATTATATTATATTATGAGACCCGGTCTTATATAATACCTGGTATTATATTATATTAATTATATTATATTACACCTGGTCTTCTATTATAGTAAAATAAGACCGGGTCTTATATTAATTTTTGCTCCAAAAGATGCACTAGAGCTGATGGTCTGGCTAGGTCTTATTTTCGAGGAAACACGGTAGTCTGTTCCTCATCTATAAAAATGGGGAAAAAACTGTACCCACCTCATGCCTTTGTCGTGAGCATTAAAGTGAGAAAATGGCATGCCCATAGCATAGGGTTGATACACAGTCAAAAGGACTTAAAACTCCTAGTTGCTGCTATTTACACCACCACCACTACCATCACCTTTTTGGGCAAGCCTTACCAACCTCTGTTGTAGTTCCTCTACTGCCTCAAATGGTATATACAATTTTTTAAATTCTTCTTATTGGTATTGTTAAAAGTCAGAGGGAAAAAATGTCTTTTTCTGAAGAACTTAACATTCCTTTGAGAATATTTAAACACTTAAAGTCTATTTTTATTCTTGGAAAGAAACACGAAGTTAACAAATTTCACTTTGTTTTTCATTATTGCAGATATTTTAAACCAAAACATATACTCGTATATTGAAAGATCTAATATGTTGCTTTTTAAAGAAAGCCACTCAACACTCTTAAATAATCAGAAATGAATTTGGTTAAAAGGAAATGTCAGATTAGAGTCTATTTTCTCAATCCCAATTATTTTAAAATTCATTAATTTGGGGGTCTATTTGTGTTGCTTTTGTTTTCAATCTTCTGCACTTAAAGGAATTGCATGTTGATAACTGTATGCTACAGTTGCTCTAACATTAGTGGATATAAACATTTCTTACCAAGTTTCGCTTTTTTAGTGGAAGAAAGTAATAATAGTGGCAGAAAGAAAACATCAGTGCGTAGCAAGTAAGAAGTTCAGTGTAGAAACACAACTGCAGAAAAAGCCAATGATTATCTTCACCAACACAATTGTTAATCCTAAAGAAAAAAAATAAAAAAGAAACGATATTTTACACTTTAATAAGATGTTAATTTCAGAATTGGTAAAACTAAAAATAAACACAAAGAATTTCATATATGCTTAACTTCATGGAGATAATGCTAAAGCCACTCAAATCTAAAAACAAACAGTGCACAGGAAAAGATGTCAGGGAAATATGCCACCTCACATTCGTAAAGCACTTTCTACTTTACAAAGGTAGTCCACAGGTATATGATCCCCTTCAACTCACAACTACCCAGTGAGGCAGGAAGAGCTGTCTCCTTGTTTCATTGATATGGAAACAGGAATGAAGGAGTTAAGACACTTGCTAGACCATGTACAATTAGTGGTCACTGCACATTCATTACGGCATTCTAGCTTGGAGAGCAACTGGAATGATGTGAAGTAAAATAATTTCAACCTGCCACTCGGACATAACTGCTAAGTTCACAATTTTTTTTACTTTTAAAAGCCATACTTATAAAAGGGGCTCAAATATATGGTGATGGAAGATTTGACTTGGGGTGGTGAACACACGGTGCAATATACAGATGATCTATTATGGCACTGCACACTTGAAACTTATATAATCATATTAACAATGTTACCCCAATAAATTTAATTTAAAAAGTAAAAGCTATCCTTGGTTTCTGAATACAAACTCATCCAAAACTATTTACAAATTCTTAGAGCTATACTTCCAGCAATACAATAGTAAACCCTAATTAGGAAAAAAAGATTAATACTATAATCACACATTTTTTAAGGCTAATACAAGCTGAGTATTTTATTGTTCCAAACTTATTGTATCCAAATTTCCAAAATATTTTACAATTCCAGCAGAAAACACTAATTTAAATCTATAAATTACCCTGCACTAATGTTTTATTTCAACATTGTATTATACTGTCACTATTTGGGAAAAAATGATATAATAGGTTCAATCCCTAACTTAAATTGTTTTAAGGTGTGTTGTTAAACTATTTTTTTTAAATCAAATTTAGAACTGAATGGAAAGACTTGCAGAGGCATTTCTTATACCTAAGAACTTATGCTTTGTTAACAGGAAAATTTCCTGTGTTTTGCATTTACAAGCGGGGCTATCAGAGAAGTGTGTTTATGTATGTACTCAAAAATATTCTTCAACAGCTGTGCTTGAAAGATAACTTATGCTTGTCCCATCCTCCCTGTTGCCCACAATTTGAGAAATAATTGCTATGATCATGGCATTCTTCTTAACCAAAGAGCTTTAAGAAACACTAAGGTAGTCAATCTATGTATGTCAGAGTTCTTTTGGTAACAATTAAAATACACAGAGCAAGAAACAGAAAAAGTCTTAAGGTGATCTGAAAAGTGACCTCCAAATCTAAAGCTGTTAGGCAGTTATACCATACAGGTTTTTGTTTGTTTGTTTGTTTGTTTGTTTGTTTTATTAGTTTCACGTGTACAAAACAATGTAATTGTTAGACATTTACACCCCTCACAAAATAATAAACCCCGACCAATCTACTACCCCTCTGACATTGTACATAGCTGTTACAATACCATTGACTATATTCCCTATGCTGTACTTTACATCCTGTGGCCACATATATATCCAAAAACATACATACACATTTTAAGAAAGGAAAAAACTGTATTAAATTGTAATACAATGAATGACGCTAGCATTCATTTGATTAACGCCATCTTTTGAGCAAACGTCATACTACACATTGCTCCCATAATTCAATTCAACTTCAAAAAGTAATACATGTAGATAACATCTCTTAAGATGTATACATTTTGTGGCACCCCATACATATATATACATATATATATGTATGTATGTGTGTATGTATATATATGTATGTATTTAATTATAGTTGACATTCAATATTATTCTACTTCAGTTTCAGATGTATAGCATATTGGTCATGCATCTACACAGTCTATGAAATGATACCCCGGTAAGTCCAGTGGCCATCTGGCACCCTAAATAATCTTCACAACATTATTGATTATATTCCCCATACTGTATTTCATGTCCCCATGACTATATTGTGACTACAAATTTGCATGTAACAATGCAGATTTTGAAAATAATAAAAATTCTTCTTGCTTCCAATTTACACTGTACATTTCCTTCACTCTGAATATCTCAGCAATGCTCTATTAGAAAATTCAATCATGAAAACCCCTAAATCTATTTAGGTCTCTGGTCTCTCCTTTCCTATCCTCCAACTCTTTTCTAATTCTACTCGTCTTCCTACTGATATTCTGAGAAGCTGACTATATTGGAAGGAAGCAAGAGGCCTAGAAACAGAGAACTCACCCCCATCTTAGAATTTTGGCTAACTAGCACTTTATTTTGTCATCAAGTTAGTCTTTATTCTTTAAAAGTAAGTAAATAAATAATATCACAAATTTGTATAGTACTAATACATTTCCTATTTGGTTGTTTATTTTTTTAAGCTCAAACTATTTCATTCTTCTAAAAGGAAGTATCAATAACCAACTGTATCATGAACATTTATTATATTTTTAATCAATCAGAAACATTACTCTAAAAAATGTATAAAATTGAGTTTTTCAGTGTGATTACCACTTACCTTTTTACCTAGCTTTTTTTCATCTAGTACTATTCTATTTGTAAACAGATCACTGAGGTGTACAAAGCATTTGAGAATCTGTTTAAATTCAAGGCATATTTTTAAACATCAATTGTATGTTATATACTATACTATCCTTCTGATGGAATTAGACAATTTTAAACTTTCTAATATAGTAAACAAAGTGTTTTTATCTAAAATGCTTTTATTTTTCTCCTAATCTCAGAAAATTACCTTCTATTTAAATTATCAGTTTACAGTAAAACCCAAATTTCCACTAAAAGCTTGCCAATAATAATTTGTGCTCTCAAAATAAGGAAAATTCTAAATTGATTAGCATTATTAGGCGAAGCTAAACTCTTCCCTTTAGTCAACTTGAGATAAATGCCTTTATAAGCCTGTTATGTAGTTAACTTTGTACATATGCATGCATGTGTGTACAAACATAATGACGCTAGCATTCATATATACATATATACATACACATATATAAACATACATGTATATATATTTATAAAGTACTACAATATACCAGTTTAAATATTTACATAGAGATCCCATCCTAGAAAAACAGACCTAATAAAGTATCTTGTTCACAGATATTTGTGGCAGCTTTGAAGTGAGATACAACACAGAATCCTCACAGCATTTGTTTTAAAGAATTCTATTTCTCAACTGATCATTTTCATTAAATATTACAAGAGAGCCCCCTATTGACCAAAAGTGCTGGCAGTTCAGCAGAATCAGCTAGGTACCACTTACACCCAGCATGTATGCAACGTTAATACTTATATCTAACACATAATACTGAAAAAGGCTTAACGGGAGAGAAATGAGGTATCAGGGTACCTGAAAAGTGTTATTCTTTAATTAAACAAATGGGAAGGAAAATACAAATAATGGGATGTATATGGTTTATTACACTTAGAAATAATTAACAGCTACTATTTAAGTGCTTTCTAAATGTCAAGTACTATATGAAATGCTCTACATATAATGCCTGATTTAATACAATCACCTTCGTTCTTTATTTGGGTTCATGCTAATTCTTAGTTTTCTGCTCAAATATCTCCGTGTTAGAAAAGATAGGATCTCTGTGGAAAAATGACTTTGGGAATTCACAGAACCGTATGATCAAAAATGCATCCTTATTAAAATTTTTTTTTTAACTATATAACCTTAAACTTTTGTTTAAATCTGCTAAGTACTAAGACTTTTTTTTTTCCCTTCCAAAAGTGAATTATTCATTCCTTACCATGGACAGTGATGATCCATTCTCCTAACACAGTGGCCACAGCGGCTGCAGTGATGGGAACGCTTTGGTCTCATCAAATTACACTTGTTACATAATTCCCAGAACTCCCTTTCTAGAGAAAGAAATTAAAATCTATTTAATGAAGGCAAATGAGTAACGGTGAAATTTAGCAACAACTGTTTAGAAGATTTTATACAAAGTCTTCAATATATATGTTTAAGATATTTTTCTTCTAAGTCTCTAGTATTGTGTTTGCCATACATGTTGCCACTGTTCTATGTATGTCTGATTATGTATGTTTCTAATTTTAAACACTATAAAAATGAGACACTATTAATAGTCAAACTAAGGGATAGAAAACAATGTATTTGGATTTTGGACATATTGTTATAAGTAAAATTTAATGACAAAACCTTAAAGTACAACCAAATTAATATATGAAAACAGAATTTTATTTAAACAAATTACTCTCTAGAAATTTTATTATGAAAAGGTTCTAAAGAAAGACTAATGCTGAGTCCTGTTTACATGGATTAATAAATCAAAATCAATCCTATAAACTCCTTAGAGAAACAGAGATGGCATTCCACCCCCGCCCACCACACCCCACAGTTACCTGGGCCAAAAACACTTTTATTTTTTAATATCAATGAATTCACTTGGGAATGTTTATGGGAGAATTTTAGATAATTTTAGGATGTATAAAAATAGTTTCAAAAGTGAAGACATTATAAGAGAATTACTATCTAATGGAAATAAAGTTCTTTACAAAACTTTGACACCATCAAGAGCAATTTCCTCTATTCTGTAGTGAAAAAGCATACAAATAAGGTTTGTGCTAAAAACATGAAGTTTACAGAAATAGAGAAAAGTCATTGTTTTCATTATACAAAAGCTATAAAGGAAAGTAATTTACCAGGATAAGACAACTGCTTCATTATACAGTATGCATTTTTTTAATATTTGTTGAAAAATTTTACTTTTACAAAATTGAACCTTCCATCACTTACGTTTAAACTATACCCTAACCGCATTGAAAGTCTGTAAAATTAATCTAACTCCACATTCAGAGTAAATATTAGTATATACAAATGTGAGCCTATTATACCATAGTTTCAAAATTATACAATAGGTGGTTACTAAATGCTTGCTAAAGTATGAAAAGTTTAAAATTTTTTTAAATGAAAGATTCTAAACATAAGTGAAGGAAGATAACAGCAGGTAGTATTCAATTTTCTAAAAAAGATACACTAATTCCATTATTTTAGTTTAATGTCCAGGAGTAAAATAAGTGTATTGGAACTTTATATAATAAAGTTGAAAAAACATTCTGCTATAGATGTCTCTGAAGAAATCAATAAATTATAAATAAAATCTATATCGAATTAACTGGTTGTTCCAATAATATGAAAGTTGAAATTTTTACATTTAAAATCTCATTTTAAAATAAAGTCCTCTTGCTTCTGCAAAACAAAAGAAACCATCAACAAAACAAAGAGGCAACCAACCAAATGGGAGAAGATATTTGCAAACAACGCTTCCGATAAGGGGCTAATATAGAAAATATAATACATAAGGAACTCATACAACTCAACAACAAAAAGACAAACAATCCAATTAAAAAATGGGCAGAGGACATGAACAGAAACTTCTCCCAAGAAGACATACAAACGGCCAACAGATACATGAAAAATGCTCAACTTCACTAGCTATTAGGGAAATACAAATCAAAAATCACAATGAGATATCACCTTACACCTGTTAGAATGGCTATCATCAACAAGACAAATAATAACAAGTGTTGGAGAGGCTATAGAGAAAAAGGAACCCTCATACACTGTTGGTGGGAATGCAGATTGGTGCAGCCGTTATGGAAGGCAGTGCGGAGGTTCCCCAAAAAATTAAGAATAGAATTACCATATGACCCAGAAATCCCTCTCCTGGGTATCTGCCCAAAAAATCTGAAAACATTTATCCATAAAGATATATGTACTCCGACATTCACTGCAGCATTATTTACAGTGGCCAAGATATGGAAACAACCAAAGTGTCTTTTGAAGGATGACTGGAGAAAGATGTGGTATATATCACAATGGAATACTACTCTGCCGTAAGAAAAGATGAAATGCTGCCATTTGTGACAACATGGATGGATGGATCTTGAGATTATCATGCTAAATACAGAAAAATCGAGAACCATATGACTTCACTCATGTGTGGGATATAAAACTAAAGGAACAAAACAAACAAATAAACAAAAACTCATAGACACAGACAACAGTTTAGTGGTTACCAGAGGGTAAGGGGGGAAGGGGGTAGTAGAAGAGGGTAAAGGGGGTCAAATATATGGTGATAGAAGGAAAACTAACTCTGGATGGTGAACACATAACGCAATATACAGAAGACGTATTATAGAATTGTACACTTGAAACCTATCTAGTTCTGTTGACCAGTGTCACCCCAATAAATTTTAATTTAAAAAATCCTCTTTCATTTTTTACTTACAGGTCTCATTTTAATAAAAACATGTGAGAGAGCAACAATACTAAGGTTTAATTTAGATACAGTTAAACCAGCATTATTTAACTGTAAATAAAATGGAAACTCATTTTATATGTAGCAAAAAAAAATGTCACAAGCATATCACATTTTTTTTCCACTTTACTAGATGCTCCCAAACATCCCACATGTTAAGACTTTGAATTCACATACTGCATGAAATATAGTAAAAAAGGAGAAGTCGCCTCAATGAGCCAATTTTCATTAGAAGACAACATAAAAACTTTATGTCCTTAAACCAGTCCCTTAAAACATAAATACAGTGTATTTATTACTGGCAATTTTAGCAAAATATTCTAAACAATAAAATTCTTTATTTCAGACTGAAAATATTATATCCTAAGAACAGAAGAGTGCATTTGGCTATAGTCAGAGAAAGTCTGTAATTCTCAGGTTCACAAACCACAGTCCGCAGGCAAATCCAGGCCAGGACCTGTCTTTGTGTGACCCATGAGCTAAGAATGGTTTTGAAAATTTTAAATGACTGAAAATAATAATAATAATAATTTGTGGTATATAAAAATCATGAAATTCAAATTTCAATGTCCATAAATAAAGTTTTATTTGAACACACCTAGGCGCATTCATTTACGTATTGTCTAATACGTGATGCTTTTGCTACAATGGCAGAGCAGAAGAGTTGTGACAGAGACTGTATGGTCCATAAAGCTGAAAATATTTATTACCTGGCACTTTACAGTAAAGAAAAGTGTGCTGATTTATGGTCTGGACCATAAATTTATTTAAACAAAGAGCTTGAGTTATTCCTTTGGCTAAATTTAAGATACTATACAAGTATGTAAAATGAGAAATACCTATGAAAACTCATTTTCACTCACATGCATGAGCACGCACACACACACACACACACACACACCCCTACGTGTTTAAAAAGCAAAGAAAAAATCACTATTGTAAAAATCTAAAAATGTAAAGCATCACCTATGTTTTTGCTTCTACAGCAAGAAAAAATCCATCCATTTTAACCTACCCTATACATATATCTATAAACCATTTCTTAGTCTTCTCCTTTTCTTTCTTCATGGTATAAACCCTCTAGCTGAGTAGTAGCCGCTCTCTTTAGATATGAAACTTTCAATATGAAGTAATTCCTACGTGGCCCCATTCACTGATTTGCAGTATCTGACATATGTAGGTATTGAGTGTTTGACCACTGCGAACTAAAAGATTTCATCAGAAACAAGTTTTAGAGTTGAAGTAGACAATACAGGTATCTACATTTTAGAGCCTTTGGTTTAAGCTAGTTGAGAAGAAAGATTTTATACAAATCAGAGTGCTACCCCCAAACACAGGTGCATGCAAGTGTGTACACACCACACACACACACACACACACACACACACACACACACACATACAAACTGCTAAGTGACAGTGATACTGTTTCCATAAGTTCATCAAACCTAAATATTCAACACAGTTTTCCGAAACTTCTACAGCTAAGTAAATATCAGTGTCATATCCCTATTTAATCATTAAACATGCATGGCCAAGCAAGCCCCTAAATAATGGGTCTCAAAAAACAGTAATCAGAAACTCAACGGAGGCGGCCGGCCCGGTGGCTCAGGCTGTTGGAGCTCCCTGCTCCTAACTCCCAAGGCTGCCGATTCGATTCCCACATGGGCCAGTGGGCTCTCAACCACAAGGTTGCCAGTTCAACTCCTGGAGTCCTGAAAGGGATGGTGGGCTCCGCCCCTGCAACTAAGATTGAACACGGCACCTTGAGCTGAGCTGCCGCTGAGTTCCCAGATGGCTCAGTTGGTTGGAGCGCATCCTCTCAACCACAAGGTTGCCAGTTCGACTCCCGCAAGGGACAGTGGGCAGTGCCCCCTGCAACTAGCAATGACAACTGGACCTGGAGCTGAGCTGCGCCTTCCATAACTAAGATTGAAAGGACAACTACTTGACTTGGAAAAAAGTCCTGGAAGTACACACTGTTCCCCAATAAAGTCCTGTTCCCTTTCACCAATAAAAATCTTTAAAAAAAAAAAAAAAAAAAAAATGGAAACTCAACGGAGGCTCTATAAATGACTTGCCACTAATTTTGGAATGAATTAATGGCTCCCAAACTTTGCTACATATTGAATCACTTGGGATGCCAAAAATCCTGATTGATACCTGGTCCCATCCCCCCACAATTGCAATTTAATTATTATGGGATGTGATCAGGACACTGTATTAAAAGCTCTCCAGGTGATTCTAATGTGCAGAAACCACTGAATCACTGTACAAAGTATTCTGGCTCTATAATGTACAACAAAGACATAGATTTCTTAATAGAAGGAAGTACAGAGAGTTCTCAAAGCTTACAGAGCAAATGCTCAAAAAGTGAAACTCAGGAAAAAAGGTAAATGAGGTTTACTATATCGGCATGTAATAAAATAAGCAATCATTTTCAATTCATTTTTGTGGTGTGAA
This sequence comes from Rhinolophus sinicus, assembly GCF_057876585.1. Classification (NCBI taxonomy): domain Eukaryota; kingdom Metazoa; phylum Chordata; class Mammalia; order Chiroptera; family Rhinolophidae; genus Rhinolophus; species Rhinolophus sinicus. The sequence continues at coordinate 60,060,853 of NC_142516.1, forward strand.
CAGTTACTATACAGTAAGATAATTAAAAGTTACCTTCAATTGAAACTAGAATAAAAGGCTTTCAAAATTTTCACTGAATTGTTAGAACTTGGAGAAATATAGGCAATACATTATAACACTGCATAATTTACTATAAGCAATAGTATTTTATTATATCATGAGGCAAGTGGCACTATCAAAAAATTCCTTTATTAAATAAAAATATAATTTATCAGATAACTATATATAATTTAACAAATATATACACAGCATCTACTAAGTGAGAGACCATTCCAGGCACTAAAGATACAGCACTGAACAAATGAAAAAAACAAAACAACAACTCTCACCCTCACAGAGGTTATATGGAGCTACAGTGGGAGAAGAGACAAACAAATACACAAGTATACTGAAAAGGACAGCCAAGGAGTGGGGGATATGAGTCAGCTGGGATTTGCTATCCTAAATACAGAAGTTTGGAAAGAAGACATTTGAGAAAAAACTTAAATGTTGTGTTTTTTAGAAGACATATAACTAATATATACTAAAGGTAATAAAATATATTAATAAAGATAATAATTCTGGCATCGTAAAATTAATAAATCTGAGTAGTACCATACCTCCATGTGGAATCTTAGGGTTCTCAGGGAGTCTTCCTGGATCAGTTATTGAGGCCCTTACTAAGGCAACCAGACAAAATATGGCAATGCCATAGAATACTTTGAAATAAAGAAATAAATAAAATTAGACATTTATGCTTCAAAACATTTTATCAACAAGCATATTGAAAATTTGCATGTATATTTTAATTAATACCATCAAGATAAATAATTTTCAAGAGATAAGATGGAAAAATTAAATGATTATTTTCATTCATCAAATAATATTGCCAAGAGGACTCCCTTAAATGTACCACTTTTAAATATTGCTTTGCATGATAATAACTGATAAACTTGTTATAAATCAGATTTTATATTAACAGAGATTCCCTATCAATAACGGTATAAATAAATGGGTTCCCTTTTAATTACTACATGTACTATATTTGAAAGAATCAAAGTAGCATTTTTAAACCTGCTCAACAGTTAGACTTTTTCATTAACTTTAACTGGCTATCTTTAAAATTAATTTGAGTGGGGTGGCCGGATGGCTCAGTTAGTTAGAGTGTGAGCTATAAACAACAGGGTTGCCGGTTCGATTCCCACATGGACCAGTGAGCTGCGCCCTCCGCAACTAGACTGAAGGACAACAACTTGGAACTGATGGACCCTGGAGAAACACACTGTTACCCAAATACTCCCCAATAAAATTTATTTTTTTTAAAAAATTACACACAAAAATAATTACTTTGAGTTAGTGATGTTCAATTGCCCTTTTCAATAGATCTTAATGTTTTTAATTTGAAAATAAAAAATCTAGAAACTTTTAAAAAATATTTAAAACAAAAAATTAGAAAAAAATAACAGTAAGAGAAAATAGATTTATTCATCATAATTTCACCTTTTAAATGAATAATGAATAAGATATAGGCATTTTGTTGGGGTGGGGGAAAGATGGCACTCACATGTAATAGGAAACTTAGTTCAAGTGCTAACTCCAGGACTGAATGCATTGTATATGGTCAGCTTGATCATTTGTATAACAGAGGTTATATTTCCCATAGCTCTTATGAGGTCAAAATGACATCATGTACATGGAAACTGTAAATGCCATGCACATATAAAATATGTCATTTCAAACATGTTTTTAATTATAAGCAAGCCACCTCCAAAGTTATAGCAGAAAATAATTATTCAGAAGTTCAAAGTGTTATAATCGACATCATAGTCAATAATATCCATATCATGAAAATCTCATTTCTCAGTAATGTATACCATCTTCGTTCTTCAAACTCCTATATTTGCAGTAAGTACATAACAGAAACATTAAAAATACACCACCCACATACAAATTAGCACTGTTGTACCAGTTTTTTAAAACAAAATGATCTGTATATATTTTTCAGAGTTAGATATGAAGCTATCACATTTATCTAACCCTGCAAAATATGTATGAAGGCCATTATTTTTTAAAACTTACATAGTGTAGTAGGTAACTTACATTAATAGTACTAACAACATTAAAAGAAAGGTTATCATAGTAGCACTATGCTCCAAAAACATTCGCAATGAGGAAAATCTTTAATTACATAAAGAAAGAAATAAAGACCTAGAAACTTACTTATTATTAATATGCCTGGAATATGTCCTTCTTCATAGTGAGGAAAGAGGACAATTTGGGGAATTATAACAATATTGTATAACCAGACAAAGACAATCAAACCCATGCAGCACCAACCATGTGGGTCAACAACAAAGTGAATCCGGAGACCCATTTTGCAGTCCTACAACTGCCTGCCAACCCACACGGAACGACGATCCTAGGAGAGAGAAAAAAGAAAAAAGTTACTGATATAGAAAAAATTATTTGACTAAAACAAAACTACATTACTGGCAACTATAAAAGGACACTTGTTGAGTTTTCTTTGCATATTTTTGACAAAATAAAATGCTTTGGAAAACAAAGAGAAGTTTCAAAATATTCAAATTTCACCATAAGTTTCAAATACTTTAATTTCAATTTTCAGCATGAATTGCTATCAGAGAACATAAATTGGCACCACCTTCTGAAGTTCAACACAAGCCTGTCCTCAACCCAGCAATGCCATGTGTTGTAAACCCCAAGAGCAATGAGTGCATATACCCACCAAAAGATACATATGCATAAAATTTTTTATAGTTTTAATCATAAGACTAACTGATGGGCATTCAAGTCAAAATAATGGTAATCTTGTAGTGGGAGGGGTTTTTATTAACTGGAAAGGGACACATGGGAAAATGTGAGGGGTTAAAAATATTCTATATCTTGACCTGGGTAGTGCTTAATGGGGTATATACATATGTAAGAATTCACTGAACTGTACACTTAAGATTTGTACAATTTTAAACCATAATGAGAAGCTTAAAAATCGTTTTGAAAAATAATAAAAAGTAAAAAGTAATTACAAATTGCCTAAAATATTTAAATTAATGGAATGAAGCCCAACTATTCTTATTACTATCAACTCAAAAAGACACCTATTTAAATGGGACTTTTCTCAGTTAACAAAATGCTAACAGACCTCCCACTGAGCCATTTAAAAGTTAAGATCCCTCTATATCTATGGTACCAAAAAAGTGACTTAAAAAATATCTATACTTTAAATGTAACTTACAAAGCTTAAACAATAAATTACTATATGAGATCTAAGGGGCACCTTTTACATAAAATACAATGGAATAATACAATAATAAACTAGGATAATGTTTCTCAAACCTGTAAGCAAACCAGAATCAACTGAGGAACTGTTTTAAAAATACTTATTCCCAGGCCCCCTTCCAGATTTATTGAATCATAATTCTTTATGGAGTAAAGCTCGAAAACAATAAAATATTTTCAAATGCTCCACAATTGTATCTTATACAGCTGACTGGTATCTAGGAACCACTTACCCAGGAGCTTTACTAAGACTGTAATGTTACAGCAATGAGTTGAACTCAGTTCAACAAATGTTCACTGAGCCTCCAATACACAGCACTGTAGATACAGTGATGAATAAGACATGGTTTCTGCTTAAAGAAACTAGCAATCTAATGGGGGGGGGGGGGCAAGTCATTAAATGGGTTTAAATAATATGATAAGTTCCAGAAATGTGGACAAGATGTTAGTAGTGGCACAAAAGATGGGGACTAGTTAAACCAAGGCAAGACTTTCTGAAGGGGGTAAAACCTGAGTTCAGTCTTAAAAGACAGAGCAAAAGTTATGCTGCAAACAGAAGGCAGAGCAGGAGGTATACAAGAATAAAAATTGTAGGAGGTATAACAAACTGCCATCATAAATCACAAAGCTTTCAATGAAGAGTGAGTGGTGAGAAAGAAGGGGCTATATCATGAAGGATACAAAGACGCCATGTTAGGATGCTAAGACTGCAGTCTTAGGCATTGGAAAGCTACTGAAGCAGGGGATTCACATAATGAACAGTATGAATATACTTTAAATAAATTACTGAAGCTCTGGTGTGGAGGGTAAAATTAAAGACTGAGATCAGTTAGGCTAAGAGAAGACAAAAGCCAAAATTAGTTTTGGAGAAGAGCTAAACTGAAGAAATAGTTACAATCAAACCAGTAAGTTTTATTAATTGATTGGATATTAGGGGTCACAGAGAAAAGAGTCAAGAATGACTCCCAAATTTTCAGTTTATATCCCAGACTACTTCATTCTAAGAATAATTTATCATCAGATGAAGAGCCTCAGAGTATCATCTCTTACAGGCCTTGCCAATGTTCTTTAAAGCTATAAAGCTACCAGAACAAAGAAAAAAAGATTAAGGGTTAGTTTTCAAAGACTACTCCTTTGCTATCATCCTCAGAACCTACAAGTGGGGCAGCAGGAAAAAAGACAGCTCAAATGCAAAAACACCCAACTGTTTAAATCAGATATGGTCTAAATTAGTACTTACATATGAAGTCTAAAATGCCAATAGTGCCTAAGTCTTTAAAAAAAGTAAAGTTGAACTTCATTACCTTTCAATTAGAAAAGTAAAAGACCTATCAGCATCATTTAAATAAGGAAAGTCACAGAGGATAAAGCTTGCTATTTAATTTGCTAGTTATTATTTTAAACACTAAGGGAATTCAAATACAATTAATAAGCTATTTACATAGCTAAAAAGACAAACATTGAAAAGAATGTCTATTTTTACAGTCTTGCCAACCATCAAGTGATAACAGAAATGACTAAAGGCTCTGTCTCTCAACATGTTTTAATATTGTTAACTTCATGTGCCTTCTTTCATTTAATGTTTCAGTTCCTTCCATTCAGGACTAACCAACAGACTATGAGCTACAATAATTATATAGAGCAGAGAAATTTCATTACCTATTTCTAAATTTGTTAGTATTAAAAACAGAAAAGCAAACAAGCCAGCAAAACAAGCAGCAAAATTATCAAATATTTAGGTTTTGAACTCTATTTTTATTCTCCTCCACCAGAGAAAACAAATTTTTCTTATCACTAGAAGAGATTCTTCACAACAAAAAATAATAGATAGTGAAAAGGACAGTTAAAAATTGGTTTTCCTGGATGGAAATATACATAGACAACAAACTCTAAAAGAACAAGCATCCCCAAGGAAAAGCAAGCAAAAGATAGAAAAATAAAACAATAAACAAATAAGATGTTGAATATATTTTTCAAATACCTGATTAGTGAATATTAGTGCCACATAATCTTTACAATTGGACTGTAGAGAGGAAAACAGTAGTCTCCCAAGAGCTCCAAATCAGATTACAACCAGAAACACGTAACTGGTAGAGCTGCAGGTTGGCTCCACTCAGTTAATATCCACCAGGCGTGGCTTATGGCTGAACAGAAACTATTACACATCCTGAGCAACAACTGAACTGAACTGAACACATGCTGCTACTCCGTCTTAAGTGTGGCATTTGTAAAATACTTTCATTAGCTAGAGATTCCAACATATTAATTTGTATATTAATGGTGAACTCATAACTCAAACTTTGATGTAACTAAGTGGACATACTGGTACTTCAACATTTTTTAAGATTGCAATCTTGAGTGCTGTGACTAACTTCTTTAATGATGTAAATTACTACAGCACAAACTTTTTTAAAAAGAAATCATAATTCAACTCTAATAAACTGGACTATGTGAATTTTATAATGTTCAAACTATTCTGGTAGGAAACCACCTTTCCTTTTTTGCCTTTTCAGGCAACTATAATTTCACCACACATTTTCCTCAGGCAGAATACTCAAGTCATTATAAAAAGTGACAGAAAACAAGTATATGACAGAAAACTATACCATCAGAATGCAGACTTTAGGAAATGATAAAAGTTATCCAAAATAATTTACAAGAAATCTAGTCAAACATGTATCTCTAAACTTACAGTTTTATTGGACTCTCCACCTTAGCCAGTGGTCTGTTACTGTTCCATGAATATGAAAAATATATTCCCTCTCCCATTTCACGTCTCCTATCTGAAATGTCCTTACCATTTTGCTTACTCTAAATTCAACTCATACTTTAAGGTCAATTTGAATCTCACTCTCCATATAAAAATTTTCCTGGCACCCCGTACACAGTGACTTTTCTGTCTGTTCTAAATTCCAAATAAAAAGCAAAACTAGTAGAAGAAAATAGCATGTAGTTTTATAATCTTGGAATGAGGGAGGTTTTCACAAACAAGACCCATAAGCCAAGTTTGACCACATAAAGAAAAAAGTTCTGAAAACACACCAAAAACAAAGTTAAAAGCCAAAGCATCCCTGGAAAATAAATAAAGTAACATATAACTGATAAGAGGCATATAAAGTACATACTTTGAGAGGCAATTCACAAAAGAAAAAAAGCCAATGACTAATCACTAGTGATTAGGAAAATGTGAAATAACTAGGTATATTTTTCATCCTTTCTATTGACAAAATTTTAGAAAGACAGATGAAATCCAATGGTGAGCAGGCAGAGGGAAAAGGACACTTATACATTATTGATACAATCATTTGGAGGGCAATTTGGTAGTATCTATTAAAATGTCAAACTCTTAGAGTTTTATTTCTAGTAATACCTACAAAATACTCACTAGAGTATACAGGTATATATACATACAAGGATGTTCTATACAGCACTTTTTATATCACAAAAATATGGCACAACCTAAATATCCATGTAGAGGGAAGGGACTGATCAAATCAATTACAACACATTCATTGTGTAGACTATTTCCAAACCACTGCAACTTTAAAAGAAAAACAGAAGAGAAAGAAGAAGGGAGCCTAGATCTGCATATGGCTACCCACACATAGTATTGAGTGAGAAAAAATAAATTACATAGGCAAAGTCTATGGCAGTGAGAAAAATCTTAACAGTGGTTTCCTAAAGGGAGGGGAGGAGAAAGATAGCTTAGGAAAGGCATAGGGAATTTTCTGTAGTGCTGATAAAGATCTCTATCTTGATTTGAGTTTGGGATACACAGGTTATGAACTGTCAAAACTCAGGAAACATACACATAAAATTGGTGTATTTCATGTTATGTAAATTTATCTTTTAAAAAACCTTGTAAACCAGCATTGAACTTTAGTTAATGATATGTACACTGAAGTATTGGGGAGCGGGGGGAGGAAGTATACTGATATCTGCAATTTCCTTTGAAATGGATCCAAAAACATTAAAATGGATTGACAGATGGACAGAGGGAGACATGAGTATATGATGAAGTTCAGTAAAATACTAGTTGTGAATGTAGGTGATGAGTATTCAGATGTTACACTGATTCTTTCAACTCTCCTGTTAAAATTTTCATAATTAAATGTTGAAGGGGAAAGAAAGTTATAGAAATATCTGTAGAATTTTCTTGCTAGAAAAAATATATGTATAAGTAATTTCTGTATACGTATAGAAAAAAAGTGTGAGAAAGAACACATCTCCTGAACTGTTAACAGTGGTTACCACTGGGCTGAGGAAGGAAAGAGCAGTGAGAAGGAAGGCTTTCACATATTTACATGTTCTTCTAAGTTTATTAATAAACATATGTACTTCTAAACTCTTTTCACCAACCGAAATATAAAGATAGCCTATGGAGTCTGATTAGACACTACAAACCTTACAAGCAAAATGTTTAATTTAAGCCTCTCTTTATCTACATATTGTTCTTATATTAAATGCTTTTAAAATTAGTATTTTTAAAATGAAGTACAGAAGCATCAGCTGTAAAGCCATGTAAAGATTTATAATACAGAAAGATGTTTCTGAAATTTCTATTACTTACAGATTTGTTTTCTCTGTGGAAAAAGCCTTATTTAAGAAAATGTTTAGGTCAAATGTAATATGAAAAATTTTAAATAAAATAACTACAATTTTTTTTGCAGAACAATTGTTAAATGCATCCAAACATAAGACTTTAAGGATATAACACCACATAATTCAGAAATATATTCCCATGTAAAATTAAATAAATACTTACTTGCAAATTCACTATGATGTGTTGCAATTTTTCTGATACTGGCATTTAGAGGTTTTATCTGGATTCATTCTTTCTTTGTATTACATTCCAACAAAGGAGCTCTTCTCAATAACAGTTCTCCATGAGACTCTATTAATGGTTTAACAAACAATTATCTCTCACAAAGAACAAAACTGTAAAAAGCTAAATATTCTAACTGTGAAAATGTCAATTACAAAGTTTTAAAGTCAGAAATAAGATGATTCAACTCCATCTGATTATCTGCTTTCATATCTCCCCATTCCCCCCAAATCTGCATTTGGTTGCCATTATACATGAAAATTCTCTTTTGAAACCACTCAGTTCCCATAAAATCAAATTAGCATTATGTGTCTGGCATTTGGACTTCATAAAACTTCCTGACCACAAATCACAAAATGACAATCAATTCTGAGATCACTGATATGACAAAATGCAATGTAATATCTATCACCATGTGAGGCTAGAACTTTCTCATCACAACTGATAAACATAGAATGTAAAATAGAAGCAAGTTTTAGTTTTAAATGTTTTATGTTTAAGGAAAAAAGTTATCCTTTTGTAAGAAGCAACCATAAAAGTTAGTTTCTACAGTTCAAGCTTAAACAATAATACTGTAAAGAGTTCTAGATGACACACCACTTCAATATTTCATTAATTTAATCAATATCTATTGACTATATACTATATGTAGTATATGTAAATACTATATATAAGTACAAAAGAGAGGGGGCCCTATCCTCAGTGGAGACAGACTAGTAAACAGACAAGATCAATACTACATAAGACAAGGTAAGATAGAGGGCAAGGGGACAAGAAAGCATCTCATATAGGAAGGATATTGTTTCTGGAATGTTTTTCACTTATGTGAATATTTATGTGTGTACTAGGTTGCAATACAAAATGTACTTCTTATGGTCAATTGTTCTCAGGAAAAGATTTCCAGAGAGAGTGAAATCTAAATGAAGAATGGAGGCTCTTCTGAATAAGAAAACAAACAAGGGTATAAAAACAGGCAAAAAAAAAAAAATCTAATTTTTTTTTAAAACAAATTTATTAAGGTACAATTTTTTTAAGTGTGCTCAAAATCAATTAGGTGGCTTTTAACATATTCAAAGAGTTGTGCAACTATAAGCACAATCAATTATAGAACATTTTCATCACCCCCAAAAGAAGCTCTGTACACATTAGCAGTCACTTCCCATTTTTCTCCACCCTTCCCTCCCCCAGCCCTACATGTCCACTAATCTACTTTCTGTCTCAATAGATTTGCCTATTCTGAGTATTTCATATAGATGAAGTCATACAATATGTGGTCTGTTGTAATGGCTTCTTGCACGTTTTCAAAGTCCATCCATATTGTATGATATATCAGGATTCCTTTTTCTTAATTAAATTTATTTAGGTGACATTGGTTAGTAAAATTACACAGGTTTCAAGTGTACAATTCTACATCATCTAGACATCACCTTGTGTGTTCACCACCCAGAGTCAGTTCTTCCATCACCATATATTTGACCCCCTTACCTTCTTCTACCACTCACCCTTACCCCCTGATAATCCTTATCCTCTGACCACTAAACTGTTGTCTGTGTCTATGGGTTTTTGTTTGTTTGTCTTGTTCCTTTGTTGCTTTCGGTTTATATCCCACATATCAGTGAAGTCATATGGTTCTTGACTTTTTCTGCCTGACTTATTCACTTAGCATAAGGAAAATCCAATTAAACTGAAATGATTAGTCATTGCATATAGAAGGGGATAAAACATGTCTAACCGCATGAACCACAATCAATTCTAAGAAATATATTTCATAATGTTACCAGTACACATAGAAAGAGGTGAGATATATGAGAATATATTTTGTATGTATGACATATAGAACTGAAAGTTGAATAAAATGATATTTACCCTCACTGGACCTGATAGACTCTGATATTATTTCATGACTTACAAGCAGAGAGTGACCTAAGAGTGAAGCATACTGTTAAACCATGCCAATGAGTTTGGACTTGCCCCTGAACACAGTGGGAGACCATTGAAGGATTTTAGGCAGAAGAATGCCATGGTGAAATTTGCATTTTGGAAAGAAGAGCAACACTTTGAAGAATAAACTGGGTGGATGGATTAAGCTCCAAGACTGACTGAATGAAATAAGCTAGGCTTACTGGTTACCCAGATGAGAATTGATGGCACGTGGTAAGCACCCGAAAAGCGGTAACTTATAAGAGGACTGGAGAGGAGAGGGGGTGAAGAAGAACACTGAAGACAGGAGACATGCTGGAAAAAAGGCAATTCATAACTTAATGAGTAAAACTGACAGGAGTGGTGAGCAGCTGGACCCAAAAGCACACAGGCTAGGATGGTTCCCAAGTTTCTGGCTGAGGGACTAGGTGAAAGGTGGTGCCATTCTCCAAGATAGGAAATAAAGGACAAGTTAAGAGTTTGTTAAGCATACTGCTTACCACAGCAATGAGAAACTATTACATACTTAGGATTTGAAAAATACATCAAAATCATTATCATTATCAAAATCATTATCATGACGTTTCCATTCCCCTTAAGAGATATTTTTAAACTATTTTTCTCCCAGGTTAAACTTTTCCGTGGTCCATGATTGTTAGATTGCCGACTGTAATTTGTTTCTACTCTAATTTTTTAAGCTAATTTAAAGTGGCCTTCTTGGCTGCACCTTTGTTTCTCAGACACAAAATACAGAATGACAGTAAAGGAACTGCTACTCTAATGGCAAATGAATGACTCAGTCTTCTTCTAGAGAAAAAAATCTCAAGCAGAATTAAATGTGATACAATAAAATGTTCTGAAATATGACCAAGGTCAATAACGCTGCTATGACTGACTGTAGGGTGCTTCCTGATGTTTCAGCACAACAGTTTCTGTCAGTAATGTTATTAGGTAATAGCTCAAGTCAACCATCCATGAGTCATCCATGAGTTCACTGGCTTAAAAGCAAGGGAAAATCCTACTTTACATTTATAGTTATTAGAGGCACACCGCAGCCAAAGCATCCAAAATGAGATGAACATTTCATCCAGTTCAACAACATGACCACCACTGTGGAATCAAATCTCATCAATGTGGCATAAAAGTAATGCTAGGTTTAAAAATCCAAGAAATTTGGGGATAACAAAGAATATCCCAAATATTCTTAACTATAAAATGTAATTAAATATTTTTAATATTGCTATGTCTAAAAGAATACAATCAGTAATTTATAGGGTAAACCAAAAAAGAAAAAAAATTTTTCCCCACAGGGCAAAAAGAAAATGGTTATGCCAAAAAAAAAAAAAAATGTATACACATTTTAAGAAAGGATAAAACTATTAAATTGGTAATACTCAATATATAAATTGTAATACTCGATAACAAAAGATGAACACAAGTCACGTTTGACTTCTGCAATTATAAGCAGTGCTCAAAGTGGTTACCATCAGCATCCACACACTTCTGATCATGGTGAACTGCTTGAGCAACGTTGACCAAACTGTCCACTTGTATACTTTTTTTTTGCATCCTCTGTATATATATTAAATTTTAAAATAGCCACTTCATATGAATTTGAAAAACAAAGTTACAACTATATAAACATTTATACAATTAGTTAACTTTTGATTTTATCTACTCTAAAACTGGTCGAGTTAAATAATTCGACCTAAAATATCAGGCTACAGCTGTCCTTAATAGTCAACGAGGTATTCAATTTTTAAATATCACATAGGTATTCAGTTTATTTCAATAGAGTAGAAAAGTAATTTTATGCAGATATTAAAAAGAGAGCCACATTCAAATTATAATGCAGCCTCTTATTAGCTCTACAAGTTTCAGTTTTTCAAGCTTCAGTTTAACCATCTGTAAATGGTGATAAAAATACTAATTCACAGTGTTGTTGTCATGCTTAAGTGATAAATTGCCTGGCAAATGTAAGCACCTCCAAAAATGATAACTTTGAAGGGGAGAGGGGAAACTTAAAGATGAGTTTTACTTCTAGTCTTACAAACTCTAGAATGAAAAATGATTCTGGGTCCCCATCATTAAAGCAGTGATACAATTTAACCATACCCCAGCTACCTACTTTCTCCAACACTAAAGTCTGAGAACTACTTGTCAGAGATGATAAACCTCAGATAGTATGGCCTTTCAGCTAGTATCATACAATAAGCATGTAGGGAGGTTGTATTTCCACATGTTGGCATGAGGTCTCTTCAAGCAGTAAATCAAAAAATAGAGATGTGATCTAAAATAGAGACAGAACTAAAGCCTGTAAACTAAATCTCTTGCAAGTAAAAGCAGGACTGGTGAGTTGTGGAATGAAGCATGGGAGAAAATCAGGACGTGATTTCAGAAGTCAATGAAGCCCCTAAAGTAGGGAATTCTGACTCAAGTGCTGAGTTCTCCAGGAAGACTGAAAATGTGAGCAGTGCTACTTCAGGGCCATGAAGACGTGCTACTTAAACTAGGCGAACTCAATTTATCAACGATTCTTAATCCAAATAGCACTATTCTTACAATAACAATGACTAGTGTTTTTCCATTCTTGTCTTTCACTTACACTTTTTTACCAACTCAAAATAGTTCAAACATTTTCAACTTTAATGAGAGGTATTAATGCACTGATTATTCTACTAGATGCTAAATGCCATTTATATTTAGTACATTTGAAAAGTTGAATCTGAGCCCTAATATTTTACTAAAGCAATATAAAAAGTCTTCATTTCTTAATATATAGTGAAACTGAGCTTAGGGAACAACTTTCTGGTAATAAAAATAGCTTTTCCTCTGCCTTCCCAGTAATACACCAGTAATACTAATACCACCACTACATAACTTTCTATGCTGAAAAAGACTTTATTGACTCACACTCAATTACAATTCCAGAAAAAAAACTCCATGGAGACATTACTAGACTTCTCAATCCGTTTCTTCACTAATACAGGGCATTATTTTATCCATGCTCTTTTCTAGAAGTACTTAAACAGTCCCTATGAATTAAAGAAATCAGGCAGTGGGCAAATAAGAAATAAAAATTTAATGATTTACTAATTACTTCTTGCTTTAGAACCTACCAGGTAAGTTGACGGTTATGTGCCTGCATTTTAAAATGCTTAAATTTCTTTTATTAAATAAAACATCCCAGAGATAGGCAATGTAACACAATTATCATTTTATTTAAAATATGCTCTATTCCAACTACAGCTTCTAAGGTATGTTAAGTTTAACAGAAATCACAACAGTTTAAAGGGACCTAACGTAATCCTATTGCATTATACCCAAAATGAGGAATTCTGGTATAGTACTAACCAAGCACTATTCCAAAAGTATGGAATTATGCATTTTTTACTTATATTTTGATATAAGTTTACTAATACTTATTCAAGTAAATGTTTTAAATGTACCTTTAACATATTAAAGGGTCTTAAATTATTTCCAGACATAGCATATGCCAAATCAGCATGGAAAAGTGAATATGCTTTAAAGAGGTTAGCCTGACTCCTTAATTGTATAGATGAAAACAGAGCATGGGTCACTGAAACCCATGACCGCACAGCTAGCTAGACAGTGATGGCAATGGGACTAAAATCTAATTTGTTTGTTTCCCCACAACACCCAATCTCATTTGGTTATTTCTTTCTGATCGATTTCTCACGTCATCTCTTCTTCAAAAATATTTTGGCCATTCAGACTGAGGCAAAATAAAGCACACCTCTCTCGATTTTATCTTTAAAATAAATAAAATCTAAATATTTGGAAAGATTTAACAAGATATTACACCAAAAGCATTTTAGGACAGGGATGACACATACTACCTTACGATCATGATTATCATTACTACTATTACTGTTATTACTACCACCACAAGGTAGGTAGTGAATTTTTTAAGTATATATATTCGCATACTAGGGTGAGGATCCATTTGACACATCTTTTTAACGTGCCCACCTTAATTATCCTTAGTCCTCTTTATTTTAGACTGTAACTTCACCCTATGATTTACGACCCGCCCACAACGACCTTGATTTTTGTACTTTTATAGACTGCTACACTGCAATATTTTCAAGTAATAACCGGTCAGGTTCTCTCAGCCCTAGAGATACAGACATCCTCCACTAACTCCCAAGGGATCATAAAACGTGACCCAAATACAGCTTGAGAAAGACCACAACTTTAAATGGACTCTCCAGTTAAAAGCCAACGACCAATTATAGTGAAGGGTAACAAGTGCAAAGTGCTGCCGTCCATGAGCCATTTTTCTCAGAACCACTCCTGGATCTGAGGGAGGGAGGCAGAAGGTCACTACAGGAGTCAACTGTGTCTCCTCCTGCTAATCCCGGGCAGCCTCGCACCCGCCATCTGGAAAATGAATGAAAGGCGGTGGTAGCATCAATCCGGGATCCCTGGCGCAGGTCTCCGAGCTGGGGTACAGAACGGGAAACACTTCACAGGCGAGAAACTCAGAACACAGATTTAATAAATTAAACAAACAAACAAACAAACCTACCCAAATCATCTCCAGGACGGTCAGGCGCTAACCCAGCACGAGTTAATGGGAGGGGCAGCTGGCCGGCGGCGGCAGCCCTGACTGAAGATGCTCTGAGCGAGGCCAGGCCAGGCATCAGCAGGGCACCGACAAAACCCGGGGCTCCGAGTGGGCGGGGGGCAGGTGCCGGCGGGCAGGGCGGGGCGGCAGGTGCGGGAGGGGGCCGGGCACCGGGCGGGCGCGCGGCCAGGTGAGGACGGCCGGGCGCCGAGGGGCGACGCGCGGGGGCCCGGAAGGCGGGGCGGCTGCGTCCCCGCGCCTGCACACTCACCGGCGCCCGCGGGCTGTCCTCTCGCCGCCGCTGCTCTCGCGGCAGCCGGCGGCTCGCCCCCCTCCTCCTCCTCCTCCTCCACTTCTCCCAGTACCTCCGTCGCCCAGGCCGGGCCGCTCTCCTTTTCCGCTTCCGGGAGCCCGAGTGCCAGGCCCGCGGGGTGGGTACGCGCCTGCCCGCCCCGTGCAGTGACCGGCTGCCGCCGTCGCCGTCTCGCTTCGCGCCGGCAGCCACGATGGGAGCCGCGGAGGGCCGAAAGACCAGAGATCGCGCGGCGGGCAGGAGGAGACGCTCGGTGGACCTGGTCCGCGTACCCGGCCGGACCGCCATCACCCGAACACTCGTACCTGACGCACCCGGGCGCCTCCGCCCTCCCCTGATGCCCGCTCCCACCTCTGCCCAGGGCGTCCTCCTCCTTGTCCCCCACACCCTCAGCGTCCCCCTCTCCGAGAATACAGGGGAGAGCCATTCCTTTAAGGATGGCACTTATCCTCTTTCCTTACGGGGAGATGGTCAACCGGCCTCACTCCCCCTAAGACGTTCTGGATGTCTCGTGGTACCTTCCTTCAAAATACAGTCCGCAGCATCAGCATCCTCTGGCAACTTGATAGAAATGCACAATCTCAGACCTGCTCAGTCAGTACCTGCATTTTAACAAGATCTCCAGGTGATTCCTACGTGTATACCCTAGAGATTGAAAAGCACTGGACCCTAGTGCATGGTCTTGCTCACTACAGACCCTCAATAGGACAAGAGCCAAAGTTGCCACAGCCATCCAAGATTTTCCCTATGTCGGTCAGCAACCTAAATTCGTACTCAAAGAGGTTTTCCTTAGTATTTCAGGAGACACCCGAAAGTTACCCAGTTTCCCATCCTGACCCTTTTGAAAAATAAATTGACTCAACATTGCAAATAATCCACCTCCAGGTCTAAATTGGTATCTTATCAAACGCTGTACGAAAACCTCCCCTCTTGTCCCTCACCCCAGCTGAACAGTACCTTGGGAAGGTTAAAGTGTTTGCAGTAGAGTTAAATCTTTGTGCTTGTAGGCCACTGGAGGAGATAACGTGTGGATGGAAGAAATATTACCTGCTGCATAAAATCTGAACTCCATACAGGATGTCATTGAAAGCCATTCACAAACTGGTCCCTACCTACCGCTTCAGTCTCAACTTTAACTACTAACTTGGTTCATTTACCTACTTGGAATGCCCTCCATCTTCTACTCTGATGATCTTAATTCTATCCAGATCTGGGAGTCAGCTCAAATCCTGCCAGCCCAGCATTCTCTCTCACCACTGCACATACATCACACACATTGTAGCTTATTTTGGGTCCTTATGCTATCTTGTGTTGCTAGGTATTTTTAAATATGTTATGTTGTAGTTTCTGAATTGATTACAAACACGTTGGGACCTTAAAGACCTAATCAATGGTTATCAAAGTGTGGTCCCCATACCAGCAGCTTCAACAACACCTGGGAACTCATGAGACGTTCCATATTCTCCAGCTCCACCCCAGCTCTACTGTATTAGAAACTTTTGGGGTGGAGGGAACCCAGCAATTTGTGTTTTAACAAGCTTTCCAAGTGATTCTCATGCACACTCAAGTTTTAAAATTACTGACCTAGAATATTGTCTCTTACCCTGCAAGGAGCTCAACGGTAGGGATCGGCTTAACTCTATGCATGTTTTATTTTCTTTCAGATTAAGAAATAAGCTCCTCTGTTTATGCCTCACTAGTTGGAAGGCTGTGACAATTGCATTTGGAAGAATTACGTTTGATTTTCATAATGCATTTTATGTAAATTGGGTTTTTGTAAGTTGTTTTGTTTGAAAAGAAATAATGCAGATAATGAGTCACTGGGCAAAGAGAAAAGATAGAGTTTTACGTCCTGTATCAGGTAACTGAATTGAATAATGTTGCACTCTCTTAGCATACCCTTGTGACAATAATTTGTGGCAAATATCTCAACAAGTGCCAAAATGAGCATTAGTGGATGAGCACATGAATGTACATGGCAATTGAAAATGTACATATTTCTCATGACTTTTTTCCATGAGTTAACTTGTCTCTTACCAGCCAAATCAATACCACAGAGAATTTTCTTTAAAAGCCATGGAAAGAGAGAAGTAGCAGGAAAAACATTCTCAAAATCATGAGCCTTTTTAGCATGGACAGTTAAAAAGTATAATCAAGGGCCCATCTATTCCTTACTCTGACGTTCAAGTCATCTAGTTCTATTATTCATGACAGATATTACTATACTGTATTGCAACCCGTATACTTGGATACCTGTGTCATAATGAGACAGTAAGGGAGACATGGCATCATGTTATCTTTACAGGAGCTTTTCTATGCACTGTAAGGATGGAGAGAAGATGTACTATGTCATGTACTATTTTTTTTCCCTCCAAAATTCTAGTCTACTCATGGTGGCTATGACTGATGGAAACATGGTTACTAATCAAACTAATATTTATCTGGGATTTGAAAAAATAGACAAGGGCAAGTAGTATTGCTGCCACTGTCAACTTAGCTTCTCAACAAAGGCACAGTCAGGGCATTGATGTGGATAAGCTCAGCCAATTACTGTGCTTCTGTGCCGTGACTGGGGAGGACTGGATTTTACTGCATTTTCCAAAAGTCAGTGCAAATGCAGTCCAGAGTTTAATCAGTACTGGATAATAGCCCTTGGCAGCTTTGGGTGGATGGCATTCTCCACCTGCCCAGCTGGGTACCATGCCCTAAGCACCCACATTTGATGCACATTCATGATTTCTTGGTTGCTTATAGTCATCTCCCCCATCTGTTTGAGTGGCAGAGTGCCCATTCCACAACAGTCTAATATTCTAATAGTTGTTCTTAACCACTTTTGGGTAACACATAATTTTTAGCATCTGACGAAATCTGTGGACCCGCTTCTTAATAAAGTACACGCACACGCAATTATATAAACATATGTATAAAGTTTCACAAGCTGCTGCACCTTCCCACACCTCCAGAGGACCATAATGAAGTGCTGAACTTCAAGTTAAGAACTTGCCCTGAGACACAGAGAGTAGGCAAAATAACCTTGTTTTCCCCAAATATCAAGGATAACTATATATATTTAAAAAAAAAAAAAAAAAACCACTGTATGCTTAGGAGACAGAACAAAAGCAATGCTAAACAGTTAAAGCAATGTGCTAGAAAAGCAGATAGGGTGATTCAGGAGTGGCTTCATGGAAACAAGTTTGTGCATCATCCACATAAAGACAGGATTTTGACTGGGAAAAAGAATCCTTCCAGGATGAGGGAAACTATAAGCAAAGGCATGGAGACGTGAAAGTACAACAGTCCATCTGCTGTGGCACAAATGGAAAACACATGGGAAGGTAGAGAGGAGAATGGAATGGTACAACAGAGTCAAATCATGATGAATTAAAATACAGTGCTATTTCCAGTGAGGAGCCATTAAGCTTTTGTAGTAGGGTAATGTAGTCCAGAAAGACTAATAGTGAGGGCAGTGGCATCATCAAAAGTCACAGTGACAGAGTTTGGAAAAGTTATGAATGTCTGAAATTGGAACCCGTTAGTGAAGCCACGTGGCTTTGCATTAACTTTTTAGGGTTGCTTGATGTTTGCTCTCAAGATTCATATTAAGGTAAATCAAGATGAACCTAAGATTCTTATAGTTGGTCAAGTACCAGTGGGGAAATGTGTCCTGGTGAACGATCAGTTTAGAATCCAGGCCCCTGAAGAGTTAAAATCTGTTTGGACTGGAAAGAATGACAATCAACTTGGACTGAACAGAGAAAAGAAGCCCTGCCACTACTTTTGGGCTGGGAGAACAGACACCGATAAAGCCAGCTGCAAAGTTAATAGAAAACACTGTTCCTGCCAAGGTCATGCAGCAGTTATAAATTACCATAATGACCTTCTCTTTGCCCCAGACTGCTTGCTGTTTAGTACTAGGCATACCCAATTTCCCAGCCACATTCACCTCAGGATAGCACCCAATTCCTAGCAAACTCCCTCTTTTCCTAACTCCTCCTTGAAATAACAATTAATCCAAAAACTGATCTCTGCTTCCCTTAGATCATCTTCAGAATCCTTCAATGGGAGCCCAATTTATAAGAGATGCCTGGCTCCTCCTGCTTGACTAGTGGCACTCCTCTGAAGTGACCTCCCTTCTTGCAAGGCAGCAAATCTTATTTTGTCAAGCTACAGGTTTGTCCCTGGTAGCCTCTGGCTGATTAAGTTTGAACAACAACCCATTTGATAAAGAAAGCTACCCACTGTCAGGACAAAGTCAAGGTTCTTCAGGAAAGAGGTCTTTCTTTCTGTGTCTATGGCACAATAAAGTAACTGCCATACTCAGCAGTTTCACACATGGACTCTTCCGACATGGGAGGAAGTGATGTTTTGGGCAGGGTACCCTGATGCCTCATCCTTTGGATCAAAGTAGAAGGCAAATGTGGATCAAAGTAGAAGGCAGAAGGAAAATGTGCTTTTAAAAAAACTATTTTTCTGAGAAATATTTTTAGAAAACAGCTTAATTTAAGTGGATTAACAGAGTTCCAAGGAAGACGTAAAATCAGTCTAGAAAAATTATGAAAAGTTCTGTCTTCATTCATTATAAAGAACATTAACAAAAATAAGGCAATTTTAATGATGCCAACCACTTTGCATGAGATTGAGTGAGATTTTCATTGAGAGATTTCATTATAATGAAAATAGCAAAAGAAATGGGGGGATCCTGGATTTGCCACCAAGACAAGACCATAAAAATAGCAAAAAAAGAAGACAAGTTAAAATCGGGAGCTTAAACAAAGTGTGGAGCAGGAGCACTTGTAGAATCAAGGATCCAAACAGGAAGGCTGGCCTTTGGTAGAAAAAGGAACAGTTAATTGTCAAATTCAGAAGCAAAAGAAGAGCCAGAGGGTGACCAAGTGGGAGATTTTGAAGGGGAGAGGAGGAAGCTGAGATTTAAAATTCAATGGCTTCCATCACACAACACAGGAAGTGCTGAGCTCTCAGAAATGGAAAGGAAAGAAGGAAGTACTCAGCACCAGGAAAGCTGATGAAGACTCTGAAAGAGACAGCCCACATGGCTCACGTGAGGATAACGTTGACTAGGGGAATAAAATAATCTGGGTACTTCAAGGAAAACCCAGGTACCAGAGGTAATAAAACAGCACTTTCCTCGGGTTCATGATATCTACATCTAATAAATGAAAAAATTTAGGCCATCTGATGTTTCGCCTTTTGACTCCCTGCAGTGCCACAGCAGTAAGCCTTAGCCTTAGCTGGTAAAAATGTGGTTGACATGGGTGCAGCAGTAAATAGAGCTGTCTGAGAAAATCCCATATGCAGGCAATGCAAGCTCAGTGTCATGATGGAGAATAGCATGGGGCAAGCAAACACGTAATTGAAGAATTCAATGGAAGCAATGGTGAAAGATTGACTAACTCTGTAGAAAGCACTGACCACATCTTGGGTTTAATAAATGCCTGTGCTGCTTTGGATAGCAGCCAAACTCATAAACATGCTCATACACACAGACACATCATTTCTGCTGATATCTGTTTCCTTTCCTCTCTTAATCAAGGAGTAACTTTTGTTGTAACTGCATTTCAAAAACAAAAAGTCACTCCCAAGCTCATACCTATGCTTGCAAGCAACCTCCTTATCCACTCCACCTTTTCCTATTCCACTTTTGCTGTATGGGAAGAACCTGGAGATATGACCTTACCGAACCAAACCATGTAAGCAATAAAATGGGATCAACCTTAGGTTTAGAAAATCCTGCCCCAGGAACCATCCCCAAGCCAGGATTTGTGACAAACAGCATTCTCAGAGACTCTTTTCTAAAGCAAACTGATCACTGTTGAGCTGTCATGCATTAAATATTACGGGAAGCACCAACTGTCATCATGAAATCTTTTACGGGCACACTGTAAATATTAAAAGAGCATGTTAAAATTACACCATGTGCACAGGCAGCTGATGCTGTTTTATGGAGACAATATTAGAGAGCATGCAGAAGTGTCACACTACAATTCCCATGATCCCTATTTCTTACAACACCTCTGTGACTCTGGGCCACAATTTTAACTCTTTAATCACAGCAGGGAATCATCCAATTGATCGTTTCCACTGAAACAAATCTTACCCCTTACACCAGGTATGTAGTTAATGCTGTAGATACCTTTTTGGACCCTCACCAGTCAACTTTCTATTGTAAAAATGAGGGCAGGAGGATTTTCTTTGAAGTTTCCCAGGAAGGAAAGAACATTTCACCTTTCCTATACTTAAAAACCATTGTGTAGGAGAGTATCCTAGGAGCTGTATGACCTGTCTGGCTTCTCTTAGACTCTGTGTCAAGTGGAATGGATATTCTGGCAAGATTAGTCTGCCCTGATCTGTGAAATCTACCCACAGCTAACTCAAGACTTATTTGGGTTGTGCCATGAGTCCTGCTTGCTTCCCAAAACTCTCCTCCATTAGTACACCACGATGTCTGACACTTCTCCCTCCAAACTTGAGAGAGAATTTGATCCAGAAGATATCCATTAAAATAACTAGATGGGATTTTGAAAATATTGTTAAATTTCTAAGGAGTAATGATAATATCACTATCTTTATCATGTAGAAGAATATCCTCATTCTTAGGAGATGCATGCTGGAGTATTAAGAGGGAAGTTACACGATACCTGTAATTTATTTTCAAATGGATCAACAATATAAAAATATGTAGTGAACATTCATACATACATTTATACAAACAGAAGTGAAAATATGGCAAAATGTCAACAATTGTTGAATGAAGTTGGCAGCTATAGAATTATTCTTGGTACTATTTTGCTTTAGCTTTTTTGTAGTTTTGAAAATCTTCATAATGAAACAAATAGAAAAATGCAGATACCTGAATATATCTCTAGCCCAGTAAATCAGACATCCTGGGTGTGGAGCCAAGAAAGCATTGCTTTGAGCACCCAAAGTAAGTTGTAGGCACACTAATATTTGAGAGTTATTGAATTATAATGCTAATTGCTAATGGAGAAATAAATGCCATAGGTATGTGATAAAAAGAACAACTTATCTGGGGGAGAAAAAAATCAACTCAATTAAACATTTCTATGTCCTCTTGGCAAAAAAAATATTGCAATTTTATTAACTGGCAAGAGTCATGTTACTCATGAATTACACAGAAATGAAATTTGAAGAACTTAAAAGAGAGTTTTGATGGAGAACAGGAGGATCAAGAAGGGCTGGGAAAACAGCATGATCTTCTCCTTCCAAAAGGAATCTGAGCAAGTGTTCAGAATTCCTATGACCAGAATTCTTCAGTGTGGGGAAGAATAGAGTTGTCCCCACCGCCTCATTATCTGGCCTGGTGGCAAAATCACCTGTGGAGCTTTAAAGATATATTGACTATTGACTGTTGTCCCCTATTGCTAACTCTACCCATTGGAACAGAATTTCTATATCTTAAAAGCTCCTAGATAATTCTAGGTTAAGAATCAGTTGCCTGTAGAATGAAACCCAAACTCTCCAGCCAGGTAAATTATGTGTCCTCAAGGACAGGAACCTATCATAGCCATCTTGGTACCCCAATGAGTCAGCAAAATGCATGACACTTAATAAGTTCTAAATAGATGTCAACTGGATGAATACATTGATGAGCCAGATAGATGAGTGGGCAGGAATTAGAAGCTCTGGGGCAACTTAGATACTTTGGATATCCTGAAATAGAGGTGAGAGAAAGGCAGGAGCTCTAGGGTCAGATGATAGGCAGAAAGGAGGAAAAGTAGATTCCAAAGAAAATTCCACCTGCTTTGCAATTTTCCTTGGAGCTCTACCTGGACTTATAATCTCCTTTGCAGATAAGCAGGAGAATGCGGGCATAGTCTTTTTTTGTGATATTTGCATATTTGGGAGTCCCTTCAATTGTAAGTTCACATGGTGTTCTATCCATTTATGTTTACCTATCTTTTGCCTGAGGTTTAGGCAGGATGAAGGTTTCCTTTTAGTAATAAAATTACTGGAAATTCTTGTTCTTTGGCTAGTGGGCAGAAATAGGTGTGTTTCCCTTACCTGGTATACAAGAGGAAGTTGTGATAATTTCTTTGAAAAATATTAACCCAAGTCCCCACCCACAGGTGGGTCACTGCTGATTGTTTCTTTTGGAGGAGGGGCACAACAGAATAAGAGGGAGGCAGGCCATAAAATGAAAGCCTGAGCTCTGTCCCAGAAATGTGGGTGGATAAGTGGGACCTGGCTTTGGAAAACTAGTATTACAGGAAAATCTGTTCCTTTGCTCAGGGTATTATTACTCACCCATTTCACCCTGGCAAGTTCCTGAACGTGAACATTAGGTTAAACAAGGTGAAGAAGAACCACTAATGTGTATTTTAAGTCCATCCTTTGTTCCAATAATGGAAACCTGACTTTCCTGAGTTCCAGTCAGAAGAGGTTTATGCATATGATTTCCAAGTTTCCTTCCAGCTCTTCTGGCCTCCAGCTTTTTCCCATCCTAATTTACCATACCCACTGTTAGGATTTTTGACTCACGGAAATCTTTGAGAAGATCATAAAAATTCTGGACCTTCGTCCCTGAAGTATGCCCATAGTCAAAACATGTATGCACACTTCAAGGGGTTTGTGAGCCTCTCTGAAGTGCCTGTTATAAACCCATACCATCCTAATCTGCTCACAAACCTTCAAAAACTCCCCATTGCCTATTAAATACATCTCTAAAAGCTGTTGGTTGCTATTCAAAATTCCCCGCACTATGTATACTACCTATCCTTCCAAGACCAGTTCCCAAAATGCATTTATTTAGCTTAAATGTGTTCAGCATTTATTCCTTATAAACATTAAAATTATACACTGTATATGCATATGTCCATGTTTATATATGTATATATGTATATACAAATATATAATATATAAAATGTTTTATGCATTTAATAATATTAAAATAATATAATATGATATATTAAACATAAAACACTAAATTAGTAGCAGTGGGTTAACAAAAATGTCTAATATACAGGACTTGCTGTTAAGGAGCTTACAATTTAGAAAGAAAGATAAAATAAAAAAAATAATGATAACTTAAGTTAAAAAGTGGCACTGGCTATGGCACTCACCATGCTGACCTACCCAATAGCTTTTTTTTTTGTTTTTTATTCCTTGCTGTCAGGGCAAAGATTTTGTTCCATTGTTTAATTATCCTCAGTGTAACTGATTTTATTCAGCTCTTTAAAATTGATATTAAGTGAGAGAGAATCCATTTTTTCTACTTCAGACCTTGATGTGTGAATGGCGAAACATGTCAGGAACTGCAGCAGCATATTGTGACTGAGGGGAGTTTTAGCTGGTGGAGAGTGACAGAGAGTGACAGAGCAGAAAGAAGGAAGGAACCCAAGTCTTTGATGGAATGGTAGGACTTCTGACTTGACCAACGAAGGAACTAGCTGCCTCCCAAACTTCTTGTTATGAAATAATAAATTCCTTTATAACTTAGTATATTCTGAACTATGTTTTCTGGTACTTGAGTCGAAAGCATCCTCATTGATATAAATGCCCTAAGACAGGCATGACTAATGGGGCTGTGGGAATCCGAGAAGGCATAGACTAGTGGATGAATTAGGTGTTTAACCCTGATTATATATGTGTATGTATATATGTTTGTTTGTATGTATGTATGTATGTATGTATGTATGTATGTATGTATATGCATGCATATGTTTATGTATATATGTATGGATAAATATATGTATTTATGTATATATATTCTTATTTTTGAAATCCTGAAGCACTGCAGCATAGTAGGAAAGATCTGGGATTTTGGAGTCATTCAGCTTCTGCTATGCCCCAGAAGTGGTAGTGTGGGAAGGTTATTGAATTTATGTGTGCATCCTCATCTATAAAATAATACAGTACTTCTTACCTCATAGGATTTCATAAGGGTTAAGTGAAATGATGTATGTAAAGTTCTTGAAACAATGCTTAACACATGATATACCTTCAACATGATACCTATGATACTGTTTCTTTATGCCAACGAAAATATTTCTTGCATACCTACTATGTGCTGGACACTTTCCTAGGTATTGATTACAGTGGTAAAAGACATCCAATATGACCCCTGCTCTCATGGAGCTTAAGATTGGATTAATAATGACACAAATAAAGGTGTAATTACAAAATGAGATGACTGTTATGACGTACAGGTATATAGCGTCATGAAATCATGTAAGAAGTGAATCTGACCTAATCTGGGGGTTAAGGAAGACTTCACTGGGAAAGTGGTGTTTGAGTCTGGGGTTGGGGGTTGTATGGGGGGAATCATAATTCTAGCTTTACAGAAGCAAATACTTTCAGTTACTTGTTCTCAGACTGTAAACTTCTGAAGATCAGGAATTATATTCAGATAATCATATACTCATTTATTTATATGCTTTGTACCCAGCACAATGACCAAGCTCATCACAATCATAAAAATTTGTGGACTGACTGAATGAAGTTCTCTAACTCTCACTCTCTTGTCAGAAAAATGGGTATAAAAATGTCTATTTCTAGGAGATGAAAAATATAAAGTACTTGAACACATAGTAAGGGCTCAATAATTAGTGATTGTTATTATTATTACTGTCATTATTGATTTATAATTTGCATATATTATCTCTGCTATTACATTGTAAGCTCCAGGGTAGTGGGGAATGTGTCTTATTTACCTTAGATTATCCCAGAGTTCTCAGCACAGTGACTTGCATAGAATAACTTCTCTGTAAGAATTCAGAAGGTACAGGACATTCTTAAATAGGAATTCGATTGACAGGTTAAAGAGACTATGTACATTAAAAAAATAATTATCACAGCTAAGTTAATTACTCTCTATAGGGAATATTTAATGCCAAGTTTCTAGAATAAACATATATTTAAAAAAAACAAAACTCTAAAATCTTTTGTAAAAACACATCAGAATTCTGTGTGGAGAAAAAAATAACTATAGAACAATGTATATAAAATATCATGCATATAATTAAAACTCATACCACTTATAGCCACCTGATATTTTTCCTCTCAGTTGATTAATCGATGAATTGATTGATTTTCAAATTGCTTGTCTTCCCCCCGTTAGAGAGCAGGATCATGTCTGACTTGTTTCCTCGCTACAGTCACAGAACTTAGAGTGGTATCTTGCACATAGCTGGTGAATAAATAAATACCTGCTGAATAAAGGAACATACACATACAAAAAATAATACTATACATTATTTATGGATGTGTATGTACATCCGTAAAATATAAAAGGATATTGGAATTCTAAACAGGAATCTTTGGGTTGAGGGGTGTTGAAGGGTCAGGGGCGTGAGAGACGGGACTCAGCAGAGTGGTTAGAGCGAACTTTACTAATATGTGACATGGTTGATTTCTTTAAAAAAAATAGACAAGGAGCACAAGATGAGAAAATATTAACTATTCTCGTGGTGAGAATGTGAGTGTTATGTGATTCTTTGCACTTTTCTGTCTTTTAAATTTCTCGAAACAAATTTTTAAAAAATAAGAGAAAGTTGAATGGAGAAGAGTGAATTAACTCCTTGTAGTTTTACAGAATCGAAAGCTCTCTGATAGGCTGTTACTTACACTTAGTCATCACAATAATGTTAAAGTAACTATTATCAGCCTTGTTTTAATCAGGAGACAAATGAGACCAAGATTTTTGAGAGGGTTGCCATGATCACCTCTCAATCAGGACAATGCGTGGCTGAGAACCTGACCTAAGGAAGATTTCTCTTTCAAAAGATAGCATCAATTTCCTTGAAATATGAGAGTTAGACAAGAGGTAAAAAGAAATTACCTTTGAGGCCTATAATCAAGAGACCTAGAGGAGTTAAATCTAAATTGGTAGACAATGAATGAGCAAATTTTTTAATACAAATTAAAAATATGCTCCAAATGACCTTAGGCAAACTGCTTAAACTTTTTTAAGACTTATTTTCCTCACCTATAAAATAAGATGTTTACCCATCTCATAATATTTTTGTAAGGAATGTATAATTTGTATATTTATGTATTACATAAGTTGTTTAATTTATGTCAAAGACCCCGCACAGTATGTGACACTTAATAGATATTCAATATTTGTGTGTTTCCTCTTGGTTTCTTAAGTTCCCATGTATTATGTTGAACCATTGAAAATTGCCTTTTTTATAAATAAAAATGGTTGAATAAGTAAAAATGGTGAGGTTCATACAATTACTCTATGAATACAAGCCCTGATGCCACTATTAGCTATCTCATCTTGAATTCACATGTGAGGGAATGGCAGGCCAGAATTTGAATAAAACTGATGACTCTGTGGGGCTAGAGTCTATTTGCAAGGATAGATAAAAGGGATTTACAAGAATGTAAGGACGACGAGGATAGTCCAATTGGCAGAGATGGGTTTACGTAATCAGGGTTAGACAATTGCAAACTAGACAGCTGCTCAATAGCTTTTGGCACCAAAATATATTGACCAGCTGGGATATCAGTAATGCTTAACAGTTGTATCCTTATGATCATATCTTGGCCAATTAGCTTGTCTTTGACCACTAAAGGGTATAATATATTCTGATGTAATTGCCACATGTGTATCTGTGTAGCACATATTCTATTACGTTGATGTGTTGTAAAATATACACTAAATATAAATGCATTCGCTTCTGCAGAACACCAGGTTAGATAGTGTGATTTAGGGGGAATAGAATTAAACTATACATTGATTTCTTTTTTTTTTTCCCAGAAAATAATCATTATTCTGGGATACACTTATTGTGAATATACTGAAAATAAAGAAATCCAAACAATTAAAATAATTTTAAGATGAATTTTTAAAGAATGATTACAGAAAAAGAAATATGTCTGGGGAAAGTGAGCTTTGCACAAAACATGCATATAAATAAATACAAAAGGAGAAATGTAATCACAGAAGACAGTGATTCAAGGACCTTAACAGAGGTCTATCTGATGTGTCAGAAGAAACATTTCAGCCATTGTCTTAGCTCTGAAACCATTTCAGAAATGCTTCGAGTTAGGTAATCTCCAGATAGTGTCTTTAAATTATGGGACAGACTAAACAAATAAGGACAAACTATAAGACAACTGAATGTCATGACATTTCCCAGAATGTTTCATACACTAAAATTTAATACATTCAAATGTTCAGAATATGTTTAGAACTTGCAATGGTGGCCTTTGCTGAATAAAATTTGTAATATAAAGTTTTTACACAGTAGCAAAAAAAAAAAGTCATCCAGACACAGAACCCTTACTTACTACCTTATCCAAAATACATGTGGATAAAATATATCATCTTTAAATTGTTTTAATTTTAAATCATTTGCAGTTTATTTAATTGGACAGCTTCTGGAATTCCTTGGTTACTTTCATTAGCATCTCTGGATTGACCTTTAAACCTGGTATTGGCCGTATATTTTTCTTTCCCCACAATATAGGTACTTGTTTGGCTACCAGTGATTGTTCCTTATCCCGACGTAAAGCACTAAAAGTACCATCAATGTTCCTTCTTCAAAGCTGGAGACCTGACATTAAGTAGTTTATATGGGGAGTATCAAAAATAAGGAAGCAACCAAACAAGTTACTACTTACATCTATGGAACTACTTAATCATCTGATTGGAGCCAAATAAAACACTGCCTGAGATGCAAAGGCAGCTATAAGTATGAGGAATCCTTTCTATTATACAAATTTGCTGGTGCTTTGACAGCTATTAAAGAAGCCCATTTTTCTGATCTAGGTTACTTCTTTTCCTTTTTTCAGGTGGAGGGCTTGTACCAAAACTTGGAGAAAATAGATCATGGAATATTAGTAGTGGAAAGGACTTGAGCAATCATCGAGTTCAAGTACCTCATTTATTGACGAAAAACTCAAGGTGGAGAATGCTTCCATAACTTGTTACCCTTCTATGGCCAGTAAGCAGGAGAGCCAAAACTGGATACCAAATGTGTACTGATAACTAGACGAATAGCATTATCTCTAAATTGCTCTATCTTACTACTTTTTAAACCACCTTTCCCTTAAAAGAGTACTGAACATTTCCAGAACGAATAATCAGCAACTTTGCTATTGTGGCTTTGCTGTTGAAAGGTAATATTGGGAGAGCTTTTTTAAGTTGAAAATCCTGGGATAAAGGGATCCTGGGCATGATGCTCGTGGTGCTCCGTCTTCACCTTACACTGGCATTCCTCCACCAGCATCACCACCTTGACCACAGGGGCAAGGCCAGTGCAGTTCAGCTGCAAGTGCATCGTGGTGAACTTGGCAGGCGAGCAGTGGGAGCAGAAGGTATGGAGATTCTGTGCAGCTTCAGGAAAACGAACAGACCCGCATTTCCCAAAGCACAGGTTGTTCTGCACAACTACTTCCTCACACTCTTCATGGGTGATAGTCTGCAAGGCAAACACATCTCCATTAAATGATCTTGCAGCATTTCATTAATACACATGATACAGAAGCTATAGATTGTTAAGTCTGAGGATAATTTAGAATAAAATGTCAAAAACTTTCCAATTTGGGATATTCTGCATTATCCAAGTGATGTTATCTGTAAGGGCATAAAGCTACCGCAACAAAAGATTTCCTTTATTGACTAAATGAATAAATTAACCTTTAAGAAGTCCCTAAGTTAAAATGAAAGTCTTATTCTATTTTGAAATGCAAAACTTTAAGAAATTTTGTCTAATTGGATGCTGCCAGTTGAAAAATTCTAATGGTTGACTTCTTATGTAAGTAATATGCCTTCCCTTTTGATTCCTCACAGTACATTGTGCATAATATATTCTCAATACAAGTCTGTTCAGTTGCTCATAGGTTAGAATATCATGAGTTTAATTCTATCCTATTCTGCAGGGTCTATAGTACATTCAAATCTATGAAGTTGCATGGAGCAAATTGGCAACACATAAGCCTGCAAATCATCGTGCATGACATCACTTTTGCCTCTCCCATAACCCTACGCCCATAGCTTTATGTGCCTTTCAAAATGTATGAGTCAAACACCTTAATTTCAATTTCATTTGCAATAGAATTCAAAATAAGAGTTTCAAAGGAAATTTGATTGCATGATTCTTAGGAGCAATTTTCTAATTGCACATGGCCAACAAAGCAGTCATTATTATTTGACAGTTGACTTGTCATTGCTACATATCCTTGCCTTTTTAGGCATAACACTTAACTGCTTTGCACAGTCAATTACCTTATAATACTGCCCGCTTAATTGGGTAGTATTATTGGACTGTAAAATTTTACTCTACCTCATGTTTCTGTTAGTTCACTATCTTTATGTGTAAGCACCTGATGCAATTTCTCAATTTTAATTTAACATTTGGAGTATGGGGCTTGCCAGGACCGACGGGAGGAAGGAGACAGTAGAATGCTCCTTCATCTTAATAGTGTAGAATCAATGATAACAACCACAAACCATCCAATACAACATGAATTAGGAGATAGGTATTAGGAAGAGTATTAGGAATTAGTATTAGGTATCAGGATAGGTATTAGGAATTAGGCGATTAGGTATTAGAAAATGTGACTTTGCATCAAAATTATTTTTTAAAAGTTTATGAGAAAATGAGTCATTTTTGCTATGATTATATTAAAGTGATATGGCAGCTTCTGCCTAGAAACCTCAACATATTTTATAGACCTGTGAAGTAGTTCCATGTGAAATACTAGGATTAAGGCCATCATATATGTGTATGAGAGTATTTGGGGAGGAGTCCAATGTATCCCAACTGATCTACAGATGGAGTTGACCTACTCACCCACATCCTAATAGAGAGTTAGTGACACAGCTAGAGAGAGTTCTTGGTAGATGGCTCTAAATTCCCTGTTTTCTAACTGAAAGTGTTGTTTTATTTATCATTCTGGATAGAGCAACACTTTTGTAAAAATAAGAAAACAAATCTATGTGCCATCAATATAAATGATTATTAATATTGGCAGGAGAGTCACACAATTCTTGTGGCGTTTCTAGAACACCAAGAAACAATGGCAAGTTTAGAAGGAAATTTCGGGGTATGATAATAGTTTGCCAAATCCTATGATGACTGCCCAGGGAGAAAGTCTGGGAGTCAGGCAGGACTCAGCCTCCTGGCAGCCTCTTCCCTTCCTCTTCACCTGTCCCAGTTGCCCACCCCCTTCCTCAAACCCAATTAATCCCCTCTCCCCCCAGAACAGATACCTGGCTGAAAGGCACCGTCCTACAGGTCTCCTGATGCACTTCGTGGCTTTTTATGGGCAAGATGACCCCCTGAGAAGCCGGACTCATTTTGAACATGAAGTGGTGCCAGAATTTCTTGGCTTCTTCCTGAAGAGGTGACTTCCTCATTTGTATCCCATCCTTGGACTGAGTGAGGGCCTGGGTGCCAAGTGGAAAGTGCTCACTGATCGGGTCCTGGGTTGGGTGCAGTTCTCTCTCAGGCTTCTTCCAGAGCCTGCCAAACCTGAACAGCGTCTTCTCTCTTTGTCTCCGGCCCGCCCCTGCAGTGCTGGCACCTATCAGGTGTGGCACTGCAACAAACAGATCTGGCTTCTCCTCGGCCTCCTCTTGGTTGCCCATGGGAAGCTCTCTGCGATTCCTTTCTAGGAGCACAAGAGGAACCGCACTCTGACTCTGGTGGCCGTGCTGTGCAGCCTTTCCCAGAGTCAGGAGTACCAGCAGCTGAAGTAAGAGGAGATGCATGCTGTTGCGGGCCCCAGCTCCTCTCAGATTCACAGCCGGTGAGGCCTGAAGGAGAGACTCGCTCCCTGCAGGACTGTGAACAAGGAGCTCCCATATATAGATACAAGCCTTGTGGGATGAGGAGGCAGGTGGTCAGTAGCCAGGCAATGTAAACACATTTGTTTGCTTGAATTATGTAGTGCTAAAGGTGTCCTGCCTTCACTTGAGTTTTGTGTATTTTAGAAGGCCCGAGTGAAAGCCTGGGACCCAGGGGGTCATTAGCTGACACTTTATCGTCTGAGATTTAAAGAGCAGTATTAGAGAAAACAACACATTCTTTGCCCAGATTTCCCATCGCTGTTATTAGAAGAAGGACCAGAGTCAACAGAACATTTCAGGTGCATCTGCTTTGTGCTGGGATAGCATAGATAAAACATGTTTTTATGAGAAAAGTATACCACATAAAAATTCAAAGCACACATTTAGCAGAAGCCTAAGCTTTTAGATTCTACACACACACACACACACACACACACACACACACACACACACGAGCAGCCAAAGGAGTATATCAACATTGTAAGGGAGGGAAAGGAAGAAATAGGTGGATGTTAAAGAAATAGATGGATGTTTGCTGAGTAGAAGACTCTCCATCTTACTTAGATGCGGTTGGGGTTGCTGATTTGTGTGGCAAAAGAGTAAGGGGAAACTCATAATTCGAAGTCATTCCCCTCACCTTAAGAATCAAATACTCAGTGCTAAATTTCACAACTGGTCAGTCATCAGATAAACCCTTTCAATTGTTCACAAATTTCTCAACGAGATACTAACTAATAGACTGACAGGCATCAGTCTTCACTGAAGATGGGGAAATGTTTCTCTCAAGCAGCCTAATGATTTTTTCTTTCTTGAACAAAGAGCCAGACTTGAGAACGTGGATTCTAAGAACCAGGTTTGATAGCTCTGGGCATGAAGCTGGCTGGTCAATTCTTTACCTTACAGAATCCACATTACCTCCCAATTCTAGCATAACTGATGACCAGGATAAATAAAGATGGAGATAAATATGAGTCTTTAGGAATCAAAGGAAAATCTGTTACGTGACTATCATTTGAAAATGTCGTAAATCAGGCCAGGATATGAAAAAGAAACATATGCAGGAAACGGGAACCCCAGAATTGAGTCTAATGGACTCTCCACACTATTTGAACACTATTTCCACTGAGAATTGACCCAATACTTGCTTATGTTTCTTCCCTTTTAGTTTAATGATTATATTCCTTGCTTTCAGTAACACACATAATCCTGGAACATGCTCCCCCAATTTTTAGTACTAGTTAAGCATTCTTTTAAAGAAGTGACCCACTGGAATATTTTTGCCAGACATCTGTGTTCTTTTTAATAATCATGCCTGATTTCTGTGAGATAAAGTCTCAAGTAAGCCCTTTACCTACAAATAATGAACTATTTAAAAATGGACCATATTTTTCCAAAACTCTATTAGAAGAGACATATTTTACTTATATCAAATACCATAGAACCTGTACTAATATTAATTAAGGTAAAGTTGATCTATCCTAAATGAGCATTAAGATTTGCCACTTCTTTTAAAGTAGATTTTTAATTGCCAGCTATTTGAATTTCTTCATTCCGCTCAGTTAGTCAATGAAATGGACTTTCCAGAGCTGGCCTCTCTGTCCCCTGAGTATAAATATGCTATGGACACCAACTATGATATGTTTCCTGATTCCTTTTAAACTTTATTTTTCAGTGCTTAAAGTTTAATTGCCATCAATCGCGATATCTAGCATTTCCCCAAACTTAAGACTATCCCAAAGATTCCACTTGGGGTCTCAGGTTGATCAGCTCTGAACATAGAACAAAATTAAAATAATTTCTGTTGCATCAAAATTTGTAGAAGATGCACTTGGGGAGCCAGGCAACATATTCCATACTAGAAGATGATTGAAAATGATAAAAACTTGGTTCCTGCCCTCAAGCAGGTTATATGGTCTAGTGGTGTCATACATTTTGTAACCTTATTGTATTAGCTGTAGTGATGCCTGTTATCCATTTTAAACCTTCCTTTAGTCCTAAACTCTCTTTCTGATCCCATTTTTTGGTGTTTATAAATGTCCTTTAAAAAGTACGCATGGAGAATTTCCTCTTGTTGTGTTGTCATTCTTGTTGAGAAAATGGACAATTACCCTGAAGGGTGAATCTAGCGAAGTAAAGCCTGTGTGATGAGAGCTATGGTATAGCAGTCTGTTTTCCAGCCCCATCTTTCACAGCTAAGGGCCGACGACATTCCCCTTTCACCACTGTGTCCTTTCACCAATTCTAAAGCTAAGTGTGTGACACATTATAGCTTACTCTTAAGAACACAAACATTTTTGTAGCTTTCAGCAAAAATATGCTGGCTCTGTGGGTCTTCAGTGACACAGACATCTAGTCACCTCCCAATTTGGATGAAGCCAAATGGAGGTGGGTCTGGAGTGGGCCTCCCGACACAGCGGGAAGCCGATGTGTGGAGAGAGCACCACACATTGTTGGTGTACCTAGTAGCAAACGCCAGAGTGAAAGGCAGGCCTGAGCTTACATGTGCCCGAGACTGCTAAGTCCACTTCCTGGGATAACCTCAGGCCTTCGTGAGAGCCAGAGGGGCCAATATCATAATACATTCATTCCAATTTACAGCTCGGGCTCCGCATAATATGAGCTCTGATTCCAACTTGACCTGGTTTTCCTAGGCACTAAGATATCTTCGGGACTGGGCAGAGCTCCCAGCGTGCCTGTGAGAGGACAGTCACAGCTGCCTTTTCTATCTATCTCTCTTACAGACTCTCAGAAGGAAGTGAAAAAGTGGTCTAGCGCTCTCTGAGGAAAAAGAGAGAGGCTCAGCTCTTTCCTGAAAACCCCAGACCTAAATCAACAAAAGGTGAGAAGCAGTGTTGGGGTAGAAGGTGGGCATTAGCGTTAAACTGAGAGACAGAAAAGAGAATTAGGGTTGATGGATTTGTGGAAGAAATCTGTTTAGGGCGCATGCCATTGCCTCATAATGACCTCTCTTTTCAAAATATGGAATAGCCATTGTGTCATGGGAGTTCTGATTATTTAAAAAGAACCCTTTCAAAGAAGGCAGAATCTTTCTCTGTTTTCCAAAAGACAAAGAAGACGGCACATTAGAGTAAGTGGTTTCCCCTTAATCCTTTTGACATAATTTGCTTCAGTAAATTATTCAACATGTACAACTCTCCCCCCTGGACACCCCTCCCTGACACTTTCTATGTAAAGAACACATCAGAAAGGGCTTCATTCCCCAGAGCTGCTCTACTAATTGGACTCATTGATGTATTCATTTGTATAGCAAGTATGTGAGTGCCAACTCTGTGCTAGGGTCTGAGGATAAAAAGGTGGTGTCCCTGTCCAGGCCTGGTGGAGTCTGCAGTCCATAGGGAGAGTCTAGTTTATTCACAGCAAGTTACGCAAGGAACACTAGGCAGCCACCATTCCTGTGCTAATCAGGGACTTTCAGAGCCAGATCCCAAAAGCATCAGGTACAGTCACACTGTGTTTCTGCTCATTTTAGTCAATAAATCTTTGTTAAGTGCAAGGAAGTGCAATAGACGTGCAATCATTTGATTTTTGGTTAGGTAATAAATATATGTAGTATCAAAAGTCAAATAGGACAAAAATTGTATAATGAAAGGTAAATCTTCCTCTGACCTCTCAGGCTTCCTGTCCTGCCATGGAGGCAATCACTGTTATCAACTTATTTATGCAATCTTTTTATATTGTCACCTGCTATGGGCTGAACTGTGTCTCCTCAAAGGTCATATGTTGAAATCTTAACCCTCAGAACCTCAGAATGTGACCATGTTTAAAAAAGAGGTAATTAAGTTAAAGTGAGGTCATTGGGGGGGGGGGCTATTCCAATAAAACTGGTGTCCTCATAAGAAAAGGAGATTAAGACAAAGACACACAGAGAGGAAAAACCATGTGAAGATATAAGGAGAAGATGGCTGTCTCCAAGCCAAGGAGGGAGCCCCCAGAAGGAAATTACCTTATCAACATCTTGATTTTGGACTTCCAGCCTCCAGATCTGTGAGCACATAAATCTCTATTGTCTAAGCCACCCAGTCTGTGGTACTTTGTTATGGCAGCTCTCATAAACTATAACATCACCCTAAGGGAACAAAATGCATAGCCAATAGAAAAGGACAACTATCAAATGGCGTAGCATGCCAATAAATTCCCCATTTCCACTTTTAGGCACCGATCCCTGAAATATCTTTTAAGATCTGATAATTTTATTTGCAGTTTCAGTGATCTTACTGTTCTCTGTCCAAAACATTCCCATACCATGGAGAAGCGTTTTACTTTTTTGCAACTGGGGATGTATCTATTACCGTGCACAAATAATGGACAATGCCTAAATGTGACTAATCAGCTACTTATCAAGATTGCAGAGAGGGCTCCTGCAAATCTGAAAAGTAGGCCAAAGCAGCTAAGAGAATTCCACCATATGTCCCACCAGCCCATTGTCCATCCTTCCCCCACTCCCATAGTCCAGGTTGCCTTCACTGATGTTTAACCTCTGTCATGCTCCTTCTTCCCCATCCTTAACATTTACCTTGATCATTTTTCATTCTGCTTCAGAAAGCTGCTCTCAGCAAGAGTAATGTAAGTGGCAGTAGCTCTGGACTTGAAGCCAGAAAAACTTTATCTGATTCCTGGCTCAGCTTCACAGCTCATAAGCTATATGATCTCAGGTACTTAAATTCATGTCCCTCAACCTTGCCAGGGACAATACAGCCTGCCCTGCCCTCCTCATGTGGCTCATTGCCTTTCTTTTCACCCCTAATCCTATCCCTTGGGTGACATCAGCGTCCACATGGATGGGTCTGATTGATAACATGCCACTAGTATTACATGATGTCTCATTCAATACCTTTGCTGAAATCAGATGACCTCCATTCCAACCGGACGCCCCATCGCTATTACATCCTGACCCATTATTACCAGGAATTGCTCCACCTCTAACCTGTGACTTCCACATTCTGCTCTCTCATGACATTTTGTTGTTTCAGTGCTCTCACACAGTTGTTCCCGCAGCATTTGTTTCCTCCTTTATCCTCATACTAGTACTACCACAATTGTAGTTAAACACTTAATGGTGTGAACATTTGTTTAACATCTGTCTCCACTTTCAATTTAAAGTCCGTGAAAGTAGGGGCTAAATCTTTCTTAGTCACAACCTCAAGTCCTAGAATAGTTCCTACCATGTAGCAGATGCTCCAAAATACTGATTTTAAAATGAACAAATGAATGAATGTAAGTTCTCTGGTCTTCACTTTCTTCCCTATCTAGGTTGCATTCACGGCCCATCATTTCAAACTTTTGCAGTATTCCTAACTCCCTGGCCCCTTTTTCCTCCTCTTGCACCCATCTAGTAAAATTCCAACCCTAGAAACACTCAGCTATCCACCTTCCCTGGGCCATACCTGGGCTATGGAATGTTGGCAGAGATGATGACAAAATAGCAAAAATTGATTCTATGTAAATTAACTCTCTCTCATCTTAATTGTACCCTCAATTCTGCTCAACAATCTTTCATATTACTCTAATCAACTCTCTCTTCATTTTCCATATAGATTATTTTAAAACTTCCTGAATTTTCTTAAACCTTTGATGCTCTGCCTCTCACATCATTTTCAGCAAATGACCTCACTCCTTCTTCCACAGAGAAAGATAGAAGCCATCAGATGGGAGAATTTCCTCCCATTAGACCATCAAACCACACCACTTCATTTCTCCTTTCCATTCTGTTCTTGAATTCCATCCTGTCCAACCTACTTTATCGAATAGTCTCCCCCCTTATCATCAAACTATCTTCACTCTACTGGCTGCTCTTAATATAATGTTTGCTTGGTTTGAATCTTTTGGAAGTGTCTCTTTATTTCATAAAAGTTTTCAGGTTCTGCACTTCAATATTGTCTTCTGCCTTTGAAGAAAATTTTTGGAAAGAATTGTCTAAATCCCATCTCCACTTTTTCACGTCCATTGACATATCAACTCACTGAAGTCTAGCTTTTCACTCTAGCACACCTTTCCATCTTTCTTCCCAGGATCACCCATACCTTCTTGTAGCTGTTGGAACTCTCTGCAATATTTAACTCATTTCTCATGAGTGTGGTCCTAAATATAATAAAGGGGGGGGAAAAGGTCAGAAAGGGCAAAAGAACTGTGACAATCCTGAAGTCTTCAGCTGCAGAGCAGACCCGCTATCCAGCTGGCTCCCTAGGTAGTAGAGGATTTACAAGGGGGCCATCTCACCCCATAACACCAAGGTTTACTTGGGGGCACCAGGAAAGATATTCTTTACTCTGCCATTTAGTGATTCCTCAGCCTTAGCTTAATTTGGATACATGTGTCTCTTCCTAACCAGGGAGGGAAGGCTCCTCGAAGGTAAGATCTGTGTTTGCAGGAGACTGCATTGTCAGCAGCTTTGACAAGAGGGATTTTGTTAAAGACATTTTCTGTTTATTTCCCATTCCTGGCCACTCACTCTATACTTGGATAGTTGGTGAATGTTTGTTTGAACATGTCAAATCCAATTAAAATGTGGAAAGAAACTTCTGACACAGGTCCTTACTGCTCTTTACTTTCTAAAAGGTATCTCTTTGTCCTGGAGAACATATCCTTAATTCTCTGTGTCTAGACCCTATTTTAAAACCAAATTTCCACTGAATCTGGGAAGAATCAGATTAAACCTTTATTTTCCAGCCTGGCCAGAGTCTCAGAGTAGGTCTTTGAACTTTGTCATACTAGCCACAGTTCCCAAGTAAGTCTCTCCTGAAGGAGAAGTACACTCCTAGAAAAGGTAACTCATGCCAGAGAATTCTATGTGTGTTAGTTAAGTTTATGCAGCTTGTAAATTGTTTCCTCCAGTTGGATGATGGGGGCGGTGTATCACCAACAGAAATGAGTGTAGGGGCATCTGTCTGAAAACCATTTCCCCACTGGCCACCTTGCCAGTTTCTGCTTATACAATGAAGGCAGCTTGGGGGAACCATATTGTTCCTATAAGCTCATAACACATGAACAAATGATTAAAAACACATGGAAAACAGTTCCACAGCTAAGCTAAAATTCAGATGGGAATGGAAAATCAACTTGCAAAGCTTTCAACTGACTCGGGGCCAAATGTACGACAGAATGTGAGGAAAAGTTGCCAACAGAGAGGGAAGTAGGGGAGAAAAGCAAGTCATGGGTAGGAAAGCTAAAACAATGACACCTTGTATTGACAACGCCTCTCTAAGGCTCTCCAAGAGTAGGTACCAAAATCAACCCTGGAAATAGTAAGACCTTCGTTTCATGAAAGATTTTAGACAGATTTATATTTTCTACCCTCTATAAATAAAGGTTGGCTTGACTATCTTGGCAACACCTGTGCAGAAACATAATGTTAAGTATCTGTAACATAAATATTAAAATATTACACATTTTTCCCTCCAAGGTGTGGGAATTCAGTAACAAGGTGGCATGAGACAAACTGTGAAAAATCATGACAATAAAATGTAAAAGTAAAGCAGAACTTTCCAGTAAGGCTTACCTTCTGTTGTGTACCTGACCCTGGGTTCAAGATTTCCATAAAGCAGGCTGGCTTTAGTCATATTAGCAAAAGTTCAACTCTTGATTCAAATCTGAAACTCTAAGAAGCCTGTTATTTGTGGATAGTCATTAAAATGACCCAAGGAAATCTGTAGGCAAGAAGGTGATTTACTGGGAGCTGGTCTCCATTGGTCTTTTCTGTCCTTTAGCTTCTAGCTTTATTCCTTCCTGCCTCCCATATTCCCTGAACCACAGTTCTCTCCACTTAGCACCATTTAAGTGTTCACGTGTTCATTTGGGGGCATGATGAATACTGAATATATGCAACAAGTATGCTCCTTGCATACTGAATGCAAAAGGAAATTTTGAAAATATGGCTCCATGGAAAAGCCATTCTTAGAAAATATCCTCCAAGTCCTTCGCAGCAAACAATCCTTCTGTTATGTGAAAAACTATTCCCTAATGTCTGAAAGCAAGGCATATTGGGGTTTAAAAAAGAGCTTCCTCGGTCACCTGGATTTCTCCAAAAACTATTCAACACAAATGTTCTAATATGAACAGTTCTCACTTGTAATATGGAACTTACAACCCCAACTCTCCTGCCCCCAGTTCCTCCTTCCCCACTTACTGGTGAGAACAAGTACTGTTTGACATTGTCATGGTACTTTACCTCTCTCTCTCTCTCTCTCTCTCTCTCTCTCTCTCTCTCTCTCTCTCTCTCTCTCTCTCTCGCACACACACACACACACACACACACACACATTCTGTACAGCTTTTAAAGAGGCATTTTTATTGAGTGCCTACTATGTCCCAGGCATATGCTTTATAGTTTCATTAGGAAGTTATTGTCATCCCCCTTTTATAGATGAGAAACCTAAGTTTAGGGAATTTGGGATACACGGCTAGTAAATAGAGGAATTGAGATACAAACCCACCTCTTACTTTTCTTCTTCGCCAGCCTGCCTCTTGCAGCACAACTATTAAAATGGTGCCTATGTTATTTTATATTCTGCTATTTTAAATTAACATTGTGTGATAGAATTATCATTTTAATAGAGGCAATAAAATATTCCATTTAGCATTCTTCTGCCATTAGACATTTAAATCATATAACTTTGCTCCAATTTTTCATTGTCCTGACATAAATATATCTTCATGCATATAGCTTTCATTTTCTTCTGAAAATTTTCAACCATGTTGTAGATTTTATTTTGTTTTCCTTTAAACAGCTTTATTGGAGTATAAAATTGACATCCAATAAATAACACATTATTAAAATGTACAATTTGGTAGATTTAGACATATATGTAGATATACACGAGGTCAGACAATTAAGTTCGCGAACTCACCCTAGGAAAAAAGTGCTACATACCTTATTGCTGAATATCACTATGGTCACCTTCCAAGTACTCCCCTTGGGAAGCTATGCACTGATGCCAGCACCTAGTCCATCCTTCAAAGCAATTTTGGAACTCTTTTTCTGGAATGGCCATCAGAGCTGTTATCGTATTGCCCTTGATGTCCTGAATGTCATCAAAATGTCTTCCTTTCAGTATTTCCTTTATCTTTGGGTAAAGAAAGAAGTCACTGGGGGCCAGATCAGGTGAGTAGGGAGGGTGTTCCAATACAGTTATTTGTTTGCTGGTTAAAAACTCCCTCACAGACAGTGCCGTGTGAGCTGGTGCATTGTCGTGATGTAAGAGCCATGAATTGTTGGCGAAAAGTTCACGTCATTTTTGTCTAACTTTTTCACGCAGCCTTTTGAGCACTTCCAAATAGTAAACTTGGTTAATTGTTTGTCCAGTTGGTACAAATTTATTATGAATAATCCCTCTGATATCAAAAAAGTTTAGCAACATTGTTGTAACAAGTTCGCAAATTGTCAGACCTCATACATACATACATATATATATCTGTGAAACTATTACTACAAGCAATATAGTGAAAAACTCCATCACTCTCAAAAGTTTCCTTGTGTCCCTTTGCAATCCCTTCCTGTGCCCTTTCCTGTCCTCCTCTCCCATTCACAGATAACACTTGTTTTGCTTTCTGTCACTATAGATTGGTTTGCACTATAAAGAATTTTCTATAAATGGAGTATATATACACTATGTATTTTTTGGTCAGGCTTCTTACAATCAGCATAATTATCCTGAGAATCATCCACGTTGTTGTAGCAATATCTCATTTTTAATATTCTTTTATATTCCTGAGTATTTCTTTGTAAGTATATACTATATTTTGTTTATCCATTCACAAGATAGTGGACATTTAGTTATTTAATTTGTTGTTACAAATAAAGCTGCTATGAACATTCATGTGTAAGTCTTTGAAAGAAAATATTCATTCTTTTCTCTTGGGTAAACACCTAGGAGTGGAATGGCTGGATGGATCGTATGGCACGTATATGTTTACCATTTTTTAAGAAACTACCAAATTGTTTTCCAAAGTGGTTGGACTATTTTATATTTCCACCCACAGTGTATGAGAGTTCATTGTATGCTTACCAATACTTGTTATTGTCAGTCTTTTTAATTTTAGCCATTCTAATAGGTGTGTAATACTATCACATTGTGGCTTTAATTTACAATTCCCTAATGACTAATATATTGACATATTTTTCATGTACTTATTTGCCATCCATATATCTTCTTTGGTGAAATATCTGTTCAAATCTTTTGACATTTAAAAAACTGTTACTAAAAAAATAAAATTAAATTAAAAACTTACTATTGATTTTCTATTTCACTGATTTTGACTCTGGTAATTTTTATTTCCTTATTTCTGCTTTTTTTTTTCTTTTTCTAGTTTCTTAAGGTGGAAGCTAAGGTTAAGACCTTGCTTTCTAATACAGGAATTTAGTATTATAAAATTTCCCCTAAGTACTGCTTTAAT
Organism: Rhinolophus sinicus; assembly: GCF_057876585.1. Lineage (NCBI taxonomy): Eukaryota > Metazoa > Chordata > Mammalia > Chiroptera > Rhinolophidae > Rhinolophus > Rhinolophus sinicus. The sequence continues at coordinate 60,102,968 of NC_142516.1, forward strand.
GGCATTCCACAAACTTTGATATGCTGTGTTTTCATTTTTATTCAATTCACCATACTTTCTAAATTCCCCTTTAATTTCTTCTTTAACCCATGCAGTAAAGTAGTCTATAAATTAGTTTCCAAACACTTGGGGATTTTCCAGAGATATTTCTGTTATTTATTTCTAATTAAATTCAATTGTGGTCAGAATACATATTTTGTATGACTTGAATCTTTTAAAATTATCGAGACTCATTTTACATTCCAGAATATGGTCTGCCCTAGTAAATGTTCTGTGTGCACTTGAAAAGAACGTACATTCTGCTTTTATTGGGTAGAGTGTTCTAAAAGTGCCTGCTTGTTCTATCCATTATTGAGAGAGGGTATTATCATTTCTGACTCTAATTATTGATTTCTCCTCACAATTTTATCAGTTTTCCTTCAAGTATTTTTAAACTTTGTTATCAGATGCATAAATATTTAGGATTATTGTGTCCTCAATGTAGTGGCCCTTTTAAATTATAAAATAAACTTCTTTCTCCTTGGTAATAGTCTTTGTTCTGATATGAAGATAGCCACTCCAGTTTTCTTTTCACTAGTTTTAGGATAGTATATCTTTTTTCATTTTTCTTCTGGAGGGTAAATTGGGATTGATTGCCTTTGGGAAGCAAAAATACAGAGAAGGATAGAAGTAAAAGGTGAAATCATACTTCATTGCTTATAAAAAGTACTGCAGGTTACCATAAGCCCTTTAATGGAAGTGTTGGTTGATTTTTGTTCCTTTCCATCTTAAGATAAACTAAATTTTATTGCTTAGCAGAATACAAGACCTATAAAAACTGTTCGAAATGAACAGTTACATGTGTAAGTTATGAGGATAGTATATTCATTTCCTGCATGATCCTGTTCTAAAGACTTGTAAAATTAATTTTAAGAAAATCATGGAAGTCTGGACATTATAGACATCCAGACACACTCTTCTATCAGTAAGTGTTCCCTCATGATTAATGGGGAGAAAGAGAAGGAAATCAATAAAGCAGTACTCTAAATTAAAAAATATGTTGAATCAGTATTCTCTTCCCCTTAACCAACCACATAAACAAATAAACAGAAACCTGGATGAGACATGGTACAATGACTGGAAAAAGTATCTTGGATGAGTCAAATATATCAACCCATTTACAGCTTTCTAAAATGAATTTTATATGATTTTAAATAGCATTTTTAATTGCAATGTACTTCCTATAACATAAAATTCACCATTTTAAAGTGTATACTTCAGTAGTTGTTAGTATATTCACTACCACCACTATCTAATTCTAGAACATTTCCATTCCCTCAAAAAAAAAAATTCATATAAATGGAATCACGCAATACATGACTTTTTGTGTCCATCTTCTTTCACTTATAATGTCTTCAAGTATATAGCGAATGTTATCATACTCATCATTCAAAGACATTTTCCTTGACTATAATAAAACCGCTTGCTCAAAGTGGTAATAAATATGTGAAATAATTACAAAAGATTCAACCTACAGTTTGGAATATGTACTCTAGTTCTAGTGCTGACTTCTTACCACTTTAACTTCTGAGGGCCTGGGTCTACTCTGTTGTACAAGATGGATGTTAGATGAGATAATATCAAAGTTATCTCTTTTTTATTTGTATTACTCCAGGAATCTCAAAGACACAAAGAGACATACTGCTGTCTTTTTGGGGAAAAAAAAAAAAAAATGTTGCAAAACCAATTAGTAGATTTGAAAATTTTAGTTCCTAACTTGATCTGGAGACAGGAAACTTGGGTTAGCCGCTATCAATAACACTTTGAGCTGAATATAAGCTCAAGAATTTAACACCAGTTTTGTAATCAGGAGAAAAATATAACGAAAGACAGCCTGAGCTGTCTGTATCAGTCCAGTTCTAAAAAGTGATAATCAATGGTTTCCTCTGTGACATCCGTCCTGATAAAAAGCTCCATGCTTAAAAAAAACTGTTAGAAACAAGCATATATGCACGATGCTTTTATATTTTTATTTGTTTTTCTCATTCACTGCAATATCTCCAGTATCTAGGGTAATGTCAGGTGCAGGTTGGCACTCCATATTCAATTATTTGTAAAATGAATGGTGGGTGAATGGATGGATGAGTGGCTGGGTAGATGGATGGAAGCCATATAACTAAAGACTGATCTCAGAGTTAAGGATAAAAAAGACATGTTGAGTTTTCTTTTCCATCCTTTCTAACAACGGGTAGAATAAATATAAAATGTTAAAAATTAAAAACAGTGGTTCAGAACTAGAAACGTTTATTTTATTAATTTTGATACAACAGTAGATACAGTACATTTAATATGTTGCTTTGTTGCAGAAATTAATCAGCACCAGTTTATGGTTTAAATTATACAGCACGTACTGTTAAGGAAAATATGTGTATATTGATTTCAGCTGTATTAAAAATAAATGAAACAGAAATGTAACTAATGTCACCTGGTTCATCTTTACCACTCCTTGGAAGGAGATAAAATAATTATATCATTTTTAAGTTTATGTATAGCAAATATATGTTGTATACATGTATGCTTTTGTTAAAGACCAAAAATCACCAGACTCTGAAAAGCTGCACACTATTTTGCTGGGTTGATGCCCTTGAATACAGTGGGTCTTTTCCTGAGTCCATATTCAAGTGTGGGGAGAAGAGCTAGGTGGCATCCTGGTCCTTCTTTCTGGTGTTCTCCTTCTTAACTACCATCAGTCCCCATCTCTTGCTATTCAACCCTTCCCTCTTCTATAATCTCCCAGTCCCGTTCTACCATTGCTCCATTTCCTTCCTTCCTACTCCCACCAGAAATTGAAGGGTGACAGTTACCAATCAAAGTGGAGAGAACCATGACAATCACTTACTTCTCCCCACACAGTCAAACCCAATCATGAGTAAAAAATGAAGGTCATGATGACCACTTCCCAGCATCCATACTTGCCTGAAATTTTATTTGTATCTTCTTTCAATTACTTGGATTTTACCACTTGATTAATGCCTTCATGATCAGGAATATTTTAAAATATTCTTCTGGTTGCTATAAAGATTCAAAATATTCTCTCTTTGTGCTCACATTGCAATTACACTTAAATATCACTGTCATTGCAAAATGTATAACAAAATCTACCAAGTCAACAAGATTCTACATACGAGTTGCCATGGTTCTGGATTTCCAGTTTTAAAGTTTAACATAGTTCTAGAGTTCCAGTAAGAAGAAGCGGCCCTTGAATTTCTCATTCCTTGAACTTTTACTTCCCACCCTAAGCTACAACGCTTGAAGTAAACAACTCTTTGTTTATCTGGCATCACACCTTTCCACACTGCAGAGACCAGCGGATCAGAGGGGATTGGAACTGGTCTGGAGAATGGATTTAACATCTTTTAGTTAAGCACCAGAGACTACTTGTGTCATACAGGAGACCTGTATATTATATCAGTCCAGTACCTCCTTGTGATAACTAAGGTAAGGAGCCTCCTGACTCCACAATGATGTTTAACTTTATTAAGAGGTAGAATGTCTAAATCTTATCCCAGCCTCTCTTTGTAAATATTTCTATTAACCAAAATATTGATAAATGAGCAGAAATAAAAAAAGCTTGTCATATTTTACATCCAGAAAGTAGAGTGAATTTCTTCAGTGTTTTAAAATTTCACCCAAGGTATTACTATAATAAAACCTACACCACAGCTTTGTCTACTTGGTAACCTCATTTTGATTCTGAAGTTACACGGGTGCTCATATAGCAAGTTACATTTGGCACAACCATATTTTTTAGTGATTATAAAAAGAGGAACATTTTGAGTAAATGTTTCAGAAATAAATTTCCAATTTCCTGTAATTAAAACTTGATTTCAGAAGGGTGTTCTTGTAAGGTTGCAACATGCTTCAGTGCTATAAAAATGTTTTACACAGATGACATTATAAATTAATAAGGTACCTTTACATTAGCGAATCAAGTTAATATGGCATTTCTACAAATATTAACTATTTAAGGGCTCAAAATTGTATCAAAATCCTTTCTGAGGATATAGGCTTTCAAGGGCTCTGTTTTCAGTATTATTTTTCTTTGTTTATCAGCCTTGTTCATTGGGACACTTCTGAGGAGGCACATTTTTCTTCCATATATTAACCATCACTTATATATGCTCTTTACTCCAAATGTCTTTGAGAAATGCTAGTCACTGCTACAAACACGAATGAAGAGAGGCTCATGTTACTTCAAATTTTTCATGAGTCTGTAAGGCTGGAGAAACCCAATAATTAGCCTTGGAATGGTACAATGCCAACATTCTTATTGGAAAAGGAGATATGTCTCATGAGTAGTGATGAGTAGACCTCTGAAGCACAGGTAGCCCCAGAATTCTTACCTGAACTAGAGATTTGCAGATGAGCTTCCATCAGCAAAATTCTTTCATCTAAAGCTTTCCTTTTTCGCCACAGAAAATTCTCCTTTTGATCCACAGCCTCTTATTTCAGGTTTCATATTTAAAAGGGCTCCAAAGGGACAAAGCGACCCTTTGCAGTTCAACCTTGATTTAATGAACTGGTAGGGTTAGTTTCACTCAGACTGAATAAGTAGAAGCACCTGCAATATTGATTTCAGAATGGACTCATTTAAGGTACTGGGACCGAAAAAATCCAAAAACCAGGAAATTGGTGCTGTCTGAGATACGGGGTGGGGTTGGAATGGGGATCTCCTGGAACAAGCAAATCTTGCACCATATAATACATCAGGCATTTATTTTGAAAGAGATTAAGATGCAAGAAGTATATCTCTTCCTGTAAGAAATATTCATTTATCAATATTCCTGGAACTATTCATTTATGTTCCTTATTTATTAGATAGAATCGCTCATACACTATGATGAAAAAAGAAGTACCAAGTCAGTTATGCACCTTATTTTCTATTGAGCAACCTGCACAAATCCAGTAAATAAATAGGTGAGAAATCCCACTGGGCACCTGTAAAGCCAGTTACATTTAGAGTTTCCTGGAGCACACATAATTGTGAGGTTTGCCCTTCTTACAGTCCTTTGTTTGCCATTTTCCTTGTCTTTGAACCAAAACACAGTTCTTGCCAGGCTTTGAACGTTGAGGGGGCCCTCTCCTCCAGTTGGTGAAGGTGACAGGTTCACCTCCAATCCACTCCCAGGAGCCAGCACGCACTTGGTCATTCAAACCTAATGTGAACAAAAGAATGTGCCAAAACATTTATCACATTAATACTTGGATATCATATCAGTCTATTGCTCTAAGCTCAGTAATCACATGTAAACTTGGTCCTACATTCTAAAACATGGAATAGGACCTGGGAATCCTATAAGATGTAACTAAGCACATAAGGCTTTGGGTTCAGGCAGAAGTAAATTCAAATCCCAGCTCCACCACTTGCTAGGTGAGCATCTTTAGGCAGGTTGCTTAACCACTCTAAGTTTTAGTTCCCTCACCTAAGAAATTGGAATAAAAATAGCATCACTAGGGCTGTTTTTGAGGGTTAAATAAGATATGTCAAATACATAGCAAATACAACTGTCTAATAAATGGCAATTATTGTCCGTATTATTCTACAGGTAGAACTTCTATATCAGGAACACGGATACATTCTTGTCTATTGTTCTTCTTCCTCATTATTTAAATGTCTTCGTTTTCATATGTGAAAGTAGCTTACTAAGTATTATTTTTAGTCTAGAGCTCAAGACTTTTTTCAATCTGTTACAATTCCAATAAAAAGCAGCTTTTCTCAACTTGTCTCTACTCCCACTGGCAATTTTTGCAAATTACACTTTAATGTTGTAAAGCTCTGGTAATTTTTCTTAAAGAAGCATTCCTCCTCCTCACTCTCCTTCAGAAGAGAAATAAAAAGAGTAAGTGGAGAAAAGGACCCCTCATAGCATGATCTGACATCTCCCAAACCAAATTTGACTGTGAAAACAGTCTTAGTTACATAGCATATAATCTCCCAACTGACTCTCAGTCAAGTATTTTGGGATAGAATAAAATGAACTAATTTTGGTTAGAAATAACCTGTCTTCTTCTGGACTGTTTCCTTGAATTATTGATCAGGTGATGCTATGCCTAAGTATTTTTGTGGGGATAGAGTCTTCAAATCAGTTGTTGTGGATGCAGAGAAAACTTAGCCTCCAACTTTAACTTAATACTCTCATAATTTCAGAATTTAGAGACTCAGTGAGTGTTAAAGAGATTTTGAGAAGCCAAGAATGGGTTTATTAGAGTTCCCTGAAACACAGTACCTTTAAGGCGAGATAGCAAGAATACTGACTTTGCTGAGCCCTGAGAATGCTCCTAGTTGTAAAGTGGCTTGAAAGTATTTGTATTATTGTTAAAATTGTAGAAAATATTAAAACTTCAGAAAATAAGTGTACCTGGAGGTACAACAGTTCTAATTGTTTGACACATTTCTTTTGTTGTTGTTGTTAAGTGTGTTTTTCCAGGGCCCATCAGCTCCAAGTCAAGTAGTTGTTTCAATCTAGTTGTGGAGGGCGCAGCTCACAGTGGCCCATGTGGGGATCGAACCGGCAACCTTCTTGTTAAGATCACCGTACTCTAACCAACTGAGCTAATGGGCCACCCCTGGCATATTCTTTTTATAAATGTATGATATGTGTACATGTATATAAATGTATAAATATACATATCTAATATATATGAATTTCTTTTTTATTCTAAATTATTTCATGCTTCATATGGCTATGGACTCTGCTTTGTTACTTAGTACCTTACCACAAATGCAATGCATTGCATATGTTACATAATATTCATCCAACATATATTTATTGAATGAATTAAGAAACATAAGGCATTTTGTCATGTCTTTAATATTTAATATCTTACAAAAGCATGAAATATTTAATATTCCTTCATACGATACACTATAATTCATTTCACCATCCTCTATTTATAGCTAATTCTAATTTTTTACTTTTAGAAATACCATTTGTTGAATTCTCTTACCAGTAAACAGAACCACATCCCTTAATATTTCTTTGAAACAGATGTCTAAAAATGAAAGTATTGTGTGATTAAGATGAGTTTTAAAAGATAGACTGTCCAACCATGCAACGCTGTTTGTTGTTATAAAACCACAATCATTTGGTCCACAGAAGAGAGATGTTCTCTTCATGTTGTGCCTCCTCCCTCAGAACAGCACAAATACTTGCCTATCCAAAAAGGCTCCCTTCCACTGAAGTCCCAGAGCCATCGCAGATGCTGCCTGGAGAGGACAGTTACAAGGCTGCCCAGGTGACTATACAAAAATGAATGAAAATGACAGCATCAGTGACAAGCAGTTCAACATTTCTGCTAATATGATACGCATCTCAAAATCAGTTTAATATAGAAAAAGTACACATGTAGAAAGATCTTTCCAAGATTTTAATACTGCATTTTTTTTTTTTTTTTTACTTTAATGAGTATCTTCAGGGTGGGGTAAGTGACCAGCAAAGAAAGTAATATTTTATTATAATATCTGGGCTTTGCACCATAAATTCAATAGGTTTGAAATATCTTTTTAGAAAATCAGCAACTGTTTTCTTATAAAGATTCATTAGCTGATGCCAAAATATTACTCCTCTCATAGGAAGTTTATCTCTAAATGGCAAAAATTTGGCAATTATCTAGTTAATGTAATCAGTAAGGTAAACCAAATAATTCAGATAAAATTACTTGAGGCCTACATTTTGAGCTTGGTGTGTTTAGTCAAATACTCTGATAACTGTGATCTTTTCATCATACTCAGTGAAATGAGTATGCCCTCACTGTCAAAACTTTATAAGTGGTATAGAAGATAAAACACCTGTTCTTATAAACATACATATTTTTCCCAAATAGAATTCTTTTTTATAAGTTTAAGGTATACAGCATTATAACTTGAGTTACATATATATTGTGAAATAATTACCACAGTAAATTAGCATACATCATTTCATATAAATACCAAAAAAGAGAAAAGAATGTTTTCCTTGGAATGCAAATTCAGGATTTACTCTCTAAACAATTTTCACCTACACCATGCAGCAGTGTTAGCTATAGTCACCATGTTATACATTACATCCCCAGTGTTTATTTGTGTTATAACTGGAAATTTGTACCTTTTGATTACCTTCATTCAATTCCCCTACCCCACATCCTCCATCTCTGGTAACCCAAAATCTGATCTCTTTTTCTATGATTTTTATTTTTGTTTTTTGGATTTTTTTGGATTCCACAAGTAAGTGAGATCATACAGTATGTCTTTCTCTGTCTGACTTAATGCCCCAAGGTTCATTCATGTTGTTGCAAATGGCAAGATTTCCTTCTTTTTATGAATGAATAATAGTCCATTGTGTGTATATATACACCACAGCTTCTTTATCCATTCATTCAGCGATGAACACTTAGTTGGTTTCCATGTCTCCACTATTATAAGCAATGCTGCCATGAACATGAGGGTGCAGATATCTCTTCAACATCGTGTTTTTGTTTCCTTTGGATATATTCCCAAAAGTGGAGTTGCTGGGTCACATGGTAGTTCTATTTCTAATTTTCTGAGGAGCTTCCATACTGTTTTCCATAGTGGCTGCACTAATTTACAATCCTATCAACAGTGTACAAGTTTTCCTTTTCTCCACATCCTTGCCAGCATTTGCCATTCTTATTTTTGATGTGAGACATTCTAACAGTCATGATAATTCTTTATGCATTAGTTTTGCTGCTAGCTGAGTTATTTCTATAAGCAATATTTGATTATATTTAATTCCCCAGCAGTACTCATTAAAAGCTCTTTTAAAATGCTTTAAGAGACAATAGATAATTATTTTCTTTTTCTCCTTTTTTATAATACAGAAAGTGTCAAACAGGAAACCAAGTTAGTACGATTTTCTTGCCTGGTTAATAACCATTGATATTTTTAAAAGTAGGAAACAAAATTAGTAAAACTTGTATAAGTTTAGACAACTGTTGAATTGAATTTTAGTCATTTTGCCTATGTCTTTCTGAACTTCATATCCATTTTTTTGCTTTTCCAGATCACATACAGTGAACATAATTTATCCATTTTTTGATGATTTTTTTCCCCTAACACCAGTGCTTTACTGTTCTATAATTCAGTGGTGACTTCTGGACCTTCCAAGATATGTAAGGATCTTTACTCCTTTTCTGAATGGTCTTAGGCTGCCGGATTTGGGTTTTGTGACTTGTCTGACCTCATTATGTACTGTTAGCTCCTGTCTGACAGTTCAACAGATACGATACCACATCTTTTCCCTTATTCCTCATATTCAATACGGTCATTCTTCCTCATATCCAACATGCTGAGAGTTTAGAACAAGGAATATCACATATATGCTAAATACAGACAGAGGGAAGACTTGAGCAGCTGCCTCAGTTGATATGGCGTATTGAACAGAGCGTAGGAACAGAGCGTTCCACTTCCTGCTCTGCCCCTAATTCCCTAACAGATGCAACTCCTCACCATCATCAGGACGTAACGGGTTTTATTTAGCATCTCCTCCTGCTTTAAGGTTCATGAAACTATCATTAAATGAGACTGTAATATCTATTTTAGTTGGTCAAGTATAAGTTTGATTTCCTTTTTGACTCTGAGAAGAAAAAGTCCCAAAAAAGCAAGATGAGAAAATAGCTGTTTAGCATAGGTAAAATGTGAGGTTATTTATAAAAATAAATAAGTTATTTATAAAAATAATAGGCATTTATATGTTGATTATTTTATAAACATCATTCCTTTTATGCTCACATACATATAAAGTACAGTGAATATTAGATAGATATGTATATAGAGACATAAAAATAAAACATAGAGACACAAACAAAACTCTTTTGACAGCTTTGAAATTTGAAGGCATTCAAAGTGTAGTATTAAAAACAGAAACCTTAATTTTCCTAGTTACAGAAATAAACATTTACTTCTTTGAAACTTTTTGATTAAGTATAGATATATTTCAGAGTAACTCTTTAAGGATAGGTCAGCAGGGGTTCCAGACATTCCTGTGGAAAAACAAAATGGTTTCATAGATAATGATCTATAATAATACAATTACCAAATGTACAATGACTGCCTAAGGAAATGAGCAGATGAGATTACAATATGTAAATTCAAGAAATACCTAATCTAGGAGTCTAGCTCCTCTGGGTTAGAGAAATAATAAAACACCAATGGGGAGGAAAAGAGATTGGAGATAAAGATTGACTTGAGTTAGTAGTGATCTGATTAGGGATAAGGGATAAAGTAAAATTTGCTGTTTTTCTTGAGACACGGGTGCTGTAAATTACCCTATGTAAAGGATCTTTAGGTAGCAAGGGAGCCCAGGAAAACATAGCCCAGAATTGAATAACGGTCCCTGAGACCAAATCAAAGATATACTAGATGAATATTAATTCTAATTATAGAATCTAAAACCAGCTCTAAAAATACTTATGCAATATTGAAATGATAAATTTTACATCACAGAAGGAATTGATACTTCCAAGAGGAATACTTATTTTCAAGCCAAAGAGGTTGGAGAAAAAAAGAATAAAATGACCCTGAAAAGTAATTGGTGAAGGGAAGCAGGGAGGCCCACAGGATGAATAAAAACATTTTGAATGGTGGGGAAAGTCTTGAGGTTCAGAGAAAAACTGTACTGAGGAGGTAGCCTTGCTGCCCAAAAATGTTCCTCTTAGAATGACTGATTCAAAGGAATATGGAGATCTTTTATTTTTCTATTAGTTTGCTTTTCATTTGCACCTAGACAGTTTCTGAAATGCTTATAACTAGTATTAACTATTTTTAGGGTAATCATTGTTGTCCTTCTGAAATAAAGTGCATATTGAAGTATCATACAGATGTAATCAGACTTAACATTCATATCCATCCTTTCCATTAAAATTTTAAAATTAGAAGCTTTTTATGATATTTAAAATAATCTCACACCATATATGTTTTCTTTGCCTCTCTTACATACCCTGGAATACTACCAGAAATGGTATTTGACAGATGTTTTAATTTCTGGACCAATATGGTGAATTGACAATGTGCAATTTGAGTTTATATTACCGATAAATATATAATTAGTCACATAAAATATGAGAAATCTCCAACTGTCCTTAAAAATTTTCATTTCTTCTGAAAACTTTCTCAGTTTTACATGTAAAAAGAAGTATCTGTTCCACAGCTTTAAACAATTCTCTGAGAACAGAATTTATAAAAATAACTTCAAAATATATGAACAAATTAGTTTTTAACCTATTTATAGTATCATGTTTGATCTGCTAGATATGATCAGTAATCTCCTTGAATTAATAGGACAGATGGAAATTTTACAATTTAATTATAATAGTTTATTTCAGAATAAAATATCTTTCTATTTATACTATCTCCAAGTGTAATTTATGTGTTACATATTTAATCAAGAAATATTTCTTGTAACTCATATTATTACATTTAGATACACAGAACTTCTTAATTGAGCCTATAATAAGACATCAACTCCACAAAAGCTAAATACTGTCATTTAAATTCAGCGATGTTTACATCCTTGATAGAGCTTTGTGGGAAGGGAATATGGAGGAAATTATCAGGACAGTATGACAACTTTAATGGTGTAAAATGCAGGGTTTTAGGACTTGACATATAGGACAACTAAATGTAGAGAGTTACGGTGTCTATATCTCTGAAGCTCATTGATGAATGAGGAGTGATTTCGTTAAGTTGTGGGGCCAAGACTGGGGGATAATACTTAAAAGTGTGGTCTGATCTACAATAATGTCCTAATAAATATTTGTTGAATGAATGAATCTATAAACTCAGAACTTGATTGTATCTTAGGTTTACCCTGAACAGTTACTTTGATTCTAATCCAAAGGAAACTTAGAATCCATAACTTAATAAAAAATCTTAATTTGTCTTTGTTGTGAAAGATACAAAATTAACCCATAGTTTTGAAAACCTACTTCAGGTTAGTCCCATACAAAGTTAAAATAGGTGTCCTTGTCAATTCACCTGAGATAAGATATCCCCTATGCTTATGGAACTAATTCTGGAGAGTATAATAGAAAAGTAAGTCCTTACTGTTCCTTTTACTTGCTTGTATGACAAAGCACAAGTGATATTGCTTCCCCGAACCCCTTGATTTTATCTGTAAAAGGTAGATAATAATGCCAGCTTTCCTCGCTAAGGTGATGGGAGGATCAAACAAGCTAATACACAGAGTGTGACAAAAAAATTTATACACTGTTTAAAAAAGGAAAAAACTATTCCAATTATAATACTCAATATATACCAACAACAAAAGATGACTCCTGCAATTACTAGAGGTGCTCAAAGTGGTTACCATCAGCATCAAGACACTTCTGATTATAGCAAACTACTGCTTGAGCAACATTGACCAAAGTGTCCACTTGCATACATTTTTTTGGTACCCCTATGTATGAAGAATTATGTAAACTATAGAATGCAATATAAAAGGAAGGGCATTATTGGCAAAGACACCTGTAGAATTAGGTCAGGCTAGTATGAAAGGGTCACAGCATGAAGGTGCTTCAAACCAGGTTGCAGATGAAATCCTAGGTTAAATGCAAGAGGAAGTAGCTAGGCTTTTAAGTTAATTTGGGCCTTAAATTTATTATTGGGATAAGTAAATTGTACAATATTAATAGATACATGAAGAACCCCTTTTATAACTAGTCTTACCATTAAAACCCAGATGCAATTAGATCAATTAGATGGATCAATAAAATAAAATAAACAGAGAGAGTGAGGGACTAATATAGGGTTGTCAACATGAAAACATCAACAGTATTACTATAAGTTGCCATTGTTTCATAAGAAATAATTTTTGACACCAAAAAACTAAAAGAATAAAAGAATGATTACCTTACACAAACATCGATGAATGGATGGAAAGATAGTACTCAATACACATTCTCATTTTTCTCATCACATTAAGAACCAGGTAAAGCTTTATTATACTCACAGTCCCCTAGATTTCCTTGCGCTATCTTTGAGAACTACCCAAAAATGAACAATAAGGCTGCTTTCAAACTTGAGGTTTGGGGGTTCTATTGCTCTGTTCATCTATATTTTACCAATAGATCACAGCAGCAATTTGAGCTTGATAACCTTGGCTAGAGAATAACTGCACTTCTGTACTTGCCCTGTTCATTACTGTCAGTAGAGAAACTGTATCTTCCCATCTGTAGTATGTTGCAATCTTCTTGCTAATTGTGAAATCAAAGCCCTTTCCTTAAGGAGGAAAAAAGACCTATCCCACTATTCCTAAGGCAAACTTTAAATAAAGGTAGGACCTCTGAACCTTGGACCATCAGAAAGATGAACAAGTGGGTCCTAGAGGAAATTAATCCCAAAACATTACTGGAGGCAAAAATGACAAAACTGAAGCTGTCCTACACGGACACATCATGAGAAGACAGCGTTCTTTGGAAAAGACAATAATTCTAGGGGAAAAAAATAGAAGACAGCAGGGAGAGAAGAAGGCCCAACATGAGATAGATTGACTCCATGAAAGAAGCCATAGGCATGAATCTGCAGGGGCTGAGCAGGGCCGTGAGGACAGGAGGACAGGAGGAGAGGCCGTGTGGACATCACTCATTCACTGGGTCTCAAGGAGTCAGAGCCAACTCAATGACCCGTAACAACAACAAGGGTGCCTGGTTATTTCGGTGGAAGAATGTCTTAATTGTTCTTTCACATATAGCATTATGGGAATACTGAAGTATGACAATTAGGATCGTGAACTTGTTACAATGATGTTGCTAAACCGTTTTTTAAAAAATATATATCAAAGGGATTATTCATTATGAATTTGTACCAACTGGACAAACAGTTAACCAAGTTTACTATTTGGAAGTGCTGAAAAGGCTGTGTGAACAAGTTAAACAAAAATGACCTGAACTTTTCACCAACAATTCATGGCTCTTATATCACAACAATGCACCAGCTCACACAGCACTGTCTCTGAGGGAGTTTTTAGCCAGTAAACAAATAACTGAATTGGAACACCCTCCCCACTCACCTGATCTGGCCCCCAATGACTTCTTTCTTTACCCAAAGATAAAGGAAATATTGAAAGGAAGACATTTTGATGACATTCAGGGCATCGAGGGTAATATGACGACAGCTCTGATGACCATTCCCAAAAAAGAGTTCCAAAATTGCTATGAAGGATGAACTAGGCACAGGCATCAGTGCATAGCTTCCCAAGGGGAGTACATCAAAGGTGACCATAGTGATATTCAGCAATGAGGTATGTAGCACTTTTTCTAGGATGATTTCGTGAACTTAATTGCCAGACCTCATGTATGTATTTAAGCAATGATTATCCATAAGATTTTTTAAAAATTTTAACTTATTTTATACCACCAAGTAATCAAAAAAAACTTCAGGCCACTGACTAACCTCTATAGTACCTTATACTTAGGACTTGAAATACAATCAATGAAGGATGGTTGATTTGACCAGTTTTTAAATATACTTTTGAAATATTCTATTAGCTTTTTAAAAATCTAAGTATAATTTACATGCAAAAAATATGCATAAATTTTAAAGTATTCAATTTGATGATTTTTGACCATAGTATATATATTTATGTCAACAACCAGCCAGAGCAAAAGATTGAAGAGTTCCATCACTCTAGTCACACCGCAATTCCTGCCAGAGATAGCTGTTTTTGTATTTCTAACACCAACTAATAGGTTAGTTGGGCTGCTTCCTCTGTACATAATGTTTTTGAGAGTTATCCACCTTGTTGGAGGTTTCAATAGTTCATTCCATTATTGTTTATAAAATAATTTATCAAAAAAATTATCTACAGTATTCCCTTTTGATGTAGAAAATATAAACAACTCCTATAAATCAGTACCAAAAAGACAAATGACCCAAACTATTATTATTATGAAAAAGGTTGCTATGGGGGCCGGCCCAGTGGCTCAGGAGGTTAGAGCTCTATGCTCCTAACTCCAAAGGCTGCTGGTTCAATTCTCACATGGGCCAGCAGGCTGTCAACCACAAGGCTGCCGGTTCAATTCCTCGAATCCCACAAGGGATGGTGGGCTGCGCGCCCTGCAATTAACAATGGTAACAGAACCTGGAGCTGAGCTGCGCCCTCCACAACTAAGATTGAAAGGACAACAACTTGACTTGGGAAAAAAAAAAGTCCTGGAAGAACACACTGTTACCCAATAAAGTCCTGTTCCCCTCCCCCAATTAAAAAAAAAAGGTTGCTATGAAATTTTTGTGGGAGTGCCTTTTTAGTTGCTAAATGGGGATGCTGCCCAATTCATGAATGCTTAATAAAGCCAATTAGATCTCCAAATTTAAAAAAAGAAAGAGACAGACAGAGAGAGAGAGAGAGAGAGAGAGAGAGAGAGAGAGAGAAAGGAAGGAAGAAAGAAAAATAAATTTTTGTGAATGCCTTTTTATTTGAACACATATTTTTATTTCTCTTGGGTAAATACCTAGGGTAAATTGGTAGGTCACAGGATAGATGCATGTAACTTTTTAAGATACTACCAGACAGTTCTACGAAGTGGTAATACCATTTTACACTTCGACCAACAATACATTAGAATTCCATTTGCTCTACAACATTTGGTATTGTCAGTCTTTATGATTTTAACTATTCTAGTGCGTGTAAAGTGATATTTCATTCTGATTTTCACCTGCTTTTCCCTGATGTCTAATGGTGGTGAGCACCTTTTCATGTACTTAACGACCAATTGTATATCTTTTCTTGTGAAGTCTCCAAGTCATTTGCTATTTTTTTGTCAGGTTGTCTTTTTGTAATTAATTTGTAGGAGTTGTTTGTATTTTCAAGATTCAAGACCTTTATCAGATATATGATTTGAGATTAGCTTTTCCCAAATGTGATTTGTCCTTTCATTTTCTTATTAGCGATTTTAGATGAGCATAACTTTTTAAATTTGATAAAGTGCAAGATCTGACTGATATCCACCAGGGACTTCTCTAGTCTCAATTTACAGCCATGTGCATATTAGCCTAATTGAATTGTTTTGGATAATATCCAGGTACGCAAAACAGGAGGGTCAGGGGTAGTTATTTATGCATTTTTAAAGTCCTTCTGAACTAGGTTAATTTTGTTGTCATTTTTGAACCACAAGCCATCCTTCATTGAGTGTTCCATTACCCAGTGACACTTTGTCCAACCTGTCTGGTTTCATAATCATCAATGCCCCTTATGTTATCATAGGTCTGATGCTAAGACCTTTCATTGCTATATTTTCAAATCAATGAATAGGAATTCCTATTTAATGAAAAAAAAGCTAGAACCTGCAATGCTGCTGACTCAGAAAATCTCCTTCTGACTTTCTTCAAAAGATTGAGATGGAGAGGCTAAAAAATAGAGTTGTGGTAGTGCTATAATCTTAACATAAAAGAGCTAAATCAAAGGTCAGTCCCAAATCCATTCTGAACTTCAGAACTCTCTCTGGCCTCCTAACAACGCCAAGGGTAGGTATTGGACACCCAACACTTGAATGAATGAAGCACCCCTACAGTTCCATGAGAAAATAGAGAAACAGTAGGAAAGAAGACAGTCAAATTTGAAACAAGGTTTCTTACTGTTCCCTGCAAGCTTGGGCAGCTGTGCTCCAGGTGCCTTGTTGCTCTGTGATCAAGGAGTGGCAGTAGCCTGAGTGATGGTGCCACCCAGCTGGGCAGGATTTGTCTTCTACCTCCTGAAAAATAGTTGCCCATGTTCACATCATAATGGTCTTCACAGTCTACAGCCTGTTCTCAACATAAAGAATCCTATGAGTCTCCTAATTTAAATAGAGTAGCTTTGTCACCAGAAAGGAAGTCAGCCCTAATCCCAATTCTCCACCTTGAGAAATACAATGGCTTCTTACAGAAAACACTACTAAAGTTGGCAATGTTTCAATTCTATACCTGTGGCATTCTGATAATGAAACAAATTATTTTTAAATTGTATTGATATAACCAGTGTGTTCATGTGATTTTTAAAACACCCCTGCATCATTTTTCCCCCTCGTCTTTAAAGTGTAACAAGGGCAGGAAGAAGTAGCATGAGTTGACAGATCATTTCCTCCCTGCCATCTTACAAGGTACGATCAAACAATACAGTGAATGTTTAAATTGAAAAAGTTTGTTACAGTAAAAGACACATTGCCATTAATCCCCTTCAAAATACTCCTCCTCGCTTCGAACACACATATCCCATGGTTCTTATCACTTTCTGAAGAAATTCTGGAAATCTTTCGTGTTTTTAGTAGTGCTGCCATGGCTGCCTCGATGCCCTGGATCATCTTTATTTTGGGGAAGAGCCAGAAGTCACATGGTGTCAGATCTGGTGAATAAGGTGGATGAGGACACACTGTAATGCTTTTATTTGACAGAAATTGCCATAAACCAGAAGCAGTGTGTGACACGGAGCATTGTCATGATGGAGGATGATTTACGGCACACTTTATAACATACCTTCTCTCAACCAGAGTTCACACCTGACTGACTGTTACTAAGGTTCGATATGCTGCTTCTTGTATTGAAGATCTTGCCTTTCCGTTGGATGGCACTCGGCAGCAGCATTCACTGTATTTGTTGATCACAATGGAAAGGCTCCATGTCACACATGGCTTCTGGTATATGGCAATTTCTGTCAAATAAAAACATTATGGTGTGTCCTCATCCACCTTATTCTCCAGATCTGGCACCAAGGGACTTCTGGCTCTTCCCCAAAGTCAAAATGACCATGAAAGGAAAACGTTTTGAATCGATACAGGACATCGAGGCAGCCATGACAGCACAACTAAAGATACTCACGAAAGAGGACTTCCAGAACTGCCTCAGAAAGTGGCAAGAACAATGGGATAAGTGTGTTTGAAGTGAGGGAGAGTATTTTGAGGGGGAGTAACAGCAATGTGTCTTTTACTGTAATATATATATTTTTAATTTAAACATTCACCGTATTGTTTGATCATACCGCATATCGCAGGGCATATGGCAAGTAAAGGTATTTGGCAATTCAGCCTGTGTCCAACCTTGGTTTGGGGGCTCCAAGCTTTCCAGGCAATCCCATTGCACTTATACAGCTTTTGGAGGCTTTCTTCAAGGTGGAAGAGTCCTTTCAATTCCAGTGTGCAGTTCTTTGGAAATGTGGGCAAATGGCTCTATAAGAAGGAAAGACAATTGAAATTTAACTTAATGTACAGTGATGACTGACTTACCTCCTTTAGGTCTTCATTTGTTGAGTAGCATTTGTGTTGAGTAAACTGTCCTTAAGCTTTATGGCCCAGCAAACAGCTTGCTGTAAGGTGAATAGGAAGAAAAAGATTTTCATACCTGTCTGGGGAAGTGTGAGTCAGTTGTGGATTCCACCTTATCTGCTTGAGGCAGTTCTGCCACTTTGATTGTCTTTTGTGGCTGACTAATAATGGATACTTTGGTGTTTCCTCTGTGAGCTGGGGACCTGTCATCCTCCAATTGCAGGGAAACCATTCCATGATACTGAGGAAATCAACAAACAATAATAAAAATAAAATAAAAAAACACCAAGATAGCAAACAAAAAGATTTGTTGTAAAAATGAGCAATTCAAAAACTGAATAAAAGCAAAAAGTTGTTTATTTTTCTGACCACCCAATCCTCTAAAACAAATTTCAAATCAAGTTTTTGAAATTTACAGTGTTTCCCCGAAAATAAGACCTAGCTGGACAATCAGATCTAATGCGTTTTTTGGAGCAAAAATTAATATAAGACCCGGTCTTATTTTATATAAGACCGGGTCTTAATATAATATAATATAATATAATACCAAGTCTTATACTAACTTTTGAGAAATTTATAGAAGACATAAAAAAATAGATTCAGCAAATATTTTTATCCATAAATACAAGAAAGTTAGCAATTCTCTCAAACTATACTTACATTATAGATGATGTCTGTTCCATTTCTATAAACAGAGGATGGATGAACCTGAAATTAACACAGAACAAAGTTGGCTTGAATAATCATTAGCAATAGGGTAAAACCCATCTAGTAAGATCCTGTTAATATTGGAAAAATTTTTAAAACATATGTTTCTCAAAATCTTCCATGCCCAAATCATTGGACTTTTAAAAATCACTGGACCTAATCACAACTTATCAATGTTGATGCATATATTCATAGCCCCAGTTAGGGAGAAAAGACTTTCTTATTTTGTTGGTACATCTACAGTACACAGAGGTCCAAGAACACACACACACATACTCATGATTGTGTGCCTGGTTAGAATGCTACGCTATAAAGTCAAAGCCATGGTTTCCACACTCAAGTAGATTGCTTAATCTCATTCTATTCTAGGGCCACTGGTCATTCCCTGTCTTGATCACAAAAAGAACCAAAGCAGAAATCATCTGGATGAGTCAGTATATCTATCACCTCAAATGAATTGGGGCAGCATTATGTTATTTGTATTAGGTTGGTGCAAAAGAAATTGCAGTTTAAAAGGCAAAAAAACAATTGCAAAAACCGCAATTACTTTTGCACCAACCTAATATATACCAAAGGGACTTCATGACCATGCGAGGAACCATGGCCCCCACTCACTGGGAGAATCAAAACAGCTTCTTCAGTGTTTCAGAATACTTGTTAACATTAATAATAACTTTAGATTCTTTTGATATGTACCCCTCACATCAAATCCCCAAAGTTGCCCATCCTTACTGTTTTGCCATTCCCTTGGGTCCTAAGCTTTAGTCCATAAAGATCTGTAGAATCAAAGCCCTGTGGGGTGTCTCCCCTGGCAACGGCGAGCCGCTTGGAAGATGGAAGAGGTCTTCTTTCCAGATGAAAAGAACCAGAAGTGGTGTGTGAGGAAGACCCTGGGAACAGCGGGGGCCAAATGCCCTTCTTCCATGCTTTGTGCTTGTTTGGGTTGAAGGAATATGAAGGATGGCACTGTCCTGGAGGCATGTAAGATGGCAGGTCAGTTCATTTTACACAAACAGATAAGTGATCACATCCACACAGCCCCTGGAGCAGCTTGTCATTAAACTTAGATGGATGGTTTTCCCACCAGATGTTGCCTTTTTGCCATTTGCCAGGAACTCCTTTAGTCTTCATCAGTTTCCATCCAGGAAAGCTGTGCCCTTCTGCACAGCTACAGGGTGATTATAAAGTCATGAAATTGATTTCACAAACCACAGATGAAAATCACTCTGTGGGATTTTATAATCATATCATATGCTTTTACCACAACAGCCTCACTTCTCTTCATATTCTAGTATTCCTCAATATATCAGGTATATTCACTGATCAAGTATCATTCCACAAACACTTCCAAGTTATTATTCTTTCCCCAGTCTCCTAGAGGTAGAAACTGAAATTGTTTGAACATATCAGTGAAATCAAGTAACAGTTTTAAAAATTAGCATTCAACCGCTACAGGACAAAGATCCAGTAAATCTTAATGGAGCTACTTCTATTGGAAACATTGCCAATTAGTATGAAAATAATCTAAAACCAGAACCCCCGTCTGGATATTTTGTACTTCAAGTGTAAAGTGTGTACTTCATGTGCTTTATGTACTTGATGTACATAAAACAGAAAATTCTACTGAAAAAGAAATAAATTTAGTGAGGAAAGGTGGTGGGGAGAGATGCTGTGAAAATGTGAGTATTATAAAAGAAAAAGAGGAGGAGATAACAGATTTCAGATAAGGAAAATATAGGGACTACAGGGTATAACAGGTATAAAAACAGGGATATAAGAGCAAGCATGGTACCTGGGCAGTTGTCAAATGCTAAATAGACAAATAAGTACAAAGCATTTGGCAGACACACACACACAAAAAAAATCAAAGCACCAAGGACTTTGGTTGGTTTTTGTTTTATTGAGTTCACAGGTTGTTCTTTAGCATATACTACCCAGGAACTATTATATTTGGCTCTGCAACCCAAGGTTATTATTCATTAATATTTTCTAGCTGCTCCTGAATCCCCAAGCCAGCTGCATCTTTCACATCTATTTTTCTCCCATTCCTTCCTCTTTTACGTCTTTCCTAGTCACATTCCATTGGGGTCTCAGATTTTAGGCATTCAGAGCTCTCTTTAACAGAGGAAGATAATTACAGCCCTACAAACTCTGGGGAAAAATAATTGTCGATTGATTCTCACCAACATTGTTTCCCCCTTGGTGAGAACAACAAACCGGTAGGAAAAAAACCAACTATGGCACTGACTTGTTGCTTTTCTGAACCGATAGTTCTTAGCAGGAGGAAAACTGCATGAAGCAGAAACCAGAATAAAGGGCCTACATCATGGCTGAGGTTGCTTTCTTGACAAGAAATTAAGCATTTTTGATGTGAAGGCATTATCAAGCACATTGGCTGTTGAAAGCAAGCAGCTACAGTGCCAGGATTGCTCCTGATTTCAAGATGAGGATCAAAAGAATACCTCCTTTTGAGTCCAAAATTTTCACTGCAGCTTTTGTCTTTGTGCCAAGAACTGCATTCACAGGGGAGTTCAGAATTACTTCAAAGACCTCATCATCTTCCTCTAATCCGTCATAGGTAATTGCTATATTCCACATCTTAGTTGACATTCCTACAAGAAGTAAACATTTTAATTACTCTTTAATTGCTATTTCAATCACCTAGGTGTCAGAGAAATATATTAATTAACATGTCTACAGCTAGACTGCAGTATCCTGAGTGAGCTATTGTACTGCTACCAGCTCACTCACGTCCTGCTGTTCTCCCAAATAACATGAAAAGACCACATTTGTTCCTGGACAATGATGATTCCGTTTAAATGCAAACACTGTAACAGAAAAAAGTAAGCTGCATTTTGCAAGGGATGAACAAAAAAACGGTTAGTAGATGAGATCCAAGACTTAATTTTTTCCCAACCTGCCCCTTCTCTTCTTAGGAATAAACAAGTACTGCAATCTAAAAAGCTTAATAGTTTCAAAACTCTTAAGATGTTGATACAGACAGTTAGAAGTGATTATCGGATGGTACTTTGTGCTATTCATGGAACCCTTGAAATGATTGATTTCTACAGACAGCTGCTTCTATCGGCTGCCCCACTTCCTGAGATCCTTCTAGCCTGCAAATTCTTTTGCTGATGATGTCATACTCAGTAGTTTGATAGTCTCCTAGAGAGAATTTATGGGATGGGAGTTGTAGAAATAGACTGAGCCCTCTTGTTTTTTTCTCTGTCTGCCTCTGTTTGTGGAGTTACAATCAAACTTGGTTTATAGTAACTTTGTGAACATAACACAAAACCATTTGGATTATTCAAACATATCCCCAGCCAGCCTACCACCACTCAGACAGGAAGCAAATCAACCCCCGAAACACAAAATATTAAAGGTGGGAGAAACTTCTGAGACTGTCTAAAGCTGGCCATTTTCCATGATGTAGATTATAGGACATACCCCTGAGTTTATTTTTTTAAAAAAAAAGTGGTGGCAGGAAGAAAAGAAAATACCTGTTTAGTGGAGAAAGAAGGCTCAAGTTTAAGAGGAAAACAAAGACAATAAAGTTATGGTTTAACCTTCTAGGACTAAGTTTTGAAAACCTTACTCCTTGGCTATTTGAGTGCTTTTATTCCTATCAACCCTTTTATATAAGGAGTTAAACATTTCATTTCTAGCCTCTGAGAATCTGAGTACTTTTCTCTTTGCAGATTTTTTCCGACAGATTTGTGCCTCTCAGTGGTGCAGTTTATATGATGGCCTCCTTCCTGAAGGTATGTCGTTATACATTTCATGATCTAATCAAAGTCTCATCTATTCACAGCCGAATCCAATGGAAAGATGAAACTGTTTACTTACCCTTCACTTGGCTGCACTTAAAAGGAAAAAAAAAAAGTATTTGACATAATTGTATTAAAAAAATAAGCTAACAGCTCATTTGTTAGGCTTTCAGTATCAACTGAGTTCTTAAAACAACGACTTTCATAGTCTTTGCAAAAACAGAAGCTGAAGCAGCTAATATAAAATATTTTATAAGTCCCACCCCATGGATGGATAAATCAATTCATCAAAATACATTAATTTGTAACTATTATGTAATTACCTTTGCTTTCGATGCTATGGAGAATACCAGAGGTATAACATAAGCAAGCCCTGACATAAAGGAATTTAAAACTTCTTCGAAGAGACAAGATGTATGGACCAGAAAAGTCAATTATTCAAGGCTATGTATGACTAGCTTCCAAAAGACACACAATAGATGGTACGTACTACATGTATGTGGGCTCCAGAGGTGGAAGGATCTGGAGGGAGGAAATGGGAAAACAACAAAAGCAAAGGCAAGAGGATAGCAAAGCAGAAGCCTTGGTCAGGGAAGGCTGAGCAGACTAGCTGGTAGGAATAGAGAGGGCACAGAAGTGACTAGGAAATGGCAAGGCCACAGTAGCAGTTTGTAGCCAGATTGCCCACAGTCCTGGACACTAACTCGGTGGCTGGATTCAGACTTTAAACCAAAGGCAACAGGGAAAACTCTTGAAAAACGTACATCTTGGAAAAAATGAAACTGAAAGTGTTATGTGGGGAGATTTAGGGGCCCAGGCAGAGAAGCTGCAGTAATAAACAGACAGCTGCAGTAATAAAACTGGCATAAAGAGATAAGAGGCTGGACAATGAAGAAAGCATATGAAAACTAAGATTTTCACTATTCAGAGAACTATTTTGACTCTCAAAGCCCATGGAGTTAAGCAGTGTTCAAATAAAAATCCAACACAAAAAAAATATTTCCAAGCCTAACCAATTGCCCTCTTGCTGTAAGAATTTTTTAAAATTATAGTACATCTCCTTTCCCCCGCCCACCCCTAGAAAACCTTACAATTTTTTGTAAGACATTATGGAGTAGAAACAGATGGTTAGAAAAAATCTATTCCAAGTTTCATGTAAGTGCTTCTGATTTGTTTGCCTGCATTTCAACTTTGTTTCTATGCCTACCAGGTGTGCACATAGAACCAACTTTTTTACATTAATGAGATTGGAAGTAAGACTTTCTTGCTTTTTCTTTTTCTTCCTTTCCCACTTTCAAGGTGCAAAGTATTTGTTAAATTACTGAGATTATAAGTATTTTCAGAAGGCTTGAACTGGCCCCATGTTCCCATAAAACAAAAGGTGCTGAAGAGGAGAGAGAAGGTGTCATTTTATGCAGACATGTCCCACTTTACAGAGTAGGTCAATTCCTGCATATTTTCCTGCAAAGCAGATTTCACCATTGAAAGACATTTTTCTTGATGTTTTTTAGTAAATACCACATTCGAGATCTGTTCCTTAGGGAAATATTTTGACTGTTAGGAATGATGAAGTCTCAACTAAGAATGTGGCAAACCTTTCAAGAACACATATTTTAAAAGAAAACAATCGTTTTCTTAAGAATATTTACACTTAAACTCAAGGTTAGTCACAAAAGCTGAATATAAAGTAGTCAGGATTAGTTTTTGGCTTGGTACAATGACTACAAGGCAAGCTTACTTGAGTATAGCTCACTAGCCTGAAAAGTCACTCGGTTTCTCTCCCGCTGCCTCCCAAGGGTTCTTAAACCGTATAATATCCCACTCTCTTTGATTTCTCACTCTCTTCACCAATCATGGAAACTGCTGTTTTTAAAGACTTGAACAGATTGCTTTGGGCAAAAGGGGTAGAGCTGGGGATGGAGACAGCAGACCCAAAAAAGACCAGGATTAACAACATGGGAGTAAATAAATATTTGCAGGACCTGTGGATATGGGGAACTTAAAAATTCTCTTAAGTAAGACTTCAGTTTATGAAACTGTTTCTGGCTAATAAGTTCCAAAACAATGAACAGCCACGTGTTGTTTCTTTTTCATTTATAAGATATGTTTATTTTTGTTCTTAACATGTCTAAATAATCTCTAAAAATCATTACTATTTACAACCCTTAGAAGTCATTAGTATTTACTCAAAAATAGAATATAAAGTCTTCTAGACAAATGGGCATTTATCTTATCCAGTGAAATCTTCAAAAAAGTAGCTTTAAGAGATTCATCTAGTGTGATATATTCTAGTTCCTATCAACCCAAACAGAGCACTGGGTGGGCGACTCAAATCTATTAAAAGCCAAAATCACTTACAGGCTTGTAACAAACAGACCTCAAATGATAGAGATGACATATGACAGAGTCTTGGCTCTCAAAAAGTGGAAAGGTTGGAACTGTCTTAACATGAAGTACAGAAACGACCCAGGGCAAACACATCAAACCCTTTCGTTTTAGGATTGACCAAAACACAAGAGCCTGCAGCAGCCCGAAGGTAAACATCAAATACATAATGGTAATAGCTCTTTTTCACAAAGTTTGGTCAGCCTGAGGAACAAACTTATGAAAGTCACCAACTTAAATATCACAGGAGGAGGCCAATAACAATATTTGGGTTCTTGTATGTCAAATATAAGGCTCATTGGGGTAGGTTGAATTGTGTCACTTAAAAATCCATATGTTGAAATCCTAACTCCCAGCACCTCAGAATGTAACCTTATTTGGAAATAAGGTCCTTGCAGATGAATTAAGAGAAAGTCTTATTGCTAGAGTATGGTCTCTGATCTATATGACTGGTGTCCTTATAAAAAGAAGAAATTTGAACAGAGACACACATACAAGGAGAACACCAGTATGGACATGAAGACAGCAGAAGCCAAGGAACACCAAAAATTCCAGCAAACCACAAGAGCACAGAAAAGAGTCATGGAACAGTCTCTCTCCCTCACAGCTCTCAGCAGCAATCAACCTGCCAACACCTTGAACTTCAACTTTTAGCCTTCGGAACTGTGAGAAAAGAAATTTCTGTTTTAAAGCTACTCAGTTTGTGGTACTTCGTTAGGGCAGCCCTCGCAAACAAATACAGTCATCAAACATCAGGTAACTTGGGGTAAACTGCAGAAAGGCAATTTTTTGTGTGTTTAGATTAAAGTTGTCCATGTTGGAGTGGTGATGGTATTCTGGCTATTTTGTTTTGCCTTTGCCTGAAACGTCATGTGGCAGTGACAAGCGATGGCAAGACTTTTGATTTTGTGGTGTGTTCTCAGGGCAGAACACCTCCTCTACAGGAGACCACAAAGCCACAAGCCTCGTAAGCCTCATGAGGCTCAAGGCCTTTTCCATTTGCCCTGGACAAGTGATCAAGAGCAGGGATCCAGAAAAGAAAGAGAGAGAACCATGCAGTGCAGTGAGGGAGGGCTACCTGCCCCCATCTACAGAAGCCAGGAAAAGAAGGCATGGTTCCAGCCTCGGTGCTTTAGGCACAGTTCCCCTAAAGTGTATTGGTCTTTCAGCCTAAAGTCCCCTTCTTCTTTTACCTGCTCAGAATTCTGGGAAATCTTCCAGGAATTTCCTTAGCCCAAACAATGGCGCATCCTTTGTGTTCCAATGCACTATTAGTGAGTTGTTTTCATGTCTGTATTTCCCATCCTTGAGAACAGGCACCATCCTTTTGTACTCCCTTTTGTTCCTACCAAAATTTTTCCAGAGATCTAATGCAAAATATGTACTAATTAAATAATAATTTCTCCTGGAATCTCCTCAGATCAACCTATTCTAAGAGAGATAATTTAGAAATGCCCTTTAGGAATCTATATGAATATAACATTCTATATGAATATCAAAATATGAGGCAATTAAATCATTTCAGCTTTGTGTCAGGACTTCAAATAATTTTTTAAACATTATTTTTTCCTGGATTTTTGGATGTTTGTTTTGATATTTTATACTTTTTATTTGCTATGATCTTCTCATTTAAAATAATTATCCACCTGTAATAAAATAAAATATAAGGGGCAATCAAGTCCAAACTGATCTCTCTTGTTGTGGGGTGATATGGTTCCCTGAGGAGTTTCTAGTTGGCTGAATTTGCCTAATATTCTGTCTTCTCCAAAATCGCCAGATTTCCTTACAAAAACATGAAATAAACTGTAGACACAAAACGTACCTGGGTCAAATTGAATCAGTTTAGATGGAGTCATGGTGAAATCTTTTCCAACTGCAGCTGACACTTGTTTGACCTTAAAGCAGAAACAAAATGTCTTTTTTTAATAAAAATAAATATTCTATCACAGAGAAATGCCCAGTCTAGTCTCATACTAGACTAAATTCATATTCTTAAAATCTATTTTTAACATAACATTTTTTTATTATATAAACCATTTTTGATCCAAGTTACATGGATCTTCCTTAAAGTTAACTTTTTTCTAGACTAATATCAATTAAAGTAAAACTATTTTTTTTTTTTGCTTCTCCTTTCTAAATGATTCAGTAATTGGAGAAAGTAATGTGAATTTTTAAAAAATATTTTGCTCTTTTTTATGAATATGAATTTATTTTGTTTCCTTCCCTTCACCTAAACCTTGTTCTAAAATAGTGCCTCTGAGGAAAGGGAAGGGGAACAGTGAAGAGGAGAAGAAAACGCAGGCGCTCCCGACAGCGTGGGTGCTGATCTGTCCGTGAGCTCTGAGGTCTCCTGCGAGCTCCATGGCACCGAAAGCCGTTAGACTAGATGAACTAATACAAGTCTGCTCCATTTTCCTGTCTGGATGAAACCATCCCTCTTCACAGACATGAATGAGGGCTTTATGGGAATAACAGACCTGAACAGCTCCACAAGGCAATCCACATCCAGAACTGAGAGCTTTAGAGGTTCCATCAAGTAAGATGTAAAACAGAAGAAAAAAAAAAATCACTCCAGTCTAATGAGGTTATTGACTGTCTCCCGGTTCCCTACCCTCAGGGCTAAAAACCAGTTGATTTTAGGGCTCTAAATTCATGGCTTCACCTCCCTTCGAGGGAGCCTACACATATTAAGAATCCTTGGCTGGTTTAAAAAAAGAGGTCATCGAATGAGAACCAAGTATAAGCTCAATAGACAGCTGTTACTTTTGCACTTTTTTAGATGTTTAAGATGGTGGGGAAAGTGGGTTAAATATATTTCTTCACTTTTTTACAAAGGAATGAAACACACAATTAACGTAAAAATTCCTATTTCTACGGCCTCAGACATTATCTCCATTTCTAATCAAAAGCCCTAACACCTGCCAGTGGGTCTGCAGTGGAAACATTTTGCTCACGAAGGATATTACCTCCTCAGCTCCCATTTGCTCTTTGCCTACAGTGCCAAGGCTCCTCATGAAGCACCTTTCTTTGGGGAAAGGCAGCCCATTGTACACCTGTACCTGCCATATGCTGGGAGTTACACATCTCCGCATGGTACTTGCACGTGCAATTACCTAGTATTTATCACCACTGAGTTTACGGAATCCTATGTAGGAAAAAGGATGGTCTGAGGCAAAGCGATTGGAGAAATCAGTCCGATGAAGGTGCATGATTCAAACCAGGACAAATAACACAAGTAAAAGTGCTTTCTCTTTCCCTGCTCCTAGTCAAGCTGCCAATGAACTCTGGATAAATACAGCGACAGGCTGTGTGCTGTGGGTAGAGTCGTCAGTGAAGGACTCAGGGCTGTTTGCTGAAGGCCTTGCGCACCCAGCTGGCAGGTTCACGGTGTGCATTCAGCTTAAGTAGACAAAAGGTTCTATGTCACACCACGTAGGTTCTTTCTATCTGGCAAGGTGAATGGTAGTGTGGCCCAAAACTCCAGACTCGAGCATATGGTGCTTTCTATGGAGGAGCAGAGCACTATTAGAAA
Source organism: Rhinolophus sinicus (assembly GCF_057876585.1). Taxonomy (NCBI): domain Eukaryota; kingdom Metazoa; phylum Chordata; class Mammalia; order Chiroptera; family Rhinolophidae; genus Rhinolophus; species Rhinolophus sinicus. The sequence goes on from NC_142516.1 coordinate 60,131,627, forward strand.
ACCATCCAGGCAGATTCTTTCTTTTTCCATAAACAATCTGCTGGAAAACTATAGGGTATACCAAGTTGTCTAATGTTTTAATAACAATAAGGCACCTACAGATCTGGGGAAACGAGCCTGTGTCCACAGAACAGATAAATACTGAGTCTGGATACGGCAGAGTTTAGGTGCACAAGGCTCTGAAGGTGATTTGAATTTACTATTGTAATTGAGACTTGACTGAGTTGCTATTTTTTCCAGCAGCTAATATCAGTGCCCTTTTCATTAGATTGAGGAGGGAGTCTTAAGGCTTATTTGCTCTTGTTAGTACATAATAGTTTTTCATGCTTTCATTCTCTTGAAGTGCTCCTGTGACAGGGACTTCTAAAAATCCTTCAATTCTAGAAACCATAGGTTGTGCTTCAAGGTCCATGGCAGTGAAAAAGAATAGCAAGTCGACTCATTCAAAAGTGATTACTGAAAATGTCTTATAGTTCAGGGTACCTGTATTGATATATGCTCTCTTAATTTTGTACCCCTTGGGGACTCTTAAGATAAGTCTGTGCCCTGGTTTTCCTCATTCCCTGAGACCAGGAAGTGATCCTGGTGTATACTACGAGAAAGCCATCTGTGGACTGAAATTTGCTCTGGCTACCCCACAGAATGTCTTGCACACGACTTTTTATTTTTTTCTCAAGTAGAGTTTGGCCCAAGTTCACCAAATTGGACCTATCTTCCTGTGAAATCAAACTGTAAGACTTAACGACCAGATTGAAAAACTAAAAATGGGTTCGCAATATCATATCTAAGAGCTAATGAAGTTAGATAACAGGTGGAGGAACCAGGGGATTTTGTACTTAGAATCTCCAGAAGAGTGTGGCATTCCTGCAACTTTAAATGTCCTTGGTTACTCTAATTTTTTCTAAGAAAATAATCCAAGGCACCAAGCAGCCAGCCACTTAAGTTTTAGCTTAAGTTTACATTTTAGAGTTGTTACCTTTACACTCACAAAAGCGGAGTCCATGGAATAGCCCTTTCTGGTAACTTCCAAGGGCAACATGCCCACATTCTCACAGACCTCATATTCAGTCTGTGACCATTCAATATGAGACCACTTCAGTTCCAAACTGAAAGAAAAAGAAAAGGGAAAATCATAAGATACGTATAGTAAATGCCTATAGGGATCCTTTCCCGGGTAGGAGACTGAACCACTGGTTCACCTCATGGTGACAAAGTGGTTCATTAGCTTACACCAATGCTAAAAATTTCTTACATATGTTTGATACCGTTTAGTTCACAGAGAACTTTCAGGATCTCATGTAATGCTTACAGTAATGCCACGAGGGAGACAGAGCAAGTATTAGAATTCCATTTTACAAATGCAGAAACTAAAGTCAAAAGACTGTCAGAGGTCCCACAGTTTTTAATGACAAAAAAAAAAAAAAAGACTCAAACTTGAGTGTACTGAAGGGAAAGGAAAGAGCAGTTGTGAAATTCAAGACTTTCATTTTTGGAAAGGAGATTGATATGAAATCGCTCTTGTTTTTTGGCCTTCTTCATTGGTACAACAAGAATGGTTCCAGACACAGATCTTCTCTGAACTTGGGTTAAGTTTCATAACAAGTTATCTTTGAGAGTGTGCCCAACAAGTAAAATGTGAATGTGTTTTGTAACCATTATCTGTTCATTCTTGTGTGCATATAAAAGAATGGAGCTTGGATGCAGCCATACAACTGAATAAACCTGATAAATAGAGGGTGGTCTTTCCCCCCGCAATATAACTAGTGAACCCAACATTTGATGGAAACTGTCTTCTTTAATTGTCATAATATGGAGAGAAACTGTTTTCAAAGAAAGAAACCCAAGCCTAGCTCAAAGGAAAAAAGCTATGACAAAGCTAATAGGTAGCAGAGATGAAATTTCCAGCATAAATCTGAAGCCAAACACACTCAGTAGCACTGTCTTCTACTGCTCGGACCATGGGCCAAGGATCCCAGGGTAGTGTGGGAGCATGGAATTATTGCAGAGGTTCACGAATCTCTATGAATACAGATGTTTATTCAATCAATAGATATGAAATTCATTGTGGCTGGCATTCTGGGCTTCATAACACTTTGTCATGCAGACAAGATTCTTACTTTAAATAATATTGGGAACCTCATGGATCTTAAATGCAATGGAACTCAAATCTGGCATGAAACAGATCAAGAAATAAATGTTTAAAGAATCATGTGCTAACAAGCAACAAGGATATTATAAATGCCAATAGAAATAACATTCCATTATTATTCTACATAATTATGCTATTATTCTAAATAACATGTTGCAAAGAATTCCTAAAGCATCCAGCTAAATAAGAAAGAACAAAATCAGCAAGAAGGATTGGGAAAAAAGAGAAAGATGAAACAGGAAAGATAGGAAAGCATTGGAAACAAGTGAACTGGATAACTATGGCTGCATTTCAGCTAAGTCTCAGTAAGGTTTAAATGAGTTTCATTGTCCAATCTCCTGAGAATCCATCCATTACAATGCTAACTATGACAAGCCAAAATTCATCAATGTCACTCTGCAGATCCAGATGATCTCAGGGCACAAAGCTAAATGCAGCTTGATTGCTGATCTAGAGCCATAAGAACACCATGAAGAGTCTGTGCAGCTTCAAAGCATAGAGGGTCTCGGTGTTTGGGAAAGTGTGTACATTTCCCTGATGCACCATTAGAATGCTGCATGATGCTTAGAACGTAAGGTTGTCATAATACAACGTTCTATTTAATTGTCTTAAAACTACTCAGTACAATTAATACAGATCTATTGAAAAGCCATAAAATTTAAGCCAGGCTATGTACCGGGGGTGCCAGAAAAATGTATACACACAACGTGTATTCATCTTTTATTATCAGGATATAGTATTACAATTTTAATAGTTTTTTTTTCCTTTCTTAAAATGTGTATACGTTTTTTTTTTTTTGGCACCTTCTGTATTTTCCAGAAAAATATTTAAATTGCAAAGCACTTGCATACCTATGAAATATACGAGCATGCAACACACGTTTTGAATGTGTTTCTTTTTGTTTTTTGCTGTACAGTATTTCAGATCTTTCTACGCTGAGACTATGGTTGCTTAACCTCTACACAAACACCTGGAAAAAAGTAAGACCTGTAGTTAGTCACTTGGGAATTCTCCCTTCTAGAAGCCACACAGCTGTATGCTTGGCAGCATGCAGACAACCAGATGCAGGAGCCCCTGAGAGTAATTTGGAAACCTCTGGATGTGTAGGTGTCACGTAGAAAAGGATTGGTTCAAACTTTCACATTCTAATAATCCCTCCCTTCTCTTGTTACCATTGAATAAATATCCTTCTAAGGTCAGAAATGAAGTTTCTGGACACACTTTACGTAAAACACACATGGCAATCATTTCAAGTCATTTAGCAGGAGGTGAGAACTCCTTTAGCCTCTAAGTCAGGGTTTCTCAACCTCTACACTACTGACGTTCGTTCGGGACCAGATAGTTTTTTGTTGTGGGAGGCTGCCCAGAGCATCGTAAGATACCTAGCAGCATCCCTGGCCTCTATCCGCTAAGTGCAGTTGCACCTCTCCTTTGGTTACGATAATCAAAACTGTTTCCAGATACTTCCAAATGTGCCTTTGGGGGAAACTCATCCCCAGTTGAGAAACACTTCGCTAAGTGATTTTGGAGCGCTCATCTCAATAGAAAATTTGATTTAATGTGAAAACTGAATTTTGGTTCATCCCAAACCACTATTGTAAATGGAAGACTAGGATAAAGTAGTGGAAATTAAACTGGATTAGAAAGCATGAGGCTTTTGGTCCCTCTGCCACTCACTAACTCTAAATCAGGCACCAGAAAAGCTGTTTAAACACCCAATTTAAAATCGCAGTCCATCCTCAAAGTCTGGCATCTGTGATCCCCCCTTATTCTGACCCATTTTTTCGTTTTCCAAAGTATGCATCACATATCATGTACTATTTAATTTACTTTGATACCATGTATTCTCTAAGAAGACAGGAGTCTTTGGTTCACTGACATATTCCCAAGTCCCTTGTAGAGTGACGAGGATGCAGCAAATGCTCCATAAATATTTCTTAAATGAATCTTGTTTAGCCCACTGTTTCTCAAGCTAAGTTGACCACCAAAGCTTTTTTTTCTCCCCAGCCCTCTTAACATCATATTTCACACACTTTGAAAAAATGCTAGGCTAGGTTACCCTCACATATTCTTTCTAGCCCTGACTTACTCTGGGTTCTTCAGCTGTTATTGGACTTCATTAGAGTAGAAAGATGGCATTGATAAAAGAGCATCCTACCACACATCATAATTTAACACACATGTATGCTATTATCTAAGGCGTGTGCATGGTTCCGAACATTTGGCAATGTCTAGATACAGCTTGGATTGTCACACTGGGAAGAGGGTGGTCCTGGCATTAAGTGGGTAGAGCCCTGAGATGCTGCTAAACATCGTGCAATGCACATGTGCAATAAACATAGTGCAATGCACACACACGCCTCCCCATGACAGAATTATCAGAATTATCAAAATGTCAATAGTGTTGACGTAGAGTCAAAAATATACACTTTCTAATATTTTATTCTTTGTCTACTTGATTCATTTATATGAAGGAGCAATGAACTGAAAGAAACACTGAGGATTAAAACTCCAGTTTGGAATTTGGGACATTATTCTAGGTTTACAAGAGGGTGTGGAAAAGGTACTTAATCCCTCTATGCCTCAGTTTCCTCACTTCCCAAAATATAATAATGATGGGTCTGTACTTCAAAGGGGTTAAATGAACCTTAATGAATACTCATTAAGTAGTTTGAGCTTCTCAGTGATTTTATAGAACCTAAAATTGTGATTAAATTATTCTCATAACTAGATTTTCATTTATAATCAAGTCGCATATGATTTAAGAAAATTGAGATGTTAAAAAACATTTTTCCAAGTAGTCAATTTAAGACTTATCAATTCAAAGAGGATGCTATTAAGCTCCCTAATCTAATGCTATGAACACCTGTGTTTTCATTTTTGTCTTGCTCTCATGATAATGGGGAAACAGTGTTTAGCCAGGAGGCAGCATAGCGAGTACCCAAACAAGTGCTTTGGAGTCTGACATGTCTTGCAACCACTTATTAATGTGTGATTACGGTCAGTTACCTAGTCTCTCTGGGCCTCCGTTTTCATTATCTTTACAATGAGAAGAATTATACTCATGTCAAATGATGAAAATTAAAATTCATTAATTTGTGTAAAGCACCTGTACACAGTGGGTACTTAAAAAGTGCTATTTCCCTTCCCTTCCTCTGTACTTTCCTAGCTCGAATCTGGAAACAAATACTTTTAACTTCTGGCTTGCTGGTAATGTGAAAGCTTTACCTAGCCAATAGTTTCAACCTCTTCCCCTACAAGGTGTTTCATAAAGCTGTCAAACTATTGCAAAGTTCACCTATTAGAAATTCCCTTTCTTTTTCATTTCTTTCGTACCTTCTCGTTTAAGGCCAACAGTGAATAATAGAACAGCAGACGGAGGAGAAGAAACAGGGTGTTTGGAATCATGCAGCAGCTGGAGAAGCAGCCTGAGTTATGGAGAACTTCAGTATGGGTCAACTTTTGTTTTGAAGTTCACTTTTTGTCAGCGGATGCAAGAAAAAGGTCGACGTAGAAGATGTATTAGGAAACTGCTGTGGTCAGAAGTCGGCTACATTCTGTGCTCTGCAAAGGTGTTTTTGATGAATGAGGTGGGTCCTGTGTAGTTTGCTTTGAGAATTCTGCAGATCATCTTGAGATTCAAGTTGGACTTGAGAACAGACATGAGCTTGTGAGTGAGTCACGCCTTACTCACAAGTGAGTGAGTCAGGCATGGGCCACTACGATGAATAAGGCAACCGTGCACTTTGAGGTCAGGGAATCGGGGTTCACTTTTGGCTCTGTGCTCACCAATGTAAGTGACTTCAGGCCAATTATTTAAATGCTTTAAGCTTCATTTCCTTATCATCCTTAGAGGATTGTGCTTTGCAGATTAACTTAGACAACATATGTGAAAGCACCTAGCAGAGTACCTGAAATCCAGGCCCTCAGCCAAGTCTAAATCTCTATGCAAATTTCCATGGATTTCAGTGTTACAAAATAATTTCTATTCACAATGTCTCCCAACTGTATTCCATGAAAAACTTGTTCCATGAGTTATTGCGGGGTGTGTGGGAGGGAAGGGAAGAGAGAAGTTGTTCTATAGTCAAATCAAGTTGAATCTATGCCACATACTATGTCCCTCTCTCAGATCCCCAATCCATACAAGCATCTCCAGGATTCTGGGATGCGATGCAGTTAAATAGCACACAAGCCAGCTAGCTAGCAATAACTTGATCAGTCTAACCAAATCAGATTTCCTAACACCTTTTTTAATGGAACATCTATTGATTCTTCAGGCTTGGTATTCCATAGCAATGTTGCAAGAGCAAAAACTTACCAGCAATCAAGATTTTGGGGACATTCCAACTGAACATGGGTCCTTCTTGTTTTTTTAAAAGAGCCCCCTTTCTGCTCCAGACGGCACCCACCTGTCCCTTTAGCTTTATTACAGAAGGTATTCACCCATTCAAATATGCAAAATATTAATCTATTAATCCTGTCCAAGCTAAAGAAAAACACAAAGTTGCACAGCATTTAGCTTGTGGGTTAATAAGCATATTGATGGTTCACTTTGAAATCATCCTAGAATCAATTTTTAATTAGAGATGGGCTTTATAGCTGGCCACCCAATGTCTCTGGAATATTTCTTCAAACAGCACAACTTTTGTACGCACATGAATGCACAATAGTAATCACCACCACAGGTTGCACTTGTTAAGGACTTCCAATGTGCAAGATGCTTTCATATGTCTTACCTCACATGCTTCTCTAAACAAATTTTGCAATTGCCACCACTTTGACAGATGAGATAACTAAGGCTTGAACAATCACCTAGATCAACAGCAGAGCCAAAGGTCAAACCCTGTTCTTTGGCTCTAAATCCAGTAGTTTATTGTTTATTATCTACACTATAATTCCTGGTGTGTTAGACATGGAGAATACACTAATAGTAATACTTATAATTAACATTTAAAACCAAGTAAAACTGAAAGTCCTTGAAGAGTAAGTATTCATCATTTCTTGTTGCCTGGGGGCCAATGAGACTGGAGAGAAAGAAGGGAGTTAAGTCTGCAGCTCCTTTCCCTTTCGGCTGGTTAGCATACTTTGTTAGGAGTGGGCAAGAAGACAGATAATTTTTGATAAAGAAGCAGAAAACACACAATGGAGAAAAGACAGCCTTTTCAATAAATGGTGCTGGCAGAATTGGAAAGCAACGTGCAAAAGAATGAAACTGGACTGCTATCTGTCACCATGTACCAAAATTAATTCAAAACAGATCAAAGACTTAAGCATAAGACCTGATACAAGGAACTGCATAAAAGAAAACATAGGTACTAAACTTATGGACCTTGGGTTCAAAGAGCATTTCATGAATTTGACTCTAAAGGCTAGGGAAGTAAAAGCTAAAATAAATGAATCGGACTATATCAAACTTAAAAGCTTCTGCACAGCAAAAGAAACCATCAACAAAATAAAGAGGCAACCAACTGAAAGGGAGAAAATTTTTGCAAACAGTGCCTTCGATAAGGGGCTAATATCCAAAATATACAAGGAACTCATACAACTCAACAACAGAAAAAAAAAAAAAAACCCAATTGAAAAAAGAGGACCTGAAGAGACATTTCTCCAAAGAGGACATACAAATGGCTAATAGACATATGAAAAAATGCTCAACATCACTAATCATCAGAGAAATGCAAATAAAAACCACAATGAGATATCACCTCACCCCAAGATATCACCTTGTTGATGAATGGCTATCATCAACAAGACAAATAGTAACAAGTGTTGGAGAGGCTGTGGAGAAAAAGGAACCCTTACACACTGTTGGTGGCAATGCAGACTAGTGCAGCCGTTATGGAAGACAGTGTGGAGGTTCCTCAGAAAATTACGAATAGAATTACCATATGACCCAGCAATCCCTCTCCTGGGTATCTACCCAAAATATCTGAAAACATTTATACATAAAGACACGTGTGCTCCAATATTCATTGCAGCTTTATTTACGGTGGCCAAGACATGGAAACAACCAAAATGTCCTTTGATAGATGAATGGATAAAGAAGTTGTGGTATATATATGCAATGGAATACTATTCGGCGGTAAGAAAAGATGAAATAGGACCATTTGTGACAACTTGGATGGATCTTGAGATTATAATGCTAAGCAAAATAAATCAGACAGAAAAAGCAGAGAACCATATGATTTCACTGATATGTGGTATATGAACCAAAAACAACAAAAGAACAAGACAAACAAATGAGAAACAAAAACTCATAGACACAGACAATAGTTTAGGGGTTACCAGAGGATAAGGGGGGAGGGGCGTGGTAGATGAGGGTAAAGGGGGATCAAATATATGGTGATGGAAGGAGAACTGACTCTGGGTGGTGAACACAAAATGTGATTTTTAGATGATGTAATACAGAATTGTACACCTGAAATCTATGTAACTTTACTAACAATTGTCACCCCAATAAACTTTAATTGAAAAAAAAAAAAAAAAAAAGAGTGGGCAAGAAGTTCTCTAGTGCAGCGAGGAAACCATGAACTCCAGAGCCATACTTCCTGGGCCCGAATCCTAGCTCCTTCACAAATTAGGTGCATAAGCTAGAAAAATCAGTTTCTATCTCCATGTTTCAGTTTTCTCACCTATAAATTCTGTATTATGATGGTACCTAACTCATAGGTGGTTGTGATGACTAAATGAAGAGCAGTGAAATAGAGCACAAAACAATTATATTGCAAATGCCTGTGTAACTAGGTTCTTGCTGACTTGTTGGAAAGTCAACCTACTATTCATAACATTATATCTTACTGGGAAAATATGCTTCTTGTTCCAAAAAAAACATATTCTAATAAAGGAGGCTGGAGACAACTATACCATTCAAAAATTATTTATGAACATAAATTTCTACCTTCCCCTACCTAGTTTAAAGAAAACAACCTAATATGTCAGACTCAAATAAAAATTACATTTGGATTAACACCCAGTAGGCATATTTTGCATCATCTTGCTCCATTGGTTCTAATCATTTCAAAGTGAATTAGAAACATCTCCAGCATGGATACATAAAAGTGTACGTCCAACACAAGCCGGAGCCCGTTTAAAATAGCCTCACTTAAGGATATAAATTCTTCTGTGAATCAGCTATGAATCTGTGGATTATTTTAAAAATATAAATCACCTTCAAAAGCAATGTCCTTGGTAAGAACAAGGAATGAAAAGGGCATGTAAGTGACGCAATATCAATCTAGCACCATTGCTGGGCAAAAAATATCCTCTATCAACTATGCTGCATTCACACGTGCGGATCAGCTGCCAGCATTACATCAGTAGCAAGTCTGATCAGTATTCTTACGTTTTTTAGTCGAACTATTAAAAAAGCAAGTGAAATCAATTTATTAATGTTTTTGGAGCAGGATTTCTTTTTCTTTTTACATTTTCTTGAGAATTGGAAGATATTTCTCTGAAATTGCAAGTAGTTCATCTATTTTCTATACAGTGCAATCCTGAGGAATCATTTCTTTTAGGCAAGAGCAGTTTAACGGGTGGTGGTCATGTTTTAATTTTATAACCTCATAATTATATTTAAATGTCGAGGGTGAGGCCTTCTTCGTTCACTTCTATTTACCAGTTTCTGGTTCTGTGCACCTGAAATATAATAGCCACTCAATAAAAATCTGTGGAGTTCATAAATCTGGGCCAGGTACTGCACTTTATCAGGGCAATGGAGGTAGAACCCGGGGACTGTGTTTTAAGAGGATGCTAGTTTTTCTAACAAGAACTACAGAGACCTCTGCTGGGAAATACTGGAACTACAATTCAGGATCAAAAAGAAAAGGCGAGAATGAAAAGAGCAGAGTCGCTTTCTCAGTTTTATTTTCTTTCTTTGTCCGTAATCTGTCATAAAAATCCCATCAAGAGGCTGCACTCACTTATGATGTGTAGTTTGGCTAGGATATGGTGAATACTGAAACTAGGATAAATAAACAACTTTTCTTTGAGGTGACGGGTAAGGGTATCAAATCTAAAAAGAAAGAAAAAACAGCCCAAGAACTGGACTACGATTAACCTTTCTACAGTCATCTGATAGCTGATAAATTATTCAAAGTCTACATTCAAGACAAGTCTAGGATACGGACCCAGTTAGTGAAATTCCTATAGTCTGTTAATTTTGTCAATTTTGAGGATTTGTTACTCTTGTCATCTGAGGGTGGCTGTACACATTTTACAACTTCTGTCACTAAACACCAACAAGTCTATTTTCCTCTACACTGTCTTCATCTTACCTATGATAGATTCATTAACATGTATAGGTAGTCTCAAGTAATCATTTGTTTCTTTTTTTTTTTCGTTTCTTTTGGAAAGGAAGAGCTATTTTGCTAACTCTTCCTGACTAGGTATCTCATTCGTCCCACTCCGGTTATTTTACAAGACTATGGGAACTAACACAGTCCTAGAGTGACCTCTTGCTGCACGATTTGTACATGAGCCTGCAAGCTCCGTCCTGGATGCCCGTGAATTGTCACGGCAGACACCTCTCTGTGTGTGAACACGTATGCATTTACACGCATAAATTGAATGACCCAGCACTATACAACTGTACAACTTTTTAATGTTTCCATACTCTGTAAAGCTACTGCTTTTCTCAATATCAAGCAATAATAAAAAGAAAAATCTCTCCCCAAAATAAATTATATGAGATTGTGAAATTGTCTGTAAATTTATCCTCTTAGATTCTGTTTGAAAAAGAACATTTAGCTTTCCTAATCAGATACATTTAGGACACTATATGCAGGACTATGGAATAAGCAAAATAATTTACATTTGAGGAGCAGCAGAGTTCCCTGTGGGGTCCATGATTTGAAATTCCATGATATCTGAATTAAATTCCAAAGATGGGTTTATGATGTAAAGAATGGTTTTACTGTTTAAGTCCTTTTGGCTAAATTTCTCATGGATAAATTCACCTACAAAAGAAATAAAGGAATTTAATGGGTAATCAAACAAAATATTAAATAAGAGCTGATTAAATTGCATGGCTACTTTATTTTAAACTCAGCTTTAAAAATAGCAGAAGTATATTTTTTAAGGAAATTAACATTATTGCAATTATCTTACAACACACATGCAATGAACTTAAATTATTCTTTAAAGTTTACTTTGTCTCGGAAATACTGTACCTTAAAGAAAATATAAATATAGAGGGAGAGTAGGAAAGCACTGTAATAAAATCTATAATTCTGTGGCATCCATTTTAATGATAGATTTTGATCACGGTCTTCATAAAGCAGAAATTATTACATTATACAATCCAGATAAACCATTATACAAAAAAAAACAAAACCCGCAGAATTTTTTTAAATGAACTGACATCATTTAGAATTTATGATAGAAAAAATTAGTCACAAATATGAATTTTGTCCTAACATTGAATATTCCTCTGAATATATTACAATCTGGCTGCTAAAAAAAAAAGCTGTAAACAACAAATAGCATATAAGAAAATAACATATCAGTATTTTTTCCCCCACTCAAGATGAATTTAGGAAAGCTCAGCTTCAAACCCTCTTGAGCACCAATATTGATGTATAAACTACATCTATCAGTAAGCCCTGGGGAATGTTTAGCAAATGGGCCTGCACTTAATTAAATTACTCCCTAGCACTGCAAACCACTGGGCATTTTACAATGAGCAATTACAAGGATTAAGGAAGGCAGTACCTGTTGTTGTGTTCTCCAGATGTCCATGTTGGGGCCCTCGTAAAATCCTAAAGATGATCTGATCGTCCTCGGTGTCAGGGTCTGATGCCTTCAACACACGGGAAGTGATGTAAATCCCGTAACAGCCATTTTTCAGGAGTCCCACTTGAGAAGGGGAATGCACGTGTGTGATGTGGGGGGCTGTTTTGTCCAACTGGTCCACCTGAGTTGTCAATAATTACATACAATGTTATACAAAGGCTTCTCATCCCCATGGGGTCTTAACGGTTAACAATGACAAACTTTCCTGAATTTCAGATTCCTTATCCTCCTTTGGGAATGTCCCAAAATCTTGATTGTTAGTAAGTTTTTGCTCTTGCAGCATTTCTATGGAACACCAGTCCTGAAGAGTCAATAGATGTTCCATTAAGAAAGGTGTTAGGGAATCTGACTGGCGAGACTAATCAAGTTATTACTAACTAGCTAGCTAGCTCGTGTGCTGTTTAAGTGTCTTGTTCACAGTATTCTCAGCAAATATCACAATGCCCGGAACAGAGGTGGACTTTCCATTACAAATTCTGACACAGCCTTATTTGTTTGTCTGACTCCTCCCTTAGGAAATAAGCTCTCTGAGGGTAGTTGTCATGTCTTTTTTCTCCCACCTACTCCCTGCCCCCGGCACAGTGCCTAAAGCATAACAGGAGCTCAAGGAATATTTGTTGAATGGGTACATTAAAATTGACCCAAGAACTGTATTGCAAACTTACTATAAGCTCCACAGAAGGATTTCCCCATTTTTCCAGTATTTGGTGATTTACAGAAACAAAGTTATTAGGGTTTACAAATGCATTGAACATTTTTTGGCATGTCTTTGTTTAAACGGCAAAAAAATGTTCAATAAAATTAGAAATGCCTCGGTAAGAAAAAAGTGAGAAGCGATTATTTATAGGCATTTGTGTATTTGTTTCATTGAGGATGAGCACCAGGTAACTAAATAGGTGGACTCAATTTGTGAAGATGGTAGATGGGCAATTACTCATGAGTGAAAAAGCTGTACAGGTTCAAACACTACAGAGAGCCTCACTCAGGTATGGTATGGAGCTCAGACCATCTTGCAAATACCTGTTGTTCTTGCATGTTAGGGATGGAGCAGGTTTAGGTGGATCAGCATAATTTACCACTGATATTAGGAAACAGGTACAAAAACACTACCTTCACCCCCCTTATACCTAACCATTCATTTCTGAACTTCATTGACCCAAAAATGATACCACTGTAAATCGTAGTTCACTCTAGCAAAGTGCAGAATAAGTATCAATGATAAGCCTTTATATGTTTTTTTGTGTATGATGATATAATGAATTATTCAGCTATTAAAAAGAAAAAGAAGTAGTATGAACTGATAATAAATAATTTCCACAACTTAGTGGTAACTGGTAAAAACAACAACAACAACAAAAAACCCAGCAAGTTGCAGAATTGGATATGACTATAACACCGTTTGTGTTCAAAACAAATACGTGTTTGTGTTCATACAGACATTTACAGAATTCTGGGAGCATTTGCACAAGCCTGTACATTTTTCCTGGGGTGGGGAAAAATTACCACTCCTCTTTTGTGTATTTCCATACGGAATTTTGTAACAATCAAATAGCATTTTCCTCTCCAGTTGGCAAGGCCCTTTTTCAACAAAAATAATCATGAGAATTTGAAGAAGACACAAATAAATGCAAGGATATACTGTGCTCATGGAATGGAAGAATTAATATCATTAAAAAGTCCATACTTCCCAAAGGAATCTACATATTCAATGCAATCCCTATCAAAATACCAATTGCATTTTTCACAGATTTCGAACAAATAATTCTAAAATTTATATGGAATCACAAAAGACCCCAAATAGCCACAGCAATCTTGAGAAAGAATAACAAAGTTGGTATCACACTTCCTGATTTCAAACTATACTACAAAGCTATAGTAATCAAAATATTATGGTACTGGGACAGAAGCAGACACACATATCAATGAAACAGAACAGAGAGCCCAAAAATAAACCCATGGTTATGACAAAAATGCAAGAATATAAATAAAATGGGAAAAGACAGTCTCTTTAATAAATGGTGTTGGGAAAACACACTACATGCAAAAAGAAAAAGAAACCGGGCCACTTTCTTATACCATATAAAAAATAAATTCAAAAAGGATTAAAGACTTAAATGTAATACTACTTGAAACCATAAAACTAAAGAAAACATAGGCAGTAAAATCTGTGATATCGGTCTTAGCAATTTTTTTAGATATGTCTCCTCAGGCAAGGGCAACAAAAGTAAAAATAAACAAATGGGACTACATCAAATGAAAATGAAATGAAAAGACAACCTACTGAATGGGAGAAGATATTTACAAATATCTAATAAGGGACTAATATTAAAAATATATAAAGTACTTACACAGCTCAACATCAAAAAAAAACAAACACTCCAATTAAAAATGGCCAGAAGACCTAGATAGATAGTTCTCCAAAGAAAACACACAGATGGTCAAGAGATTCATGAAAAGATGCTCAACATCAGTAATCATCAGGAAAAAGCAAATCAAAACCGCAATGAGCATTCTATCATCTCACACATGTCAGAATAGCTATTAGGGAAAAGAAAACAAGTAAGTGTTGGCAAAGATGTTGAGAAAAGGGAACCCTTGTGCACTATTGGTGTGATTGTAAATTGGTACAGTCACTGTGGGAAATAGTATAGAGATTCCTCAAAAAATTAAAACTAGAATTACTATATGACCCAGCAATTCCACTTCTGGGTATTATCTGAAGAAAACAAAAACACTAATTTGAAATGATATATGCAACTTCATGCTCATTGCAGCATTGTTTACAATAACCAAGATATGGAAGAAACCTAGCTGTCCACTGTTAGATGACAAAGAAGATGTAATATTCCTAGTAATATATGGAATATTACTAGGCCATAAAAAAGAATGAAATCTTGTCATTTGCAACAACATGGATGGACCCAGAGGGTACTATGATAAGTAAGATAATTCAGGGTAAGACAAATATGATATGATCTCACTCACATGTGGAATCTAAAAAACAATACAAATGGACAAACAAAACAGAAACAGATTAGCAATACAGAGAACAAAATGATGGCTGTTAAAGGAGACGGCAAAGGGGGATGGACAAAAAAAGGTGAAGGGGATCGAGAGGTACAAACCTCCAGTATAAAATAAATAAGTCACAGGGATGTAGTATATAGCATAGGGAATATAGTCAATAACATCATAATAAATCTGTACAGTGACAAATGGTTACTAGACTTATGATAGTGGTAACTTCACAAAGTATATAAATATTGAATCACTATGTTTTACACCTGAGACTAACATATTATTGTATGTCAACTACGCTAAAAAATTATTTTCAAAGAAAAAATAATCATAAATCATGTTGGGTAATGTTTGGAGAATCAAACATTTTTATATTTTCACCAAATTTGTGAAAATTTTCTGAAGAGAAATCTGCATATATGAATACTGAAATGTGTATCATTGATTGAAAACTTTCACTTTTTTAGTATATTCTGCAGAAATAATTATATGTGTACACAAAAATGTATAGATAGATAGATAGATAGATAGATAGATAGATAGATAGATAGATATTCACTACAATATAATTTGCAACAGCAATTAACAAAGCTATATAAAAATAAAAGTCCCACAGGGGATTTATAAATTATCTCTACCTGAGACTGAATGTTATGCGGCCTTTAAAAATTATGTTTTCAAGGAAGATTTAATGACATGAAGAAATTTTCATAACATAATGAAGAGTGGGAACAAGCAATATGTATAGTAGTACATATATTATCATCTAACTTTTTATTGCACAGAATAAAAGAATGGAAGGAAGCCACCAACAATAGTTACCTTTTAGTGGTATGATTGTGAAAAATATTTCTTTCTTGTCCTTTCTTGTAGTTCATGAATTCTTTACAATAAACAATTATTTTATAAGTTGAAAAAGCAAAAAACATTTTCAAAAGTTAGTCATTCTCATCTCCTAAAAAGTACAGGTGGCAACCTCAGAGCTGCGAAGCTGAGTAGAAGGTGGGGAGTCATATAGTTTTCATGGCCTTTAGGGGTGAGAAGCTCCTACATGGTGGCCAGGAAAGCCAATGTCAGGAGAGGAAAAATAAAAATACTTCAAGCCATGTAAGTAATTCTCAAAGTTGGTAAACAAAAGTATAGTAAGAGGAATAAACACTGTTGTGATAACTTATTTTTTAAAAAATGTTAATATCTAAACTCTGGTTGTATGGTTCCCTATTGTGCCTTTGATCATCCTTGTGCTAAAATGTATGCTAGTCTTATTAAAGTTCTAGATTCTTCAAAAGCAGGCCTTCTGCCTCAGTATACCAGAAGCATTTAAAAATATTGGAGTGTAAAATATTGTTTTTTGTTTTTTTAAAAAAGAAGGCAATATTCATGAAAGGTCATATAGCAAGATATGGTAACACGTATAAAGAAATTTAAAAATATAAAACAAGGCACATAATTACTGCTTTAAGGAGTCATGTATTGGTAGGTTCTGTACAAGAATAGGAGACAGTCTTTGACCTGGACTAATCAGAGAAGATTTTATGGAGGAAATAATAATCCCTGAAGAATGGCTGGATGTTAGGAAGGATGAAAGAAACGGGAAGCCTTTCATGGAGGAGAGATGTATCAGTTATCTATTGCTGTGTAAGAAATGAGTCTAAAACATAATGACTTAATACTACAATGATTCACACAAAAAAAAAAAAAAAAAAAAGAAAAGGAGGGAAGAAGGCTATGTCCTTATAATAACTGTGTTGAATTTACTGAAAATCTCAGACATGCCTTAACCAGAGAATGCAGTGATGCTTTTCCTTTCTCTCTCACCTTCAGCCCTGTCCCCTTTAAAAGAAGATTATAGCAATCATTGCAGCAATATTGCAGTATCTTGGTCAGATACACATTATTTCCTACAAAATGAATGTTACATTAGTGCCTGCTGGTATCAGTAAAACGCACCTGTGCTTTGCGTTTAAGTCCAGTGGCTTTACCATCCAAGGTTCCAAGGTTGGGACCATAAGAGTAGGATACTCACACTTGGGAAACTTAATTGGAGCAATTCATCACTCAGTGGTAGATGACATTAGATTATCCTTCCAAAAAAAGCTCTTGAGGGCAAGAAACTGAGGGGGTCATTTCTCCTGCACTGCTTGGGGCCGTGCGTGCTTAGTCACTTCCTAAAATGCTTGACTTCTCTGCTCAGAGAGACCAGGGAGTTCAGGGATATTATGGAAGAAAGTTTGAGGCTTTTTTTGTGAGATTTTTATACATAATGATTTTGTTTTCCTTTGGCAAGAAAAACCTTGTACTTTTGATGAAAAAGAATCTTTATAATATGTATCCAACATTATCCTATCAGTAAATTCTGCAACTTCTAGGAGATAACTCTCTCACGATAACCATGATAATACTGGCATTGGGAGAGACCTAATTTAAATTCTAGTACTTTCTCCAAACTCTACCCCTTTTTATTCTCTGTTCTGGAGTATAGGAACAAACTCTTATGCCTGCACCAGAACTGATAACTCCTACAAATTTGCTGCCAATAGACCCAGAAAATTATTTCTGGTTGGACAGTACAGTGACATATGTCTACATAACGTGGGGAGTCTGGAATCAAGAAAAAGATATTAATAGACTGAAGAGAGGGATGAGACTAATAACAATGAAAACACAATAAGAAATAAAAACACAATTATCTTACTATGTACAAAGTACTTCTTAACACACTGTGTCAATTATATCAATACCTTCTCTCTTCTCCCAGTGCATGATGATTTCATTACATTTTTTGGACCTCCCTAATGCCAAGACTGATTCAGTACTCACTGGATGTTATCATGACACCACCTTTCTACTCAGATCCCACCTGAGATCCCGACTATGAAAACTTATGTGTCAACATAGCTGAGCTATATGATAGCCAGCTGTTTGGTCAAACACTGGGTTAGACGCTGTTGTGAAGGTATTTTTTCAATGTGATTAACGTTGACATCAATAGACTTTGAGGAAAGCGGATTCCCCTCCAGAATGTGGGTGGGCCTCATCCAATCAGCTGAAGACATTAAAAGAAGAGACAAGTCCCCTGAAGAAAAACAAGTTCTGCCTCCACACTGCCTTTAGACTCAAAACTGCAACATCAACTCCTGCTGGAATTTCCATCCTGCTGGCCTTCCCTGTACATTCTGGACATATCAGACCCTATAATTGTGATCCAGTTCCTGAAAGTAAATCTCTCTTTCTCTTTCTATATATTCGTACAGCCTATTGGTTCTGTTACTAGAGAATCCTGAGTAGTACAGAGACTGAAGAGCAATGAAAAATTATGATTATTTTATATAATCAGAAAGCATCCTGAAGAGACAGATTTATATATTTTTTGCTGTTGATAGAAGTATGTAGAACAGGGTGAACTACATCCAAGAAGAGTGGATTTAAGGCTTTGAGAGCCAGAACATACTTGATGTGTTTTCACTAAAAAAAGAAAAACACATTATGCCCTCCAAGAATCATCGTAATAGTCAACACAAATGTGGCAGCGTTGTGCCATAGAAAAGACGCCGAATTGGGATCAGAAAGACTTTATGAGAATTTGATCAAATTATTTAACTTCTAAACTTCTGAACGTCTATAAAACGGAAATAATAAAATGTACCTCATAGGATTTTTATGAGAATTAAATAAGATACGTAAAGTGGGTCTGATCTATAGTTAACACTCAAAAAATTGCAGTGATTATAAATATTTTTCTCATCATTATCACATGTGGAATATTGGTGATGCCTTGTAAGTTTTCATATGGTTAGTTGAAAGCCATTAAAATGCCAGCAGATGACATGGACCGATAAGCATCATCATAACAGTATAATTAGGTATTATGACAGTAGTTACAATATACAGAATATCTAATATGTTTCAGGCAACACGCTGGGGGGTTGGATACCTAATCTTACTTAATTCTCACCACAACGCTGTGAGGCATGTTTTTTCAAAGAAGGAAAAGTAGAATCACAAGAGTTAAAGAACTCTTTTAAGGTCACACAGCTAATGAACGGCAAAGCAGAAATTCCAACCTAGGTTTGTTTGACCTAAAGCCTGTGTTTTTCTGTTCTCTTCTGTACTACCTACCAATGACTCTTAAGGTCAGTCATTAGCCCATACTCAGGGACCACATTTGCTTGTTCATATTAATATGCCTGGTGACTGTCTTGGTGTAGATGAACAGTAAATATATGAATGAAAGGAAGGAAAGGAAATAGTTCTCCTGAAAGGCATTTTCTCCACATCTGTAGCAAGGAACTGTGTATTTGTCATACTTGCCTGGATGGTGAATGAAACAGGTTCTTGCCACACTCGACCATCTACCACAAAGCCTTGGTTTGTACCGTCTGTAGCCACAAAAGTAAAGTGATCGGTATGGGAATCCTGTCCTGAATGTCGGTAGGCCACGTGCCCTCTGTCTATGTCCTGCTGAGTGAAATTGTTTTGAAGCACCACTGCCCCCCGCAGGTAAAGCTGGCCATGTTGTGGGAGCTGGACCAAAAGGAAGGTGAGATTCTCCACGGGCGTGTCAGGATCGGTCAGCTGAAGTTGTTCAGGGGAAAGCAGGCCTGTGGCCCCTTCGGCCAGTCTCAACCCCCTGTTCCTGATCACCACGGGGAAGGCTCTGTCCACAGTCTCCAGGATGACCTCAAACACACCATGCTTGGTCTGCAGTCCATTGCTGACAATGAATCTGGCAAAGAGAGGCAAGGCAGCCTTCAGCATGGATTCTTGTGTCACCATCTACTGGAATGAAATGATAACAACACACGCCTTTACTAAAGGATATGTATGTCGTGTTGGGACTCACATGAAACATCAGGGGCAGGTCTTTCAGAAGGACGCCATTCTATTCAGTAAACCAGTCACGGGGTAACACACAAATTGCCCATTCTACACCCAAAAGTATTTTCTCGCTAATGTTGACGGTAGACAGAGCAGGCTAATTCTGCCAAGGCTATTTCTCAGGCTTGTCAATGCTTAGCGTTATTCTTTGCCCCCCAAAAGGAATTTCACATTGAATTAGACCCATTGCATGAGTTTGAAGAATATATTCATTTTACATATTTATACTTTTGCAACTGTGTTTTAATAAGCTAAACTTTTAAGACTGATAATTGGGGCCAATTCAATAAAGTGCTGAGTAGGCTGATTTGGCTAATTCACTGTATTCATGTGTTTGTGGTATATTTCTTAGGGGCAGATCACATTACTCAGCTGTGTAATCATGTCTAACTCATCTCCCCTTTGTGGGCCTCATTTTGACTCTTATGTAAAGTGAAAAATGGACCAAATGATCGCTAAGTAGCATCCACCTCTAAACTATCATGTGATGCTATAATCCCTTACTTTTTCTTGTGCTTTTACATCTGTTCCTTACAAGATATGTGGGAGTTATGATAGACAAGGATTGCTTCCCTGCTTTAAAGAAAAGAAAATTATACCAGAAAGTTTCAGAAACATGGTAGGAGATCATAAGGTAGGTAGGAGATAGGTGAGACCAGAACCCAGGTGTTTGGTCCTCACACTGTGCTCTTGCAGCGTGTTTAATAACTGCTGGCTTAGCAATCCACTAAGACAGAGTGGTGGTGCCTGAGCACAACTTCAGAATTATAAAGAGAAGCTGGAATGATATAAATTCAAGGTAAGCAAACTCTCTCTCATAATCTTGGGTTTCTGATACCGTACAGTGTTTCTGATTATATTGATCACTAAATCACATTCCACCCCTCACTGCCAATCTCAAAATAAAACTAATTTAAATGATCTTTATAACATCTCAATGTGCAATTTTTATTTTAAGGAGAATAGTAGCATGAAATTAAGCAAACAAAATGCACTATTAAGACTCAAAAAATTTAAGAAATCACTACTTGTAAAAGAAATTGACGAATTCACCACAGACCCCCAAAAATGTACTTCAAAATAATCATGGAGTTTTATCTGTTAGTTTTTGGGTTTTTTTCCCCATGTACTGTAGTTGCTCAAAATACTCACGGAGAATACCCTCTTATATTCCATAAATGTAAACATTTCTAAAAATAATTTTAGGTGAATATAACATTAAATTATACAAGGATATTTTCTGCAGGTTCTTTTTTGAACTAGAGAAAATGTGGAGTTTATATTTGTTTCACTGACATGACAAATTTGACTACCACGTTCTTTATCCTTTGCAAAATGTGTTTTGTCCTTCCAGGTTTCAGGGTTGTTGCTTTGCTTTTCAACATGAAGGAACCTGAAACCCGGTTGTGTTGAGTGCACTGAGTCGACCAGCTTGCCTGAGGCGAAGGACTCAGGGAGAAGAACCGCTGGACAAAAAGTAAAGGGAGAAGACTTTTGGCTGATACAGATTTTGCTTTGAAGGACAGGCTAAAATTTTTGAGCTTTTTAATTATCGAGTTGTTAAGAATGCCTACAAGGAAACTATGATGCGTAGAAAAATGAATCTGTCCAAAAAGTTAAAATTGCTATGAGAAATGTAACAAATAAAGCAAAATTCAACATCTCACACACCTAGACTTGTAAAGAATATAAACCATTTTTTGCTTTTTTTGTTTTGTTTTTGTTTTGGCCACAGCATTATTTTACAGTTTGAATAAGGGTATTGAATTAACATTAGAATTGTACATTGAGCAAAATCACTTTGTTTCCTTAAAACAATTACTTTTCCTTTTGTAAAACTGAATTTTTGATAAATATATTCTAAGCAATTAGGGTAATTTCGCTGCCAAATCATGAAGTGTTTACAAAATTCGTTACTTTTTTAAAAGAAAATAGAAGCATACCCAGAAAAATATCTCTGTGTTCAACCTTCTACTTATTACCTTGACAGTTTCAAAGGTCAAGCGACATGCATTTTTAGGTGTGAGAATCATGGTCTCTTTCTCAGGGCAAGGTTTTCATGGAATTGTGCCTGTATTTCACTGTTTTCCTGTTACTGCTCCACGTTCCTCCCTGGAGCCTATCCTCTGACTAGAGGTAAAACAAGCAGGAAGCTAGGCATTCCCTCAGAGCTTCCAGTTTTCCCCTTTTCTATTTAACCTCTCAGTAAATATGTTTCATGCTTCCCAGTTTACCCTCTTTCACAAATAAAGGGCTCTCTATTCCCTTCCAGATCTCTGTATCAAAATGTGCTCCTATGGAGCGTTTTAAACCAGCCATTTACACAAATTTAAGCCAAAAGACATACTTTCAGTATTAGCATTAACTGTGGAGTTAAATACTTTGTGCCCATTAAAACATGTCAAATATCGGTGGAGAAGGAAGGAGGAGGGAGGGGAACGAAAGGGAGAGATGGGGGTCGGGAGCAAGGAGGTTAAGTGGGAGCTCCAGTGACTGCCAGGGGTTCAACCAGAGGTGGCCATTTTGAGTAGCTGATTCTGACTTTTCTCTCTAGAGACTGAATTCTGAAAATACCTGACTGGGTCCTCAAAGCTCAGTCTCAGGATGGCTGCATGTATCTAGGAGTGTGTAACCTGTGTGAGGACAATGAAGTCGTTTTACGATCCGGGCCGTCCATCTCAAATGCCTCTCTGCCTGACGATGGGGATCTGACCACGTCGGAAATCGGCAGCCTGCCATCAGACAGATGGGAATGAGGGCAAGCAGGGCAGGGACCACATAAGAGAAAGAAATATGTTTACTGAGGCCAGTGTTCCCAGCTGGGACACCGAGGCAGCTGTCTGCACTGACCTAAAGCTAATAAGCCAGTGGTGAAAAGGATGCAATTTCTAAACATGACTGGATCAAACACATCAGTCACTTTCACGAGTAACAATGCAAACTACTCACAGGCAGAGAAACGCTATCAGAGAGAGACCGACAGGGTGAACAGTCATGGTTGGCTTCCCAGTCAAAATAAGCCTAGCAGAGCAAGTGCAAGAAGGTCAGTGCTGCTCACACACGCGAAGGTTAACCAGATGCCCTTCCAAACGTTCCCCTCCCGCTCCCCACAGAAACGCTCCAAATACATTCTCAAGTTTTAATACAACAGTGCCATTGCTATGATGGCGTCCATTCCAAGGTTAAGAAGCTGTTGGTATCGGGGTAGCAACTCCTTCTGTGGGTCGATTTTGTTGAACCTCCTTTATGACACTTCCCTGAGAAGAGACACAGCCAAGATGACCACTGTTCTCACAAAATTTGGGGAATGACTCTCAGATTTGTCTGGGTGCCTGCCTGGTCTGATTTCACCATTACCATGGTGCTTTCAAGCTTTCCACATTTCCTGGCAATAGAGTTGGCTGAAGAATCTGCCATCTGTCATGGCATTTAAAGGATAAAAATGGAATCATAAATAGAGCCAGTTCCTCAGAAAGAAAAAAAAAAGAAGTCCAGCCGGCATGTCAAAATGGAGGACATTAGCATGTTCTTTTAGTACACGGCTGCCAGCAGCTGAAGTCAGCTTGCTAATCACTTGGTGTCATCTGTCCTCGAATGTGCTGCCAAATCTTTCTTCCAGGCCAGCAGCACCAAACAATGCTGGAAAAATTTATGATTCACAAAATATTTCTGCAGAAAGTAAAATCTGACCATTAAACCCCCCTCCCCTCCGCCTCATTTAATTAATGCTGCCATATCTTACATTAAAAAGAGAAGGGGGGAAAAATCCTCTGCCACAGAATTTATCTCTTCTACGCAGCCAAATTCCTTGCCAGATTTAACAGCAAGCAACATAAATTTAGGTGATTAGATCGGTTGCATATATTTAATTTTTAAAAAGCACCATGATCACACATTCATTAAAACAGGCTTTCAGCTTTGGTTTAGCACCACTTGACAAACAGCACAGCAGCCCCTGATTGGGTTAGGGAAATGGCAAGATTAAACCGAGGGTCTTGGGCAGATGCTAAGCTCTTCCGTTATAAATATGTACAACTGCTGGCCAAACAGAATGACACATTGAGGAGGTTCCTTTGCACAAGGGCAGATTCTCCGCAAATTATTGGTACAATGAGGTACAACAGAAAGAGCTCTCCAAAATGTGATCTCGGCCCGAAAACAGCTCTGATACTCAGTTATGTCAGGGTAGGTGACTTTCCTTTTTTTCCTGTTGGACCCTCAGTTTTCTCATGCATAAAATGGGAACAAAGCATCTCTCTCAAAGTGGTGGTGTCAGGAAATGATATGCAGAAAAGGATCTGGTACACTGCCTGATGCATTGCAGGTATTCAAGCAATACTAGCTTTCCTACATGTATACAGAAGGATTGGACTAAATCAATGCTTTCAACCTTTGTTATTTGTTTACTTTCTGCCGAGACACGTGTTTCCTAATCTTGAGTCATTCAAACATCACCGTCATAATGTTTGCATCTGCTTGTACTGCCTGTACTCTTACTATTTAATACTTTGCTTTTATATCAACTCACATTTTTACTTAAATACACTTAAAAGGAAACCTTTTAATGACTAAAAACTGAAGGTTTTAACTATTAAAAGCTTAATCTGCATAACTACTACAAAAATACATATAAGAAAAGAATCTTTTTAATTCTTGCTATTGTTGCCCAATGGCATGGACACTGAGGCCTGTACACTCTTTGTTAGAAAGGGAAACAGTAAATAATGAAAAGCTCTTAAGGACATACGAGCATTAGCCTGAAACTTCCTTCCGGAAGGATGGAGAGAACTAAAGGGGAGTAGTTTCTCATTCCTGATTCACTTTTTCTTGTGCGAGCCCACCTCATTTTGAATTTTTATATCATGGTGGTACAATTCACTCACTTTGGGAAATAGAGCTACAGCCTTTCTGCTAAAAGAAAACCTAGCCCAAAATAAACGCAGTGTGCAAAACAAACCAAAAATCAAACCATCAAAAAACAAACCAAAACAAAGCTCTATGAATAAATTGGGGTAAGGGTCCAGAGCCCCACCAATTCAAGCCCCTTCATTTTTTTGTCCCTGGGAGGCCCTGAGAGGGCTTCTGTACATTCTCTAAACTCTTCAGAACATACTTAGAACAACAGACTGGACCAGACCAGTGATTGCTCGTCCTGACTGCATGAGAATCGGCTGGAGAGCTTTTAAAAATACAGATTTCTGAGACAGGACTTATGAAAGTCACCTCTCTGCAGTGAGGCCCAAGAATTCGTATTTTTATAAATCTCCCAGGTAACTCTCTTGAGGGCCTAGAAATTTAGAAATTCCTGGGATAAATGTTTTCTAAAATGCCATCTGAGTTTCTACAGATATAACGAAATAGGAAAGTGTTGCAGTATCACCCATCCTCACATATGGAGATTTTGTTCTTCACTCTCAGCTCATCACCACCATCTGATTAAAACCTAACATTGTTATTTGAACATCTTTACACACTTATTCACTGGTTTCTTCAGCAGGATCACGGGTTTCTCCACCACAATTATTAATGTATTTATCAGACCGTCTGGTGGGTACTGAGTAGGGGTGGCAGGACTAGACACGAGCAAGAAGTTCTAGAAAGAAGTGAAACATGAAAAGCCCTGAATCTGATATACATGGATTAACCCAAGAAGCACCCTCTGTCCATTGGTAAATAGGAAACAAGAGCAATCTTCTTTGTCACTTGTTTTCTCCTGCAAGACTATGCTTGGTGTTGTAAAGATTGAAGGGGAAAAGGAGGCCAGGGAAAGCATATAATAAAAAATGATAACAATAGTAGTAGTCGTAGTAGTAATAATAGCAGCTAATACTTACTTTATTCTTCCCATGTGCCACATATTATGTACTTTGTATGTATTTAAACTCCCAACAACCCTGCGAATGCAACCCTACGAGCAGCATTCCTTTTCACAGAAGGGGAAATGGGAGGACAGGAAGATATGGGACTTGATATAGGCCTGTGGAGGCAGCAACGGGAAGTAAATGGACAGAGTCCTGGAGGCCACAACTGACCTCAAGCCTGTACCTCAGCAATCGTCCTATACAACTTCTTGAGAGAAAGAACCAGCATGAAAAGGAATCCCCACATGTTATTTTATTTAGTTAATGACTAGCAATATTCAAGCACTAAATTGGCTGTGAAGATAGTGATCAACTAAAGGATTATCTCCTTGTTAAGGACATTCGTCAAGAGAGAAAAAAAAGATATTCCTTCAAACGTCCCTGGATTTTTTGTTTAACAGTTAACTATCCAAATCATCATTCTAAATTGTACAAAGGTAACCAAAATCATCTTTACTGACTCTTAAACAATGCTTATCACAGCAGACATATTAAACCGAGATAGATAAAACATATGAGAAAGAGAGAGGTATTTGAACATGGTATCAGTACACTTGAGAGTTTACGGGAACCCACTGAATAATATAGGATTATGCTACATTTGTAGTGCTGTTTTCAAGGTTGTATTCTGATATGAAAATTATCCAGAAGCCCTGTGTGTATGGCAGATGAACTAATGCTCTCAGGGCCTCCTTCTTAATTGGTAAAACTCAGGGTTGGATATGTACCATGGTTCTCTCCATGGTTAGTCCAGGATTTCTTGGTGCTCAGCCCGGCCCGGAAGACCCGTATTTGTATCAGGGACCGTGACTTCAGCCAGCTTTGAGAATTGCTAGATGATAGGTTCCCTAAAGTTTCTCTTGCTTTTTGTGACTGGAAACAGATTTCAGTATTTTAAATGAATGTAGACTTTCATTAATGTTGTGTCTTTGCCTTTCACCAGATTGTTATTCATTCCAATGATTTATTTGATACAGAATCCTTGAACAGGTGCACAGCCCCCAATTATAACACTGTTTCTATGGGGAAATATGATCCACTCTATGACAACATGATTTATGGTATAGTTACCAGAACACACTGTGTCACAAGGCAGTGTCTGCTTATGCCAAATGTTTACTAGTAAGTACTTTTCCTCATATAGAAAAACATATTTTTAAAAAGTGGTAAATTACTTTTCTATGCCTCTCCTTAGCTGGCATCCTCAGGTCTTCACATCCTCCTCATAGAACAGCTTGCCTTTAAATCTGCTTATGTATTTGTTTATTTTTAAACAAGCCCTAATTTCTTGCCTTGCTGCTGTTATTTTCATCGTGTACCTTTACCTTTCTACAGCTGGTCAGTTGAAGAACAGAGCTATACCAGAGCTGGAAAGGACTCATTTTTGCCCCTCATTGTCTTTCTAAGCATTAATCCAGTGAAGGAGTTCTGAAATGTTTCCTTGAGGCTCACCTGAATGTGTCACTGGAGACAGGTGCCTTACTCTTATGTACGTAGCAGACTATCTGTCCTGCTATGTCCATTTGGCTGAAACTTGTAATAGGGACTCCAGGATAGTGGACATATTCCACTTGACCACATCGCGGTGGGGAGGTGATGACATAGAGCAGTTCTTCAGGCTTGTCTGTTCCATCCATAGCAAGGAGAGTGCTGGTCGTCAAGAAACCTCTGCCTCCTTTAGACATCACAAGTGGTTTTGCAAGGATGACAATATCACCTGGAAGAGATTGTGGTCAAGAACCCAATTAAAAAAAAAATGAAATGTCCAAGGTAAAGGTAAAAAAACAAAGGCCAAATAGTGTGGAATTAAAAACTAACATGATGTGGAAAGGTTTATATAACTATGATTACTGAAACAATTAGGCAAAAGATATGAGAAGATATTACGCAGAAGAGGAAACACAGTGGACAATTATTGATACAAATAGATGCTCAATCTCAGTAACTGTGAAAATACAAGTCAAGATCACAGTAAGTTGTCATCTTGTAACCCATGGATTGGCAAACATATAGAACTCTGATGATACCAAGTGTTGAAGAGGATGTAGATCAAGAGAATCTTTCATATGATTCTGGTAGAAGTATAAATTGGTGCACAATTTGGCATGATTTTGTAGAGTTGAATAGCACATATGAGGTCCGACAATTAAGTTCACGAACTTGTTGCAAAGATGTTGCTAACCTTTTTTTTTAATAGCAGAGGGAGTATTCATTACGAATTTGTACCAAATAGACAAACAGTGAACCAGGGTTACTATTTGGAAGTGCTGAAAAGGCTGCGTGAAAAAGTTAGACGACCTGAACTTTTCGCCAACAATTCATGGCTCTTGCATCACAACAATGCACCAGCTCACACGACACTGTGAGGGAGTTTTTAGCCAGTAAACAAATAACTGTATTGTAACATCTTCCTTACTCACCTGATCTGGCCTCCAATGATTTCTTTCTTTACCCAGATAAAGGAAATATTGAAATGAAGACATTTTGACGACATTCAGGACATCAAGGGTAATAGGACAACAGCTCTGATGTCCATTCCAGAAAAAGAGATCCAAAATTGCTTTGAAGGGTGGACTAGGCGCTGGCATCAGTGCATAGCTTCCCAAGGGAAATATTTCGAAGGTGACATTAATGATATTCAGCAATGAGGTGTGTAGCACTTTTTCTAGGATGAGTTCGTGAACCTAATTGTCCTACCTCGTGCACCTTGACCCCATGATTGCACTCCAGCTGTGTACCAGACAGAAACACACACACTTACACCCAGGATACAAGAACCAGAATGGTTATTGCAGCACTGTTTGTAATTGAAAATGTTGGAGACAAGCCAAATGCCCTTTCAAAGGTGAATGTATAAACAAACTGTAGTCTATTCATAAAACTGAATCTTGCCCAATAGCAAAATGAATGAACTACAGCTACATACAACAACTCTGATGAAGCTTATTAGATTTATTTTTGTGAGCAAGTCCCAGAAAACTATAAACAAAGGTAAGAAAATAATTAACACAAAATTCAGGATGGTGGTTCTCTTTGGAGGATGGGAAGAGCACAGAGGTAGATGTTCATTATTGCAAATGGTCCAGTCCTCAAATCACATGGTTATGTATTTTAAAAAGAACATATGGATGAGTATATGAATGAGCAAAGTAGAAGTGGGTCACACGTGGGCTAATGATACAGTGTTTTACAAAATGAGGATTATAATCCAATTCCATTCATTAAAAAAAGATCACAACTAAAATATAAAGCTTCTACTTTGTGTTAGGCACAGGACTAAGGATCTTTCATCTTCACACCAATTCTATGAGGTAGGGTATTATCTTATTTTCCAGGTTACAAATGAGGAAATTAAGGTGTAGAAATGCTAACTTGCCAATTATTACACAATTAATAAAAGGTGGAGCCCATCTGGTTCAATAGTACAAACTCAAACACTATATTATTTTGTGTCCTCTCTTTAATATATAGGGATTTCTTATAAATCAACACTAAAAGGGTGAATGTCCAAAAGGAAATGTGAGTGAAGTAAATGCTAAGCCAATTCTAAATTTAATAACACACACAGTCAATAAAATTTGGAAAAGATATTCAGTCCCATGAGGAAACAAAAACTGCAAATAAAACATCACGGAGATATAACTTAGCCTGGTGATTCTCAATGAGGGGCCATTTGGCAATATCTGGAGACATTTTTGGTTGTCATAATTGGGAGTTGCTACTGGCTTCTAGCACATAGAGGCCAGAAATTCTACCAAACATCCCACAGTGCACTAGAGAGTCCACTACAACAAAGAATTATCCATCCCAAAATGTCAATAGCACCAACATTGAGAAACCTTGTTTTAGATGATTAAATTCGTCGTTTTGGCATATTATGCAAAATACAATGCAACTACATCCAGTGCAGAATTAATGACTATCCTGACTTTAAATCAAAACCCGAGCCCCACGAGCTTCAGAGGAAGCAAAGACGAACACATCAAAGCAGTAAGAAGACTGAACAAAGGCTGGGAAAACAAAAAAATCACCCGCAAGAGGTTTCACCAGGAGCAGAAGATGGATTTGAGGAAGAAAAAGAGCATCTGAGTTTTGCCTCAATGCAGTTTTTCAGCCCTGTAACAGCAAGGTGTGGAGTAGGGTCAACTACAGGTGATGTCCTTCTAAACTTCCCTCCAAGATCTCCACGTCATTTTATCTACCATGCAAATCAGAAGACACAGCACAACTGGAAGGCCTAATGTTACTTATAATGGCTCCCAAATGGAAATAACCCAAATAACCCAAATGCTCAATATTAGGGTTATGTTTTAGTCTAACAATTCAATGTAGTTTTATTTAAAGATGAACAATCATGGCTACAAAGTTATGCTGCAACTTGGGAAAACTCATGCCAAGAAAAAAAAAGGATACAACCAACACAGTACAGATATAAAACCATGTTGTAAAAAGAAACAAAAGAGAAGATATTTGGAACTTTAGACAATGTTAATAGGTTAATGTATCTACTTGATGTAAGGGTTTACAAATCCTTTTAGAAAATAATCAAGTGTCAGTTGTAGCAGACTGGTGAGGCACTCATCAGCCTCATTTCCTTTTCTTCCTGGGCATACTGCCAGGGTTTCCATTGCCCTGCCTCCCTCAATGTGGCATGTAACTATGATTCGGCCACTGGGATGTGCAGAAAAGAGGTGCCCTCCCTTCAGGCCGAGCCCATGAAATCCTCTCATTTTCCTCCACATCTCACTGCCAGACTGCCTTCAAAGCCTTCAGAGATGGAGGATCCTCTAGCTAGAAAATTTCCCAGATGGCTACCTGGAACAATACCTTCCTCCACCCTCACCCCACTCCCCAGGAATGCACTGTGCTGAGGCAATGAGAAGATGGTCTGCCCTAACACATTAGTTGTTTGCCCTGATATATTTCCTTGTATTGTATTTTGCCTAGACATATAGTTATGATGAACAAGTCTTACTTTTGCAAAGAGAAATAAATGTGTACAGTATTATCTAGCTAATCTGAGAGTTATTTATTAGACATAATAAAGGGATATATTTTTACAATCAGGAAACAAATATATTATTATGCAGCCCAAAATAAATATCTCAAAGCCAGTCAATCAAAATGTGTTTTAAAAGATTCAGGACAATTATAATTCTACCATGCACATGAAGTACGATATTTATTGTATGTAAGCATCCAATGTCGTTCTGAGTTTCCTGGCAGCCAAGGCAAAAAAAAGAAAGCATTCAGTCAACCAAGCATGTAGTAAAGATATTAAGACTATACTTGGCCCTGGGAATATATAGATCCTGGATAGTATCAATGAATGAAATGTGATCCTTAGCCTCCTCAAATAACCTCTAAAACAAAGGATGGAGTAGTGACAGTTGGACATGCCTTGCTCACCTTTCTAGTATTTTCACTCTGTGCATTTCACCATTTACATACTCTGAGTCCTACTATGCAAATGGTCTGCTTAATTAATTCAAGAGAAGCTTATTAACTTGTAGTCTTCTCCCTTGACCCTAAAGAGTATGTATTATCACTTCCAAACTGAAAAGAGCAACAACTTCTAACCTTTTCAATGACAAAGTTCCTTTTTTCTAATTTTAAAATGCATTTATTATTATTTCCTTTATTATTATTGTATTGGAAATATTTTTCCTTTGAAACTACATTTTCAAATAACAATTTACTTTCTGAAATTAAAACACATTGATTTGGCAAATTTTCACTTAAAGCAAAAATGCTGGTAAAGTAGCATATGCAGCCATGTTGTGGGCAAGGCTAGTTTCCAATAGGCTTTTTGAAATACCGAAAGTAACAAATGGATTCGCTATCTCACGAACCTCATGGATCACAGACAAAACAGGTGAGGAGCCAAAGGATTGAATCATAAAGGATGGAATTTCAGGTATAAAGAACGGAAAGAGAAAAGGAAAGAAGGGAAGCAGTACTGAAACGAGGGAGGTAGAGAGAGGGAGGAAGGGAAGGGGAAAAACTTGTCTTTCACCGGCTCACTTATGGTTATAAAAGTTCATCCCGGGGGATGGGGGGTGGGAGATGAGGGTAAGGGGGGTCAAATATATGGTGATGGAAGGAGAACTCACTCTGGGTGGTGAACACACAATGGGATTTATAGATGATGTAATACAGAATTGTACACCTGAAATCTATGTAACTTTACTAACAATTGTCACCCCAATAAATTAAAAAAAAAAAAAAGTTCATCCCAGTAAACCCTGATAGAAACGCTTTTACCTTTTCCCATATCGTTGATGGTGATGTGACAGTCAAATGCAGGTGACCTGTTGCTGCCATCCCAGAGGTAGAAGGTGAAGCTGTCTTGGTTTTGGGAATCCATTGCCCCGGTGTGTTTGTATCTCAGCAAGTTCAGATCCACTTCCTGCTGAGTGCATTTCATGCCAGGGTAGAGAGGGACCCAGTCCCTCCCTATCTGAAAGGTGCCAGAATTAGTCAGGTGCCTGTGCTTTTTCTCCCCCCAAGCTGTGTTAGTGGACGTGTTCCATATCCCCTGAAAATCTCCAATATAAATGATATTTCAGAAAAACTCCAGATTCTTTTTTTTTTTTCACCATTTATCTTATTTTTTTTCCTTTCAAAGAAATATATTAAAACAATTTATGACCTTGGGGAAAAAAATAACTTCAACCAAAGGATTTTTGACAGTCATGTGGCAATTCAACAGCAATGCTTATTCCAAGGTATTTATCATGAGCAATCATAGCTGATTAAATATTCCAATTAATGAGAGCAGGTGGGTAATCGAGCTGCTGGAATTGATCCTTTAAATATTAACTGTGTTTCACCTGGGGTTTCCTATTTTTTTTAGTTAATATCATTGTACAATTAATCAAACCTATATTTTCAAACTGGTTTGTTAGAGGGCTTATCTAACGAAGATAAAACAAAAGTAGAATAAATGTGCTTATGCCCCATACACTTTTCAGCCCAAGGAAAATAATCAAGCTCCCTATCACGCTCTACGTTATACCTCGAGTCAGCAAAAAATATAACTGCAAATATCAGAATCTTTTTTAAAACAAGCCAACATTAGTTAAGCATATATTCTGTACATAATCCAGTTTAGAAATTGTGGTATTTTCAGTTAAAAGAAGTTCTTATGCTACAGGGAGCTGACAATTAAGAGTATTATTAAATATAATACTAATAAACCTGTATCTGAGTGCTAACACTATTATTATTCTCTCAAAATGCATAGTTTTCCCCCCAAAATAGTCTGTAATGTCATTTGACATAATTTAAGAAAAACGTCATCTTAAAAATTTACTCTATGTTATTATCTTGCACTTTTCCTGTCTGGGTTAAGAGCCTAAAACAGAAATTTAAATCAGTCATGTTTTATTTTTCTTGGCTGCATTATTCCACAGACTCCCAGATTCTGGCAACAATGTTTTGTCTTCCTCTCCTCTCGTTTTGTTACCACTTCCCTTTTTGTTACTCTATTTGGTAAAGTTTCCTCTTCTTTAATATGTTTGCTCATCTGAAGCTTGTACAAAGGTTATGTTCTGCCTCAGTGATCATGGGGTAAAAATTATATGTAATAATTAAGCTCATTGTTTTCACCATAAGATCTATTTGCGAAACTAACTCTTAAAACAGATTCTCTTTCAGGTTTCAAACTGGACAACTTGCAATTCTATTTAACTTTTTCCTTTGTAATCTTTCCCCTGGAAGTAATTACAGAAAAAAAAATATCATCTGCTCTCTCTCTTCTCTCTAATTCCCCACTCGCACTCCCAAATGAAAGCTTTGAGTTGACGAAATCATTCGCAAGCCCCAAAGGAGGAAGTAAATAAGAGTCACACGTAAGGTGGGGAAAACAAAGGAAAGTCAAGAACAAACAAGAACCCTGGAGTCCTGGTCCCTGGTCTTGGAGAGACTTGGAGAACCCCTAAAGAGCTGGGAGAGAATTATGTGGCGCCATGCTGGGAACCTGGACCCATCTGGATTTTCACATATCCAAAACACTTCAGTTCCCAAGTCACCCAAATGTGTGAGCTCTCACTGCATTTCTGCTTCATTACTCTTTGAAATGAAATAAGGACGCAGCTGTACCTCAATTTAAATCAGTGATTGCTCTTCACTCTGATTCTCTATGGTACCTACAATCTGAGACAATCAGGCTGTTCCACACAGAACGAATCCTTGCTGCTTTTCGAGGACGATGCCTCCATTACATTAAAAGTTAAGCATTCAGTTAAATCATCACATTGGGGATGGGAGGTGGTGGTTGGTGCTAGCCTTAACCCACCATTCAAATAAACCTTCTGAGGGATTACTCAAGTGACCTTTTCAAGTGACTGATCTGTAATTCGTGCTGGGCTAAACCTTGGGCATCACACACACACTCTGAGTCAGACTGGTGAGCACATTCGTTACAAGGCTACCTTTTCTTCACGGTATCGCCTCTGCTCCTTTGTCAAAGATCAGCAGACTCTACTTGTGTGGGTCTACTTCTGGACTGTCTATTCTGTCCCATTGATCTGTCTATTGTCTCACCAAGCCCACACTGTCAGAATAACTGCAGCTTTATAGTAAGTCTTGAAGTCAGGTAGTGTCCGTCTTTCTCCTTTGTTCTTCAATATCGTGTTGCCTATTTCAGTTTTTTTGTCTCTCTCTATAAATGGTAATCAGTGTGTTGACATCTACAATTACTTCTCTGAAAAAATAAAATCTATTTTAAAACATTTTTCATCTGGTGGGAATGAAGGTATCTCAAAGGATACCTGATTCTTGTCAGAAACGGGACAACTGGCTTTATCCCGGTAACTCCCTCCCCCAAATTTAGGTGCAATCCCAGGGGAAAGAGAGCCTTAATAATGGTTGAATTTACCCTGAGTGGAATAGGAATGTTTAGAATAGTGGGAGTTCATTACATACTTGGAAATTTTCAGTTTTCTACTTGTAGACAAAATACAGCTATTAGAGAATAAATTCAGTTACAGAAATCTATGTACTGAGAAAATTTATACCTGATACTCATTTTGCAAAATAAAAGTAAAAAGGTCACTAACCTTAAGCTGAAGTTGCCCATTTTGGGGAAGCCTTTCAAATAAATAGTAAATTTTCTCCCTGGGTGAGTCTTCATCTATGGCTGAAAGTACAGCGCTAGAAATAATACGAGTTTCACCCATGTTCATTGTAATTTCAGCCTTCCTGTAAAAAGAAAGATGTCTGGGTTGATATGAAAATAGAAGGTATTGCTTTAGCAGGGGACACTCATAATGACTATTACAGTTTCCAATTTTCAACAACTCGGGAATGAAATTCAATATCCAAAGTATTGAAAATGATGAGTCAGACTTGTGACTCATTTCACTTTACTCATGAAAGTCCTAAAAGACAATTAGCAACAATGAATATGGTATGAGGTAATGACATACTTCTATTATTTACTTATAAAGAATTTTACAATTTTATGTTGCCACCTATTTGATAAAATAATTTTGTTTCTAATACTTTATTTCATACAATAACAGCTCCATAAAGTAAGCGGGTCAGGTATTATCATTCTAATCTTACAGAAACTTATTTACAGTTTCAATGACTCAACCCCAGGTGGTCTGGTGCCCCATATGATATACCATGATAAGCTTGGTGATATTTAGGTAATCCGTGGCCCTCTACATTCCTGTTAATATTCTGGGTGGTTGATGTTCTCTTCACAGAGAAGCAGAGAGAGAGGGAAGTATGCCAGAGTCTGGGTAACACTGACAGGGACCCTGGGACAAGGAATTTGAGTGCAGGCAATTTCTTTGCAAAGTGATTTCAGGAACAGGAAATGGAGTGAGGAGTCAGAGAAGTAAAGAGGAAATGGCAACAAAGGGTGTTTAGACTGCTATGGGGCTCCATGCTGCTGGGGATCATTTGAAGAACCATGTGAAATACGCCTCAAATTGTGCTTCTGAAGGATGAGAGGCTGGCTATTCATCTTATCTACTAGCTCCCACAGGTTGAAGGCTGCCCGCAGAGTGCTTTCTGCTGCGCCTGGACAGGGGCTGGATGAGCCACTGCTGCTTCAGAGAAAGCCCTGAGGCAGAAAAGTGGAGCACACACTGTGAGCACTGGCTGGGACATGGATAGACAGCGTGCACAGTAGGTCCCACCACTACAGTCAGAGGAGGGCTGAGGGGATGTGACCCGGAGAACCAAAAACATCTACAGCACCGAAAAGGACTATCAAAGAAATGCTATGTCAAATGCTCTAACAGTGTCCAGTAAGATGAGAGGAGCCATTAGATTTGGTGGGAAAGCCAAGGGTCACTTTTAAGGGAACAACTTTAATAAAGTAGTACAGGTTGGAGACAGTAGTGGGCAGAAATGGAAGAAGGGAGCATAAGCTATCCCTCTCCAAATAGTTTGGCACTGAAATGAATGAGGGACTGGATCATCTTTCCAGTTTTAGAATGAGAATACCTGCTGGTACTAATGACAAGAACTAGCTCTTCTGAGCACTTAGTATGTGCTAGCCAGTCTTTCAAGCACTTTTACATATTTTGATTCATTTCATTCTTGCAATAACCCTATAAGGGGGATCCGGTGATTAATCCCATTGACAAAGAGCTTGACAAAGAGGTAAAGAGAGGTTAAGTAACATGTTCAAGCTCATACCACCGGTAATTGGTTAATCCAAGGAACTCTGGCTCCAGAATGTGTTCTCCCAAGCACAAACTGTATCCCTATGTCTTGTTAGCAGAAGGAATGAAAAGGGAGAGCTTGGAGATGCAGGAGTGAAAATATAATGGGGCACATTCTGGGGCACATATAATGGGGAGGAGGCAAGACGCAACAGACCCAAGGACACATATGGAAGGGAAAGAAGGGGGAATATAACTTCTTCTCCACTGGAGAGAAGGCAAGAAGAAAAGAAAGATGAAGGAAAGATTTTAAAGCAGACTTGTAGATGTAGCTATGAATCTGTAGATGTAGCTATCCCAGGCAGGTTAATAGCAAGAACATGACAAGAAATAGTAAGTCAGATAGACTTGAGTGAGTGCCTTATGTAAATTATTTTACCTTTCAGGTCTCAGCTCTCTCATTGAGGATAATAATACCTGCTTCCCACAGTTTTGTGTGGACGTAAGGAAATAACATATGTGAAAGATTGCAATATAGTGTCTATCACTTAGTAAGTACTTAGTAAAACACCAGTTTTCACCTCTCTCTCTCTCTCCCAATTAGGTAAAGTGAGGTTATCAGAAAGGAGTTTCATAATACTGCAATATCCTT
The DNA here is from genome assembly GCF_057876585.1 of Rhinolophus sinicus. NCBI lineage: Eukaryota > Metazoa > Chordata > Mammalia > Chiroptera > Rhinolophidae > Rhinolophus > Rhinolophus sinicus. Next base: position 60,168,599 of record NC_142516.1, read on the forward strand.
CATGTTTTCATTTTTATAAATCAAATCAAGGCATACCAAGCCAACATCTCAGCTAGAGAATTAAAAAATAGAAATTTCTGTTGAATACTCTTAGTCAAAATGATGTCTGAGATGCAACCCTCCAAAAACCTGTCATCAGTACTTCCCATAATAGTTTCAAGGGTGTCACTGGTGGCCCAAAAGGGAACAGCAGGAGAGTCGGCAGGATATGATAGGAGCTTGTTGGAGGTCTCTTTTCTGCAAAGTGGAGGAGACTTTGGGAGTTTACACATTTTCAGAAAGTTGTTCACCTCCTGATAAAAGCTCAGACTGTCTACTCAATGCCTCTCACGGCTGCACCATTGAATATAGAGGTGCACTGGTCAAGGAGCAAACAGTTCTCTACACACAACACTAGAGAAGAGTTGGGCTTCCTAAAGGTCTAACCTTCTACACTTCTGTACAGTGGAAAATAAGAAGAGAAATGGCTGGAGCTATAGAAATATAATTGATGAAGACTCCATACCCTGTGATCAAATTCTGATCAACTATGGAGGGAGATACTGAAAAAGTCTGCAATTAGTATCATTTCAGCATTTTTAAAAAGTGATCATTTTGACATCAGGTGACAAGGTGTTGATCCATAGGGTAGAGGACTTGTAGACAATGAAATGTCAAAATGATGAAGAAAGTGACATTGATATATTTCCCTCAGCCACTCTTAGTTACAAGTTTGACCAAATCCACAGTGAGGACTATCTGCAATTAATATTATCACACTTTAGTTGAAATCATGCATTGATTGCACTTTGGTGCATGTAGGTGCATGTGTTTAAATATTTAGTGTACTGCTCACTTTATACTGTATGTTCAGTCATTCTTAGTTATTTACAACTAAAAAGAACTTTTAGAGAAAAAATAATTAAAAGGCTCATTGAAAATTGTTTAGAAGCAGTTACATTAACTAACATTTGCACTAAATGTTCTAGGTGCCTAATTGGTGGGACAAATTGTGATGGGAGCAAAGACTTGTTTCTCTCTGAGGACACACATTGCATTTACACCTAATGTTCTGGACCTCAGAATTTTATAGAGAATGTGAAAGGGACCCTTTTCAGGTAGCTTACTTGATCAGCATTGGTTTCTCATCATTGACTGGGGTGACCTCTACTGAAATGGTCTTAAGTATCTTATGTTTCCCATCTGACAACTGGATAGTAAAACCATCAGCAAGGCTCTCTGAGTCATCATGTATATACAACAACCTCATTCCTGGAAGAAGAGAAAAAAGAGAGAAAGTAAACCTTTCTGATGAGTGAACACTTCCAAAACATGTCACAGATAATCTGTATTAATTTCCAAGCCATTGATATTAGCAAGAGATCATTAATCAGTGCAATAGGGTGAAATTAAAATATTTTAGGAAGTAAGAGTACCCTCTTAGTTCATTAAAAATTCCTATTTGAATATGGTAGTATTTGATAAGGTTCTTATTTGAAATCAGTGAGAAAAGAATATATTATTTAATAAACTGCATGAGAACAAGGGTGTCAAAATACTTAAACAGAAAATTAGTTCATTACTTGGGGAAAATTATAGTTAGATCGCTACCTTAGTCAATAACCAAAATCAATTCTAGATGAATCAAAACTTAAACATGAAACTTTTTTTTAAAACCTACATAACATTCATATGGAAATGCAAGAGACCCAGAAAGTTAAAACAGTCTTGAGAAAGAAGAACAATGTTGGAGGACTCACAATTTTTACTTCCGTACTTAAAAACATCAATTAAAAGGCAAATATGGAAAAACTTATTTGTAACATAGTTAATAAATATAAAAAATATGTTCAATTTCACTCATAATCTAAGAATTTCAAATCAAAATAACAATGAGAGACTACTATTGACCATCAAATTTGCAAAGTTTTTAAAAAACAACATCTATTATTGATTAGGAAAATAGGCATGTTTATGCACTTGTGGCAATGGCAATTTTTTTCTCTAAAGGCATTATAAATACTCATCTTATTTACCAAGTAATCTCATTATAAAAATGTATGTAAAAGAAATATTAAGAGATGTGCACGAATATTTATGTTATATAAATATATGTAAAATATGTTTATTATAATATCCAGAACTGAAAAGCTATCTGCATATTTAAAAACAGGAGACAGTTATATAAGATTATAATGCAATACATCCATAAAATAAAACACTAGTTATCACAGACCATGTTTTCAATTAATATTTAAAAAGTAAAAAGATGCTTATAATAGTTGATAGTAATGAAACAGATTACATAACATTCTAGCAATTTAATGAGTTCTATATGTTTGCAGGGGAAAAACTATGTGAGAGAATATATTAAAGTTAAAAATTATGTAGCCATAAATGAACCAAAAATGAAATAGATGTGAAAATCTAATCTCTGAGAATATCACCAAAATATTTATATGAATATTTTTTCTTTATAATGATTGTTATAGTGTAAACTTCACACAATATACTTATTTAACCTAACAATAACCAATGAATGTTATTTTTAAAAAACTGATTTTCTTGAGAGTAAAATTCAATTTACCATTCCTTTTTCCTGTGTTGTAAATTTTAATAAAATATTGTAACTATGTCTTAAATTACTTCCTACACATGGTTATTGATTTGGTAATATCATAATTTAAGTTCCAGAATTTATTTCTCTGTAGTTGATAAAAACTAAAAAATATATGAATTAGGTTTTCAGATTCAAACATGAGATGACATTGCAGAACTATTGCAAAATTAACTTTGGGGCAGAGAGCTTACATTCTAGTTGGAGAAAGAAGAAATGAAAAGACCATAGGAAAACTTTTGAACAAGTGTTAAGAAGAAACAGGAAAGGAAAGGTTTCAATGGTCTGGGCGAGCTCCAAGGAGGAGGAAATCAAGAGTAAACTGGTTGTGGCGACCCCAGCAAAGGATGGGAAAGGACCCTGGACTGGGAAACAGAATAACTGAGGGCAGAAAGGAGAGTGAGAGTAGGCAGTGGTCCTAGAACCACACACTTGTCTCAAATATTTAAAAGTATTTTTATATATAGAAAATGGCATCAGATCAATTTTTTTAAAAGAGTAATTAAAAAATAATTCAGGCTGCTATTCCAATGTGTCATTTCTTTAAAGAGGAAATTATCTCCTCAGAGAATAATGAAGTATTATATATGGTTCTATATTTGTTTCAAATGTGGAAATTTTGGCAGACAAATCTCTTCAAATTTAGTTCCATGATCTCAATAGTCTTAAAGGGATTTTTTTTTTAGTATGACATTAAAAGCTTGAGCTAAAATACCCAAAATCACAAATACCATTTTTATTGATGCTCTAAAAGTGAAAGAAACCTATTATTTCCTTTTTAATTACCCACTATCTCTAGCTGGAGTTGCATGCCCTACATTAATCCAGAGCCAGGAGAAAACCCTCCAGGGATAAATGAATGAAGTAGGTGAATTCCATTTCTTCACTTCCTATTTCTGTCATTTATGGTAATCTTTTCTGGGTTAAATTGTTAAATCAACAACCAACTAATGAAAGTAGGCACATGACATACCATTCTTGAGAAGATCCATGGAAAAGTTGTGAACAAGTTCATGCTTCTGGCCAGGGCTGGCTGGCTGCTTATGTTGAGGAAAGTCTTTGCTAAACACCCCATTGACGAGGAGGCCGTGACGTGGTGTATGCACAATGCTGAACAGCAAGTGGTCCCTGGGCACGTCCAGGTCAGCAGCGTTGATGATGGAAGAATCCAGCTCTTTCATCTGACCCTCACACACCTAAACGAACAACAAGTCAGAAAAGTCAGTTGTGTGAGAAATCAAACTTGTCCTCCTTTTGGCCCATTGTTCAAAAGAAGCAATTTTAAGATAGCCTATTGCAAATTTTCCATGAGATTTGTGGGTAGTGAGTCCTAAATATTGCTGGGTTAACATGACCTTAGAGAAAAGAACAAATCTGCTAAGCTCTCTCAGATTTTTCTGAAGATTTCAGAGCATCTTATTCATTTACATGATAGACAAATGATAAAATATATATGTATGTGTGCATATATATATTTACATATATGTGTGTGTGTACATACATACACATACACACACATATATATATAATTTCATAATTCAAAAATTGGGAAAAAACAACCAAAAGATACTCGGAAGACAGAGGAATTCAGTTATGAAACAGTGTAGACCCTTTACCTTCAGATCCTAATCTTTTATTTTTACCTCCTGGACCTTGTTCCTTTCACAATTCTTATGTTTCTGTTTTCAGAAATGGCACAAATATCTGCTATACATACTGGGATTATCTGGTGTGTATTTCATTTTTGCCATTGCAGGAAAAACTTTTGCATTTCAATTTCTATCAACAATTGAGAAGGGTGCTTCTGCATGCATAGTAGTGTATATTTTAATTCAGGGTCCTTCATTTCTCCCTAGTTCTCATACCTCTAATTTTCCTGAACTACCTTCCCCCACTCCCACACCCCACTTCAGGTTTCCTACTTCCTTAAGCACAAAGAGAACTGAATGTTTTTTTTTATTTCATGTAGGATTTAGTCGTTTAGAGCTTGGTACTAAGCTGTCTTGATCTTCTTTTCCTCATAGTAAGAATAAAGAGAACAAAGAAAGATTTCTGTTTTCTATTTTGAAATATAGCAAGACCTAAATAATAAAGTGCATACACTTAACGCATGCTTATTGGGAACCTACAATGTCACTCTGCTACATTCTGTGGGGAATACAAATACTCTAAAGCATACAAGTTAGATGACATTGTGAAGGCCCGTCCGTCAATAACTTTAAAGCAAGGAAGAAAATGTCTAGCTACTAAATATGGATAAACAAGAAGTACAAAAGGGTTGAGGAGACCAGGAATGTCATCATGACCGAGTGGGCATTTTAGACTTGAAGGACACATGTGGTTTAGTTTTGTGAAAATGCCTTTTCTCTTCAGGTTCTGCTGTTGATTTTAAAGGGAGCCTTCCTGCAACCACATTTCAAATGTGCATAAGGAAGAAATCATTTGCCATATCTGATACCTGGCCTAAAGTACTATTGGTTTTCCTTTATCTGGTCCTACTCATATTAAGGATGAAGATGGCATCAAAATTTAATGAAGAATGACATAATTATGAAATCATCTTTGGGGGTAACCAGTCTTTTTCTCTAAGAATTATAGTAAGGCAACCTAAAAATATGTTCTAATATTTCAGTAATTATTTCCACAAAAGTAATTTGTGCACATGCCAGTGATGATTATGTGTATGTACGATTTTTCTGTATGTTCTTACTTACAAATCAAGGATTGTATTATATCTACTATGCTCTACTTTATAAAAATAACTATTTATATCGGAAATATTTTCATATCAGCATAGAATTCATTTTAAACATATCCTTCTTCACCGAGCTTGGGACTGCTGGACTCACTACATGACAAAAACAGTAAATTCACAAGACAATGGGGAAATTTTATTGAAAAAAATGTGGGATTCTTTTTTCCCATTTAATTGTTTATGGAGATTATAAATAAAAGGTTGAAATCAATATATACAAAATACAGATACACACTAGTAGATAGGTTTGAAATGGATGACAAGAACTTAAACTAAAACCATCCTTATCTTTTTTTTTTTTTTTTTTTTCCGCATGTTGCACACAACTCATTGAAGCCTGGCTATTTACTAAATAAATATACTTTTGACAATAAAGAAAAACAAATATGACTATTTTAAAAAGTCATTTGCGATTACGTCATAAAAATGGCAGCATGAGGTGAGCCTCTTGAAATCTCCTCTGGAATTTACAACAAATTGAACAACAATAACTCCACAAAGGACTCCTTGCAGAGCAGACAAGCAAGACTAAGAGGCACACTACTGAAATCACCTAAAGTTGGGCAAATTGCTTGCGCAGGGGAAGAAGGAAGGGGGAAGTGTAGAGACGGGGCCATGTGGGCGCAGGACGCAGACCTAGCTCAGTGGTCAGAGCTCACTGCATCCTGGAGCTACCGCAGCTGCGGGAAAGGGAAGAACTCAGACTGCTAAGGCGCTGTTTATGGCCCACAGGGCTGAGGGGACAGCATATAACACGTCTGGACCCAACGCTCATGGCAGAGACCTTGGAGCAAAGACAGAGGGAAGAAGGCTGAAAATGGTGGTTTAAGCCCTCACTGCTGAGCAGAGAATGGAAGCCTTAGACACTGAGACTAGCGGCCCCCTCCCTACCCGCCCAAGCTCGCCCCGCCCCCATCTGCCCAGTGCTAGAAGCAGTACAGTAGCAGTGTCAGATCAAAAGAACAGAATATTTGCAGTTCTGAGAACTGTGGCCCACAGACACGGACTAGCAGCCAAAATCGTTCCGGCAAAGAGGAAGGAGCTGTGGAAGCAGGACTGGCTGTGGCGGTTGTCATCGCCATTGCTCTGAGCCTCCTCTCAGAACCCTGCAACTGCCCCCCCCCCAATCTGGGCAGATCCCTGAAGGAGTAAACAGAACTGTTGAAACACACCAACTCTGAATCTGGAGCAGAAAGAGCTTTGGAACTTCAGAAGCTTTCCACATCTCCCCACAGAGGCGGCACCCTATGATCCAGGCAAACTGTTCACAGAGGAGAAGCCCGCCTTCCAGGGAATCCCTCCATTGTGTGAGAAGCCAGAATAGTGCAGAGAAAACATAGTACTACAGTGTGAGAGAGAATAAAAGGCTGCAATCGGAGAGAAAATAATACATTCTACCAACAAGTACTGGAAAACAAAAGAAAGACCTCTTTCTATCAACCTATTGCAGAACCCACTACTGTAGATATCTAGGACAAGAAATAACAAATCATTAATTGCCATGAATAACCAAGGCAACAAGGAAGCTCAGAAAGAAAATGAAAAGTCTCCAGAAAATGAACTTATAGATATGGAAATATGAGACTTAAATGACAGAGAATTCAAGACTGCAGTTCTTAAAAAATTCAACGAGATGCAAGAAAAAACAGACAGGCAGTTTAATGAACTCACAAACACAATCAAAGAACAAAATGAACATTTTACCAAAGAGATTGAAATTTTAAAAAAGAACCAAATAGAATTTCTGGAGATTAAGAACTCAATAAAAGAAATGAAGAATGAAATAGCCAACTTAGGTAGTAGAGTTGACCAGATGGAGAAAAGAATCAGTGACATCAAAGATAGAAACTAGGAAATGACACAGATGGAAGAAGAAAGAGACTTGAGACTTAAAACAAATGAAAGAACTCTACAAGGATGTTCTGACTCCACCAGAAAAAGCAATATGAGAATAATGAGCATACCAGAAAGAGAAGAAAGAGAGAAGGGAACAGAGAGTATATTCAAACAAATAGTCGAAGAGAACGTCCCAAATTTGTGGAAAGAACTAGATCCTCGAATCCAAGAAGGAAATAGAACACCTAGTTACCTCAACCCCAACAGGCCTTCTCCAACGCACATTGTGTTGAAGTGGTCAAAAATCAACAACAAAGAAAGAATCCTCAAAGCAGCCAAGCAAAAGAAGATGGTAACCTACAATGGAAAGTCCTTTAGAATATCATCAGATTTTTCAGCAGAAACTCTACAAACCAGGAAGGAGTGGAATCAAATATTCAAACTATTGAAAGAGAGAAATTATGATCCAAGAATAATATATCCAGCAAAAATATCCTTTTGAAATGGAGGAATAAAGACCTTTCCAGACACACAGAAGCTGAGGGAATTTTCTAATACATGACCTGCACTACAAGAAATACTGAAACAGGCTATCTGACCAGCATCAATAGAGATAATTTGTGGCAACCAAAACATAAAAGTGGGGAGAGTAAAGGTCTGAACCGGAATATGGGAATGGAGAAAGTAGGCATGCTGAAGAAAATGGAATACTCTAAATATGAAACTTTCTTTTACATAAACTTAATGGTAACCACTAAAAAAAAAAAAAAAAAAAAAAAAATCCAGAACTGAAATATATAACATAATAGAAGAAACAGAGGGAAAAAATCATAGAATACCGCTACACAGAAATAATAGACAAAAATAAAAAGGCAAAGAAACAATGGAGACACAGCCTTACCGGAAAACTAAACACAGAGTGACAGGAAATCCTCACATATCAATAATCACCCTAAATGTAAATGGATTGAACTCACCAATAAACAGGCACAGAGTAGCAGATTGGATCAAAAAACTAAACCCAACCATATGCTGTCTCCAAGAGACACATCTCAGCTACAAGGACAAACATAGACTCAAAGTGAAAGGGTGGAAATTGACACTACAAGCAAATGGTATCCAGAGAAAATCAGGTGTAGCCATAATGATATCAGATAAAACAGACTTCAGGGTGAAAAACATAACAAGAGACAAAGATGGACATTTCATAATGAATGGTAAAGGGGACTATACAACAAGAGGACATAACAGTCATCAATATTTATGCCCCCAATCAGGGAGCACGAAAACATACCAAGCAGCTTCTAACAGAACTTAAGGGAGAAATTGACCAAAACACAATTATACTAGGGGGCATAAATACATCATTGACAGCTATGGATAGATCATCCGAACAGAAAATAAAAAAAGAAATAGCAGCCCTAAATGATACATTAGATGAAATGGACATAATTGACATTTATAGAGCACTTCATCCTAAAACATCAGACTATACATTTGTTTCTAGTGCACATGGAACATTCTCAAGGATAGAGCATCTATTGGGACATAAGATGAGCCTCAGCAAATTCAAGATTGAAATCATACCAAGCATATTCTCTGATGACAAGGCTTTCAAATTGGATATCAATTGCAAAAAGAAAGAAGGAAAAACCATAAATATGTGGAAATTAGACAACGTACTTTTAAAGAACGACTGGGTTAAAGAAGAAACAAGAGGAGAGATCAAAAGATACATAGAAACAAATGACAATGAAAATACATCCTACCAAAATTTTGCAGATGCAGCGAAAGCAGTTTTAAGAAGGAAATTTATATTGTTACAGTCCTATCTCAAGAAACAAAAAAATTCCAGATAAATAACCTCACATTACACCTTGAAGAACTAGTAAAAGAAGAACAAATGAAAACCAAGGTCAGCAGAAGAAAGGAAATAATAAAAATCAGAGCAGAACTAAATGAAATAGAGAACAAAAAGACAATAGAAAAAATTAATGTGACAATAGAAAAAAATGTGAATTAATCTTTGAAAAGATTAACAAAATTGACAAACCCTTGGCTAGACTCACTAAGATAAAAAGAGAAAAGACACTAATAAACAAAATCAGAAATGAAAGTGGGGAAGTTATCACGGATGCCACAGAAATACTAAGGATCATCCAATAATACTATGAAGGACTATATGACAACAAATTCAATAACCTAGAAGACATAGACAAGTTCTGAAAAACAGCCTTCCTAGGCTGAATCACGAAGAATTGGAAAATCTAAATAGACAGATCACCAGAAAGGAAAATTGAATCAGTCATCCAAAACCTTCCCCAAAACAAAAGTCTGGGACCAGATGGCTTCACTAGTGAATTCTACCAAACCTTCAAAGAGGATCTAATACCAATCCTGCTCAAACTCTTCCAAAAAATTGAAGAACAGACAGTACTCCCTAACTCATTTTATCAGGCCAACATTACCCTGATACCAAAACCTGGTAAGGATAACACAAAAAAAGAAAACTACAGACCAATATCTCTGATGAATATAGATGCAAAAATCCTTAACAAAATTCTAGCAAATCAAATGCCACAACGCATTAAAAAGATTATTCATAACGACCAAGTGGGGTTCATCCCAGGGGCACAAGGATGGTTCAACATATGCAAATCCATCAATGTGATACATCACATAAACAAAATAAAGGACAAAAATCATATGATTATATTAATTGATGCAGAAAAAGCATTTGACAAGATACAACATCCATTTATGATTAAAACACTTAATAAAATAGGTATAGAAGGAAAATACCTTAACATAATAAAGGCCATAGATGACAAACCCTCAGCTAATCTCATAATTAATGGTGAAAAACTGAAGCCATTTGCTCTACGTTCAGGAACACGAGGGCTGTCCCCATCACCTATGCTTTTCAACATAGAATCGGAAGTCCTCGCCAGAGCAATCAGGCAAGAGAAAGAAATAAAAGACATCCAAGTTTGGAATGAAGAAGTTAAATTATCACTCTTTGCAGATGACATGATGCTATACATAGAAAACCCTAAAGACTCCACCAAAAAGCTATTAGAAACAATAAACGAATACAATAAAGTTGCCGGCTACAAAATCAACATACAACAGTCCACTGCATTCCTATATACTAACAGTGAAATCTCAGAAAAAGAAAAAAAAATTCCTTTTGCAATGGCAACAAAAATAATAAAATACCTAGGAATAAACTTAACCAAGGATGTGAAAGACCTATATGCTGAAAACTATAAGATATTTTTTAAAGAAATTGAAGAAGACACAAAGAAATGGAAAGACATTCCATGCTCATGGATTGGAAGAATCAACATAGTTAAAATGGCCATATTACCCAAAGCAATATACAGATTTAATGCAATCCTCATCAAAATCCCAATGGCATTTTTAAAAGATATAGAACAAAAAATCATCAGATTTGTATGGAACCACGAAAGACCCCAAATAGCCAAAGCAATCCTAAGAAAAAAGAACAATGCTGGAGGTGTCACACTCCCTGACTTTAGCTTGTATTACAGGGCAACAATAATCAAAACAGCATGGTACTGGCAGAAAAAGAGACACACAGACCAATGGAATAGAATTGAGAAACCAGAAATAAACCCACATAAATATGGACAGATAGTTTTTGACAAAGAAGCTAAAAACATACAATGGAGAAAAGACAGCCTCTTTAGTAAATGGTGCTGAGAGAATTGGAAAACCATGTGCAAAAGAATGAAACTGGACTGCTATCTTTCACCATGTACCAAAATTAATTCAAAATGGATCAAAGCCCTAAGCATACAACCTATAACAATAAACTGCCTAGAAGAAGACATAGATACTAAACTTATGGACCTTGGGTTCAAAGAGCATTTTATCAATTTGACTCCAAAGGCAAGGGAAGTAAAAGCTAAAATAAATGAATGGGACTATATCAAACTTAAAAGTTTCTAAACAGCAAAAGAAACCATTGACAAACTAAAGAGGCAACCAACTGAATGGGAAAAGATTTCTGCAAACAATGCCTCCAATAAGGGGCTAATATCCAAAATATACAAGGAACTCATACAACTCAACAACAAAAAAACAAACAACCCAATTGAAAATGGGCAGAGGACCTGAAGAGACATTTCTCCAAAGAGGACATACAAATGGCAAACAGACATATGAAAAAATGCTCAACATCACTAATCATCAGAGAAATGCAAATAAAAACCACAATGAGATATCACCTCACCCCAGTCAGAATGGCTATCGTCAACAAGACAAAAATAATAGCAAGTGTTGGAGAGGCTGTGGAGAAAAAGGAACCCTCAGACACTGTTGGTGGGAATGCAGACTGGTGCAGCCGTTATGGAAGGCTGTGTGGAGGTTCCTCAAAAAATTAAGAATAAAATTACCATATGACCTAGCAATCCCTCTTCTGGGTATCTACCCAAAAAATCCCAAACATTTATCCATAAAGACACATGTGCTCCAATGTTCATTGCAGCTTTATTTACGGTGGCTAAGACATGGAAACAGCCAAAATGTTCTTCGATAGATGAATGGATACAGAAGTTGTGGTATATATACACAATGGAATGCTATTCGGCCGCAAAAAAAAGACGAAATAGTACGATTTGTGACAACATGGATGGATCTTGAGATTGTAATGCTAAGTGAAATAAGTCAGACAGAAAAGTAGAGAACCATATGATTTCACTGATATGTGGTATATAAAACTGAAAATAACAAAAGAACAAGACAAACAAATGAAGGAACAAAAACTCATAGACATGGACAATAGTTCAGTGGTTACCAGAGGGTAAGGGGAGAGCGGGGGGTTCTAGAAGAGGGTAAAGGGGGTCAAATATATGGTGATAGAAGGAGAACTGACTCTGGGTGGTGAACACACAATGTGAGATATAGTTAGTGTATTACAGAATTGTACACCTGAAATCTATGTAACCTTACTAACAATTGTTACCACAATAAACTTTAACTTTTAAAAAAATCACTTACTAAAAAAAAAAAAAAAAAAAGAAAGAAAAATCACTTACTGCTTAAAGCAAGCTGTGCCAATAAACATGGGGGTCACATTTGGTACATTCAATAGTTTCTCTAAGGAATCCTCAGTAAAAAGCATGGTCACTTTCAGAAAAGAGCAAGGAACAATTTCCCAGGGGCCTAATTATTTCAGAAACTCCAACCTTAAACCCTAAATAGACACAAGACAATAGAAGTAGGAGTAGAATAAATTATTTGTAGATTTTTCTTCTGTCTCATAATGACTTAGGTGCTATCCCGAGAAACCCATGTCCCAACTGAAGAGGAAAGGCAGAAGCCGGCTCTTCAATTGCATCCTGAGGTGGCTGTCATATACTGTTAAGATTCAGTAGAAAATTAAAATCAAGTGAAGACTTTTCCATTTAGAATTTGATGATTTTTAGTAAAAAAAAAAAAAATAAGGCAAGGTAATTGTTTCAAAATGGATATTTGCTTTGGTCAATGTCAGAAAATAGACGACAAACATAACAACACTAATCCAAATGGCATCTGTTTATTAAGGGTCTACTACATGTCTCACCATCTTGGTCATGACTACCCCAAAGGACAACATGCTATACAATTTGCAGATGGGGAAACAGAAGCACAGAGAAATAACTTACTCAGGACCCTGCAACTAGTAAACAGCAACACCCAAGTCCCTCTTATTCCAAAGCCCGGACTCATCCAGTCAGTCAGGATTTGCTATACGTATGTCTGGGTTAAACAATATATAAAAACCAGTTGTGTTTAAAACAAATTCTATGCTGATGTTAATTTCCTACATACATAATTAGTTATTTTCTTTTAAGTAGAGAGTAGTAGGTATAATATAATCTTTGGTTTGTAAGTAAAAACATACAGAAAAATCGCTCATACACACAATCATCACTGGCACATGTACAAATTATTTTTGTGGAATTAATTACTGAAAACTTAATTGATGGGGAGTGACTGGGTAGGAGCTTTGAAGAGGAAGAATTCCGTGTTCATTGTGTATGTTTCTCTACATTCTAACTTGTTTAACAACACACACATTATTCTTTATTTAAAGATAACAGGTGTTCTCTAAAGAGTGAGACTATGGGCCATTTTAACTATACTATATCTGAACTTTTAAATAAAACTAATAAATGTGATTATATAAAACCATTTTTTAAAACTGCATAAAAAGGATGTTCAAAACTGTACTTTTAAAATTTCATTTATCTTTATAAAGAGCTACATAAAAAAGATGCATATAATATGTGAGTTAAGAATCCTTGCCGCCATTATAGCACTGGTTAAGAGGGCATGCTGTGAAATCAGACTGCCTGCGTGCAAATCCCTTATGTGCCACTCACTTCCAAGCTCTGTGATCTTGGGCCACTTAGTTAACCTCGTTACGCCTCCTTTTCTCAGTTACTAAATGGCAGTAATAATACCATCACCTTAAAAGCCTATTGTGAGGATTAAATACATGTAAACGGCTTAGAATAGTACCTACCACCTAGTGAGTACTCATCCTACATATATGCAACGATAATCACATTTATGCATTTGCTCTAAGTTAGCAATTATTATCATTACCGTCATCATTATTATTAGATTAATATTTTTCAAGTGATTTGCATTATATGACTTTATATTGCCCTCCCCATTCCTCATCAACAATGTGTTAAGTACACCTGAACCAATGTAAATGGACTAAGCGAAAATAAAAATCAGAAAACGATAAAAGAAAAACTGAAAATTATCTTACAGTAATATTCTGTACTACAAAGTCAGGAGCTTCATCATTTGTGGGGTTGATTATAATGTTAAATGGTATCTCCAAGGAACGTCGCTTCCCATCTGTGACATAGACCGTGAACTGGTCGGCCGTCGGTTCCATCCTCAGATGCCTAGACTGCACATAGTTGATGTGCAAAGCCTTCATGTCTTTCCACTGAAAGGAAGCTAGAGCACACCGAGATAGATCAGGTAGGCAAGAAAGGCATTTTTTCCAAGCTACTACTAGTCCTTAATCCTTAACCCAATAGCCTATTTCTCAGCAAAGCAAATAAGAGGTCATGACAGTTGACCTAAGAATCACCTCTCAGGGCCTGCTACAATGACTGTCAGCCATCATCATAAAGGCAGATATCCATAAATCCTAAGGAAGGATTAAAATTTACACGGAGAACAGAAAAGTGGTAACTGCTAACCAGGATGCAGAGCGACTTCATGACCATTGTTTATGTATTTGGAATGAACGTCAGTGAGACCTTCTCTTGATTTAAAAACATTTCCCTATGAGCCGTTCTTGTCATGCTTCATTAAGAAAGAGAACATCTCTTTTATATGAAGACAAAACAAGAATCCATCGATCACCTGCTACTTGATGTCCATATCAAGCAACGGGTTAAACTGAGTGAAATTGGTGACATGCTGTTTTGGTATTTTGACACCGCCTTAAATCAAAAGAGAAAAATGCTCTATGTTGTGCATTAAGACACAGGAAAAATTATGTAAACTTTAATGCAATTAATCTCTTCCCCCCAGCTTTATTGAGATGCAACTGACTTACAACATTGTGTAAATTTAAGGTGATGATTTGATACACACATATATTGTGAAATGTTTACTACAATAAAGTTGGTTAACACATCACTCACCTCACATAATTCCCATTTTGTTGTCGTTGTTATGGTGAGAACATTAAAGCTCTACTTTCAAAGCAACTTGCAAATATACAATGCAGTACTGTTAACTACAGTCCCCATACTATACCTTAGAGCCCCAGAAATTATTCACTTTCATAATTATTATTTTCATAAGTGAATTTTCCATTTATTTTGAAGTAAACTAGCATGTATCGGGAATTTTACAACAAAAAATTAAAATGAAAAACAGTAATATTCCAAAGCATCAGCTATAATAATTCCTTAAATGTATATGGGGCTCTGAACATTTTTGAAGACATGACCTATGATTTGGCCAATAAGATGCATAAACATAGGCAAGTTTTTGCAGGTCATGAAACTGTGACTTACCTATACTTATACCCATATTGCTTTTTTCAAAACCCTCAGAAGGGAGTATGTTTTCAAGGTAGCCAAACTGGGGTGGAGAAACCAAAACAAACTCCAAGTCATCTGCTGCAGTGTCAGGGTCAGTGGCTGACAAATGGTTAATGGTAAGGGCTGCTGAGAAACCCTCATCTACCACGAACATGGTACCTGCATACAAAGAGTAACACAATTGTGACTTAGTGTGAAATCTCTAATCAAAATAGTGAGGATAATGGGAGTGATTGAAATTCCAATTCAGAGAAGCCTCCCATATGCAAATAGACTTCCACAGGAGGATAATTCTCCTTACAGAGAAACTATTCAGGGGTATGGGTGGAATTTAATTTGAATTATGGAATTATATATTTTTTTCTGGTACAAGCAAGCCAGACAATAATGGAAAGACAGCAGAAATACTAAATAATCCAGTACAGCCCTTTAGTCATTCTCAAGGAACTCTGATTTCCCTTGTGTCTCTATAGAAGTGACAAATGAAAATAAGAATTGCCAAACTGTTTTAATGATAAGCCACTAAATGTAGTTTATGTACTCCGCAAGATCAGTCGTTACCTCTGTTTGTCAGAGTGTTAATTGCCTGCAAGCTATTATGAATTGTTCATAACAGACTTTTTCTTTCTTTTTTTTTTTTTTTTTTTTTTTTTTATGCCATGGTGCTTAATTAGTCTGTAGGGATAATGCTTCCTTTCCAGAACATTGCTTGGGAGATAGTTTGCAAATTTCAATAACATTCATACATATGCTTGTTTTTTTGGGGTTTTTTTTTTCTGAGAGACCGAACATATACATAATGCCTATGAAGAGATGACTTTCTAAAAAGCAAATAAGGTTAAATGTATATAAATGGTCTCTCTGGTATACTCATTCTGTTCTAATAGAAATTATTACGGGTAAAATAATTTACTCTCACTCCAGCAGGCAAATGATATTTTCCCATGTGAAATAAAACCAGAATATTTGAGGATTCCAATGTTGTCATCATCCCAGCACACACACACACACACACACACACACACACACACACACACTCTCTCCTATACAGAATTATCTAAATTTTTGAACAAGTAAATTCTTTTGCCCTGTAATCTTTTATAGATTTGAGGTTTCCACAAATTTGTATTAAGGCAATTATTGGAGACAGTTTTGTAGGGTAGTTTTCTATTTTGGCTATAGGTAAAGTGCATTATTTCACTGAACCACAGGTATGTCACTATATCACTAGGTAAAATAAAACAACTTTAACAGAAAAAACAACAACAACCATTGTCACCTATTGCAATTGAAGGTGGTTGGTTGTCCACTGGATGTACTGTGATGTTGAGATCATACACTGGAAAGGACTCATGAAGAGGAACAGATGGATGAGGTCCATTGTAGCAACAGCCATTCACAAAAGGGCCTGCTTCTCCATCCGAAACCACTAATGTAATGGTATCGTAACAAGGCACCAGGCCAATCTCGCCACCTGGAAGACACAGCTAGAGCTAAAACCTGACTTTGTAAAAATATAGAAAAATAAAAAGATCAAATCTACTCAAACCTCTTCTACAAGCACAGAATGTCAAGAAAAGGAACTTAGATGGCTAAAATGTGAAACGCAATTTTATCACTATGAAAGTAAATAGTCATGAAGATAATGCAAAAATGCTTGCCCATCTGTTGCCTTTGGTGAAATCCCTGCCAGACATCTATCACCATACGGAGGGGCAAACAAAACAGGGCTAACAAGGGTCTGACAGTTCACAGACGAACAAAGGACAGACCCGAAACTAGACCAATGTTGGTTTCATTCTTCCTTCATAATTGTTTAGTGTTGGGACCAACCTTAGGGAGAGCAGAAGGTACCCTTGCCCCTTTGGTAATTGTATGCCCATTTGCATTAACCACCTTAAATTAAAAACCATCAACCACATAGCAGTTCTGAGAAACAGAAGGAGCTGAACAAGTGAAATACAAAGATTATCCCCATTGTTGTCATTTGTTTCAATATTTTCCTCATCATATAATAACCAAGTTGCTAACAAAATAACAGCAGCACCTGGAAAAGAAGTGGTGTTTATTTTCATTTTCTTTTTACTCTTTAGGGCTTACACCTATGGGTTTCAAAATGGCCCCAACTCAGGCAATGAGAGGAACAAGGAAGATTACATAGTTTATCAGCGAACAGGACAATCACCCTTGGGTTACTAACAGCGCAAAAGTAGAAGCGCTCACTCTCCAGGGAAAAGAAAAGTTCTACGGATGTGTTTTTGGTAATTCTCATGCATCACTCTGAAAGTGCCAAGATGGAAGCAATTATGTTTGAAGTTTCAATGAGACTAGGGCACAAAAGATCAGGGACAGCATCTCTTTTTCACAAGACACACTTGTTACAGCTACAGAGTATCGTGCCTGGCATTATTCTCCCTGTTTAAACAAAGACAAAGAAAATTCAGAGACAATATTATTGAGCAATCAAATGATGAAAGGATAAGAAACCTAGGTTTTTAAGGAAAAGTAGAATTGAAGTTGAGAGAATTAGCATTAAACAATCAGCCTTCAACCTTAGGAAAAGTGAAAAATAAGAAGCCTCTCCTCTATTTAAATACACAACAAACAAAATGGCTTAAGGCATATTTATTCATTATCCATTAAATAAATAGATATTAAATATTTAATGCCTACTATGTGGCACCTAGTGTTCTGGGTGTTCTAGCAGTGAAAAAGGCAGACATTTTGAAAATGTCAAAAGACATTTCAAAAGAATGTCAAATGTCAAAAGATCTGCTATGTGTCAGGCGCTGACACAATCTAATTGTAGAGAAAGAAATGCAGTTTCGTTAGAACATCACAGATGTGTGGATGTATTAAGTGGAACCACATGAAAATGCCACTATTGGGCCAATGTTTACCTATTAAATGGAAAATTCATATATCTCAGTGTGATTCTGTATGGGGTGCCGAGAGTGAAGGAGATGAGAGTATTGGCTGACACTGGCGTCGGGGCAGGGCACACATGCCAGAGAAAGTCAGAGAAGTCTTTCCAGATGGCAGTGTTGGCTTTGTACTGAGCATTAGATAAGGTAGAGAATTGGGAGATGGGAGAGAGGACCTGTAGGGAGAGGGAATCGGGAAGAGAAAGGGAAAAATCATTCCAAGAAGAGAAGGCAGCTTTAAAAAAAAAAAGCAAACATTGTATGTTCAGTAACTTTAATTTTAATATAATGGAAGCATAGGATACTTTTACAGAAGGAGTTGGAAAAGAAGCCTGAGCATTAAGCCACAAAAAAAGGCTACAACACAGATGGAAGAATTCATTACTTCGAAATGGAATATAGTCTAAGGACATGATTTATACTTAAAACTCTTAATTATAGTGTTATTTAAAAGAAAATTTTTGGATGACTTCATGTGTAATGTTGCAAGAATAGCAAATTAATTATGTACTTTTATAGCATAAAACAGAATATTCACTTATTAAAACTTATGCTTACAACTTTATAACATTCACTAATTATTTTAATAAACAATTTCAGGTGATAATCTAAATGCAAAGAGTAATCTATAAAACTGTACATACAACATGATTGCAACAATGTTAAAAAATATGTTTAGAAAAAAGAAAGTAAAATACTGTAATACTAAAATGTTAACAATGATTATCTCTGAGAGGTAAAGTGAGTTTTCAAAATTTCATTACACTTTTGCATACTTTCCAAGTTTTCTGCAATGAGAATGTATTATTTTCATAATCGTAGAAATCAAATAAAATAATGGTGACAAAACTACTCTTAGGTGGCCTTTATAATCAATATATGAAGGCAAGAGCAGGTCACTGAAACTTTTGATCTTACAATACTGTGGTTCTTTATACTCATCCTAGCACAGTGCTAAATTACTACCAATTGAGTAATTGCATGAATGTTACAAGAAAACATAACCTTCAAAAAAGAAAACATCTTTTAAATACGATATTTCTGCTAACTTAGTAACATAGCAAAAAAACAAAATCTATTTGAAATGATTTGTTCCAATGTCTTACTAGGTCTTATGAAAAAAAATTAGCTAACATTCCCTTATGTGGCCATCATACTAGAAAAGATTTATAATTATGTACCCTTGTTGTTTAGTACCTGGAATAAGGCACTGGAAAAGAAGACAGATTCATTTCACCCCTAATTTATAAATGGTACATGAGCCTGCCAAAGATGTTAAAATTATGTGACAAACAACAATCCTTGTTTTTTTGGATCCCCTTTCTGCCAGTCTACTTAAGCTCTATTGGGGAAATCAAAGAGAAATACCTAGTTGTGCAATCTTGAGAGACACTAAGAGACATCAAGCGCCAGGACTATTTTCCCCAGGACAAGGAAATACCCAATGAAACCTTTCCTAAGGCTAAACACAGATAAAGAGATAAGGAAATACCATAAAGAAAAAAGATGTCTGGAGGAGTGATCAAAATGTGCCATACTAACTAATCGGCATGAGACAACTGGTCTCCTAATAACAAATCAGTGTTACTTAAATAATAACAAATAATATTACTTAAAATGTTTTCAAAATGCTATTTCGAAATGTTCGCCCATTTCCAAATTAATTCTTAGCTATCTCAATGCCCTCTCCTTGAGTTCCCTTCCCCCATCACTGCTTGTATTCGCTGTGTATATCTTTTCAAAGAAGAAAATAATTTGAATTCTGACAACTCTTATTTCCTCTACCACTCACCTGGCCAATATACCCATCATACTTCCCCCATGGAATTTACAGGCTAGAGGGGCACATGCTGAGTAAACATGAACTTGTAATAGAGGGCAATAAAACTTAGTGAGAGGAAGTATATGGTGTCACTACTAAGGAAGTGTCACCAACCCAGGATTCAGAAGGTGTGTAAGGGGTGATAATGCACAGATGCGTCACAATGTTATCTTTGCATGTGAACGGGTTTGTCTACCCATTTACATGAAAAATCCTCCACAGCACGGTCTGGATTATGCTCCTTTGCAGCCCACAGTGTCTAGGACTGCCTTGCACATATCAAATGTTGAATAAGTATTTTATTTATTTGAACATTTCCCATGAGAAACAGACGCCACCTGAGAAACAATATAATGCTGTGCCAGAAATGTAAGCACGATGCTAACAAACAAGCATTTACTGATTCTCTAATCTGTGTCCACCACTGTGGTGTGCTGTGGACAAGTTACAAAAACATAAGACATCACCACTGCTTTTCAGGAACTTAAAAGGCAGGCCAGTTACTTCTTAGGAGCTAGATGGTGATGAGTAAAGTTTTAAAATTAATGATATAATCATCTTAGGGAGCTTACTTCAGATATTCCTGTTATGGTGTGATGCTTTATGGATCCAGAAGCTGTAATGGTCAAATAAAGTTATTATCAAGTTGACCAAAATGAGGAGGAGGACATTCCCAGAGTGAACTGAAGGTCTGTGTAGAGCATCATGAAAATAGCAACAATAACACTTGCTCTTCTTCCACTGTTTGAAATTCGTTATATTACTGAAATCAGAACTACTTCTAAGTATGGTGATTTACTTGAACAATGGGATACAGGCTGCTGCTGCTGCTTTTGTAATGGAAGCAAGCATTAAGACTGTTCGATTATTGGAGTCCACAGTAAGGAGTGGGGTTAAGGCTCTGTCATGTCGCTTGCCTCCCCACACTCAAACTGGTCACAATGCTGTCACGTACCTGTGTGTTTGTACGTCACAGCCCCTGAGATAACATCTCCCTGAGAGAACTGTTCCACTGTGACTCCAGCTCTTCTCACGACCCCGTGCTGAGGTTCTCGAGCAATCACAAACATCAGTTTCAAATCATCACTGTCCACATCAGTAGCAAAAATGTATTCAGAGGTGATGACCACCTCATCTCCCTCTGAGCAATGCAGCACGGGGATGAGATCAGTCTTTAGGATGGGGGGCTCATCATTTATGGGGAATACCTAAGAAGGAAAAAAAAAAAATCATGTTTTCAAGAAAAAGAAAGCAATGACAAATTGCCCAACTGGTAATCCACAGCTCATAATTGGAATGACAGGCATTTTCAATCTTCCAGACACAAGAAACAATAGCCATGGAATTTGGCCAAATAGTCTGTATCTTTTAACTTTCCCCATATGAACCATCTTGCAAGAAATGACCCACATGAGAGACATTTTAGGTAGGAATGGGAGAGTACAGTTATGATTCGGGACTCAAATCTCTCGTTTGTTTCTAGACAGACAAAATATAAATGTAATATAAAGCATTCTTCACGAAAGCCCCTATCTCCCTTCATTAAATTCACACGTATTCAAGAGGAAATCTGGTCCTTGTGGTCTGATGCATTTACATTTACCACATCAAAAGTTATTTATATTTCAAATTACTTGGTGATTACAAAGCTTCCCTCTACACTCAACTTCCTGCCACCCAGGAAGTTTCTCTGGACTTACAATAAGCAGCAGCTGCATTTCCACATTTTGAGTTAAATCTGAAACTCCATAACCATTAAATCAATGCCAGATTTCAACTTGACAAAACATTTTTCTCTCACTATCATGAAAACAAAGCTCCAAGGAGAAGGGAAAGAAAAGCAACATGGGATCACACTGGCTCTCTGAATTTAAACACATGATGGAGAAATTTGAAAAAGCGTATCTTCTAAATGGGAATGAAGGACATTGCTCCCCTCAGTTCACAACCATATGTGAAGTTGGTGTCCCGCAAGTTCACTTATCAACTCCGGCCTGTGAATACTCTCAACCCTACGTTTCCATCCCCATTCTTCAACCAGTGGCATCTTTTCGAAATGCAGCTTCCTTAAAGACATTGCCCTGTGGGAACCTTCAATGGCTTTCCAGCACTTCTCCTAGAAGGTCTTCGGCCTCATCTCATGCCAGGGGGTGCCTTTGCCACCCCACAATATTTTCACCCCAAAACACTACGTCCCTCACATCTCAGGTCCATTTTTGCACCCTCTCTCTGCCCTTACCTGGTTTGCTCTGCCCCCAGATCTTTGCTTGGCTACCTCCTCCTAGGGGTTCCTCAGGGAAAATTTTCTTGACAACTCAGACTCATTTAGGGACTTGTACTGTTTACTCTCTTTTAGCACCCCATTTATTTGTAGAACACATCTGTATTTTAACTAATTATTTCAGTGATAATTTGTTTAATGCCTTCATCTCTTGCCTATAAGCTTTAAAAGAATAGGGACTTTATTTGTCGTGTTCATCATCATGTACCAAGCATCTAGCATAGGACCTGGCACATAGAAGACACTTATTAAATATTTATGGAACAAGTGAATGTAACTGCATCGGTATGTATGCCCTGGTTATCCTGCTATTTAAAGTTGTTTAAACTCTACAACAAGTATAAATGAAATTATGTTGACACTTTAATGGAGAAAGGGATGGGGTTATAGAAACCCACTTATTTAATCAAAGGTGAAAATAAAAGTACCCTGTTTCCCTGAAAAATAAGACCTAGCCAGACCATCAGCTCTAATGCGTCTTTTAGAGCAAAAATTAATATAAGACCCGGTCTTATTTTAATATAAGACCAGGTATAATATAATACAATATAATGTAATGTAATGTAATATAATATTAATATAATATAATACCAGGTCTGATATAATATAATATAACATAATACTAGTTTTTATATTAATTTTTGCTCCAAAAGATGCATTAGAGCTGATGGTCCGGCTAGGTCTTATTTCTGGGGAAACACAGTACACAGAATTCTATTTTTTATTGGCTTATTAGGAAACAATATCTTTGCTCAACTCCTCCGAGTAGATTCCTGAAAGACCCTCTTTATTATTGTTCTTGACTCTATCGGATGAATCTGACAAATATATGCATGATGACCATCTTGCAGCAGTTCATAAAATAGCCTTAGGTTTCCCATGGATGACCAAGTCTAGAGGCAACAGAATTAAAAACATTTCCCCTGAATAAAAAGCAATCACAAATAATTGTCCAAAACTTGCTTGTACCTCTGATTGGCTATCCAAGGTCATGCCCTTTTGTCTAAAAAGTAACAATAAACACAGTGTTTTCCTCAAATGCACTGCTTATTGTCATTCATAAGAAAGTGGTCATTGATAAAAGATAGGGTTGGCTTTTCTCCCCTGAAATTCGCTTTTCAGGGCAAAAAACGAAAAAGCAAAAAAGAGTGACTCAGAAAAGCTTTTTCTCTATATAACAGTCTGCCAATAGATGAATTTTTTCCTTTTTGCAGCTGAAATAACATACTGCTTGCCCTTCATCTAGCCCTCCAGGCCATCATGAGGATTACGAGGGAAAATGCAAGGAAAGGGCTTTGCCTTGTGATGGTCATGGATGAGTACTCAGGGGACTTTAGCAAGCATAATTATAATCACCTGGTAATTTACACCTGTGGCAGTGGTGAGGCGGAAGGAACCGTGGCCGAAGTTGCCGAGAGGGGGGGTGCCCGCCCAGGGCTACCCCAAGTTAATGACTTTGACAGAGTCATTGAATCTTCTTGGACTTATAAAATGGGGATAATTCCTTCCCTGTCTACTTCTTAAAACACTAGCTGGATGTGATCATTCTTAATTAATTATTAACTGTAAAATCTCTTACAAACACATTATTATTATCACGAATACTAATTTCTCGTCACAAAGACCTAGTGACAAAATTCAGACAGAAACAGAATTTGGTACAGTAAGCATAATTAGTGGCTCTTTCAAGAGCATGATAAGTCTTTCTGTAGACCTTTGTCACTAAATATAAATACCTGCAAATCTTATGAGTTATGCTTCTGGACTTGGGTTGTCACTCAACAGAGAAACTTGGGGGTTCCCATCTGGCCTTTGGGCATGTACTCAAATGTTATTGCCAATTTTTCTTCATTTGTCCAAAGGGGGAAAAGAATCATCTCAAACAGACCTAGGCCAGAGGTATATAGTACAGGATTCACAAAGGGGCACCGCACACATACCGTCATCTCTCCTTCGTACAACAGGGAGAACCCCAATATGCTAGCCTAATCTGCCCAGCTGCTAAATAAATATTTCTGAGTGTTACCGCTCAAAAATATTAGAAATAATTTATATGTGAAACCAACTGATTTATTAATTAAGTATCTGGGTTTGAGGTCAGAGTAGTTCTATCTTTAAATGGATTAGAGCGAGAAAATGGGATGCCCATTTCACCAATACAACTTTGCTTTCTGAGACGTTCAAAGACGTAAGCAGGCATGGTCTTGCTTTGGAGCCGGTGTGTTTCACATTCTATCAGGGACTCTGAGAGGCTTCCAAATCAGATGATGTACTTCTATCTGAACCAGAGAGGAAACTGTCTACTCACCTCAATGTGTAGAACAAATTCTACTGAATTCGTGCCATCTGTGACCTCAAAGAGTATGTCATCCTGAAAAATCTCAGATCCATCATGTTGATACCTGTGGGGATGACATTTGTCACTACCCTCTCAAGGCCACTATGAGAATACACTAAGGTGCCTGACACGGGAGCTCTTCCATGGCTTTGGCCGTATGTTTAGTAAATAAATAACAAAAAACACAGTATAACATGAAGTCATATATTGAACTATTCAAGTATCCCTAAATGTAAAATTGCTCTGCCCAAGAAAAAATGTTATATGCATTCATAATTTGACCCCGAATCAAAAAGCAGCCTTTCAGCTTGGAACTGTGACAGTAGATACCAGTTGATGCAGCTCTGTCTGCTTACAGAAAACACTGGCTGGGAACAGGCGGACACTGACACCGAACAGTAAACAGGTAATAGTGGGGGCATATGTGGATTTTGATGATTCTCCCTCCTCCCCCACCTTTAAGGCTAATCTTTCTGCCTGTGCTCTGTCTCTCTTCAGCTCTTCTCCAAAACTTTGATTTATGAATTATGTATTGCCTCTCTCCTGCTATTTTCACTTTTCCATTTACTAGCTCTCTTCCTCTCAACCTATAAAAATTCCAGATTTAAAAATATTTTTCCTTGGTCTAGGCTTGGCCCACCTTCCTTTAATTCCCAGTCAAGTTTCTTAAAGGAACTGTCTAACCCGAGACTTCCCATTTCTTCACCAGCCCACTGCAGTGATACATAGTAAGTCCTAAATAGCTGTTGAATTAAGCCAAACTTTTAGCTTATTAATAATCTGTTCAAGATACTCAGGAATGGAAAAAAGTCTTAGGAAATGAAATTAGAAGTTGCATTAGAAGCCAGTCACAAAGCACTACATGTATGATTCCATTAATATGAAAGGCCCAGAATGGGCAAATCTACAGAGACAGAAAATGGATTAGTGGTTACCTGGGGCTGGGAAGGGAAGATGAATGGGGGGGAGGTGGCAGAAAAAGGATACAGCATTTCTTTTTGGGGTAATGAAAATATTCCAAAATTGATTATGGTGAGTTACCCAATTTTACGATTATAGTAAAAACCAATAGATTTTGTATTTCAAGTGAGTGAATTGTGTATGTATGGCATGTAAATTATATCTCAATAAAGTTGTTTAAAAAGACAAAACAAAAAAATAATTTGCATTAAAATAGTATAGTATACTGAACATATATAATGTTTACATATGAAAAATTCGAGGGCTAAAAGGTATTTTACTCAGGACTAGTCTCACCCATATTCTGGCCAGGGACTCAGGTTTGGGATTCTATTCCAACAGTGAAGAAGGTCCACCACCCACCCCCAGTTTCCTTCCCATAAGCTGCCTCCTATACTTTATTTTGTCGTGCTCCCTAATATTTTCATCAAAAATAGATTGATATGAGATAACATGTTAATCCTATCTTACCATGCTAAAAACCCTAAAAGGGCCAAGTGGGTCTAGGAATACATATCCAAAAGCATGGCTGGAGAGTCACACATAACTTCTTTCCAAATCAGACTCCTCCATACACTAGCTGAGTGACATCAACCTCTTTGTGCCTTAGTTTCTTCAACTGTCTTCTGAGAATAGAACCATCTACCTTATCAGGCTTGATTGATGTGAAAATTAAATTTAAAAAAAACATAATTAGAAATTTCTAGAAGAATGCTTGAACTACATGTGCTGGCAAATATTAGTGCTTTAATTTTTCTATCCATCATTCACTCCCTAGTAAGAATTACTTAAACAGGGCTCCTTAACCATGTTGCTAAGAGCTAAGATCTTGGGGCGGGGTTGGAGGGGGAAGAAATTTTCATGAGGATAAGGGCGAGTAATGAAAAGAGGTCAAGATATTGGTGACTGTAAAAAATATATATGTATATATAACTAAACTGTCAGATGAAATTGATCTTTCTCTGCGCAAATCCTAGTTCCTAGATAACTTCCAAGTGTGGAACTAAGCATTCAATATCTAATACCTTCTATTATACTTTACCAAAAAGGCCAAAATTACTATTTATAATTGGAATTTGTAAGTAAGAAATTAACCTGTATGTCAGGCTACCTGACTATTGCTTTTGAGTATCTTGCATTGTTTTACAGAGAAGGTTTTGTACTAGATTTTGTAGAAAAGTTTCTTACAGAACCATGAAAGACCACAAGGTAAGGGGAACTACCGTGTGGCCATGGGGCAGGGATTGTTCTATCCCTGACTGTCACTGAGCCAAGTACCACTTCATGCCCTATCTACCCAGCCTACCCTACTCGTTTGCCTCCAAATCCCCTTCCCTGTAAACTGGAATAAAAATTTACACTAATGACATTGATCAATAGAATTCTATCCCTGAGTTTCCAGGGTTATGAAAATGGCTCTTAAAGCCAAGATCAATTATGTAGATTGGTTTTATAGAGGATTTCAGTCCATATTCATCTACTTTGACTGTTACCTCTTGCGATATGTGCAGTTTCAGCAAATTTAATATTCATGGTAATGAATTCTTGTTGTTTAACTATCCATAAAGTCATTCCCACTAGTACAGCAAGCCGGAGGGAAAGAAAATGTCTGGAGGAAAATTAAAAGTTCGTCATTTCTAATTTTCAACTGACCCTTGAGAGTATTAAGTGGTATGTTTGATAATTCTCAATGAATTGGATAAACTTCTTTCTCTTTCTCTGCCTCACAATTGATCCAGATGGGAGCCAAAGCATGTAAAGACAAAAAAAACCCCAAAAAACAGGAAATGTTCTAACCTGACTTTTAAGGCATGGAGGGCTCCCCAAGAAAATGTGACCCCTGCATTTAGAGGAAGCCCATTCAGCTCCACCCTTCCATGCTGAGGCAGTCTCTGCAGGGAGAGGTTGATATTGTCCAATTTGGTGTCCTCATCAGAAACCCAAATGTGCTCTGTGCTGATGATGCAGTGACCTCCCTCAGTCACTCTCAGAGACTTGGTAACAACCTAGAAAGAACGAAAGAAACATTTAGTTTGTTGTTGTTGTTGTTGTTGTTGTTTTTATTAAATTTACTGGAGTGACATTGGTTAGTAAAATTATATTGGTTTCAAGTGTACGATTCTATAACACATCATCTCTATATTGCATTGTGTGTTCACCACCCAGAGTCAATTCTTCTGTCACCATATATTTGACCCTTTTTATACTCTTCCTCTACCTCTCCTCCCCCCTTACTCTCTGGTAACCACTTAACTGTTGTTTGCATCTATGAGTTTTTGTTTGTTTGTTAGTTGCTTTCAGTTTTATATCCCCCATATGAGTGAAATCTTATGGTTCTCGACTTTTCTCTCTGACATTTGCTTAGCATGATAACTTCAACTTCCCTCCATGTTGTCGTAAATGGCACTAGTTTATCTTTTCTTATGGCTCCCTCGTGGTCTAGTGGTTAGGATTTGGTACCCTCCCTTATTTTCCTTTTAATGTCTATGAGATCGTAGTTATGCCTTTCCCTTCATTCCTGATAGTAGTTTGTGTCCTTTCTCTTTTTTCCTTGGTTAGACTTGCCTGATGTTTATCAGTTTTATTAATCGTTTAAAAAAAAAAAAAACAGCTTTGGGTTTCATTGATTTTCTTTATTGTTTTTGTTTTCAATTCCATTGAATTGTGCTGTAACATTTATTATATCTCCCCGTGTGCTTGTTTTGTTTAATTATCACTTCTTTAATTTTCTAAGGTGCTAATATTGTTTTGATTTCAATTGCATACATTTACTTGTGTGTATACACACAGATACACAAATATATATAGTATGATTTTAATTGTTCCCCTAAATATGCATTTAATGCTATAAATTTCTCTTTAAATACTGGGAGTGCAATATGTACAGTTTACTCTTTGAGTAATGACTTTATTTTCTTCATATATACATCAGAGGGAAACATTTAAAGTCTTGTTCCATGAGGTATCTCTGAAGAAATCAATAGAAAAGTTCCAGTACCATCTTCACATATTAATTAATTTTTCAAGAATGTGGTATAGGGGACAAGTTCATACGTGGAACATCTTGGCTGAAAAGTATTGTTTACTAAATATTTCCTATTTTAAACATGGATGTATACAAAGAAGCAAGGCAGATCTATAAACCTGAAGTATCTACATTTATCTCCGACCTTGTATAGTAAAAGCAACAATCAAATTGATTATTATCTGTGGTGCTAAACTGAGAAAATGGCGTTCATCATCATGACCACACCCACCAATGCTCAACACACACGAGTATATACACTAATCTACCAAATGAGCAAAACCTGTATCAAGTTCCCCTGGAGAAAAGAATTCATCTCTTTTTTCAACCTAAAATTTCTTAAAGACTTGGGAAATTGATTGGAGCTTTCCAACGTCAGTTGTAGCGAGTATTTTAGAGATGGAAGTGGCACAGGGAAATTGAAGATTGGAAATTGAAGATTCCATAGGAAACTGATTTATTCAAACATTAGACTTAAATAGTAAACCCTAAAGACATTTTCTGTAATAGAAAAACCCACTGCTCAACTGACTGATAATTCATTTGTAAGTAAGAAGAAAGTTAGAAGGGCTTAGGATATTTTATCAACACATTGACTGGGGGCCAAGAAGTGTTCCATGGCCAAATAAGTCTAGAAAGCTGTCACACACAATTTCTTTACCTTGGAGATTTATAAGGCACATAAACATATTCAATACTCTGAGATCCTACAACAGAAATATATGTTAACTTTGTTTAACCCAGCATTTCCCCAAGTTTGTATTACTACACAAAGCAAGCAGATACAGTTGGGGGACCCAGTTGTATGCTCTGAGGGCCCCTCACAGATGATCTGGATGCCCTGCCAATGTGAGGACACAGCATTCTCCAAGGAAGAAATACTCTCCTCAGAGCAGCTGCTGGTCCTGGAAAGGAGAATGTTCCCTGAGGAAAGAGTTGGTAATTCGGAAGGAACAAGGAATGGGCAAGGAAAGGGAAGTGAGCAAAGACAAGCTGAAGCCTCCACTCAGAGCCCTGCCCTATCCTGCCCACCAGGGCACAGCAGCCAGGAGCATCCAGATGGATCATAGAAATTATCAGACCAACCACCCTGAGACAGCTGCCCTCTACTCTTTAATGAACTACATCCACCAGCAAAGGAAAACATAAAAGCAAGAACCTTGTCTCCTTACAAGCCCCCTCACCCCTATCCTTTCCCAATTGTCTTACTCTCATCTTGCCAAACCTACGTTTTCACTGTTGGTAGGAGACAGAAACAAAGGGAGCTCTTATTGAGAGAGAAGAAATATCTTTGAAACAAGGTCCATGTCTGCAGCCTCATGTTTTCCTGGTTTACATTAATTAATATCCCAAGATGCTAATGTTCCAAGGAATATACTTGGCTATATTAGGCAATTTAGTTCACAAACTTAATTGTCCAACCTTTCGTGTGTGTGTGTGTGTGTGTGTGTGTGTGTGTGTGTGTACAGAGAGAGAAAGAAAGAGAGAGAGAGAGAGAGAGAGAGAGAGAGAGAGAGAGAGAGAGAGAGAGACTTTAAAAAAAAAAAAATGCAATAAGGCTAATTTGGCCCTAGTAGTAAATTATTAACTTCTCAGTCCCTGCCCAAACCCAGTGCTTAGGTTTCTGAGACTGCAGGTTACCGTGGTGTCAAGTCCCCTAGTGGTTGTCACTCAGCCCAACCACCTGTGGGTATTTGACATCAGGGCACTACTCCTGTGGCTGGTTTTACTGACACTATTCATTTAATTTTATTTCCACTATTCTCAGTTCTCTAAGGTACTATTTCATTTGTCCCATACACTGTAGAAAAAAGAAGCCACTGTGCCTCTTTAGCTCCAAGTCCTCATAACTATTCCATCTACCTGGAAAGAAAGGAGGTAACTGTTTACTTCATCCTTTTTGGTTTTCTCAACAGATCACCTTTCTCTAGCAAGAGACTTGGCCGGCTTTGAATAAAAGATGATTTCTCCACGATTATTCTAGAAAAGCTTGAGCTTCTTTTTTAGATGCTGGGCTATTTCAGGCCTCTATCTCATACATAGAAAAGGACGGTCTGAGAAAAATCTACTCAAATGAACAATTTTTCTAAAATATTTTCTCTACAGAGAATGTGATCTGGTGCCTGACAGGGAAAGAGTCAAAGAATATAGTTTATTTTATGTGAATTCTTTGGTGCATCTTCTACCAAAAATTGCAAGGTCAGAGGCCTAAGGTCGCAGGCCCGTGACGTAAATGACTGTGATGAGTTGGGTGGGGACTTTGGTAACTGGGGAGCATGCCCTGTACTACTGTGGCCATGGGGTATGTAGGCTCAGTGTTGCCAGAGCTTCCAAATTTTCAATAGAAGCTAGAAATCTAGACTTGATATGGAACCTCCTAATGTTTAAAGTGTTGGCAACTCGTTATTTAAAAATGTTGTTTTTGCTACTGTTTCTTTTTTTAATCCAACCCAGTTCTGTACATAAGATAAGCCTCATGGTCCCTCAAAGTAAGACGTCGGCCTTGGTCAGGTGTAGAGATGGTGAGCAGTGAGCAAGCAAGGGGACATCAGTGCTTCCGTGGCTAGCTACCTGGGAAGGTGACATTAGGGATGAGATATGTATAGGTTCTAGTCCACTAAGGTTCCTAGTGGATGGGCAATCCTACTTTGTCTTTTCGCTTTGTAGGGGGAAAATGAGCTCAGGAATAGACACACTAATTAAGTCTAGCATTCTGGGGGAGAGGAGGCAGGGTATAGAACAAACTTTCAGTATAAACCCCAACCTTCTCAGATAAGATACACAAGATGGCATGGCCTTCATACTTAAGTTTTAATGAAAGACCCCAGTACTTTAAAGTTTACATAAACATTGGGGAGAAGGATGGGATAGAATGGAAGGTCCCATCGTAATTCATTTTGGAAAATTAAAAGCGTCTCTAGATTACACAGTGGCATAAGTGGCCTGTGGTGAGAGTAAATAAAACCTTCTGGTTGTAAAGAGACCCATAATTTAATCCCCTTCCCCGGATCAGCATGTGAAATTCAGTGGAAAGGAAAGGGATTCTTATAAAGCTTTGAAAAGAATGCCAAATTCAGCAACTGGAAAATCTCGCTTTATAAATAGAAAGTCCCATGGGAGGTGAAGGACTCCCCTCCCATTCTTTTCTTCCTACATGTAGCTAGAAAATAAAAAGTTCTTTAAAATAGCCTAAAGACAGGTCAGCATTTCCAATAAGTTTTAAAGTCTTTCCTTGCTTTCTTTACATCCTCCTTCCTTTTCATCCTTCATATTGTACATACCTCAGGAACTTGGTTGTCCACTGGAAGAATCGTGATATTAAAGCAGATCCCGTGCAAAGTGCCACCATGCTGGTTACTGATGGAAAACGTGAACTGGACGTGTTGGAGGTGGGGGCCTATGTCATGCATAGGTGGCATATAGGCCACTTTCATATGGTTTACAGCATCCTGAAAAGCAAATTGAGACGGACACATGGGTGCCAGTTTTCAAGGGTCAGAGATTTTCAGAGCTCTAAGTCTAAGAGAACCATCATGGTGAGTGATATCAAACTTTGTTTGCCACCATCATCAATTTGATGATTCCAGAAAGATCTATTTTCTAAGTCACCTTTTCTAAAAATCAGGAGGGAAAATGACAAAGAAATTAAGTAACTATATCAAGTGCTGGAAGCCAGCCAGCTCTGAAAGACAGGAGACTGGAATTTTAACCCAGCTCTGTCGTAAGGAGAGCTTATGCGTAAGCTCTACTACTTTAAATAGCTGTGTGATACTAGTCAGTCTACTTAACCTGCTAGGCCTCTTTTTCCTTATCTGTAAAATTGATAAAATGGTCATACTTCCCAGATGGGGTAGACGTACTCATTTACAACTTCTAACTCCAGTGAGATTAGGCATAATGAAGCCGCAAGCTACGGAGGTGGCCACTATCTGAGCACTCATCACCATTACGTGACCCCTGTGGGGATCTAAAGAGTAGATTCCACAGGAGTAGGGAGACGACCGATAAGAATTTTGGAAGGTAGAAGATGTTATGGGTTGAATTGTGTCCCCCTTCAAAAGCTATGTTGAAATCCTAAGCCCCAGTGCCTCGGAATGGGACCTTATTTGGGAATAAGTTTGTTGTAGATGTAATTAGTTAAGGTGACGTCACAGTGGAGAAGAGTGGGCCTTTAATCTAATCTAACTGGTAACCTTACTCATATAATAAGAGAAGAGACACAAACAGGAAGAAGGTGGCCATGGGATGACAGAGGCAGAGGTTGGAGCAATACACCTACAAGCCACAGAATGTCAAAGATCATCATCGGCAAACCACCAGTAGCAGGAAAAGGCAAGGAAAGATTCCAGTGCATGGTTTCAGAAACAGCACGGTCGTGTCGACACCTTGATTTCAGTCTTTCAGGCTTCAGAACTGTGAGATAATAAATCTCAGTGGTTTTAAGCCACTCAGTTTGTGGCACGTTGGTATGGCAGCTCTAGCACCCTAATATTAGGTAAACTGGATTTGGTGGAATAAAAACCTATGCGCCAGGTCTCTACATCACAGCCCTGCTGCTGGCAAAACAGTGCAAAAGTCTGTTGAATTACAACAAGATTTGGAAATCATATCCAGGTTGATCAAACATTGTCAAATGAATGTCACATGCTTATTGCAAATGTACAAGCAAAAAAGATAAAGACATAAAGCATCTGTAATAGATGTCAAAGGCCAACATCTAGAAGAGCAATACTGGGAACACCAGGACTTCTCAGAAGACACTTCCATCATAGTCTTCAACATTTTAGCATAGCCTCCTACCTGAGTGAATGACTTTAGGCCCAGGGCTGCAGGATTTTTGGTTAGCTTTGGTATGCTGTCCACCATGAATAATTTCCCAGCATCCAAGTGTCTAAAGAGAAATACAGGAGAACATTTTCACTCATTTTCCAGGTAACAAAAATTAAGTCAAATAGCCTACAACCCATTTAAAAAAGAAAAAGCACAACAGTTCATTGTGGGAAGAACTCAAATGTTCCATCTTCATATTCTCTCTTTGTGTTGGGGGGGGGCGGTTCTCACCTTAAGTCCAATCTCATCAATGTCATTCTTATTAATGCAAAAAGTATGTACAATATTTTCTACTTTGCCATCATGAAAGAGTACCTTTATTCTCATTCTAAAAATGTTTCCTCTACCTGATACAAGCCTGAGGTGTATTCACACCACTTTCCGGATTGGAATCATAGAATATGACCATTCTGCGGCCTGTTATATCTTAAATTAATGTTATAACGATTCAATGAATTTTACTAAAAAGAAGAAAGAAGCATGCTTTTTAGGAAGGGGATTAAAGACTGCTTTAAGCCTACCTAAGCTGAAGACACTATAAGATACAGGTCACTTACCCACTAATACCACTTTTGAAGGGAGGTATAAGTTTCAGATTAGAGTAAATGCTGAATTGAATTTAAATTCATGTCTGACGAACAAATTGAACCACAGTACTATGCACTGACACTTTTGACTCTGCAGTCCTATCACACAAACCTGCACTAACAGCCCAGGTGATGACTTTTCATAGAGATACCTGTGGTGGAAGGAGAAAAATGGAGGAGTTGTTATTGTATAGAGCAGCAACCTGTCATACGATTCTGTATCTATAAAATGTAGCTGTTTCTTAGTTATGTAGGCCACGTCAGTTTCCTTGACAACCAAATTCCGAGAAACTCCAGGTGCCTCTTTTGGAAGCTGGTCATCCACTGGAGTGATATGGATTGTCACCACCTGGAAAGAAATTATCTGTATCATTAATTTGAAATACCAAAAAGACACCAAAGAAAACATCCCAATCACCTCGTCAC
The DNA here is from genome assembly GCF_057876585.1 of Rhinolophus sinicus. Lineage (NCBI taxonomy): Eukaryota > Metazoa > Chordata > Mammalia > Chiroptera > Rhinolophidae > Rhinolophus > Rhinolophus sinicus. The sequence goes on from NC_142516.1 coordinate 60,203,069, forward strand.
AGTGATTTTTGATGACTTTCAAAAACTGTCATTTATAATATACTTCCAATGAAATGATTCAGGAGCTATTAAGAACGTGAGCCAAAAATTAAACATTCTCCACCCATTTTATATTTTAAGAATGTAATTATCACAAGTCTAATTAATGCAGTCATAAGTGCTATAGAATGGGTATTTCTACATCTCCCTTCCACCAACAACCTGTACTTTCTTACCTCCCTCTACTCATTGATTCTAGAAATCTTGACATTACTTTTGGTTCCCCCCTTCTCCACCTACATATGTGTAACACACCTCCCAGGGTTTCTACTTATAAAATTCCTACAGTGACCAAATCCCCTCCCACCCCAGCAGTCATTCCTACTGTTACTGGCCGAGCTCCAGTTCTCATAATTTCTTCCTTATGTTATTGCAACAGCTTTCTGTTAGCCCTGACTCCAATAGCTAATCTAGACTTACATACCTCTAATGTTATCTTTTTTTAAATGCAAATCAAATCAGGTTATTCACCTTGTCAAAAATCTTAAGCAACCATTCAGAAGGGACAGAATTATTCAAACTCCTTAGCATGCTATCTAAGACTCGCTACAGTTTGTTTTTATTTTTGACTTTTGTAGTGACTTTTTTGCCAATATTATGTTTTTAAAATTATTTTTTACATATTTATTGTGATAAGACATATATAACCCTCCATAGTTTAGACAATCTATTTTTCAACTTCATTTTTACTCCTTTCAACATTAATCCAACACTCTAGTTGTACACAAAGGACTGGGTTTTCAAACACGCCTCTATGCTTTGGATCATGTTGTTTCTTCAATCTGGAATGCTTTTCTCCTGCTTTCTCCGGAGTTCTTCTTATAATTGAAGGCTCTTCTTGAAAATTTCCCTAATTTCTCAGCTGGAAGTAACTGTTCCTGAATTTTGCTTATCCCTCAACAAACATTACTTCATGGTCCTATATATTATTAGTAGTTTCCACATCAGTCTTTCCTAGACTGAAAGTTCCATAAGAGGAGGCCCATAGTATAGTACAAATCACAAGGAATTTGGTGGTGAACAGACAATTAAACTCCTGAGTGTATCACTTAGTAGCTACTGATCTTGAATAAGTCACTCAATTTTTTTAAATATCAATTTTCTTGTATATAAGTTAAGCATAACATTGGAAACCTAACGGAGTGGTTATGAGGGCCAAGTATCACTACGTAGATAAAATATCTGGGACATAGTAGGTGCTCAATAAAAATTACTTTCGTCTCTGTAGCTCTACCACAACTGGTAGGGTATTCTGCAGGTAGAAGCACATCATTGGTGTTTGCTAACTAAATGAGTCAACATGCCCTTGTAATCTTAAGCATTTTTAAAACCATACTCACAGGTTTAGATGCTGCTACAGGGCAAGGAGGATTTGCAACCAGGTTTTATCATCACATTTTCTTACAATAATCCTCAAGTGGTGTGAGAAAGCATTTATTTACTGTCTCTTAAAATGGTACATTTGCTTGGTATTGTGGGTATTCTTGCCCTGGTTTTGATTTATTTTAACAAATTTAATATTTTAATTTAATCAATTTATTTTAATAAATTTAATATTGTCACTGAAGCATTGATCAGCAATGCCAATTTTGTTTACAATAATGGTGTTCATAATACCCAATTTGAAAGCGAAGAGAATTCCTTTTTAAAGTGACGTACAAAGCAAAAACTAAAACATGGTTAAGCTTTTACTATGATATGGAAAATACTAGAACATCAGCTTGGCCACTTACAAGCTGTGTTCCCTGGGGCAAATCACTGAACTCCTTTGGGGTCAGTTTTTCTCTCTGTACACTGGGAACAATAACAATGGCTATTACACTGAAATGTTGTCAGGATCAAATGAGATTGCTGGTAGTACAGTGAGTACTTGGTAGGAGGTGCTCAATAAATTAATTCCCTGTCTCCATCCTTCATTACTTTTACAAAAGTGTACAGCACATTTACTACTCCATTATGAAGCATTTCAATAATTAAACACTAAAGCCAGTCATCAAAATAAAGGAACACAATGACAACCATTTTTCGAGCCTCCTGGAGTCTGTGTCACAATTTTTTTTCCAATTATAGTTTTTTGCTAATCTACAAAGTTCAGAAATTCTCTATGGGGCCCTCCCAGCCATAGTGTGGATCAGTGAGGCTCCACTTAATTGAAAAACTGGGTTTAATAAGGAAACAATAGTTATTGTGCCTTCAAAGAGACCATTTTCCATGCTAATTTATTCTCCAATGTATTCTTTGTATAAAAAGAATGTACAAGCATGCTTTTTTATACCCCTGTAGTAATTCTTGGTGGGCACATTTTTCAACATGCTTTATGATCCCCTAAGTTGATGTGTCTTTACATATTTATGCATGTTTAAACAATTACTCTGTGTGTGTGTGTGTGTGTGTGTGTGTGTGTGGACGAGAAAAATCCTATTTGAAGAAACTCCATAGAGAAATAAAATGTTCTCATTTTACTGAAATTTGGTTATAAAAAGACATTATTAAATACCCATTTCCAGAGAATGGAAAACTAGTGCCCAGACCAGTCACTGGGCTCTAGCTTGCTGGCTTCCCCTATATGCCTCCTGTCTACTTATTGCCATAAGCACCCACAATACAGACTTGCAGGGAATCAATCAGACTTCAGTATACAAAATGACAAAGCCTAACCTTGACCCTCAGAATCATATTCATAATATATGTGACTTTCTTGTCGACCTGGGTTCTTGATCCTTTCTCTGCCCAGAGCTTTGATTCCTGCCTGATTCTTTACCTTACATCTTCCTTTAAATTACCCAGTGTTGTTTCTCAGCCCAGGAACTTCTTCCAATGCCAGTTGTGCCCACCCCACTTTCTGGCCTGACTTCTGATAAATGCCCACCCCCTGGGTGCCTGTTCTCTCATCCTGTCACATTTCATTGCTCCCTTCCACGTCACCGACAGGACTGTGTGGCATCTGCTTCCTTTCTTACTCTGCTTCTTAGTCCTCTTTCTGCTTCTTTCTTCTATCCTTATTTTGTGCACTCCATTTTACTTCTAATGTTACTCTCTCTATTGGTTTATGACCTAAGGCTTAAGCTCTATAAAGCCCGCTACTGAGAAGGATAAAAAAGGAAATATTTTTCAAAAGCAAATTGAGTGGATGAGGCTCTATTTGGTGACAGTAATGACAACCAATATAAAAAGAGGGAGGGAGTTTCTTGCCGATACGTAGACCCCTCTTAGGTGCATCAGATATGCAGGAACATCTCTCAGTAGGAATATTCAGTTGGGAAGGATAAGAGGAGGTAAGGGGCATCCCTGCTTATATAACTTCCTTCCAGCTTTAATTATATTGTTTCTCACCTAAGGATATGCTTGGTTTCAGCCTCCATCAAAGGAAGTGTTCTAATAGCATGACCTAAACAATCCTGTGCCTTAGTTTAATCTACAGTGACTGTGGAACTTTCTGATTACAACAGCTCCCATCAAGTAATCATCTTCTCTGGACTTTTAGTTGAACAACTGAAAGTTACAAATTTTGTTGACTATTTTAAATACACTTTTATTTGTAGGCCATGACTAGATACTTGTCCAAATTGAAGACGTTATAATCAGAAAACTATATCATCATTTACATCCTTTAAAAATTGGAGTTTCAGGGCCAGCACAGTGGCTCAGGTGGTTAGAGCTCCGTGCTCCTAACTCTGAAGGCTGCCGGTTCGATTCCTACATGGGCCAGTGGGCTCTCAACCACAAAGTTGCCAGTTCAATTCCTTGAGTCCCGCAAGGGATGGTGGGCTCTGCCCCCTGCAACTAAGATTGAACATGGCACCTTGAGCTGAGCAGCCGCTGAGTTCCCGGATGGCTCAGTTGGTTGGAGCGTGTCCTCTCAACCACAAGGTTGCCGGTTTGACTCCCGCAAGGGATGGTGGGCTGTGCCCCCTGCAACTAGCAACGGCAACTGGACCTGGAGCTGAGCTGCGCCCTTCACAACTAAGACTGAAAGAACAACAACTTGAAGCTGAACAGAACCCTCCACAACTAAGATTGAAATGACAACCACTTGACTTGGAGAAAAGCCCTGGAAGTGCACACTGTTCCCCAATAAAAATCCTGTTCCCCTAAAAAAAAGAGATTTAAAAAAAAAAAAAAAAATGGAGTTTCAGTGAAGTTATCAGGATTCTACAACACAAAAATGTTTATAGCACACACACACAAAATACATGTTTTGTTCTATTTTTTAATAATTTTTTTAAATTTTTCAATTAAAGTTAATATACAGTATATTAGTGTTAGATGTAAAACATAGTGATGAGACATTTGTGTAACTTATGAGATGGTCACCTCAATAAATCTAGTCCCATCTGATACCATAGTTATTACAATATTATTGACTATAAACCTTATGCTATACTTTATATCCCCATAACTATTTTGTATCTACCAGTTTGTACTTTTCCACCCTTCACCTTTTTCACCCAGCCCACCACACCCCTCCTATCTGGTAACCCTCAAAATGTTCTCTGTATCTATGAGTTTGTTTCTGTTTTGTTTGTTTATCTTGTCCTTTAGATTCCAGATATAAGTGAAAAAAAATGAAGATAGTTTAAGGCGCCTCTGGTACAGCATCAAGTGTCCCAGAAGGTGAAGAGAGAAAGGAATCGAAAACCTATTTGAATAAATAATGACAGAAAACTTCCTTATCCTGGTGAAGAAAATAGACATATAAGTCCAAGAAATGTAGACAGTTCCAAGCAGATGAACCCAAAGTGGCCCACACCAAGACACATCATAATTAAAATGTCAAAGCTTGAAAACAAAGCAAATCTTAAAAGCATCAAGAGGAAAGCAGTTATGGTTACCTATAAGGGAGCTCCCGTAAGACTATCAGCTGATTTTTCAACAGAAACTTTGTAGGCCAGAAGGGATTGGCACAAAAAATTCAAAGTGATGAAAAGCCTGGACTTACAACCAGGTTACTCTACCTAGCAACACTATTATTTAGGATTGAAGGACAGATAAAGAGCTTCCCAGACAAGAAAGAAAAAGCCAAAGGAGTTAATCAACCCCAAACAAGTATTACAAGAAATGTTAAAGAGACTTCTTGGAGAAGAAGGAGAAGGAGAAAAAGAAGGAAAATTATAAATAATAAAATGACAATAACTGCATATCTATCAACAATTAATATAAATGTAAATGGATTAAATACTCCAATCAAAAGATAGCTAGCTGAATGGATAAGAAAACAAGACCTTTGCTTATGCTGCCTATAAGAGACTCATGTCAAATCAAAAGACACACACAGACTGAAAGTAAAGGGATGGAAAAAGATATTTCATGAAAGTGGAAATGAAAAAAAAAAAGGCTATGGCAGCAATACTTGTACCAGACAAAATAGACTTTCAAACAAAGGCTATAACAAGAGACAAAAAAGGACCCAGTAATCCCACTTCTAGATACTATCCAAAGAAACCCAAAACACAGTTTGAAGGGACATGTGCATCCATATGTTCATTGCAGCATTATTTATAGTAGTCAATATATGAAGGCAACCTGGGTGTCCCTGAATAGATGAATAGATAAGAAGAGGAGGTACATATATACAATGGAATATTACTCAGCCATCAAAAATAATGAAATCTTGCCATCTGTAACAACATGGTAGGACCTAGAGGGTATTATGCTGAGTGGAGTAACTCAGACAGAGAAAGCAAATGTCATATCTTCTCCTTCTGGGACACTTGATGTTGTACTAGAGGCCCCTTAAACTATCTTCATTTTTTTTTTTTTTGGATTCCTTTTTCTATTTTCTGTTCTATTTGGGTGTTTTCTGCCACCTTATCTTCTAAATCACTGATTCAATCCTCTGCTTAGTCTAATCTACTGTTGATTTCCTCTGATGTATTCTTCATTTCAGTTATTATATTCTTTATTTCTGACTGGTTCTTTTTTATGTTTTCTAGCTCCATTTTTATGTTTCCTACCTCTTTGCTGAAGCTCTCACTGAAATCACTGAACATCCTTATTACCAGTGTTTTGAACTCTGTATCTTTTAGATTTCTTATCTCCAATTTGTTTAGTTCTTTTTCTGGAGCTTTGTTCTGTTCTTTCATTGGGACATGTTCCTTTGTCTCCCCATTTTGGCTGCCTCCCTGTATTTGTTTCTATGTATTAAGCAGAACTGCCATGTCTCTCAAGACAGTCTCATGTAGTATGTGTCCTACGGGGCCCTGTGACACAGTCTCCCTGGTCACCCGAGCCAGGTGCTCCATGTGTGTCCCTTTGTGTGGATTGCGTGTGTCCTCCTTATTGTAGTTGATCCTTGGTTGCTGTTTGCATATCAATAGGGAGGATTGACCCTCAGGCTGGTTGATTATAAGAACTGGCGGTGATTACAGTGGAGGAGCTATTACGCAGGGGCTGACCCTACGGATTAGGATTTACTTTAGCAGCGCTCTGGTGCCTGCCCAGTCTGCCTTTTGGGTGTGTCATCCCTCAGAGGCAGCCAGGTGGTGCTCCAGATTGGTCCAAAGGGTCTCCTGGGAGGGGCCCTGCCACAGGCCAAGTTCAGCTTCAGCCTGCACCCTGCCCAGGTTGGCAACCTGGAATGAGCCACAAAGCAATCCACAGATGGCCGCCACCTGCACTGTGCTTGAAGGGGCCTAAGAGAGGCTAAGCTGTGAACCGAGGCCAACTGCCACTAGTGCTGGTGTGACACCAGCCCATTCCGTGTCTCTGCCCCTCCTACCAGTCTCAACATGCCTTCTTCTGGATAGCCTTAAGTTGTAGGACTTCTGTGCAGCTAGACTTCAGGTCAATCTCAACGATGGCTGTTCTGTAGTTTAGTTGTAATTTTGATGTGGTCATGCGAGGAGGCAAGCAGCGCATTTACCTACTCCACCATCTTGACCAGAAATCCTTGTTCTACTTCTTTTGTTCTTATGAATACACTGATTCCTGGAAACTCTGAAGAATAAACCTTTGTACTTACTACCTCCTCATCGCACTGACTCCTCAGTTTCTACCAAATGTTTCAGTCTTCTTATTTCCTCCTATGTTCAATAAAAGTTGAAAGAACAGGAGTCCACTTGGGGCCAAGACATAGTTCTTGAGATTCTACTAAGTCTGATACCAAGGCCTGAAGACACACAGATGAATAGTTCAGGATTCTTTGAGCTCATCAGTGAGCTCAAAGTTAATCCAATAAAACAAATAATAGCCTCACATTATAGTGATTTTATATCAGATCATATAAAAATACCAGCTGACCCAGCCTGAGGGAATTGTGGAAGGGGGACATCAGAAAATGATTCCAGGAGCAGGTGATATTATGGTGTAGAGCAGCAAGTCCATAGTCTGGAAAGGAACTAAGCTAGAGCTGCCACAAATCAGAAGAGGGAGAATTTGGGGAAAATTGATGCTAGGTGGATTCTACTAAATGTGCTGCTACTGTATCAAAGGATTTTAATTGTCCTAAATTAAAAGGATCTCTTCTATTCTTAAGAGACCATGTGAGGGATTCTGATAATCTAGTCCCGAAAAGATGAAAGTTGGAAGTAAAGCAATGGCAATGGGGTGGGGAAGCAGAGACAGATGAGAGAAATTCATCCAGCAGATTTAGTAAGACTTGTTGACTAATTGGTTTTTCAGATATTGAGAAACAAAGGAGTTAGAGATGGTTTCAGAGATTCTAGTTACAGTGGTTTTGTGCAAGTTTTGAGGTAAATATACTAAATGTCTTGTGGACATGGTAAGTTTAAAATGCTAGTGAGATATACATGTGGAGATGTCAGATAGAGAGGTGGGTGCACAAGGCTGAGCTGGAGAATATTCAGGAGCCAAAAATAGGTGGTATAGGAAGACAGAGCAAATGTATACATTCTCTCTGTCTGTCAACATAGATTAAGAAAATGAAAGCAAAGAAAAATGTGATTATGATCCTTGCTTAGAAATCCATCCATCAGAAGAAGTAACCTTATCACTGATCTACAGTTTTTAGTCTGACTTATTTGCCAAGATTTAGAAATAGTTTTGTTTCAATGAAGTCACTGTGGTTTTTATTTTAGAGGGATCTGACAACTACATTGAGCTGAAATATGATATAAATAAAAATATGACCTATAAAATATATGATAGCAGAAGAGGAAAAAGAAGCCATGAGTTTTCTATTTTCAAAAAGGCATAGAGTCTGCTAAAAGTGATATGGTATTCTAGTCAGAAAGAAAACTCAGTTTGAATAGCTAAAACAGAAGGGTTAGAAATAAATCCTATTAATAGTTGCCATTTTGGATTATCAAATCAACTAAATTCTCAATCAAAAATGTAACCTAGGGGGCCGGCCCGGTGGCTCAGGCGGTTGGAGCTCCGTGCTCCTAACTCCGAAGGCTGCCGGTTCAGTTCCCACATGGGCCAGTGGGCTCTCAACCACAAGGTTGCCAGTTCAATTCCTCGAGTCCCGCAAGGGATGGTGGGCATCGCCCCCTGCAACTAGCAACGGCAACTGGACCTGGAGCTGAGCTGCGCCCTCCACAACTAAGACTGAAAGGACAACAACTTGAAGCTGAATGGCACCCTCCACAACTAAGATAGAAAGGACAACAACTTGACTTGGAAAAAAGTCCTGGAAGTACACACTGTTCCCCAATAAAGTCCTGGTCCCCTTCCCCAATTAAAAACAAACAAACAAACAAAAAAAAAACACCTTAAAAAAATACATAGAAATAGTTATTTAAAAAAATGTAATCTAGAAATCGTGCATAATACATTGATGAAAATACGGGCCTGTTATTTGTAAAGGAGTTGATTTGTTATTCAATAAGCAGTTGAATCGAGAATTTTCTCATTCATTCTCCATTTCCTCTTAACAGGAATCACCTACTTCCTTCAGTTTCTGGGTTCTCTGACATCATTCTTCCTAATCACCCCTTTTTTGTTACCTTCATCTTTGCAAACACATGAACAGCTCAATGTCCATGTATGCATTAGCTAATGTGAATTGACTGTGAGATGAGAAGACATTATATAACCAACAGGGATACCTACTTTCAGTAGTCATTCTAGGACTGGTTCAAGATTTGCTTAGATCCCTATGCATGCTATCTTCCAAGATAATAAGTATAAACTGTCTAGGAAAAAAACTACATGTAGCAGGTCACCATTTATTTTCAGCTCTCTTTTTTCTGCTCTTACCGCCAACCACTCTCTCCTTGCAAAGAGTCTACTCCTTTATAGTTGTCCAGACCATACACTGATTCCATTTGCTGTAATTTCTTTATAGAATGCCTCCTTAAATCTATATCTGCATTCTATATATTTAAATGACATACTTGAGTGGTAGCAAAACTCCTAGTTCTTCAAAAGCAACAATAAATAATAGCTAATTTATTTATTGAGTACTTACCATGTGCCAAAAAGTTCTCAGTATTTTGTATATAACATCTTGCCCTCACAATCACACTATAAGGAAGTTGTATTATTCCATTTTAAAGATGAAAAAACTGAGGCACAGATCAACCAGTTAATTAGTGTCAAGGACAGAAGAGAAACATAGACTGTCTAACTCCAGAGCCTATACTTTAACCACTACACATAAAATGTCACCGTTTTCTTTAGTGCCATGAGGCCAAAAAATTTTGTGAGGTGTTCTGTACAAAAGGGTCCCACTGTTAAATAACCTTGGAAACACCACATTCATGGAAATTTATAGAACTCTTTAGAAAAATAAATGGAAGAGAAGTGATGTTGCAAAGAAATTGACTTAATTTTGCTTAATCTGTTGCTTCTCAGACTTTGAACACTGAAACCTATTTTCATGTAGTTTCTAATAACATCTCCCAGAACTGATATCTGTGGACAAGATTTTGGGAAAGTGTTTAGAGATGGCCTCTTACCTGTGGCACTGAGAAATTTGGAGGTTCATGGCTGTCCCACAGGACAAATTCAAAAGAATCGTCAAAGATTTCTCCACCAAAGTGACGATAGTAAATAATGCCATTAAATAGATCCCTCTGAAGGAAGCCAGGGATAGGATAACCTGTTGGGTCCATAAAACACCAAATATTTTTGTAACCATCTGCCAGGCATTGGGGTATAAAGATATAGGACTTATCTCCAAGTCTTCTCTGCTCCATTCTGCATATGTTGTATATATCCAAGGAATCTTCATTAACAGTTGTTAATCAAAGATTATAAATAATAAAGCAGAAAAATTAAAATTGCCACACCTGTCTTAAAATACGTAGAGAAATTAGCATTAGAAAAATATTTTTAAGAAACGTAGTCTTAAGGAACACTAACTACTTGATCCCTGTTTTGTTACTCCTGACTACTTTAAGACGTGGTTGTAAAATTATTCTAATAAGCAAATATCATTCATGAAATTACTTTATCAATAACCTAGAATAGGCCAAATATCTCTCTTCAAACTTATTTGTTCTATCACTGTGCTTGGCAGTCTTAATTTTTCATAGTGTAATGGTTACCTTCAGGCCCAGCTCTAGAACTTTCCAGATGCCCATCCTTGGATAGATCAACTTAGCTTCTCTACGTTTCAGGCTTCCCATCTATAAAATGGGGATACTAATTGTATCTTACCTCATAAACTTGATTTCCACCTCTGCACGAATTCTGACACAAATGATCTTACTGCCAGAACTTACCTATCAGGCCTGGCCCTGGCTTCTTCATAATCTCTCCAGCCTGCGGTGGTTTTGTGATATTAAAGAAGATGTAGTCATCACTGGAGTCTATGTCTGAAGCTCTCAGCATGGACCCCTGGACCAGTATGGTCTGTCCCTCCTCCAGTTCAATCACAACATTGTTTATGAGGAACGGGGGGCTGTCATCTTTGGGCAAGATGTTGATAGGAAACTTATGGCGGATGCTATGATGGCCATCAAATATCCGGAAGACCACAAAGTCTTTGGTGGAGTCACTGTCATCATGATGATAGCGAACGACTCCAGCCTGCAGGTCAGCCACAGTGAAGAGAAATCCTTTCCCGCCTAAAGGAGAGAGCAGAGATGGCACTGATTGAACGAGGGGGTGCAAAGGCTGCACTTGTAGTGAAAGCAGCACTAGACAAGAGGGCTTTAAGGAAAGTGGTGCAGCTGAGACTTCCCTGGCCTGGAAAAATGACAGACTGTTTAGTGGGCTCTGGGCCCCCACAGACCTGGTTTTGAACACTGCCTGTAACACTTAGTAATAGCTGTGCAGACTTGGGCATGGTATTTAACGAATCTGAGATTCATTTAGAAAAAGGGAATACTAGCTACTTCTTATTCCCTAGCATGGACGAGAGAACTTAAACAATCGTAAGCCTACAATAAATGGGACTTATTCTTTAACTCGCTGTTATCATCCTACATGGTGGCACTTCTTAGAAGTGTGGTCTTGAACCACCAGCATCAGCATTATCTAGGAAGTTGTTAGAAATGCAAGTTCTCAGGCCCTACCCCAGACCTACTGAATCAGAAATTCTGGAGGTGGGGCCCAGCAATATGTGTTTTATCAAGCCTCTAGGAGGGTCCAAGGCATGCTAAAGTTTGAGAATCGCTAAAGCTTGGGTAGCAAATGGCCTAGGTTCAAAATCCCAGTTCTGCCACTTTCTAGGTATATGACCTCCAAGAAGTCAACTTCTCCAAGTCTCAGGTTCCCCATTTGGAAAGTGGGAATAATAATAGTACCTCACTTTGTAAAGTTGAATGAAATAAGATAAAGCATGTAGAATGCGTTGCACTGTATCTGGCACAAAGCAAATGCTTAATAAATATTAGCACTGTTTTCTTATCTCCTGTGGGCCCAGAATATCATAGTGTTATGGGCTACCATTCTACATTTCATTTTGCAGCATTAATAAACATTCCTCCACTCTGCATAAACTATTATAGATCTTGATGGCTGGTGCCGCATTACTCTCCCCACACCATAGGTACGTTTGTGTTGAGGATCTCATGGAATAACGATTAAACACTAGTATAATAGCACTATAAGTTACTTGCCCAATAGCCACTTTCTGCTTCTTCCTCAGCACCAGAACCCTAGTTCTATTTGGAATGGCAATATGATCATTTTCTAAAAATGATGTCCCCAGACTCCGTTGCACTTAGGGGTAGTATGTGAGATGGTAGGAGTCGTAAGTAAAAGTCACTGTATCATACTCCGGTTGTTAAAGAGAGCAAACTTAGACGGCACAACGTTTTTCATTCTCTTCCTCGAACGCAGACCAGAGCCTGGAGGTACAGGCGCCATCTTGTGACCACTGACAGAGCAGAAAAGCACTTCTGGCATCATGGATATGGAATACCTACCTACCTCTGGACAATTTGTCACATGAGGAAAAAAAATGAATTTTTAAGCCACTGTAGTTGGGTTTCCCTTACATGCAGCTGAACATCCTCCCTTCCTGATACACCCAGTCTTAAGCTGACCTCCCCCTGTCCTGGGACTAGACAAGAGAATTTGTCATTTTATTTCGGTTTCAGCATTTCCTAACCACAACTGATGATAAATAAGAGCTCTCGTTCTGCATTATTAGGCGAACTAACAGGATAATTGGATTAAATCTTCTAAGCTCATAAAGTATGGCTATTATTTTTATTAGGCCCATTAACCTTAACTACCACCCTTATAATTATAATCATAAACTCATTTTCTTTAAACTATAGTAATTGCTTCTAACATCATCATAACAAAATGATTATCAAAGTATTTTTTTAAAAAAAAACATGTTTTTTTGTTTGTTTGTTTTTCAACACATTTCTCTGAAGCAGAAAAATGAGAGGGAAATATTTTGTCTTCCGACTATAAGATAATCAGTTAAAGAGTATATGTAGAAGAAGCCCTACAAAGTATATTAGCTTTAAATAATGAGCTAAGGCACTGCTCATAAATGGTCATCCACTGATGTGAACACCCTAACACAAAAGCCAACTGTTTCAAGATCTCCACATTTTGGAGATATAACAATTCATTTAGGAATGGAGCCCAAGAAATGCTTCATAGATCTTATTAAATATGCTTTCGGAGAAAGTACGTCTTGGGTTCTTTTCTAGGTTAAAAATGTTGGTCATCACCTCTTACTGTGAGCCGTCCATGCTGCAGGCCATCCACAGTGACTAGCTGGACAGCGCGAATGTCATCATTGTCGACAATCTGAAACTGTTCCCAAGTGATGGCCCGCGACTGGCCCTCCAGGAGATTCAGACCTACAGGACAAAATAAAAATGTCCTGCAAAGTTCTATGATATGCCAACAAGCCTACTTGAAGACAAGATTAATGAATTTTAACTCACAGAACTAGCTGAAAATTGTATCTTCAAAAGCTTTTCAAGAAACTGGAATTGAGCTGTTAATTTAGTAATATTTTTACTTTCAGTACTATTACCTCCAATCTGACATCTGGTTCCTTATGACATATCCTTTAGAGACATGATAGTCCCAGAAAATAAACACCAAAGGAAAGAACAGATACTATGTTCACGGGGATCTCTAGTTCAATAAGGTCCACAAGGAGTTTTTCAAAGGCTATATCCACATATTCTGTGGGCAAAACAGAAGTTCTTTTACATATACCCTATTTCCCCGAAAATAAGACCTAGCTGGACCATCAGCTCTGATGCATCTTTTATTAAGCAAAAATTAATATAAGACCCGGTCTTATATTATTAGATAAGACCCAATCTTATATTATAATAAAATAAGACCGGGTCTTACATGAATTTTTGCTCCAAAAGATGCATTAGAGCAGACTGTTTGGCTAGGTCTTATTTTGGGGGAAACACGGTACAGTTGACCCTTGAACAACCGGGTTTGAACTGTGCAGGTCCACTTATATACAGATTTTTTTTTCAATAACTATTATGAATTTATTTTCTCTTCCTTATGATTTTTCTTAATAACGTTTTCTTTTCTCTAATTTATTGTAAGAGTACAATATGTAATACATGTATCACATACAAAATATGTGTTAATCAACTATTTATGTTATCAGTAAGGCTTCCAGTCAACAGTAGCCTATTAGTAGTTAAGTTTTGGGGGAGTCATAAGTTATACACAGATTTTTGACTACCTGGAGGGTCAGCACCCCCAACCCCCATGTGTTGTTCAAGGGTCAGCTATAATTTATGAGTTCGTAATTAGCCCAAAGCACAGAGAATGTAAAGTGGTTAAATATGCATATACAGAGCTACTGTACTAAGACAGTGCTCAATGGTGCTAGATGTAAAGTGTCTGACATTCTATAATGAGGGCTGTATTTTAGTTTAGACTCTAATAAGGAAGGGACTTTTGAACTAAAGGAATCAAAATAAAACCTTTTCCTTGGACGCAGCGCGCTGGAGGAAATCTGGGGAAAGAGAGAGCGTGCTCCTCAGAACAAGAATAAAGATTCCAGACTGAATACTCCAGTGAGAGACAGGGAGCTGTAGCATCATTGACCCTTCCCATTACCCATCAGAGCTGGGAGCCAACAGATTACAGGGAGTCTTGAAAGGGAGCAGAACTTTTTAAAGAAACAGCTGACAAAATTTAAAGACAATGTGACTTCCGGAAAAATGGCGGCGTGAGGTGAGCCTCTGTAAAGCTCCCCTGGAATTTACAATGAATCGAACAACAAAAACTCCACAAAGGACTCCCTGCACAGCAGACAGGCAAGACGAAGAGGCCCACTACTGACTGAAATCACCTACAGGTGGGAGATTCGCGCGAGTGGAGGGAGGAGGAAAGGGAGAAGTGCGCGGAGATGGAGCCGCGCAGGCGCAGGACGCAGACCTAGCTCAGTGCTCCGAGCTCACTGCATCCCGGAACTACCACAGCTGCCGGAGAGGGAAGAACTCGGACTGCTAGGGCTCCGCTTATGGCCCACAGGGCTGAGGGGACAGCATATACCACGGCTGAACCCAACGCTCACGGCAGAGACCTCGGAGAAAAGACTGAGGGAAAAAGGCTGCAAACGGTGGTTTAAGCCCGCACTGCCGAGCAGAGAACGGAGCCTTAGGCACTGAGACTAGCCGCCCCCTCCCACCCCTCCCAGAGCTCGCCCCGCCCCCACCTGCCCGGTGCTAGAAGCGAAACAGTAGCAGTGTCGGATCAAAACAACAGAAAATTTGCTGTTTTGAGAACTGTGGGCCGCAGACACAAATTCGCAGCCCAACTGGTTCCGGCAAAGGGGAGGGAGCCGTGGAAGCAGGACCGGCTGTGGTGGTGGTCGCCGCCATTGCTCTGGGCCACCTCTCACAACTTACCCCGCCCCTGACCCCACCTATCTGGGTGGATCCCTGCAGGAGTAAACAGAACTGCTGAAACATACGGGCTCTGAATCAGGAGCTGGAAGAGCTTTGGAACATCAAAAGCTCTCCGCATACCCACCGGGACGCTGCTCCCTGTGACCTAGACGAACTATTAACAGAGGAGAAGCCCGTCTCCCAGGGAATCCCCCCATTGTGTGAGAAGCAGGAATAGTGCAGAGAAAACAGCACTACCATGTGGGAGAAGAAAAATAAATTGCAGTTGGAGACATAATAAGACATTCTACCAACAAGTACTGGAAAACAAAAGAAAGACCTCTTCCTATCAACCTGTTGCAGAAGTCACTCCTGTAGATGTCTAGGAAGAGAAATAGTAAACCAGTAATCACCATGAATAACCAAGACAACAAGATAGCTCAGAAAGAAAGTGAAAAATCTCCAGAGAAGGCACTTAAAGATACAGAAATATGTGACTTAAGTGACAGAGAATTCAAGATTGCAGTTCTGAAAAAACTCAACGAGATACAAGAAAACACAGATAGGCAGTTAAATGAACTCAGAAACTCAATCAAAGAACAGCATGAGCATTTTACGAAAGAGATTGAAATTTTAAAAAAGAACCAAAGAGAATTTCTGGAGATTAAGAACTCAATAGAAGAAATTAAGAATGAAATAACCAGCTTAGGTAGTCGAGTTGACCAGATGGAGGAAAGAATCAGTGACATCGAAGATAGAAACCTGGAAATTCCACAGATAGAAGAAGAAAGAGACTTGAGACTTAAAAGAAATGAAAGAACTCTACAAGAACTTTCTGACTCCATCAGAAAGAGCAATATAAGAATAATGGGCATACCAGAAGGAAAAGAAAGAGAGAAGGGAACAGAGAATATATTCAAACAAATTGTCAATGAGAACTTCCCAAATTTGTGAACAGAACTGGACCCTCAAATCCAAGAAGCAAATAGAACACCTAGTTACCTCAATCCCAACAGGCCTTCTCCAAGGCACATTGTATTGAAGCTGTCTAAAATCAATGACAAAGAAAGAATCCTCAAGGCAGCCAGGGAAAAGAAGACGGTAACTTACAAAGGAAAGCCCATTAGATTATCATCAGATTTTTCAGCAGAAACTCTACAAGCCAGGAGGGAGTGGAACCAAATATTCAAACTATTGAAAGAGAGAAATCATGAGCCAAGAATAATTTATCCAGCAAAGATATCCTTTAAATATGAAGGAGGAATAAAGACCTTTCCAGACATACAGAAGCTGAGGGAATTTTCTAATACATGACCTGCACTACAAGAAATACTAAAGGAGGCTATTCGACCACCATCAACAGGGACAATTTGTGGCAACCAAAACTCAAAAAGGGGGAGAGTAAAGGCCTGAACCGGAATATGGGAATGGAGAAAGTAAGCGTGCTGAAGAAAATGGAATACTCTAAATATCAAACTTTCTTTTACATAAACTTAAGGGTAACCACTCAAAATAAATCCAGAATTGAAATATATACTGAAATAAAAGAAGAAACAGAGGGAAACATCATAGAATACCACCACACAGAAATAATAGACAACAACAAAAAGGCAAAGAAACAATGGAGACACAGCCTTACCAGAAAACTAAAGATAGAATGACAGGAAATCCTCACATATCAATAATCACCCTAAATGTAAATGGACTGAACTCACCAATAAAAAGGCACAGAGTAGCAGATTGGATCAAAAAACTAAACCAAACCATATGCTGTCTCCGAGAGACACATCTCAGCTACAAGGACAAGCATAGACTCAAAGTGAAAGGGTGGAAATTGACACTCCAAGCAAATGGTACCCAGAGAAAATCAGGTGTAGCCATAATGATATCAGATGAAACAGACTTCAAGGTGAAAAAGATAACAAGAGACAAAGATGGACATTTCATAATGGTGAAGGGGACTGTACAACAAGAAGACATAACAGTCATCAATATTTATGCCCCCAATCAGGGAGCACCGAAATACACCAAGCAACTACTAACAGAACTAAAGGGAGAAATTGACCAAAACACAATTATACTAGGGGACTTAAATACATCGTTGACAGCTATGGATAGATCATCCAAACAGAAAATAAATAACGAAATAGTAGCCCTAAATGACACATTAGATGAAATGGACATAATTGACATTTATAGAGCACTTCATCCTAAAACATCAGACTATACATTCTTTTCTAGTGTACACGGAACATTCTCAAGGATAGACCATATATTGGGACATAAAATCAGTCTCAACAAATTTAAGAAGATTGAAATCGTACCATGCATATTCTCTGATCACAAGGCTTTGAAATTGGATATCAACTGTAAAAAGAAAGCGGGAAAAAACACAAATACATGGAGACTAAACAACATACTTTTAAAGAAGGACTGGGTCAAAGAAGAAATTAGAGGAGAGATCAAAAGATACATAGAAACAAATGACAATGAAAATACATCCTACCAAAATTTCTGGGATGCAGCGAAAGCAGTTTTAAGAGGGAAATTTATCTCATTACAGGCCTATCTCAAGAAACAAGAAAACTCCCAAATAAATAACCTCATGTTACACCTTAAAGAACTAGAAAAAGAAGAACAAGTAAAACCCAAGGTCAGCAGAAGAAAGGAAATAATAAAAATTAGAGCAGAACTAAATGAAATAGAGAACAAAAAGACAATAGAAAAAATTAATGTGACAAAGAGCTGGTTCTTTGAAAAGATTAACAAAATTGACAAACCCTTGGCTAGACTTACTAAGATAAAAAGAGAGAAGACACTGATTAACAAAATCAGAAACGTAAAAGGGGAAGTTATCACGGACACCACAGAAATACAAAGGATCATCCAAGAATACTATGAAGGACTATATGCCACCAAATTCAACAACCTAGAAGAAATGGACAAGTTCTTAGAAACATATAGCCTTCCAAGGCTGAACCATGAAGAACTGGAAAATCTAAACAGACCGATCACCAGTAACGAAATTGAATCAGTCATCCAAAACCTTCCCAAAAGCAAAAGTCCAGGACCAGATGGCTTCACTAGTGAATTCTACCAAACCTTCAAAGAGGATCTAATACCAATTCTGCACAAACTCTTCCAAAAAATTGAAGAACAGACAGTACTCCCTAACTCATTTTATGAGGCCAACATTACCCTGATACCAAAACCTGGTAAGGACAGCACAAAAAAAGAAAACTACAGACCAATATCTCTAATGAATACCGATGCAAAAATCCTAAATAAAATTCTAGCAAATAGAATACAACAATGCATTAAAAAGATTATTCATCACGACCAAGTGGGGTTCATCCCCGGGGCACAAGGATGGTTCAACATACGAAAATCCATCAATGTGATACATCACATAAACAAAATAAAGGACAAAAATCATATGATTATATCAATTGATGCAGAAAAAGCATTTGACAAGATACAACATCCATTTATGATTAAAACACTTAATAAAATGGGTATAGAAGGAAAATACCTTAACATAATAAAGGCCATATATGACAAGCCCTCTGCTAATCTCATAATTAATGGAAAAAAACTGAAGCCCTTTGCTCTATGTTCAGGAACACGACAGGGATGTCCCCTATCACCTCTGCTTTTCAACATAGTGGTGGAAGTCCTTGCCAGAGCAATCAGGCAAGAGAAAGAAATAAAAGGCATCCAAATTGGGAATGAAGAAGTTAAATTATCACTCTTTGCAGATGACATGATGCTATATATAGAAAACCCTAAAGACTCCACCAAAAAGCTATTAGAAACAATCAACGAATACAGTAAAGTTGCCGGCTACAAAATCAATGCACAAAAGTCCATTGTCTTCCTATATACTAACAATGAAATCTCAGAAAAAGAAATACAAAAAACAATTCCTTTTGCAATTGCAGCAAAAAGAATAAAATACCTAGGAATGAACTTAACCAAGGA
This sequence comes from Rhinolophus sinicus, assembly GCF_057876585.1. Taxonomy (NCBI): domain Eukaryota; kingdom Metazoa; phylum Chordata; class Mammalia; order Chiroptera; family Rhinolophidae; genus Rhinolophus; species Rhinolophus sinicus. The sequence continues at coordinate 60,222,280 of NC_142516.1, forward strand.
TGTGAAAGACCTATATGCTGAAAACTATAAGACATTTTTGAAAGAAATTGAAGAAGACACAAAGAAATGGAAAGACATTCCGTGCTCATGGATTGGAAGAATCAACATAGTTAAAATGGCCATATTACCCAAAGCAATATACAGATTCAATGCAATCCCCATCAAAATCCCAATGGCATATTTTAAAGAAATAGAACAAAAAATCATCAGATTTGTTTGGAACCACAAAAGACCCCGAATAGCCAAAGCAATCTTAAGAAAAAAGAACAATAATGGAGGTATCACACTCCCTGACTTTAGCTTGTACTACAGGGCTACAATAATCAAAACAGCATGGTATTGGCAGAAAAACAGACACATAGACCAATGGAATAGAATTGAGAACCCAGAAATAAAACCACATAAATATGGACAGATAATTTTTGACAAAGAAGCTAAAAACATACAATGGAGCAAAGACAGCCTCTTCAATAAATGGTGCTGGGAGAATTGGATAGCCACGTGCAAAAGAATGAAACTGGACTGCTATTTGTCACCATGTACCAAAGTTAAATCAAAATGGATCAAAGACTTAAGCATAAGACCTGACACAATAAACTGCATAGAAGAAAACATAGGTACTAAACTTATGGACCTTGGGTTCAAAGAGCATTTTATGAACTTGACTCCAAAGGCAATGGAAGTAAAAGCTAAAATAAACGAATGGGACTATATGAAACTTAAAAACTTCTGCACAGCAAAAGAAACCATTGACAAAATAAAGAGGCTACCAACCGAATGGGAGAAGATTTTTGCAAACAGTGCCTCCGATAAGGGGCTAGTATCCAGAATATACAAGGAACTCATGCAACTCAACAACAAAAAAACAAACAACCCAATTGAAAAATGGGCAGAGGACCTGAAGAGACATTTCTCCAAAGAGGACATACAAATGGCAAATAGACATATGAAAAAATGCTCAGCATCACTAATCATCAGAGAAATGCAAATCAAAACCACAATGAGATATCACCTCACCCCAGTCAGAATGGCTATCATCAACAAGACAAATAGTAACAAGTGTTGGAGAGGCTGTGGAGAAAAAGGAACCCTTATACACTGTTGGTGGGAATGCAGACTGGTGCAGCCGTTATGGAAGGCAGTGTGGAGGTTCCTCAAAAAATTACGAATAGAATTGCCATATGACCCAGCAATCCCTCTCCTGGGTATCTACCCCAAAAATCTGAAAACATTTAGAGATAAAGACACGTGTGCTCCAATGTTCACTGCAGCTTTGTTTACGGCGGCCAAGACATGGAAACAACCAAAATGTCCTTCGATAGATGAATGGATAAAGAAGTTGTGGTATATATACACAATGGAATACTATTTGGCGGTAAGAAAAGATGATATAGGAACATTTGTGACAACATGGATGGATCTTGAGAGTGTAATGCTGAGCGAAATAAGTCAGACAGAAAAAGCAGAGAACCATGTGATTTCACTGATATGTGGTATACAAACCAAAAACAACAAAAGAACAAGACAAACACATGAGAAACAGAAACTCATAGACACAGATAATAGTTTAGTGGTTACCAGAGGGTAAGGGGGGGGTGGGGGGTGGGAGATGAGGGTAAGGGGGTTCAAATATATGGTGATGGAAGGAGAACTGACTCTGGGTGATGAACACACAATGGGATTTATAGATGATGTAATACAGAATTGTACACCTGAAATCTATGTAATTTTACTAACAATTGTCACCCCAATAAATTTAATAAAATAAAATTTAAAAAAAAAAAATTTAAAGACAGTGTACTGGGACGTCCAGTTAGCGCTTCCCCTCAAAACTACCCAGTCTCCCTTGCCATCCTGATCGTTTGCCAGCTTTCCAGCTGCAGCAGCCCCACGAGGGTTCCCACAGTCCCCACAATTTTAAAGCCTTGGCTGCCCCAGTTACCTCGTCTTCTGATCTGTTTATCTCACTGCCTTCTGAGGCAAGGGCCTGATTTTGCCATGACTCCCTTGAGACTGTGGCCAGGTCCTACACCATGGGGCTCAGAGAGTTTGTGCAGTGGCTGTTAGGAGGGGCCAGGTAACACACCTGGACATGTGGGAGTTAACATCCAGTGAGGCAAACTGACCGTGATGAGACAGGAAATGAGAAGGAGTTGACAGACTGTTCACCCTTTCTCCATCCCACCCAGCTCCCCCCACACACAGTGGTTCCATTTCTTCCTGGAGACATCAGCACTATCAAGCCCTCAGCTTTCTTTTCTTATAAAGCAGTGACCAGCTCAGTCTTACTACCTTGACTTCCCTTTTCCCCTTACTCTAGTTTTCAGTGCCGGGTTAATGCATACACCCTGCCTCAGGGGCTGCTGCTAGGGAACCTGGGCTAAGGCATGCAGCATATTTAGAAAAAGGAAGGAAGGAAGGAAGGAAGGAAGGAAGGAAGGAAGGAAGGAAGGAAGGAAGGAAGGAAGGAAGGAAGGAAGGAAGGAAGGAAGGAAGGAAGGAAGGAAGGAAAGAAAGGAGGGAGGTACAGGGGAAGGAGAAGTAGATATAAAGAATCTCTGACTGGTAATAAGTGTTGTGAAGCCAAGAGTGGACAGTATGGCAAAGAACAAGACCTCATGGGACACAGCAAAGCAAGCAAGAGGACTAGAAGCATATATAACAACATATTAAGTGATTATGGCTTCATGGTGGAGTAATAAATCATTTTATTCATTCATACTATTTCGTTTATTTATTCATGACCATTCATCACTTATTCTATTTAATGTGCTTTCCAAGTTCTCAATGATGAACATATAAGTTCATAATAAGTAAAAATTCATTTTGAAAAGGATCCTAATGTCCAAAGTAGCCAAAATCAGATTTAGAGCTCGCTTAACATGCCAGGGCTTCACAAATCACAAGCCCACATGCAGACTATTAAGTCTCTATGCTCAAGCATAATATACTTAATATGTGTTATTACTAAACTTTAGGTTACCAGTTCTTTCGTTGCTCTCATTATCCCGCTAACAAAGGTAGAGTGGGACCTAGAAGTAGAATTATAAACCAAGGCTGCTCAACCAATATTCTTCATCTCTACTGAAATTCACATGCATACAAACACGTATGTGTGCATGCATGTACCCACACATGCACACACACACATAAACACAAGAGGCAACTCGTTTAAGCTCCTACCTGAGAACTAAAATCAAACACATGGACTATCCCCTTAACAGAACCTACCACTACTGCTTATAAATATGTTTTGAACAGTATTGACAGGATTAGTGGGGGGAAAAAAAATCTTCATTGACATTCTACATTTCCATCTGACCTAAATATATACATTGCATTATAAGTCCACTCAGAAATGAGAGGCAGAGCATTCTTTTCAAACAAATAAAGCAGTGTAAGCTCTTACTTACGTATTGTGCTTTCCATGCAACCCAACTTAAACACAGGACAATGTACAGGGCACCAATCTATGCCTTCCTTCTATCCCTCTGAACAATTACAGTCAGAGACCTTTTCTCTCCGTCTAACTGCAGCTTGGTATTACATACAGTCACCTTTTTGCCTCATCCAGGTGAAAGTTGTCTTTTTGGCTTATCTCCTGCAGAGGAAAGAACTTGTCTCCAGCACTCAGGAATCCTGGATTTAAATTTCTCACCCTGCCAGTAAGAAAAACAAAACCCAAACCAACTATCTGATGCCCCTAACCTGTCTGGGTTTCTGTCTCCTCACATGTGAAATGGGAATAAAACCGCCTTTCTTTCCCGACCCATATACTTTGTCTTCCCTTTGGGGCTATGTGGCTTGAACCCCACGTGAGCTTCACCTGTGTTCCAGGACACTCGCGGGGCGTCGGTATCTGCTGTTCTGACAGAGATGTGGACTATAATCGGCGCGCTCCTTTCAAAGAAGAAGTCATACACCTCCAACTCCACCTGCAAGCAAACAGTTGCATATGAACCACACATTGAAACGTTCTAGGATAACATACCACTGCGTCTGGGGTATACACTACAGATGGAAGCAACACAGATTCAGGTTTCTGCTGCTGCCTGATCTCATTTTTTGACAACCTGATCTCACTTTTTCGGGCTCTAGATCTTGTTCCTTAGTTTAGTCGCATTTAAAAATTTTCCTCTCCATAAAAGAATGTCTTACCCTGAAATAAGCAAATATGTAGAAGACGTGTCGCTGCATTTGCTCAGGAGTCGACATCAGTCCAGCATCATACCAATCGAACCTCTCTCAAAGGTATGGGGTCTAGGTATGGTTCTCAACGGGGGGTGACTTCGTCCTGTCTCCCCAGGGGACATCTGGGAATGTCTAGAGACATTTATGGTCTCACATATGAGTGTGGAGGGGGTGCTATTGGCATCTAGTGTACAGAGGCCAAGGACTATAACATCCAACCATGCATAGGGATAGCCCCACAACAAAGAATTATCTGGTCCAAAATGTCACTGGTGTTGCTATTAGGAGACCCTCATCCAGAGGCATCTATCCTTCTATAATAAACATCTAGATTTTATTTGTTCCCATGAAATCCATAACTACTCAGTGGGGCTATATGATAAGTTTTAAGCCTTATTATGTGATATGTATGTATTTCACCAGGTGTTAACAGAGAAGAATGTGGTATAATACAAAAATGGAAGATACACTGCCTACTTCTGAAGGATGTACAATGCATTTGAAAGCATAAGAGCAATTATCAAACAGCAACATATCAGCAAATACAACACATCAAAAGAAACAGATTCAAGGGTGCCAATGCAACAGACTAAAAATGAAACTACACCAAGGTGGGTGATATATTTCTGGAAGTATAATGTAAATATTTATTAGGTTGAGCCATACAAAATTGTATGCTATGTACTAAGGAATTGTCTTCTCAGTACATGTAGTACGTAATGAAATGACTGAATTTTCCAAAGAGGCCTGAAAGAATAGATTGCCTTGGTGTTATAGCCCAGAGAAGGGTCAGTGAGATTCAGGAGCACAGGCCATTGCTCAGCTCTCAGAAATCCCATCAGAGGCAGCCAAATGTACAAAGTGCCACAAAATGCACTTCCAGCCCACAAACATCTGAAAAGTGTATAATCTCCACTGAAAAAAAATCAAGTTACCTTCTAATGACAACAAAAAATCACACATTTGAACAAATTCTGCTTTAAGATTACATTATGCAATGCCAAAAAAAAATGCACACAGGAAGTGGCAGAGTAGCAGTGCTTCATTTGAGAGCTTGAGGTAAAACTGGACATCTAATGAGAAATTACTTCATAATATGGAAGGAATGAGAGGCAAGGGTGGGAAAGAAACAAAAGCTGCCACTTGCTATTATGAAATGAAGTAAATAAAAGCAAAGGGCAAAATACAATACTTATAGTCTGAAGTCTTTTGTCTGCCCTTGAAACTAAATGCTGCAAATGCCTAAATTAGATGGAGGACAATTTGGTAACCCCAGGGACACTCACGTCCCTTAATAAACCTGAACTCAAGTCTGTATCAATCTATCCATTTAAATTGTCCAACCTGTTTGAATCAACCTGCTGTAGGTCTTTAAGTATGTGAAGGATTATTATGTGCAACTCTGTAAGCAGTTGTTCTTCACTCCCACTGAATACAAAACAAGAGGAAAAAGGCTGGAGTGGCAGCAGAAAAGATTTAGATTAAATAAAAAGAGGACTTTCCTGATGGAAAGTGTTCGATAGTGAAATTAGCTATCATATGAGACAATGGAATCTCCTGTACTCGGTGTTATTAATTAAGGATCCCAGTAAAACACTTCTGCAAACAAAAAAAAAAAGAGTAAAGGAAGTTTATCAATGAAAGAATTATAAATGAAACTCATCTCTAACTTCAATGGTCTATGTAACACAGGAGGGCACTAGAGTTCTCAAACTGGTGAGACTAAATGCTGCCCTCAGAAATATTTTATAGCTGGCACAATATGTTTTAAAATTTGTAATATGTTTTCTAAAATTTGTAATATGTTTTCTAAAATTGAAACATTTTTACAAGAAAAATTATAGATTTCTAACTTCTTGTGATACATGAGATGAGCTACACACACCACCTAGCAACACTAGGTGGTCGGTATCAGCTAGAACTGAGTTGTAGCTGCTTCCTCCCACACCAGCTCTTTGTCCAGTTCCCCACAGTCTCCCTCCAGGAAGCTTTGCTTATTTGCATCACCAGCCTGGCTCCTCTGGGCATTTGAGTTTGCATCCTGATTCACAGTGATTGATTCTGTTCAGAGCCAAAGAATGTACAAACTAACCTGAAGGCTACAGGAAGTGGCATCTTAAATAACGCTGTGAATACCAAATAGGTTAGGCGCTTTGTCGCTTCCGTCTTACCTCATAATGTCTCCTTTCAGAATGGCTGCTGTTTGGTGGCTGATAAGCAATCTGCAAGTCACTGAGATCTTTCCAGGTGAATGAGGACACTGGTCTGGTGTGATCCCACAGGTGAGTCACATAACCCTGGAGAGGGGCTTTAGTAATGTTGAACACCAGCAAGGGTTTGGGGGTCTCATCCTCTTCACAGTCCAGAACGGATGTCGTCAAAGAGGTCAGGATGAACTGATCCACTTCCAGGATAAACATGGCCATGAATGCAGCCCTTGGCATCTGATTAGGAATGCCAACTCTGATATAGACAGGCAACCACGCACTCTCTGACTTTGGAAGGAGAAAGAAAATATGAAGGGGAAAACAATATAAAGGAATCTATAACATACAGGGTTAATAATATATTTACCATAAAACCACAGCCTCGATAGAGGGTATATCTGGCAATGATCTGAAACCTGGCTGTACATTAAAATCACCTGGGGAGTTTCAACACCTTCGATGCCCAAGCTGCATCGCCAGAAGTCCTAATTGAATTGTTTCGAGGAGGGACCTGGAAAACTGGTATTTTCAAAGCTGTCTGGGTGCTCTAATAGGCAGCCAGGGTTGAGAAGGTACACCAATTTTGGCATCAGAAGGAACTGTGCTTTTTTATTCTATCTCTAGCACTTATGATCTGTGCAACTTTAGGCAAGTTATTTAATTCCCAAATCTCATTTCCTACATCTGTAAAATGGGAATACTAGATCCCCAAGTATTAAATGAGGATTAAATGAGACAGCCAAAGTAAAGTACTTAGCAGTAGCTGCACACATCGCCAATCTCCTCCGGCCACCCTGCTACTTCCTGTAATGTTGTTTTCAAGCAGGCAGGGGCAGGATGAAGGAAAATGTCTTTATAGCTCAGTACTCATGCAACTAAAGGATGGTTGCCAGTTGTCTAGTCAGTTAAAACTCTGAGTCTCCAAGTGAGGAGCAGGTAATGGGAATTGTAAATGACCACTCGCACTAGAAATGCCCCCTTCTCAAATGAGAGAGCTGTGAGGAAGAAGCCCTCAGGATGGGGGTCCCCCAGAGAAACCACGAAGATGCATCCTGGGATCTGAGGGCTCAACAAGTGCTGCAGGTGGGAAGAACCTTCATAGCAGGAGACGCTAGTTATCATGGGATTGTATGTTTTCCACTGTTGAGAGAACCAAGCTCAATTATTAGTCACATGGGTTCAATATTGCTGAACACTGGCTATTGGACAACGAGTTATAATCCATATATAACGGAATGTTAAAAATGGAATTCTTCTTGGCTCTGTCTCAACTGAAGTTCTAATCAAAGAGATTTCAAAGTGAATGTGGGACAGATATTATAAACACGAGTTTACGAAAAGCACGAGTTTACAAAGCAAATTGTCTGGAACCAGCTCCGGACTCTAGAACCCTTTTGCCCACTGTAAGAAAGATAAAAGAAAGCGATTTACTTAGCGCGAGGAATGCTGTGTTGTGCTGAGTCACTCACCTGACCCCCAACATCACACAGCCACACAAAGAGGAAGGATGGGACCATGCTACATCCCTGTCTCAGGTGTCAGAGACCAGCTTTAAAGTGTGTCTTTTACATGTGGAGCACACAGAGGGTTGATGCCAAACTCATACCTGAGGAAGTTAAGTGGCTAGAGGCAGAAGATAATGGTGGCTGCGCTGGGATTATTTTACATTTCTTGTTTATGGCAGGAAAGATTACATGAGTGCTTCCAGATATGGGCCAAGTAGAACAGAGAGTTCGTCTGGGGTCATCCAAGCCCGGATCTTTACGGTGCATCCCCGAGAGGATAAAGAATCCCAGCAGCAAGAAGCTGAAAGTGGCAATCATATCTTAGGAGCTACTGGAGGACTTCCAAGTGATTACTCGGGCCAGAAATGCATCCTCTTTAGACAAGAGATCTATAGGTAAGAAGCCTCAGTGATGAGGGATCTTTGTGATGGGGTGTCTCCTGAGGAGCCATGAAACTGCCTCAGAGACAAATAAGCAGCTTGAAACGTATGCCAGACTCAGAGAGCATGAAGTCATATCCCATCAGTGCCTGATCAAACAAGACCTCTCTCTCCAACACTCCCCCCAAACCCACAGTCTGGAAGTTCAGGAAATACCTAGTAATGCTCCAAAGAAGAGAGAAGCTCAAAAAGAAACAGAGAAGACAATTACCGCACATACATACCCCAACCCCCACTGCATGGATTATGAAGACAAATGAATGATATGCTGAGATACCCAGGGTTTAGAGTATCTGTTCTTCACATGCCATGGAAAAAATTATTTGAAGATGCATAATTTGAAAATTCAAGAATGGAGAAGTCACAATATAAAAAGGACTGGTGCTAAACAATAAGACCAATTAAACCAAGAGTTAAGATTAAATCAGTATGTTATTTTAAACATGTTAAGAAAATTGATACAAATGTCAAATGTCAAAAAAGCTTACTTGAAATAAAAGATGCATGATATAAGAAATAAGGTATAATAACCGTATGCTAGAACTAAAATTGCAGATTAAAAAGGCGGGCAACTGGCAGGAAAAAAGATAAACAGGATCAAGTCTCATCATCTATAGGAAGCAGCCAAGGGAACTTGTGTTTTGTTTGTTTGTTTTTCACTTTAAGTATTAAAAATGTAGGTTAAAGAATTTTTAATTTAGAATTTAATTCTAGTAAAACATAATGTGGGATATAGGACTTTCAAATAAGTAAAAATAAATGCCAAGAAAATATAGCCTATATTGCAAGATAAATTTTTTAATAAGCAAGAAAGCAGAAAACAAGATAGAAAAAAATCCCTATGTATCTATTATTACAAAAATAAAGCTTAAATTCCCTGGTTCATAACAAATATTCTGAAATTAAATATCCAATTATATGTGCCTTACAGGAGCAGCATTTAAAATAAAATTATATACAAAGATCAGAAGTAAAAGGACGATCCAAAGTTATCACGTAAGAAATAAAAGAAGTGACCATATCAATTTCAAAGAAAGATGAATTCAAAGCAGGAAGCATTAAAAAGAATAGTGTGGCGTACTTGATATTCATAAACACTACAAGACAAGTCTTCCTGTAAACATCATTATATTTAATATTATTCTGGCCAAGCCAGTGGGTAAGAGACCAGAAATAAGAGGAATAATTACTGGAAAAGGAAAGATAAAATTATCATCATTAGTGAAAGATATAATTACGGTCTTTAAAAGCCCAAAGAATTGAAACATTCTTAGAATAATTGAATTCAAGAAAGAAGCCAGATAGACAAGAATTATACCAAAAAAAAAAAAAAAAAAAAATTAGCTTTCCTATTTATCATCAGTAACCAATGAGAAGATATAATGAAGGGAAGAATTTATTCACAATAATTTCACAAAAACAAATTGTCTAGGACTGGACTTAATAAGTGTGCTCAACTTACGTGAAAAAATACCTGCAAACTTTAAAGAAACACATCAAAGAATATTTGCCTAGATGAAAGGGAATATCTCATTTCTGGATGAGAATACTCAACAGGGTAAATGTTCTAATATTCCAATTCTACAGACAAATAATTTGTAGTTTTAATCCAATCCTGATAAAAATGCTTATGGGCTTTTTTTAAACTAATATAAATGACTTAACTATTTTTTGGAACTAAAAATAGGTGAGAATGGATTAAGAAAATTTTGAAGACTAGTGATGATTAACAACTTGCCTATAAAATATTAAAGTGTATTATAAATTTATTATATTTAGAATAATATAATATTGGTATAGGAATAAGTAAGCAAATCTAAGCAACAAAAGAACTGGCCTTGAAATAGTACACATAATATCTTTCTACACAATAGATGACTCATCTAAAATCAAGGGTAAACAGGTTCCTTATTCAACAAATAGTGTCAAAAATTTTGGCTTCTTGGAAAAAACTATTCCTGTGTTTCAAAATATAATAAAATTGATTGCAGGGGGATTAAAAAGGCAAAGGTAAACAAGAAAACCTTTAAAAAACTAGAAGAAATTATGGGTGAATAGTCACTTAGTCACTCGATGATGATGGATTTATACAAGCATAAAAATAATTTTTAAAAGATAGAAAATTTTAAACAGAGTATAAATTCAATCCCATAAAACAAGGTGTGCATATCTCGCCACTGTGTGTGTCCAAAAATGGTAGAAATACGGCTAGTTTTATTTTCTTCTTATTTCGCCTTCTGTATTTTTTAAAAAATATTCTCTGTAGTGAGCATATTACTTTTATATTCATCAGAGAATCTGTTTTATGATATGCCAAACTGACTATGGTTAATAGTTAATAATTAATGCTAATTAAAGCAAGAAGTTTATTTGAAGGGATAAACGTTCAGTAAAACTGATCTGAAAATATAAACAGAGCCCTAACTCAATATAGAGAGGAAAAAGAAGAAAAATTAATTACAAAAAAAAATGGATCTAATTTTTTTAATGAAGACAAGAAAACATTAAAAGTGAAAGGAGTTTCATGTTAAAACAAACAGAAGATAACTACAGGAGACTTACAGTTTAGTCTTGGCTCAGCCATAAAACAGACATGTAATACATGGGCAAGTTATGCAATTTTTCTGGCCACCACTATCAAATAAGGGGTCTGGGCTAAACCAGATATTTCCAAACCTAGCTAATAATCAGTTTTTTACTGGGGGGCTTTTTCCCGAGCAAAATTTGTGTAGTGCTTACTATGTGCCAGGCTTTGTGTGAAGTGCTTCATAACTATTTCATCTAACACTCTCAGTTACTCTAAGATCCCCATTTCAAGATGAAAGAAATGAAGCATAAAGTTCAAAGTCACACAGCTAGTTAAGTAAACATTTGAACCCAGGCAGTCTGGGCCCAGTGATCTTAATTATTACATGTTAGACTCAAATTTATCCTTTAAGAGCTCTCCGATTAATTTACCTGATCAATTTGACCAGACTATCTCAAAGTCTTTCCAAATCTCAATTCTAAATTTTCATGATCCTCTTTTATCATTTTCTTATCATTTCATGTCTTATAAATTTCTTGGGGATAGTAATGTTCAATATTTGTGTCTCAGAAGAAATCCTAGTGAGAAGTCAGACTGTGAAAGATGGAGGTTTTCACAAATGTAATCTTGGATCATTGCATATCAGCACAAAATCCAAGCTGTTGCAGTTGCCCAGCTACCCAAGTAAATAAATTATAGAATATGTACATGAATCAGTAGAATAGCATGTTAAACACTTTGTATAAATATATTCCATTTTACGCCATCATTTCAATGTAAAGAGATCAAGAAGAGGAAAGAGGAGAATTTAAAAGAAATTGGGGGCCTGTCTCCTTGACGACCCAGCCTTCCATCTCAAAGTCTGGAAGAGTGAAAAGTATATAATCCTCTACTACAATAAACGGGGGACTGAAGTCCCCTCCCTCCCAGTTTCCTGGGGTGGACCCCCTGATATCCTTCCTCTAACAGGTGAAAAGTGGTTCTAATAAAGAAGGGGGAAATGGGGCATCAAAGAGAAGGTATTACAAAAGATCAAATGACAAGCTGAAGTATAATGAAGCGAAAGAGTGAAGAAGTAGCATGTAACTGGCCCCAGTCCAGACAGAAGAGAGCCAAGCAGTTTCATCTGGTACACAGTCACCCCAGCTTCTTATACTGATATTATATACAGAAGCTACTGCTTTAAGCCCTTATTAGCAGAATAAATAAGCCTGCAGTTTAATGAGTCACTGGGGCAGTTCCAGCTCCAATGCCCAGGAACTCCCCCTGGCATGGGAGCCAACACGAGCACCTCCAGGAAACTGGCCTTCTCTGTGGATCAGCTGGGGACATAGACACATAACCCCAAACTCTACCTTGTATACGACCTTGCTCCTGCTATCTGTGAGGTCCAGTCGGATGGAGATATAATCGGTGTTGGGAGAAGGGGGATCCATATGCTGATAGCGAAGCCCCATCAGCAGGAACTCCTCACAGCTCACTTGGAGGCTTCCTATTTTCTTCAATCCCGGGGTACAGCTTCCACCTGGACACTTGAGTTCTGTTTCCAGTTCTAGGGTGTACAACACTGAATTAAGACAGTCATTTGAACATAACGATTGTCAAATGCAAAAGCCAATCCTCCCTCCCATGGACAATTACTCCCTCTCACTGCCCCAGGAATACTCATGGGTACCCGCCAATCATTCACTCAGTGGGCTGTCATTCTTCTAAAAGCCTGTGATTGCTTTTACTGAAAAGAACAGTGGGCTAGTTGTCTCGTGGGATGCTTGTGCACCGAGAGTTACAGAGAGAAAAATGAAATGCATTTTCTGGGGCTTGAACGTTTCTGACAGATAGGCCAGTGGCTCACGATAAGTCCTACAGTCAAGCCCCAGTCGGCGTTGGCAGCATCCACTTCCGTGACTCCGTCATGCAATCTCTCTCTACCAGACTATTCTAATCACTGAGATGTTCTCCCCATGGTGCTTGTCACACCCTTGAGTCGTGCATATCTTTCCAGGTTCACTTAGTCTTTTTACTACACCTTCCCTTAAACATTCTTTGGCCAATTGCTCTCTCCCACTTTAAACCATAGTTTTTATGTCTCTGCCCAACTGCATTTTTCGCTCTTGCAAAGTGTATGATACACATAGGCCACCCATTTTTTTCAAGTGGCCTTTTATATATTTCCTTGGGATAGAAAATGAATATTCTTCTTCTTAACCCGATGGCTGTGAAGACTGAATGAGATGACTTACGTGCAAGCATGTCGTTAGCTGTAAACTGCTGTCCAGATTCAAAGTATTTCTATGACTATGATTATCCCTCATATTTCTTGGTTTTCCCATCGTGCCTAGAACGCTATTGTACACATGGGAGTTGCCCAAAATGTATTGATTGAATAAATAATAGGGCAAAAAATTAACTATTAACTCTTCTTGATTTAAACCATGGCTGCAGCTCACCAGCTCTGCCTCAAATCTGCTCATAATCTAACAATACTTAATAAATATACCAACTACTTATACTACAGCTGCCATTGCTGCTGTTACTAACAGCTGACAATTCTTGAGCACTTGTGACGAGCCATGCTGTGTAAACCATTTGGGCAGGTGATCTCATACACTCTAGCCTTATACAAACCTATGGAGCAGCTACTACCCTTGCCCATTTCACAGGTTAAGTAACTAGCCTAAAAGCACACAGGAAATAAATAGCACAGGCAGTTTTCAAGCCCAGGTCTTTAGGATTTCCAAGTCCATACTCTGAAAAACTAACCTACATTTTTCAACCAGCTACCAGTAATATTAAGTAAAACTCTCGGTCATAGTGGTAGATGACCACTGCCAGACATTTTCATCAGTGTTAGTAACACCCAAATAAGTATTAAAACATATCGTACGAGACTCAGGGAAAAAAGTGTGTGGCTGATCTCCCCGTGGTTCTTCCGGCCGAGGCTCCACCACAACCATCTGGCCATGGGCTGGCAGCCGAGTTCCCACAGGGTCCAGCCTGACAGTACACTCCAGGGGAGCTGTCCTGTCGTAGTCAAAGCTAACCAGGTTCTTATCAATGGCTCGGGACAGGCCGTAGAACTTAGACACCTCCAGCACATTGTTACTCATACGGATGATGTTACAGTCTGGTTCTAGGAGATAGACCCGCAGGATGAAGGTTTCCACAAATGTGTCTGTCTCAGTAAACCTGTGGGGAGAACAGAGCAAAGGCAATACTTCATGGTGCACAGATACTTATGACACTTGCATGCTTGGACAGAAACTTAAAGACTAGCCTTCACAAAATTTGGTTACTGGGTAGTTTGGATTTTATTTGGTACTCTCTTCCCAATCTCTCTGTTCTTTTTCTTTCTTCTGATCTTGCTGGCAATCCCTTTTTCTGCCACTTTCATCTCCAATGACCTTTCTTTCAATACCCGTTCTCAAGCCCATCACTCATACTGATATTTAATGATAACAATGAGCTCAGAGTCTCACTTCTAGCACATACAAAATTTAAGAGTACAAAGCTCATATACTTTATGGGCTGAGTTTTACTTCAGGAGTGAAAGGGAGAGGAGTTTCTGAAGCATATGAAGGTCTTTCTGCTCTTCAGAAACACGACAAGTGCGGTTTTTACAGCCTAGTTTGGGTTCCCAGCTTAGTGCGTGGCAAGGTACTCAGTGATTGTTATTTCCATTCCCTCCAATACCTTAGTGAACACCTTGCTGGAAGAAAATTAATGAGGGATGGGTATGCATCCATAATGCAGCTCCTAACTGATATGCTTTTATTGTGGCCCAAGCTAATGGTAAACTACTTACAAAGAGTATTGCAATCTTCATAAGAACCTATATAGGCATTGTTAATCCCATTTTACAGATGAGGAAACTGAGGCATAGAGGTCAAATAGCTTGCCAAAGGGCTGGAAAGGAGGTAAGAGGGGAATAAGCATGCTTCCTGATTTTCCACCTCCAACTCTTTTGAATATCCTGCTTTAAATGTCCTGAAGACCAAGAGGAATGACAGCTCCTCTAACTCTACCCTTCATGACTGCTCCTCCTCACTCTCCACCCTTAGAAACTCAAGGAAGAAATGGGACCAGTCAGAATTCATCAGTTTTTCCAGCCCTCCTAGGCAAGTTCTCGGAAGCTAATTTGTTTTTTAACTTTAAAGCCTTAGAAAAATAAAAAAGCCCTGACTGCATCGTTTCCTAAGGAATCCTTGAGTGCCTTTTCATTTTCTGAGCACATCATTTTTTTCATATCTCTCCTTCAGCACTTGTCTCTCTGCATCACAATTATCTGTCCGTCTTTTTTGCAACAGCCTATGAGCACCAAGAGTCCATGTATCCTCACCTTCATGTTTCCTATGCCCAGGACAGGCCTGACCTATGGCAGGCAGTCATAAGTGTTTACAGAATGATTCACTATTCCAATGTCTTCTACAACACTCTTTACTATTAGTCTAATGCTTACGGGAAATTCACACTGAGCTATTTTATCCAAACACTCCTAAGAGCAATAAAAACAAGTAAAAACTATATAAAGGCTTACTCCACCAACACTGCATTCTCAGTTGTTGATATGAAGTGAACAATACCAAAAACATGAGCTTAATTTTTAAATTAACTTTTTTACTAAGATATAATCAATATACCATAAAATTCACCTTGTTAACGCATACACTCAGTGGTTTCTAGTATATTCACAAGGTTGTACAACCATTATGACTCTAATTCCAGAACATTTTTATCACCCCAAAAAGAAATTCATACCCACCAGCACTCACTTCCCATTTGCCCCTCCCCCAACCCCTGGAAACCACTAATCTACTTTCTATCTTAATGAATTTGCCTTATCTGGACGTCTCATATAAATGAAATCATACAATATGTGACCTTTTGTGCCTGGCTTCTTTCCCTTAGCATAAAGTTTTCAAGGTTCATCCACATTGTAGCATGTATCAGTACTTCATTTTTTATGGCTGAATAATATTGCATTATCTGGATATCTCACATTTTGTTTATACATTCATCAGTTGGACTATTTCAACTTTTTAGAAATTATGAATAATGCTACAATAAACATCTGCATACAAGTTCTTGCTAAACATAAGTTTTTATTTATCTTGCGTATATACGTGGAACTTCTGGGTTATACGGTCACTCTGTTTAACTTTAGAATTAATTTTTAATTTTTTTTTATTATTTAATATGTTTTACCAAAAACAACAAAAGAACAAGACAAACAAATGAGAAACAGAAACTCATAGACACAGACAATAGTTTAGTGGTTGCCAGAGGGTGAGGGTAAGGGGGGGTGGGGGGTGGGGGGTGGGAGATGAGGGTAAGGGGGATTGAATATATGGTGATGGATGGAGAACTGACTCTGGGTGATGAACACACAATGGGATTCATAGATGATATAATACAGAATTGTACACCTGAAATCTATGTAATTTTACTAACAATTGTCACCCCAATAAATTTAATAAAATAAAATTTTAAAAAATAAATAAATGGTACTGCACTTCTTATAATTAAGCACCTGATCATCAAAAAGAAGAAATTTACTAAATTTTGGAATACGTATATATTTTCCTCCTTATTCTCATTAAGAATTTGTACTTTAGAATTTCCATTTCCCATCATAAGCAGAGGGTTGGCTCGAGAGATGCCTGTACAAGAACTCTAAAGGGAAACAGAATAGGACTAATAATTAGCCACAGAAAAGCTCCATCTTTATTAGATGATACAAATAAAAATCACTGAAAGCTGGCTACAATTCTTCCCTTGCTCATTCAGCTCTCCAGTTTCTACTGATTACTTTCTTGTTTCGAATCTAGTAACTCCCCAGGATAACATTTATCCACAGAAAAAGAACTGCCCAGGATGGTCATCTGGCAGAGAATGAATGAAGCTCCTATACTGCTTACCTGTAAAGTCTAAGCTTCACTGTGTCTTCATCAAGAATGGGGCAACCGTTGTGAATGTACTTTACTTCATTGGGAAGGAAATGGCAGTCAAAGACCTAGTTCACATGAAGAAATGGATAAATATCTGTGAGAAAATTGGTACAAGAGTTAATTTTTCCAGCAGTAAAGTACTTCCTGAGGAAATCACGGTCTGTTAACTTTTTGTTTTGTTTCCTCTGTGTGTGTGTGTGTGTGTGTGTGTGTGTGTGTGTGTGTGTGTTTTAATCACCACCTTGTCTACCCAACTCCATACCAACTTACCATCCTGCTTATACCGTTGTATCTTGGTTTGAGAATATCTAAATTATGAAAATCACAGCAAGCAGATCAAGCTTGTAAATTAAAGAGGGATTATCTCTCTAAATAATCTTTTTACAGTCTATATACATTTAAAATATGGTTCCATTTATCAAAATATTATTTACCCACACCCTTCGCAACAATTGAGTAAGAAAGGTCTACCTGTGTGTATTCATGAAAGGCATGCATTACAAACACACAAACACACTGTTTGAGTTCTGTATATTCATTTTTCTTCTTTTATTTCTTTCTTTTAAAAATAGTGCTTTTATATTCAAAGATGCAGCCGCTGACTATGGACACAATTGTGGTTCATCAGAGCCAAACATGACCCTCAGGTGTTTCTCCTATACTTGTGATATTTTATTATTTATGTAATAACAGAAATGGTTGATACGACAAATAGCAATTTAAAGGCAATTTTCTCTATTCAAATAAAATTATAATTAACTGTATCACCTTACTCAGAACTCTGAAGGAAATTGCTACCTGTTATATTTGGGAAACTCTAGTTTTTAAAAGGAATTGCCTTTGCCACCTATACCATGACCCCATTTTGACTTGGTAGAGTTCTAAGCTATACAGCAGGTCCTCAAATAGTGTCGTTTCATTCAACGTCATTTCATTATAACTGAGGTGCAGTAGGAACTTAACTCTTATTTGTATCAATTAGCCTATGGTAAAATTGGTTTAGTTATATATCATTTCACTTAAAGTTGCAGAAGTTATCAATGAAGTGAGGACTTACTATATACCCTTGAGGTATTCATACATCATCACTATTGAGTTCACGATGTTTAGCCTGTACCTTGTTACAGCTTCAAACATTTACAGAAAACATAATCCTGAGAAGACTTTATCACTTATACAAATGATCGTCTTTTCCTGTATCCATCATTGGTTCCTCTTAATTTACAACAAGAAAGGAAATAAAAGAAAGGCCTTTCCCATATTATTGACAAATAGTCATGGTAATAAAGAGACAATCTGCTTTGTTAAAAGAAACATCTGTTTTATGTTTCATAATATGTTTTCCTTTTATAAAAGGCAACAACCATAATTGTCCATAAATTTGCTAACTAAAACAAAGGAGAGCTAAATCCTTTTCTAATTACTGTCTAGCTTTGTTTTTTTCCACTTCAACTGCTTTTCAATTACAATTTATAATTAAATTGTCACACATTCCTAACACATTACTCACTATAATGATAGTAAACTGGTTCAAACTAGAGATATTTTGTTACTGCTGTATTTCCTATTCAAAAGAGCAAGCTCAGCATTAAGCTGGGGTGGTTTTCCACCCAGGAAATTTTTCGCTTTGGGACAGGTGTTAGAATTGCTGGGTGTAAAGAAGTTTTGACCTAAAACATGAGGAAAACATAATGCCATCGACCTTATCTAATTGACTATATCAGGAGGGTTGTCTAAACAGAAGGTACTGGTGTGCACCAGCTGAAATCCCTTTCCAAACATCCAATAGGAAAATGAACCTGTTGGTCCTAAGACAAACTCCAGTAATGAAATGAAAACACTAATTGAACAGATGTTAAACAAAACATTTTCCGTACAAATCAAATAAAACTGTTCATTACACAGCAGGGTGCTAGAAATGGGTTCACATAAGCCTTGCTAGAAATAGCATCTTGCTAGAAATGGGTTCACATAAGCCTTGCTTTTAACTTACTAGTAAGCTCTATTAAAGAATAATGTTTAGGCGGGGTGTGTGTGTGTGTGTGTGTGTGTGTGTGTGTGTGTGTGTATGTGTGTCCATGCACACACACACGCGTTTGGCTATGCTTAATTTCAAAAATTCCATAAGAGATAAATCCCTAGAGAGGACTGAATCAGTCTGCATTAAAAACAAGCACACACTTTAAAAAAGCAGACTTTACTTGGGAATCTCATTTTTGTTGAAAGTATCATAATTAAAAAAAAAAAAAAAAGGAAAATCACCTGGTAGTTTAGGAAACAACATTTTTGGATATATAGATTTCTTTATGGTACAAAGTGCTAATATTTGACAAAAAGGTAACGAAACTCCATATTTTAGTGGATTCCTTTTCCACAGGATAAATTTTAGATGTAAATCACATATCTACTTTAGATAACATAAATCTGTTTGCGATGTCAGATTTACCTCTGGAGATACATATACTGAACATTCAGGACTTGGTTTTTTGTTGTTGTTGTTGTTGTTGTTTTAATGACCAACAGCTCACTAGGGGACCTGTTGGGGATATGCAGAGCCCATCTCCCTTCCCTAGCAGTCCAGACTTTCCTAAATCAGCAAGACATGTTGTTGTTTCTGTTCCATATTATCTTTCTATGTGGATTTTTGCCTTAACATCAGAGAAAGTTTGAGATGGAATTAACTTGGAGATCTATCACAACCCTTGCTCCTTGTGACCAAATAAGTTTTTTCACCTAGTTTCAGTCACTTAGACCTCTTTTTGGTCTCCAGTGCCTCAGAGCCAGCCAAGTGATAAGAACCATTAAAATATCATTGAAAATATATAATGGACACAATTTCATTACTCTCAGAAAAAAAAAATGCTATATATATATTTAGAAGTCATAGACTTTTTGAGATGGGGAGAAAATACACCTTAGAGGCTAGCTTAATATATAGCCTCCAAAATTTCTTCCTAAGGAGGGAAAAGCTGGTGAATAACAGGGCTTTTGTTTGCTCAGTACGGTACACATGCTTGGGACCAGAGTTAAATACAGCTGACCATAGGTTGCCCCAGCATGCCACCAGGAGCAATTTTTCTTCTCTTCTTCCCCCACAAAATATTAAGTATCACTTCTAAATAAATGTTGCTATATATGAAAGGGTACAAATTTATTAGTTGATCAGTCTTTATAAGGCACCCACATATACCCATAGAGCCCTGCTTTATCAGGGACCCCAGTCCTCTAGGATTCGGGTCCTATCTTGCTGCTCCCCAAAACTCCAAGGGTTTGCTTTTGACCCCAGTCCCTGTAGTTGAGTCTCTGTTGCCTGCAGCTGAGCTTATTCACGTCACCTACTCATTCAGGTCTCCCCTTTCTCCTTGAGTGATAGATGCCAATCAAACACATTTCCGAATGCAAGTTGTGTTGGGAGAAAGTGGGGAGATGTTGAAATTACCAAACACTTGTGACCTGGGGCCATTCTTGTATACTAATATTTTTTAGATGCCCATCTAGAGCCTAGAATATCCTTAAAAGACAAAGTCTCCTAGGTTTCAACTAAAGCAAAAAAATTTTATGCAGACATTTTTGAAGAACAGTGAATATTGAAAGTGAAGTATCTCCACCTCTCTTTGCCACCTCTCTTCCCTTAATCAAGGGAAAGTTTGGGTGATGTTAATAGATGACCATATCTTCCTGTTTTACTTTTGCTATTCTATGGTCACAAATGTGTTCTAAAAATGTCCTGAAATCCTGATTATCTTATCCAAAGATGACCTGACTAGCAATGGGTATGATGATGGGGGCTAAGAATAACCCATAAAGACTGACTATATCACACCACTCAAGAGACTGCCCAACAGTGTCTCTGTTTTGTTTTCTCTCTCTCTCTTTCTCTCTCCCTCTCTCTCTCCACACAGACATACACACACACACACACTCACACATTCACATTTATTCACACCAGGGAATAGAAAATCTCAGTTATGACCTACCTGTGGAGTGAGTTTTCCAACCCTCTGGGTTATTGGCTCATTCATAACAACTTCCACTTTGCAAGCATCTTTCTCTTTGGGGATGGCGAACTTCAGGTCTTCTCCCAACAAGAAGGCAGAGCTGCCCTTCATCACCCTGACCCCGCGGTTCACGCTGATGAAGGTGGGGCTGGCCCAGTCCAGGAAGAGCAGCAGGATCACGGCTTTCAGCCCACCCCAACTCAGAGAGCTCATGCCGACAGGGGCCAACTCCTTTCCGTCCACCGGTGAAATCCCTTCAACAAAGGAGAGTTTCTGTGCTTCTTCCGGGGGGTGTCAGTTCATAGTCCAAGGGGCAGGGCAAAGGGTCCTGACAATGTGCCCCAAGATCTTAACATGCCTCTCTCATTGCAAACTCAGACAAGGAGGCCTTTCAGGCAATCCCGGGGCTTTTAATAAAACTCGCTGATCACTCCTGACAACGCTGGCAAGATTAATGTGCCTCCCAAGTGCTTTTCTAATCCTGCTAGTGGGAGAAGGGGTCAGAGGGAAAATGAGAGAGAGAGACCAAAAGGTTTGCGTGGCTACTCAAAAAATCACTACCGACAAAGAAATCTTTCAACCAGCCTATCATTTCAGCTAAATTAAAAACAAATAAACTAACTTGACCTCCAGGCCCATCTGAAAGGCAATGCGGTCGTTTCATTACACTGCTTGTAACTCCTGCTTCCGGACTGAACATGCCCCAACTGGGATGTCAGTTGTGTGGTCCAACAGACGCCCGCCAGCCTCACTGCCCGAGCCTCACCGCAGCGTTTGGTTCTGTGTTCGGAGGAGTTATTGAACTCTGCTTCTGTTTCCTCACTTGTTAAATGAGGACGATAACCTGATTTGTAGAAGAGAGCTAATAGAATTATTTGGACACTCTTTGGAAGCATGAATAATTCTACCCAAATAAGAAATACGCTTCATAATTTGTCAGATGGACACAATTCTGACTTTGTTGGGGAATGAAGACATCTAAGACATACCTGAGTGGAAATTGGATAAAATATCTTTTCTTCTACATGAACATTTGGGTTTTGTTTATGTGTAAAAGGGACTAAGAATCGAATAATATAGGTCCAACGTACGTAGCTAATGAAACAGTAAATATGTGTGCCTATTTACATTATTTACAACACTAATTACATTATAATGGAGTGAATTTGCACAAATGGGGTCTTCCTGTTTCTACATTAACCACTTAGAATTTCAAGATTATTTCTCTGTATTCTATAAGAACAGAAATGACTTTATCAAAAGTAAAATGTATTAAAATATATCCTTAAAATCAAGGTAAGATTAAGTGAACCAATGGTGGTTTACTATGCCCATAGAAAAGCTTTACAGCTTAATGATTTTAATAAATGTCTGTATATGTATAGCCAATAGACATTGAAATAAATGTTTGACAGAAGGGTGTAGACGAAAATGTCTCTATTACCTACATCTAGTACATTAAAGGAAAACTCATTCTCTTGTCACTATTTAAACCCTTTTACATTTGAGGTAGTGTATGACATGTGTCACCTGACACCTGAAGGGGTGTATGCTTTACAGAGCAGCCTGGTTTTTTTTTATGTTGTCAGTCCCAAAATAAAACAATTCACACATTTCCACTGACCATGCTATCCATACGCTGGATGAATTAGGTTCGCTTATTTGGACAAGAATGTAAATCTGGTTGTTGAACTTTCACAACAAAATCAAACCTTGTTTCCATTCACATTCAGCATCTCAAACCACTCAAAGAATCCTAGCACATTCAGAGAGGAAAGGCCACAGGGTGGGAAGGTGTCTCCCAAAACTGAGAAATAAGGGGAAAAACTTTGTTTTCTGAGATTTAAACAAATTAAGTCAACATGTAAAGGCTGCATGAACTTTATACTCTTATGCATTCCTTTTATCTCACTCTTATCTCATTTCTGTACAGCTTCTTACCAGACTCTGACTTTTTAATGGGGGGGAACATAGGGTCCAGTCCTTGGACTTGTTTTTTTTGTCTACCCTCACTCCTTAGTGATCTCATTACTTGGCTTGACATATCACTTACATGTTAATGAGACCCAAAATTAGATCTCTAACCTCCTCCCTTAACTTTAGATTTGTATATGCAACTGTCCGTTTGACATCTCCATGGGGTGTGTCATGGCATCTTGTACTTGTACCCTAATTTGGGCTCTTGATCGTCCCTTCCTCAGTCTTCCCTACCTCAGTTAATGGCAACTCCAACTTTCAATTGTTTTCCTCTTTTGTTTCACACTGTACATCTAAATGAACAAAAAAATCCTGTTTGTTCATTGCGGTGGACAGACCTCTAATAATTCCAGCTTCCTATTATCCAGAAGTTCCCTGCCCTGGCATGACAACAGAACATATGACACTTCCAACCAAAAAAATAAGGCAAAGGTGATAGGATGTCATTCCCATGGACTGAATTTGCACAAATGTATTCTTTGTTTCTACTTTAACCATTTAGAATTTTAAGATTATTTCCCTGTGTTCTATAAGAACAGAAATGATTTTATCCACAATAAAATGTATTGAAATACATTCTTAAATTCAGGGTATGATTAGGTGAACCAATGGTGATTTATTATGCCCATAGGAAGGCTTTACATTTTAATGACTTCAATAAATTTCTGTACACAACCAATGGATACTGAAATAAACACACACACACACACACACACACACACACACACACAACTCTCTCTTAGCAGGCTGGAGCTAAAGGTTCTCCTGCTGAACTTGAAAAAGGAAGCCCCTAAGAGTTTTACTGTCACAAGGAAATAAATTCTGCCAACAATCTGAATCAGCTTAAGAGAAGATTCTTCCTAAATCAAGCCTGCAGAAAAGAGTGGAGCTCAGTTGACTCCTTGCCTGAAGTCTGGTGACAACCTGAAGCAGACAACCCAGGTAAGCCATGACTGGACTCCTGACCAATGGAAACTATGAGATAATAAATTTGTGTTGCCATAAGCCACTGGGTTTGTAGTAATTTGTTTACACAGCCATATAAATTGAATGCATTCTTCCTACAAAACATATCCAGAATCCAACCACTTCTTTCTACTCACATTGTTATCAGCCTGGTCCAAGCCATCACCAGCTCTGCTGGATAACTGCAATGGCCATCATAATGACACACAGGAATCATGTAATCTTTTCCTCCCTTACCTCTCTCATCTCATCTCCTGTTTGTCTTCCCTTTGTTCACTCTGCTCCAGCCACACTAGCATCTTGGCTTTCTTCAGACAAATCAAGACCAACCTTCCCATTCTCACCTTGCTCCTGAATCTTCCCACTGTTGTTCCCTTTGGCACAAACATTCTTCCCTCAGATATCCTTCTTTCCACCTCACCACTTTCAAATTTTCCATCAAATGTCACATTTGCAGTGTGGCCACGGCTAACCGCCCCATGAAAAGTATGAGGCTCTTCTCCCCAGTACATCTTTTTCTGCTTTGTTTGAAACTTTAGCCCTTAGAATCATCTAAACATACATTTGCTTATTTATGTTGTTCATTGCCATCTGCCTCAGGAAGGTGAAAAATTTATGTCTTTTATTCACAGATGTACCTTTATGATTCCCTCAAACCTGTCGTCCAGATTGAGATGCTGTCTTGCCCATGAGAAACACAACCGACAGACCTGTGAACTAGAAGGAACCTGGGTCTCTGGGGCTTTTGCAAAGCAGAGTCGCCATATTGGCCCATTCTCCCAGAATTCTACATGGTGAGGGATGTAAACT
Source organism: Rhinolophus sinicus (assembly GCF_057876585.1). Taxonomy (NCBI): domain Eukaryota; kingdom Metazoa; phylum Chordata; class Mammalia; order Chiroptera; family Rhinolophidae; genus Rhinolophus; species Rhinolophus sinicus. Next base: position 60,246,846 of record NC_142516.1, read on the forward strand.
GCTTTCCTATTTAACCCACTGGGTTTATTTTGTTACTCTTGATTGAACTCTACACTTTTAATAATCAATTTTTCTTCAAGCTTTTCTATTAATTTAGTTTAGTCACTATTTAGCTAAAGACTGTAACTTTTTATCTTACAGCATATGAGGCAATAGCTCATTCCCTATATGATAGTAAGCGCTTACTTAGGAGATACGGGACAGGACCAAGGTTTTAATGTTCATCTACCAGGAAGAGACAAGAGATAAAAAGAAAGAAGAAAATCTATTTCTATGGCTCCCTGGGCCACACTGGTGTGCAAAAGGTAGACCTGAATACTGAAGATCCATATTCTAATCTTGATTCTTACGAACATCAGTTCCCTCTTTTAAAAATAAGGCCATTCATTCTCCCTCTTCCAGTTTCCCCGTGAGACCAAATGAAATAATCCATGTGGAAATATTTTCTTAATTATAAAGCTCCATACAGATGTAATATTATTATTACAAAATATATCAAAGGAATGAGAGTAAAGCTCGTCTCAAGAAAAATAGAATGGCAGGACTTGGAGCTTGGTGAAGGCAGCAAAATTAGGTTCCGTAAAAGTCAAAAAGAGCATGTTTTATTTACATTCTAAATTTATCATTTTTTTCCCTCATAGCCTTAAGATAGGATGTAGTAGTGAAAACTGAATTCTAATATTTCAGAAACAACCTGAAGCTACACATTTGGGAGAAAGAAAAGAGCACAATTTCCAAATTCAAAATCAAACAAAACTCATTTTTCAGTCAACTGGGCTACAAAATTAGGGGCAATAAAGATCAAAAAAATAATATGCTTTATTTGTTTTTTATTTGTATTCTAATTTTGCTTTTGTATTTTTCTCTTAATGTTGGGAAACATTAAGTATGTGGAGAGTCCATGTAAAATATTGCTCTGATATTTTACTTGAAGAAGGTGCCAGGAGGAAGGAAAAAGAAAAGGATTCAGATGAACAGACAGAGAAGGAGAGGGCAAAACGCAAACTACAACAACAACAACAAAAACCACACAGAGAACAACAGCAAAGGAAATCAGAATGCTGTGTCAAACAAGATTTCACAGGTGATGATGGCTCTTTTATGTCCCCCAAAATAAAATGGTACTAATCGCCTTGTCTCTGATATAAAATTATGATGTCCAGAGGCAGCCAACATTTATTTGACAATACCCTAAGGGGAAGCCTAGCATATCTTGAGAATTCCATCTCCTTGATCTCAACATAGGGCTAAGTCAGACCCTCAGAATCCTTCTGTCCACAGATTGTTCTCTAACTGCTGATGTGGACATCTATAGAGTCAGCAGAATCAGTGAGGGTATTTGGAAGTGGAAGTAGAAAGGTGGCTAGATTATCAAGAGAGATTATAAACTGACTTTAGCCACATGGGTCTGAATTTGATTCTACAATAGAAACAAATCCTGTCTCTGCTTGCTTGTGTGGATCAGCTGCTCCTCGGCATTTCAAAAACCTCATGTCATGACTGCAAATCAGTTTTGTTCGTACAGACCATTTCCCACGACTGTCTTTCTTCAAGGGGAAATCATGTATTCTAAGTATACCTGTACAACCCAATAACAATGTGTGAAAAGATGTTCTAAAAAGTGGAAAACTACCCTGCTTCAAGTTCTTCCTTATAAAAATCCAAAAAAATTTCTTTAACCAAACTTTCTTTCTTAGTAAATATCTTGAACAGAAGGAAATCATTCCATAACATTTCATTTGGTGGAGGGGAAATCTAAGCTGGTATTTATTGCATAATTACACATTTAGCTTAACTGTGGGAGCATGTATTCTCTATGTTGACATAAGCATGATACTCCTGTTACTTATCTGATAATCTGTGCACAACAAGAAAAAAATGGACCACAGCTGTATTCCCAGGCTCTCTCCACAATTGAAACTCTTGATGGTCAATATTGATGATGTGCCCTGATGAGCATCATATTACTATTTTTTCCTCTTTGGAATTTGCAGTGGTGGCTACTACACAACACAAGGGAATTGCCTTCCTCCTCCAGTGCCCAGCACAGATATCAAGATATCAAAAATTGATTATAGTTTTTTATTCACTTGCTTTGCTGTTTGCAGAACTCCTATGTAGCCAGATACTCTATTCCTCAGAGCTCCAGGTAGTTATTACTTATTAACTGAAGATGACAATGGAATTACTTCCTGACTCACAGCTTTAGCTCTTGCAAGTACCCTAAAGTCATTAAGAAAGAAAATAAACTAATAGAGAAGTAGCATTTTAAGTAAAAAAATAACCAACTCAGGACTCAACCCATTCCCACCCACCCAAACAGAGAGAGATTTTGATATCCTTGACTAGAATGGTGAAGAAAGCCAGAGATTTTCTGACTTCTACTCCACATTAAAATCTTCCAAATGCCAGTCAGAATGAATTTAGAAGCCATCCTGAAATTTTTTATGATGTTTCTTAAATTATCATAATTTTCACCCAAACTATTTTCCAAGTAATTCATATAATTCAAATGTAAAGGTCTCAATCATATACTACTAGTAGCTGAATGGAATTATCCACAGGACAACTGAATTGCACTCAAATCAGATGTGATATAAATTGATTAGCCCAGGAGCAAGGAACTGGAAATCAGGACTGTACCTGCAGGGAACTAGCTTTCTAAACTCGGATAAAGTGGTTGTCTTCTTTGTGTTTTAGTTGAGGAAATTAAGATTTAGATAGACTTTACCAAGGACTTCAGATCCACTGCCTCCTGCAACCTTACCAATGAAAGAGAGAAAAGAGAGAGAGAGAGAGAGAGAGAGAGAGAGAGAGAGAGAGAGAGAGAGAGAGAGATCTAGTTGCTCCTTGTTTATAGGCAACAAGGAGTAGTCAACATTCTAAGACTTGCCAAGGTCATAGCCAGACACAGTAGAGCCTGAAGAAGCAGGCCTTTGACATCCTGGCTCTTTCCTCCTCTATCCTGACATTCTCATTCCATTCCCTCCAACAGAGAGTGGTTGAGCCACACTACAAAAAAACGTGCTGGGAAGACACAGACAAAAAGCAGGTTCTTCTCTTTCAATAAGTTCATAACCTCTTATGGAGCTTTAATTGTTCAGTGACCCCAGAAGGGTAGAAAATCCTTCACAATCTTGCCCTACACAGGATTTCCAGAGTGAGTTCTCTCAGAAAAGGAGAACAGAGTGGTGAAGAAGAAAGAAATAGCTTGTGACTTCTAAGAATTTTTTCTTTAACAAATAATTTTTAAGATCGTCCTTTTATGATTTCTTGGTAACTAGTCCTTTTTACTTACTACATACAGGTATTGGGCTATATTCTTTATATGCATGTTTTCTGCTATTTCAGCAACCCTGCAAAGTAGTTTCTATTATTATCCTGATTTTATAAATAAACAGTGACTTAAAGAAGTGACATGATAATCATAATGAAAACTAACATTTATTAAGTGCTAGGCATAGATCAAAGTACTTTACATATATTATCTTGTTTAAGTCCTACAATGGTTTTAGAAGGTAGATAGCAATTTTATAGAATTTGAAAAATGAGGCACAAGGAGGTGAAGTAACATGCTACAATTTTGCCCAATGCCAGGACCTGTGCATTTAACCACTCTATTATACTGCTTCTCATTGCAACAAATCTTATACCTCTGCAATTGCTTCACTACCCCTGGGGTCTTTTTCTTACAGTATGTAAAAGCTTAACAACTTCCTTTATGGGTCCAGACAGCAATTGATGACTGTTGCAGGAGTTAACGTTTCACTGGAGGCAATGTTCCCTCAAGGAAGTAGCTGTTACTTTAAGAGCATATAATTAACGTAGAGCTCCTGTCTACCAGCATCTCTTAGTGTTCTAATTCCTCACACCACAGGCAAGTATAAAGGCCTCAAGGCAAACAGACTACTTCAAAATTCCAGTCTATGAAGTTAATAAAACATATGTTGATTCTGTTTATAACGTTCTGCTTCCTCCACTCTGCAATTTTTCCTAATATGTAATCTAAATTACAGAATGTATGGTTTAGGAGAAACTTTAGAATGCAACTAACGTTCATTTTATTTATGAATTAATTTGCTTTTTCTGGAAATAATTTCCATTTAGTGTATAAAATAAATGTATGCTCATTACTACCTAAAGGATTAAAATATAGAAACATAAAGGGAAAAAAAGCACTTTCCCAATACACCAGGAAAAGAGCCTTAGGTTTTCATAGGTATGTACATATACATATATCCAGATTCTAAACTTAATTAGAACCATACTATAAAAGAATTGTGTGCCATTCTTTTATATTAACAAAACATTGTAACATTGTATTCTAAGCATTTTCCTGTTATTAAATATTTCTTGTGATCTTACTTTCACTTGTGTGCTATGTCCACTACATGAATGTACTATGATTTCTACAGTCAATCCATTGTTACATTGAAGTAGTTACTATGTCAATAGATTGTGATGAAAAATCCTTAATTATAAATTAGTGTATGTCTCTAGTTCCTTCTTTTTGATAGTTTCCTAAAAATGGGATTATAAGATCAAAGGCTATAAACTTATTTTGAGGGTCTTGATATGCATTCTCACTGGTAATGCAAATTTACACCCTTACCAGTCTTGCTCACCACTGACATTTAATATCATCCCCTTTAATCTTTACTCATTTCCCAAGTAAAATGTACCCTGCCACTATTTTAACCTGCATTTCTGTGCTTTCTCGAGATTTAGCTTTTTCTTTTTAATGTCCATTAACCATTTGTATTTTCTCTTCTATAAGCCCCTTCATTTTACAGAAGAAAGTCCCATGGCAGTGAAATGACTTTACCAATGTTCAAATAACTTTCTAACTTGCCCAGGGTGGCATATCGGCAAACAGAAACTTAGATAACTTTCTGGTCCCCTGGACAGAAATCAAGTATATTCAGTCAGCCAATCCCCAAACACCAATCCAATTCTGGGTCTTCTCACCCCAAATAAGGTTGACTCTGTGGCCCCAACCAATCAGATATTTTTTATTGATTTCTTCATTGTTCTTTATTCCTTTTCCTATAAAAAAAGGCTTGCCATCCACCCCATTTTGCAGTTCTCCAAAAGGAGACTGTCCATTTCATGAAGTGTGAAATAGTTTGTTTGCATCACCTAAATTGTCTTCTCCAATCATATTTTACACCAAGATTACGTAGCTATCTGGAAACCAAGCCTAGATTACAAACTTAGTTCTTCTAACATCCAGGCCCGTGCAATGTCCACTACCCCATGCAGCTCACTTAAATCATAGATGCTCGGTCCAGAAATACCGCTTTCCGTAATTCCTTCCGAGATCTCAGGAAGTGCCGACAGACTCACAGAACTATGAAGAGAAAGCTCTCCCTCAGGCTATGCCAACAAAATCAAGGTTGCAAAGATGGACCTTTGATACCACACAAATTCATTAAGAGATTTCCTTTTTTAGATTTTTTTCAACACTGCAGTATCTATCCTGCTGATAAGGGCCACCTATGGCAAATTGTGTTTCTTAAAACGTACACTTTGGAGCTGCTAAAAGTTTTCCACAAAAATGTCTTCTATATCCAAATATGTTTGAAACACAGAATGCTAAAATCTGTTTTTAAAGATTCACAAGTAGTATGAGACTATTCAAGGCTCTGAGAAGAAACCCTTAAGCTCAAGGTTTGAAAACTTAGAAAACCTTTTCTCATAAAAAACCCAGGTTCTTTGAGAAATCGTTCAAGAGACACAAGGCTAGAGAATTAAAATGACTGAAGTATAGGATGGCCACATGGTGTCTACAAATTATCCGGTCAGACCTGATAAATCCATACTTAATGAATCTACATCAGAAATCTAAATTCCAGGCCACTCTTTGAAAACCAGACATCTGACCTTTCTCTACAGAGACCTTCTACTAAAGCTACCTTCAAAGTTAGAGAAAACTGATTGCAGAGGGAAAAGGTTTAGTGCCCTCAATTTACAGTTCTGTTTTTAATGACTATTAAAGTTTCTTAAACCATCAAAGGCATTTCCTTGAAGATTAGGAAGTGGCCATAATTTACATTCATTTTGCTTTTAGCCAGAGGGTTGAATCATACAAATTTTCACAACAGCTTGCTTTAATTGTATACATTAAACAGAATGAAAAACACTCACTCAACATTCACCATGGCTGACTACACCTGTTCTTCACCTGGGTCTAACCATGTGTCTGTACCCAAAATCACATCTAGGATGTCCCCAAACAGAGTCACCCTGATTAAAATTGGTTTTCCTCTTCTTGAGTAAATTCTGCGTCTTTTAAATCACAATGAAATAACCAAATTGTCCAAAAGTGAGATTCTGTTTAAATTCATATTAAAACATGTTCAGGAGTTCAACTTTTGAGAACAATTCCATTTTTAGAATACAGCCTGGTTCTCTGTTTGTATATGACAAATTCATTTGTTCATTCATTGTACAAACAATTGTCAAGTACCCACTTTGTGACAAGGGCT